>NC_045765.1:146594270-147233226 GCF_008692025.1 Phocoena sinus | reverse complement strand
TTACAAACAGAAAACTGTTTCCCAGCCCTCACAGGAGAGTCGCCCGTGGGCTTTGTGTAAACCAGATTCTCAGCTCCTTCCCCAGAGGCTCATTCGACAAAGTTGGGATGGGGCCACACTGCTTTAAAAAATTTCCATGTCTTCCTCTACTAGTGTGTGTGAATATTTCACAAGTTAATTGTGCCTTATAACAGTCTTTCACCAACGGGGAAAAAAATGGTCAGAACCCAGTGTACTAGCGTGTGTACCATGCAGTCACTGAAGAAAGGAGGCTGCAAAGAGAGGGACAGCTCTGCACCAGTGGGGAGGTTTGTGATGTCCCCTCCCTGTCCCAGTGAACTCAAGGTGGTTCTACGGAGGCTCTGCTGGGAGACTCCCGATGTCTACAAGCAACTGACCCTCCCACCTGGGACAGCACTCATTTTAGTCACCAGGAGGAGTTTTGAATACAAAGTAAACAGCCTCTCCAAATATAAGCTGACCTTATTCAAGGAAGGTTGTATGATCCTCTTAGGCACCACCTCAGTTAGGGTGAGGGAACCCCAGAGTGACACCACCAGAGCAGCAATGTCTTCCTTTGGCTGCATCAATTCCTAGGTTCCCCTGTGTTACACACTCCCTACAGGGTTGAGGACCTTCTTATACCTTCACAGGGAGGTGGCATGAAGAAAGGCTTTTCAGGAGAAGGCAAAGTAGACACTCAGTTTCTTATTCTTATCCAAACTGGCCGGGGTCTTCTCTTACCACTGGGGCTTTCATTAATTTATTCACTGTTCCCAATTTATTGAGTGGGTCTTATAAGTCAGGCACTATACTTGGTACTGAGGATATAAAGATGAACCAAACAGTGTCCTTGATTCCCCAGGACTGATGGGCTGCAGAAAACAAACATTAACCAAATGGTGATACAGATAAGAATAAACTCACGATCGGAAGAGGTGCTAAGGAGAGAGGCACAGTGCAATGAAAGCTCTCACAGGAGACCTCATCTAGTCTGGGAAGACTCCCTAAAAGAGACACCTGGGCAGAGATCTGACCGATGAAGTGGAGGTAACTCATTAGTAAAGCTGGACGCAAAAGGAGCATCCTAGACAGACCGCACAGCCAAGGCCCACAGGAGGGACTCAGGGTGGCTGGAGCGGTACATGCAAAGCTGGAGAGTTAGGCATGAGGCAAGCCACGAAGGGCCTGTTAGAAGTTTTATCCTCTCTACCATGAACAGCAAGGAGCCAATGAAGCAGGGGAAGAATGGATGCCACGGGCCAGAGTGGGTGGGGGAGGACCACGCAGGCAGCTACCACAGTGCCAGGTAAGAAACAAAGCACAGCTTTTCCTGTATCATCCCTGGGGCAGAAGCGCAGGGGCGAGTGCATGGCTGGGGCAGTCCAGGGGGAGTGTGTCTGCACCAAGTGCCTCTGAGCAGCAAAATCTCGCTGAGGCTCCATTCTCCCCCGACCACTAATTAGAACCCCCTGACACCCCACTCCACCCACCTTCTCGACCTGGTATATTTCTGATGTGCTGACACCTATGCAAATACCAATGAATCTAATCAGTATGTGGCAGGATCCTGGGAATGGGCATGCCTGCTATCAGTGTCAACATCACATTGCAAAATATCACCTCCTAGGAGCGGAGCTTTCTTTTTTTTTTTTTTTTTTTTGCGGTACGCGGGCCTCTCATTGTTGTGGCCTCTCCCGTTGCGGAGCACAGGCTCCGGGCGTGCAGGCTCAGCGGCCATGGCTCACGGGCCCAGCCGCTCCGCGGCATGTGGGATCCTCCCAGACCGGGGCACGAACCCGTGTCCCCTGCATCGGCAGGTGGACTCTCAACCACTGCGCCACCAGGGAAGCCCAGGAGCAGGGCTTTCTGACCTCCTCCCGACTGAGCGCTTGTTCTCCCTTTCCAAGCTTTGTGACTATAAAGAGGGGAGGAGGGGCAGCGTGGGCATGGGGGGTGTGATCCGACACCTGCCCTGCAGGCCCCTCCCCACTGTCACCCTAGTTTGTGCTGTAACGAGAGGGCTAACCTTATAAGTGTCTGAGACTGATCAAAATCAAAACTGATCTACTGGGGCTTTCCTGGTGGCGCAGTGGTTGGGAGTCCGCCTGCCGACGCAGGGGACATGGGTTCGTGCCCCGGTCCAGGAGGATCCCACATGCTGCGGAGCGGCCGGGCCCGTGAGCCATGGCCACTGGGCCTGCGCGTCCAGAGCCTGTGCTCCGCAACGGGAGAGGCCGCAACAGTGAGAGGGCCGCGTACCTCAAAAAAAACAAAAAGAAACCCCAAAAAAACCAAAAAAACCGATCTACTGAAAAGGCCCCTCGGAACCGTAAGTACAAAATGCTCTAGGAAAATACTAATTTTTTGAAACTGTCAGCAGGGCGGTGAGGATTATGTTCCAAAACAGTAAGATTCAAGTTTCAAAAAAAGGATTACACAGAGTCATCCTTTAAAAATGTAGGTGAGATCACATGACGCCTCTGCTCAAACTCCTCCACACTGCACTATAAATTCTGAAACCCTCCCTGCCCATCAGCACCCAGCTGGCCCTCTCCTCTCTGATCACACCTCCTACTGCTCTGTCCCCTGCTCACTCCTCTCCAACCCCTGGGCTCCTTGCTGTTCCTCACACAGCCAGACAAGATTCCACCTCAGGGCCTTTGCACCTGCTGTTCCTCTGCCTGACCAGCCCTCCTGCCAACATCTCCAGCACGCCCCAGTCCCTGGCCGATCTATTTTTCTCCATAGCACTTATTACCTCTTAATACACTATAATTACTCACTTATTCTATCATTTTCCTCCTCTAGAACGAAAGCTCCATGAGGGCAGGGATTTTTAGGCTCTGTCTTCAGTAGCCAGGACACTGTCAGGCACATAGGAGACCCTTAGAAATGTTTATTGAGGGACTTCCCTGGTGGCGCAGTGGTTAGGAATCTGCCTGCCAAAGCAGGGGACACAGATTCGAGCCCTGGTCCAGGAAGATCCTACCTGCCGCGGAGCAACTAAGCCTGTGTGCCACAACTGCTGAGCCTGTGCTCTGGAGCCTGTGAGCCACAACTACTGAGCCCATGTGCCACAACTACTGAGCCCGCACGCCTAGAGCCCGTGCTCCACAACAAGAGAAGCCACTGCAATGAGAAGCCCGCGCACCGTGACAAAGAGTGGCCCCCGCTCACCGCAACTAGAGGGGGCCCGTGCGTAGCAACAAGGACCCAATGCGGCCAAAAAATAAATAAATAAATAAATTTATATTAAAAAAATGTTTATTGAATGAATAAATAAAATGCTTGATAAAAGGAATGCAAATATGATATAAATTTAGAAATGCCTCTAAAAGTTTTACATTTAGATTACAGATATAATAATGGGAAGGAAAAGACAAATTCACTTCTGAATGTTTTAAGGGATACTTTAAGGGTTTCTTAAAAAAGCACAGTATCAATGTGGAGAAAGTGGAACCCTCATACGTTGCTGATGGAGTGTAAAAATGTGTTCGTTCAGTGGCTATGGAAAACAGTCTGACAGTTCCTCAAAAGGTTAAATGCAGAATTACTATATGACCCACCAATTCCACCCCTAGGAATATACCCAAGAGAACTGAAAATACATGTCCATATGAAACCTTGTATACTAATGTTTGTAGCAGCATATTCATAGTAGCCAAAAAGTGAAAAGAAGCCAGTGTCCATCAACTGATGAATGGATAAATAAAATATGGTATATCCATATCATGGATATTATTCAGCAGTAATAAAACAATGAAATCCTGATATATGCTAAACATGGATGAGCCTTGACAACATTATGTTAAGTGAAAAAAGCAGGCACAAAGACCACGTATTATATGGTTCCATTATGTGAAATGCCAAGAATAGGCAAATCTATAGAGACAGAAAGTAGTTAGTGGTTGTCTAGGGCTGCGGCAGTGGGGAGCGGGGGAATGGGGAGTGACTACTAAGGGGTAAGGGGTTATTTGGGGGATGACGAAGATATTCTAAAATTGACCGCAGTGATGGTCGCACAACCCTGTGTATGTGCTAAAAAACACTACACACTTCAAACAGGTGAATTGTATGGCATGTGAATTAAATCTCAACAAAGCTGTTCAAAAAGAAAAGCAAAACACTGAGAGCTTACCTTTCACAGACTTTATAGCCTTCATTGACACTCACTGCTTTGTACTTCATGTTGCCTTTGGTCCGCTCCAGCTCCCAACACCAGTCCTGAAGTGTGTCAAACATTACGGCATGGTTCTTGGGGTCAGTAGCTAACAAAACAAATTGAGAAAGACAGTAAAATCTTGTCGGGAAGCCCTGGTATTTTAATGGTGTGAAAGTGGCTCCTCGGGCCCTAACTTCCTCCACTAAGCCCATTTTTATCCCCACAGAATGAACTCACTGATTCATCCTAACTTTGTTCCTTTTTTCTGTCATTCATCCAAAATTATGAGTGAGGCTCTGTCTTTTGTGCTGGGCGAAAGCAGCTGTTCTTGTTCCATTCTGTGCAAAAGTAATTTATAGCTCCATTTTCAGTCATCTGACCATGAGATAATTTATATAACATAAAAAGATCCTGTGCAGCACTAAAAGACAGGCTTGGCACAAATGCTAAAATAATAAAATATTTTTAGCCCTACCAATGTGTGCATAAGATGGCAAACTCATCTGAACAGCATGCCAGATTGCTGAGTGTGAAGCCTCCTTCAGTGTGAAGATGCACTGCCCAAAAGAGGCGTTTTCAGTGTGACACCTGGTTTCTGAGGGCTAGAAACAAATCAGACAGCTATGGTGAAGGTCAGGGTCTGCAAGCCAAGGGCCACATCACGGTAACGGGGACTTCTGTCCCTAACCTTGCCGCTACCTGCTAGGAGGAAGTGCCCAAGAGCACTACTCTTGCAGCCCAGCAGGTGTGTCCTTGGTCCTCTCCCAAGCCACAGAACAGCTTGATGGGGGTGACGGGTGCCAAACACCCTTGGGTATTTTTTTTTTTTTTTTTGTGGTACGCGGGCCTCTCAGTGTTGTGGCCTCTCCTGTTGTGGAGCACAGGCTCCGGACGCGCAGGTTCAGCGGCCATGGCTCATGGGCCCAGCCGCTCCGCGGCATGTGGGATCCTCCCGGACCGGGGCACGAACCCGTGTCCCCTGCATCGGCAGACAGACTCTCAACCACTGCGCCACCAGGGAAGCCCAACCCTTGGGTATTTTTACACAAATCAGTTCATTCAAGCCTGTGCACATCTTAAAAAAACAAGCCTTGGGACCTCCCTGGTGGTCCAGTGGTAAAGAATCCACTTCCAATGCAGGGGACATGGGTTTGATCCCTGGTCGGGAAACTAAGATCCCACATGCCACGGGGCAACTAAGCCCGCGCGCCACAACTACTGAGCTCGCATGCCTCAACGAGAGAGGCCACGTGCCACAAACTACAGAGCCCACACGCTCTGGAGCCTGCGTGCCACAACTAGAGAGAGAAAACCTGCGTGCCACAACTAGAGAGAAGCCCGTGTGCCGCAATGAAGACCCGACACAGCCAAAAAAAATAAACAAATTTTTAAAATAAACAAAAATATCAAAAAAAAAAGGCAAGCCTTCCTGGAAAAACAAAGTGGTTAATGAAACTCCCACCTAATCCTTTTATACAAACAGGTCATAGTACAAAGGATGATAAGACAAATAATGATTAAAAAACAACAGTTAAGGGGCTTCCCTGGTGGCGCAGTGGTTGAGAGCCCGCCTGCCGATGCAGAAGACGCAGGTTCGTGCCCCAGTCCGGGAAGATCCCACATGCCACGGAGCGGCTGGGCCCGTGAGCCATGGCCACTGAGCCTGTGCGTCTGGAGCCTGTGCTCCGCAACCGGAGAGGCCACAACAGTGAGAGGCCCGCGTACCACAAAACAACAACAACAACAGTTAAGCTTACATAGCACTTAGTACGCCAGGCACTATCCTGAGCATATTACATATAATAACTCAATCCTCACAACCCTACAGGGTAGGTAATATTATTTCCTCCATTTTACAGATATGGCACAGAAAGGCCAATTAACTTGCCCAAGGTCACAGAGCTAGGCAATGGCAGAAATGGAATTCAAACCCAGGCAGCAGTAAAGTAAATTTCCATAAAGTAATAAATGCAAATATTAATAAATTCCCCCATGGACATAAGTAGTAACGATACTCCTAGGACCTTTTAGCCAAAGTACATTTGTGAATTATTAAGCCTGAGTAAAATGACAGATGTTCAGACTGCAAAGCACCCACCTCTGGAAACCCCTACTCAATCGAAAAGCAAATTGATCAACTCGCATCTATCAGTTATAACCTTTACTCATCAAAAAAATGGAGGGTGGAAGGAGAAAAGAAGGCTAGAATTCAGATAGAAAAGAAGATGCTATATATCTTGGGCTTTCTGGCACAAAAAGCCACCACAAGGTAATGAGCTCAGTAGTTGTGACGCGCAGGCTTAGTTGCCCCGCAGCATGTGGGATCTTACTGCCAGGGTCAGTCAAGGTAAGGGTTTTGGCACACAGATCAACACATGCTGGGAAGCCGAGAAACCGTCCTGTGCTGGGTCCAGACCAAGAATCAGGATATAAGGAAGTGGCAGAATTCCTAAAAATAAGAGTATGATTTTCAAATGTAGACCCAATAAATGTTTATATAAATTACAGCAATCAACAAAGAAGTCATATTTTGTATATCTCATATTGCAACAAGCTGTTGTCAGCCAGCACCCAGCTAATCAGCACTTTACATATGGCTACAGTGAAAAGATCATTCACAAAGATGAACTTACTGAATTAAGGAACAAATTTTGTGTTGGCCTGATAGTAGTGCTAAGTATATTTTACGTCAGTGGAGCTCTCTGAGCATAATCTGTCCTGAGTAAGCAGTTACACTCTCAATTAACCCTCATTTAATGACCGCACCCTGTGTGCCATGGCATTTAACAATTTGTAATTTTCACAACACTTCAAGGGAAGCATTAACAACACTATTTTTTGAAATGAGAAAACAGAGGCCCAAGAGTTAAGTGCCATCCCCAGGATCACACAGCTACTAGGCAGCTGGACAAGGATTTGAAATCAGGTGGGACAGACCTTTTCTACTAGATCACCATAGTCCCTCAAATGCAAGCTACTCTCTCAGATATCTACTTCTCTGCACACGCCAGTCCGCTGCCTCAAATACTCCTGTGTGCCTACCGGCCACTCCACATCCTTCACCAGCAGTTCAGGACCAGCCTTCGCCCTCTGACAGCCCTCCCTCCCCCAGCGTGGTCGTTCCCTCCCACCACAGGACACATCACTCTGTTTGACTTGAAGCTCTTAGAAGGCAGGGATTTAGTCCTGTTCATATCCCCAGGGTGCGTGACCCACAGCAAGCGATCGATAAACATTTACCAAATGAGCAGTCAGTGACAAAGCAACTCTGCATTCCAGAAAGCATGATATATGCAGTTAAACTAACTCGCCACCTCCCTGATGAAAGGCACATGGCACTCAGGATGAGTAAACATCAACTTCACGTTAAGAGTAATGGGCAGATAGGAAGGTAATGCACAACATGATAAATATAATTGACACTGTTGTACGTTATACAGAGAAGCTGTCAGAGTAAATCCTAAGAGTTCTCATCACAAGGAAAAAGATTTTTTCTATTTCTTTAATATTATATTTATATGAGATGATGGATGTTCACTAAACTTACTGTGGCCATCATTTCAAGATGTATGTAAATCGAATTATTATGCCGTACACCTTACACTTATACAGTAATGTGTCAATTATATCTCAATACAACGGGAAGAAAAAAATAAAAATACTGTTAATAATTTGGAATTAAAAAAAAAAGAGGAATGGACAGAGCAAGTGGACAGACGGAGGAGGAGAGACCCAGAGAAGGAAGAAGACAGACATCTGTGGAAACACTGTACAAAGCTAGGCATTATTAATAGCTAATTCAGATGAGCACAGTTTCTTACTTAAAAGACTGCTCTCTTTTTCAGGGAATCGAATGGAAAACATTTGGAATCTTAAGTTTTCTAACCAAACTGCTTTTCTGATGTGCTCTCTTAGGTACAACTGTTCCATTCCCCATCCCCCAAACATTTGCTATAAGGCATGTTCTGGTTGTTTAAAAACTTTCTAGAATGCAAGACATTTTTTAGGGTCTCATGAAATGAAACCAAGTGTATTAAAGTGAAAAACAGAATCCAGGGGCAGACAGAGTGATTTTAAACTTGTCTCAGTTTTGCTTCTCTATAGCCTCACATTCCCAATCATAATATATTGATTTTCTTTCATAAGCAACAAACAAATAATCCCTCACAAAAAGCAAACAAACCTAAAAGATAAGTTAAAGAAACAAAGATCACAGGAAAGAAATAGAAACCTTTTTTTAAAAGAAATCTGAATGACTCACCCAAGCAAGAGGCGACCCACTGCTAGAGAAGAGGGGAACAAAACCCATGGATGGGTTTTCTCCCAGAAGTTGCAGGTAGGAACTGGAAGGGGCCTGCCTACCTGCGGATGAAAGCTTACCTGTGTGGTTTTGTGCTGCAGTCGCGTAGGAAAACAGAAACAATCGTTTCAGCAGTTTAGGGGCCTGGGTATGATGGATTATGCCACTGACAATCTGGAAAAGAACCAAGCGATGGATACAGTCATGCTTTTGGCAGATAAACACTGAGAGACAAGACCCAAGTTGTCTAGGTCTCCGTAATGCTAATGGGCTCCGATGGGCAGCATGCTAACTAGCTCTCATTGAGGTCTGTACCTGTGATGTGATCTCTTGAAATAATGCCAAGTAAACAGAACGCTAACCATTTTGTCAAGTTTTTAAGAGCTTTGAGTTTCTAGGGCAATTTCTAAAAGTCTAATTTCTCAAAAACAAAGCACTAAAAACACTTAAGTCCCATTTTCAGATACTCCAAAAGTCTGACATGTCAAAGATACATAGCTGACCAGATAATAACCAAGATGCTTAGCTATTCTGTTCTACTTGTTGTGGCCTTAAGGATCTTCTTCTAGAAGATAAGGCAATCAATCCCTCATGCTTTTTGTTTGAAGTTCCAAACAAAAGTATGTTTGGATAGATGACTAAAATCATCATTCAAAATAAAGTTTCTGGCTTCTCAGGGAATTTTCCATGTCTACACCACTCTTTTTCCAGCTCAGAACAGATACTGGAGTCATGTTTATTATTCTAACTGATCTACCACACTACCTGAAAGAAAACTAAGAGTATACCTGAAAAGAAGGCATAACTCACTGCAGCCAAAGACAACAGATAAACTGGTCTCTCCCTAGGTTTCCCCCTGATGTATCTACCATGACAGTGGCAAGTCCGAGACCTTCAATATCTTAAGAGAAATCTTGGAAGCTACGATAACCATTGTGACCAGTTTGCCCAGTTACACGTCTCAATTTGCTGCAGCAACCAGATTAAGTAAGGGACCAAAAGCACAGGCTCATCTGGTGGCTCACTCTGCCCATGACCGTGTACCTCCCCCTCCTTCCACATGTAACCACGACCTCCCAGATGTCAACTCCTTCATGCCGGGAGCTGGGGGTCACTTCTGGAAAGGCTGTCAGAGGTGGGGAAAGGGGGTTGCTTCTAGCTGCTCCATCCTCCCCTTCCCCTGACGGCCTTCTGATCCTGGTTTACCACCTCCCACCCTCTGCAGGCTCTGGGAATGAACACATTATGAACTGAAGGATTAAATGCAGCCATGTGCCAAGATAATATAGTCCTGCTCTACCAAATTCTCTCTCAATTCTAATCAAAGCACATGCGATTATAACCAATGTCAACTTTACAGAATGAAAGGCTCCCCTCAACCTTCGTGCAATGGAAGCAAGAACTGAAGTGGGGAAAACCTGATGGGAAATAAAACCTAAAAACACATGCGACTAGTTACCCTTTTGACTTCCTCTTCTTTTGTGTACCTCAGACAAAAGTGGAATACCCGGAGGTCTTTGCAGTGGATGATGAGTTTCTCAGGGTATTTCTTCAGCTGTCCAAAGAGAGTCTTTTTTTTCTCATCAAACACTACACATCAACAATGAAATCAAGAAGGGAAATCATGTTATAAGACAACAATTAAATGCTAAAGAAACAAGGTAGACTATTAACTTCCAAGGGCGCCTCTCAAAAGTGAGAGGAAAGGCACCAGCTTCTAAGTAACTGTCAACAGGGCCCGTCCCATCCAGCAGGGGCCCTGTTCTCTGGAACAGCCAGGGTTCCTCACTCCTCCCCAGGAAGCACAGACCCAAATGGACTGGCCACTGATGGCAGAACTGACTCCTGCAGAAAACCCAGCTCTGAAAGCTGAGATTACGAAAGATGGGAGATCACTAGGGATCTGCTTTTGGGACAGTCAACTCCCAGGTTTATAGCTAGGGCCCCTCCTGACACCCTCCTCCCTTTCCCAGAGTTTGCACCACGCAGCACCTGCTGGTGTTGGGAACACCATAAATGGCTACTGAATGATTTCTGACAAAGCCCTGGCTACAAAAATAGAGAAGTGGAGCCCAGAGAGGCTTTGTTTAGTCAGAAGAAAAGACACCCGAGTGTGGTATGACAGACCTTTATCAGGTGAGCCTTTAAAGTGAGATCTGCACAGCTAACATTGACATATAATCAATATCTATCATGTAATGGCACCGTGGAGTATTAGAAAGAACAGGTTCCATGTTCAAGTCCAAGCTCCTCCAGCTAAGCGACCCCAAATAAGCCACTCCGCATCTCAATTTTATCATCCATAAAACTGATTTAAATAAGATAAATATGTGAAGAAATTTCAGTAAGCTACAAAGGACCAAAAAAAAAAAAAACAACTCATCATTATCAGCTATACTTTCAAAGGCTGGCAACACCCCAGGGGAAAACATACTCACCTCCATAAATCTGATCAACACAGTGGAGGGTAATGTCATTTTCTCCTATGACCTTATTCTTAAACTGCGTTTCCTAAAAAATTCAAAAGGAAACAACTGTGATTCCTTGCTATGCACTGTGACATTTACAGGTAAAGCAAATCACCATCCTCCACGTGCATATAAAGAAAAATGGGGAGTGGGTGGGGGAAATGGGTGAAGGTGGTCAAAAGGTACAAATTCAATTATAAAACAAGTCCTGGAGATGTAATGTACAGCATGGTGACTAGAGTTAATAATACTGCATCGTACATTTGAAAGTTGCTAAGAGGGTAGATCTTAAAAGTTCTCATCACAAGAAAAAAATTGTTTAACTATGTGATGTGATGGATGTTAACTAAACATATTGTGATGATCATTTCACAATATTTACATACACCAAATCCATCACGTTGTATATCTTAAACTAATACAACTTTAAATGTCAATTATATCTCAGTAAAGCTAGAAAAAATAAATGAAAAGGTATACATCCTACACAAACAAACAGGGAAATGTTGTCACATCCCTAGGAAAGGGACGATGGAGTGAAGTGTGTGAGAAATACTGCGAACACTTGTTTTCAAACCCAGGCAGGACATGCCATTGCCAGCTGCTCCCAGGCCAACCCACCAGGCCGCATGCACGACACCCTGAGAGATGCTGGCAGGTGGCACATAGGTTCAGATTTCTCCACACAAATGCAGACAGGTGAGTGACAGCTACGAGAAGGCAGGAAGAAAACCCCAGGAGATTCAAGCTCTGTAAATGCTGCCTCTGTACAAGACTAGGAACCAGGCCGCTACAGCAACAGCTGCACAGACGCCCACGCTGTCAGGTGGCAGGGTGCTGGCGTGGCTGGGCCAGCCGGTTCCCATTACCACCAGCGCGCCCTGAGGGGTGCGGGTGTTCCCTCCTCACTCCACTGCTCACTTTTCCTAAGGCGGACAAGTCTTACAGGCACAGAGCAAACACAAAGTAAACCCAAACTCAGTGCTGCATTCAGCACCAGTGTCATAACTGAATTCAGTTCCTAAATTTGAGGAAGAGTTCAATATAGAGAAAACATGGGGAACTAGTATATTTGGGGAGATGTGATTCCCATGAGTGATAGGTACTGTGCTGAAATACAGAAGAAAATTAAAAGCTGACGGTGTCAACCTACGAGGTCAAACGCAAGCCAGCGTGACGTGAGGCACTGGTGGGAAACTGCAGAGTGGTGCTCCCGCCGACAGGAGATCCCAAAGGAGAGAGAGCAGACTAGTGGTGAGAAAGACTCTGGCCTTTGTGTTTACGTGCGTTAGGGGCGAGTTATTGAGAAGCTGGGAGAAAAGACAATGGGGCCACCAATGCAGTGCTCCCACAAACTCAGCCAAGTGCAGCTTATACATACATCATTATCCAATGCAGATTCGTCATCGCCCAAGAAAGCAATCTTGAAGTCTGTGCAGACAAGCCTCCCATAGATTCCACGCTGACAGGAGTCTTCCTGGACACACTTCAGTACTGTGCTGGCTTCACAGAGCAGCTGTTCACCTGATCAAAACGAAAACAAGTCCTCCTTAGAGTCCTCAGGCAACATGCAGAACGCAAACAGTACAAGCTTCCCGGCTCTATTCCTGTAAGACAAACACACACTACAACACAGCACACGGGAGCTGCGAAACCTAGGGGAGAAGATGAAGCAGAGTGGGGGCTGCGGAGAAGTGAGATCACAATGACTCAGATACACTTTTACATGGGGCACTTCTCTGTCTTCTCACTGTGAATAATGGACGTGTCCAAACAGGTAGAAATGATCTCGGCTCCACTTACAAACACAGATCTTAGTGCTTTCATCACCTGGACCCAAGCAGAAGTTCTGGAGAAGCGGTACCCAAGTGAGCAAAGCCAGAAGGGCTGGCCAGCGAGCTCTGGCACGTAGCTCTGGAGCCCCCCTTCCTGTGAGGGTGGGCCATTCCTCATCCCGGAACTGCGGAAAGAGGGCGGGTGCCTCCCTGGCCCGGGGCCCTAAGGCAGCTTCCTCAGGCACAGAGGGTGCAGCACGACTGCACTCATTCTGGCTCCACGGACAAGGATGGGAGGAAAAGGGAGGTCAGAGGTTTGTGGGAAAAAAACCTGTTTCCTCTCTTTCTTAGTTGAGAGTATTTCCTCTCAGTGTGTCACCTTTCCTGCTCTATCTGCAGATGCCCAGCAGCATGAGAGCTGTATTTCCTGGTGATAGAGAGTACTTCTCACTATAGTCAAAAAGATGAGGATTTAGGGATAGGCAGGAAGTGGAGAGGCTCATGAGGGCTGGATGCCTGCGTAAGGGCAGGAAAAAAGGACGGATACAGGGGAAATGAAAAACTAAGTGTAAAATAAAAAAAAAAAAAAAAGACTAAGTGTAAATACTTTGTGACAAGAAAGAAAAAGGAATTTTCTTCTCATCCAACAGGTAACCATCTTCTCCTTAGAATCTCCCTCTGGACATTTCCTTCACTGTCTTTAAATTTACCATTTGGCTCAAAATTCATTTATTCTAACTTTGAATATGAAAACAAAGAAGAATTCCAGACACTAAGACTATCAGGGGACACATATTATATTTCATCTTGTTTTTTTCTCTCTTCCAAGGGGTTAATTACAATGGAAATACAGGAAGATGGCTCTGTCACCAGGTCAGCCTCTACATAGACCACCGGGCTTGAAGAAAACAGTGAAGTCAGGGCCTCATTAGGGGTTAAAATAGTCCCAGAAAAAGTGCTTCAACTGAATCCGAGGTAGAAGACACATGAGCAAGGCTTCCTGTGCTTTCAACTCCTGGTGGAAAAAAACTTTAATGGTGAGCCTCTCCCAAGACCAGGCAAGCCATATGGGTCCATGGTCAGGCAATGGAGACCAGAAGTTGGCACACAGGGGCTAAAACGACATCCAGGAGAGGCTCTGCAAGCACGGCGACCTGCACCACACGTGTCAGCTTGTACGTCGTTCAAAGTCTCAGGTCATGGGAGGCACGAGCTGGAAAAGATCATAGTCTAGTCTAGGAAATCTGGGCTGCACACCTAGAAGAGGCCGTCAGGAATCCAGGGGAATGGAGAATGTACATAACACTAAGCTAAAGACAAAAGTAAATTTCAGAATCTACAATATAACCCAAGAAGAGGAAATACAATAGGATATATGGATTGAGGTTGAGGCCATTATTATAGGGAAAAGCCCTTGAAACTTAAAAACATTTTTTAAAAAATCAGAGATTCTGATATGTTTACCAAATAAGGTGGATCAGTCAGAAACTTGTACATATTCATATCCTCTCAATAAAATGGAACAAAATTAAAAGAACCAGAATGAGGACTCAATTGTTTTGGGAAATGTATCTAAAAATACTTATGAAAAAACCTATTTGGGACTGGAAAAAAGAAAGTAGCAAAACAATCGAATGCACAACTCACTGGATAGCCCCATATATGGAGAGGCTACACCACCAAGAAGTTTGTTTCTGAATTCAGAAATGATTAAAACTTGACTTAAGCTACAGAGTCACTCTCCTCCATCAGAAAGAAAGAAAGAGAGAAAGAGAGAGAGAAAGAAAGAGAGAGGGAAGAGAGAGAGAGAGGGAAGAGAGAGAGAAAGAGAGAAAGGAAGAAAGGAAGAAAGGAAGGAAGGAAGGAAGAGAAAGAAAGAAAGAAAGAAAGAAAGAAGGAAAGAACGAACGGAGGGAGGGAGGGAGGGAGGAAGAAAGGAAGGAAGGAAGGAAGAAATCCAACCAATCCAGGCTCCTTGGTGATGACCGAAGAGCAAAGCCCTGGCAGCCCCAGCGTTTGGTTAAACCCCAGCAGGGGTTGGGAGTAGGGATCTGCAGAGGACCAGGATCTTCCTGACTGGGGACCAGAATACTGGAAGGGGCCAAGTAAGGCACCCTGAAAAAAGACCTCATCTGCTTACAAAAGAGGTGAGAATTTCCCATGTTTATTTTCATCAGCTATGGGGAAGGGGAAACAAAAATTCTTTGTAGCTGTTGTAATACTCAGTCCCAGGTATGCAGTTACTGAACTAAAGACATTGATATTTTTGTCCAACTCATTACTGTCACACACTGTCTGGATGAAAACAAAGGAGTTTATATATAGTGCTACTAGGGATGACACAATTTATCACTGGCTTTGAACTACACATGAGGTAAGATGCTAACATGACTGTTACCTGGCAACAAGTGAAGAGTTACTTCCTTCTCTGTTACTTCCTTTTCGTTTGTGTGAATTTCCTAAAAGAGAAAGGGTAATATTTTTGTTTATTTAAGGGCTCAAAATGAGTAACATAAAGCCACACTTTTATAATACACACTAAAACATCATATTCGCTCAGGAGCTTTTTGTTTATGTGACAAGCTAAGTTTTGTTTTGTTTTTTAATTGAAGTATAGTTGATTTACAGCGTTGTGTTAAGTTTTTTTTTTTAAGTATTTTTAACTAAAGGAAATCAGAAAATTTCAACAAGTTGGTTCAATGTATTACACTAATCATTTAGAATTGACAACTATCAGTTGTCCCAAGTGGAGGGACAGGGATGGGCACTCCCCATATAAAGGAACAAAAGTCACAGAGCAAAGGAAAGCAGCTTAAGCGGAGTCAGAAAGAGAATAGAAGACAGTCCACAGAATGATTCCCCTCTTTCTCCAGTGAGAATCAAGGATCGAAAACAAAAGAAGACTGTTGTGTGCTTTTGAGAGAAAATGAACCTGCGTAAAGGGCTTGAAGGTAAGAACAGGAAACTACTGGACTGGCCAAAAGGTTTGTTCGGTTTTTTCCAGAAGATGGCTCTAGTAGCACTTAGTTGTCTTTAACTACATTTGAAATAATTCTGCTAGATTGTATGTGACAGCTGTCATATCAGCATGCATTTAAAAAGACTTACCAAAATTGGTGAATTTTTGTGTAGCCATTTTAATATTGAAGATGGAAGAAAAAAGCAACATTTTCAGCATATTATGCTTTATTATTTCAAGAAAGGTAAAAGCGCAACTGAAATGCAAAAAAAGATTTGTGCAGTGTATGGAGAAGGTGCTGTGACTGATCAAACGTGTCAGAAGTGGTTTGTGAAGTTTCGTGCTGGAAATTTCTTGCTGGACGATGTTCCATGGTCAGGTAGACCAGTTGAAGTTGACAGCGATCAAATTAAGACATTAATTGAAAACAATCAACATTACACCACGCGGGAGATAGCCAACATACTCAAAATACCCAAATCAAGCGTTGAAAATCATTTGCACCAGGTTGGTTATGTTAATCACTTTGATTGTGTGGGTTCCACGTAAGTTAAACGGAAAAATACCTTCCTGACCGTATTTCTGCAAGCGATTCTCCACTTAAATGTAATGAAAATGTTCTGTTTTTAAAACAAATTGTGACGGGCGATGAAAAGTGGATACTGTAGAATAATGTGGAACTGAAGATATCGTGGGGTAAGCAAAATGAACCACCACCAACCACACCAAAGGCTGGTCTTCAACCAAAGAAGGTGATGTTGGGACTTCCCTGGTGGTGCAGTGGTTAAGAATCCGCCTGCCAATGCAGGGTACACGGGTTCGAGCCTTGGTCCGGGAAGATCCCACATGCCGCAGAGCAACTAAGCCCATGCATCACAACTACTGAGCCTGTGCTCTATAAGCCCGCGCACCTAGACCCTGTGCTCCACAACAAGAGAAGCCACCGCAGTGAGAAGCCCGCACACCGCAACTAGAGAAAGCCCGTGCGCAGCAATGAAGACCCAATGCAGCCAAAAATAAAAATAATAATAGTAATTTAAAAAAAACAACTAAGAAGGTGATGTGTATATGGTGGGACTGGAAGGGAGTCCTTTATGATGAGCTCCTTCTGGAAAACCAAACAATTAATTCCAACAAGTACTGCTCCCAGTTAGATCAACTGAAAGCAGCATTTGATGAAAAGCGTCCAGAATTACTCAACAGAAAACACATCATCGTCCATCAGGATAACGCAAGACTGCATGTTTCTTTGATGACCAGGCAAAAACTGTTACAGCTTGGCTGGGAAGTTCTGATTCATCTGCCGTATTCACCAGACGTTGTGCCTTCGAATTTCCACTTATATATTTTGGTCTTTATAAAATTCTCTTAGTGGAAAAAATTTCAATTCCCTGGAAGACTGTAAAAGGCAACTGGAACAGTTCTTTGCTCAAAAAGATAAAAGGTTTTGGGAAGATGGAATTATGAAGTTGCCTGAAAATGGCAGAAGGTAGTGGGACAAAATGGTGAATACGTTATTCAATAAAGTTCTTTGTGAAAATGAAAAATAAGTCTTTTAGTTTTACTTAAAAACCAAAGGCACTTTTTGGCCAACCCAATATGAATGTATCAAGTCAATAGTGAGCCATCCACTCTGCAGCATACCAGGGCTCAGTACAGGAGGCCGGGAACATATTTCCTCATTCTAAGTTACCGAAAACCATACGGCAGTGCAATGGGATGCAATCACTTCTAATAAGGAATCAAGGCCAAGTTCTGTGTCACTGTTTCTCAATAAAAATACCTTCAAATGCTTCTATGCTGGGTTCAGTGTTTATCAGATATTCAAAGATAATTAGCAATGCTTAATGAATTAATGGACCAAAACAACAATCATAAATGGCTGTTAACTTTAAGACGTTCAACAGGGGTTACATCTTTATGTAGATTTTCATCACTTTCATAAACAAATTTATCCCCATACTAGAATATTCATGTTATACATTCTTCTGTTAGCACCTATAATATTACTTTTTAAGTACCCATGTGCATGCTTATCTCCCTCTCTAGGACAGTGTTTCTCCAACTAGGGATTGTATCTATTAGTGGGTTGTAAATCAATTTCGTGGGTCAAAATCAAATTTTTCCATAATAAGAATAAAAAATATCATAAAGTAAAAAACTGGAAAAAGAATGACTGTTAACGTAACAAAAAGAGAGGCATGTTGGGCCCCCTCATCAACCTACCACACCATCTATGAAGAATTCTTGGCAAAATATCTGATCTCAATCTACTTGAGCTGCTATGTCAACCTTCCAATTTACAGGTTGAATACCGGGACAGAGAAACATGTTAAATGACATCATGGGGATGCAACCAATCAAATCCTGACTGTGGGAAATTCTACAACACAAAACCAGCTCTGTCAACAAATAAAAATGGAATATTTTTGGTTTGTTTTGGGTAGAAGTGCCTGGTTGGCATGAGTTTTCTGAATTTGTTGATTCAGACTGAAGCAGGGCACTAGAAGAAACTTGGGTACGTCTGAGGCAGGGAGAGCCCAGACAGCCCGTCCTGAGGCTGAAGAACAAGAGCAAAGTCATGGTGTCTTCACAGAACCTGTTTTGCGTGTGGTCTGTTTTGGAGACGACTATGATTTCCATCCCAGGAGATGCCAATAAATCAAGCCTCTCTGAGGCAGCGTTCTCAAACCTGTGGAGCGTCAGATCATCTGGGGAGCCTGCAGACACTCAGGCCCCAACACAAGCCTGAGGAATCAGAGTGCGGGGGATGCAGCTCAGCCTCAGGTTTTGTAGAAGCTCCCCAGATGATCCTGATGCACTGCTCTAGGTTACACAAGAGCGACTATTTTTGCATATGTAAATGCTATGAGTGTTTTGGTAACTTAGAAATTCTCATTGAGAGTTTTCATCATCTGTCATTGACAAAGAACTAAATTAAAGCACAAGTATTTTTGACAGGTTTATCATCTTTCTCTGAGGAAAGCAAAGCTATTCATTAAATTCAATCAGCTGTTAGAAAACTCTAGCAATCATCTTTAGTGCTTGGAACTGAAGCCAGCACGGAGAAGACTACCCTTTTGTTACATCCGAGGAAGTATCATCTTCCGATAATAAAGATGTTATACTACCCCAAACTACCTACATACATCAATTCTTGAAATGGTTAGTGATATTCTTTGTTTACATTCCATAAACAAGACAATGAGGAGACATCTTTTAGAACTCTGTCCTACCCCAAATGCCCCTTCCCCAGACAACTGTCCCCTGTGCCCCACCTCCAGGAGAGAGTCACTGCCTCCCCATTACCTGCGTGGGCTAACAGACAGCAGTACCAGCAAACGGCTAATCGTTTTATCTCCCCATTAATTTGGCTGAAGGGCCAAGAGAAGCTAATCAAACTGGCTGCTTCAACCACAGACTTGCAGATTTGGCCACAAATATGGAGCCACAGAGAAAGCTGTTCTGCAAAGAATGAGACACGTGAAGAAGATACGTGGAGATAAAAGCCCAACCCAGACACACAAGCAGTCACAGCCTGGACTCCATGGCTTTCCAGGCTCTAGCGAGGCCCACCCTCGCCTCTGGCCCACAGTTCCATGAACCACACCTGTATCTTTATAAATGGATCCTCTCGTTAGCAAAAACCACCTACAGTGGTTCTGATGATTGTCACCAATGGCATCAACTTAGACCAACTGCACTAACAACTGAGAAACCACAGGTGACAGAAGCACGTCATGCAGCATGTCAACGTGCAATATATCCGGGGGCCGCAGGATTAGGAATCGATGTCAGAGCCACCAATCTCACGAGTAAGACTGGCAGGGGAGAAGGGAAGCGGGAGCTGCACTGCCTGCTTCGTGAGCCTGAGTATTCGCGCCCAGGAAGGAGGCAGGGTCCCTGGTGGCTTTCCCTCACTAGAAATGGCAAAGGAAGATTGCCACAGACCTGCTCTCCATTCTAAAACACTGTCACAACATGGCATGTTCTCAAAGGGATGAAAATGAATCCACCAGAAGCATTTCCTGGGAGAAAAAAAAGGAAATGACTGGAGACATTTTCCCCACTCACCCTCGTCTTTGTAAAATGCCCCAGAAGCTTAGTACACATTTTTCATTTTAAAAGTAGGGACTCCTCTTCTCTAGAATAATGTTAAATACGTTCTGATGTTGGCAACAAGATGCTGACCAAAAATTGATCTGTGAAAAGGGAAAACCCACCAAGCAGCTAAGTCACGGAGGAGTCACATATCTCATGAAGTGTGTGGGAATTTCAACACTGGCTAGGGTGACAGAAAAACCACCAAGATTCCTAACAGTGCTCGACTTCCTACTAAAGCCGCCACTATTCATCAGACTTCCTTCAGCTGCAGAGAGGGAAAGGAGAGGTCAGAATAATGCAGTAAGATACATACCGCTGCTGACAAGCCAGCATCCAAAAATAATCTAACCATCCAGTGCATGTGAGCCCCTGCCTCGAATGCCATGAAACAAATCACAAGACTTTACTTATCCAAAACACAGACCGTGCAGCAATCTCATCTATTTGGAACACTGCTGAAAATCACAAAGTGAAAAAGACTTCTGAGCAGTAAAGACAGGTGTGTCCAAGTTTGTGCACTCCCCAAGCGGTCAGTCCCAGCTTCCCCTTCGACCAGATGCTTTTAACTATAATGATAAGAGCCAGCATTTATTAAGCTCTATGATGTGCCAGGTAAGTATACTTCATTAGTACCTCATTAATCCTCACAACAACTCTAGGACTGGCGTTATCTCCATTTTACAGGTGAAGAAACTTAGGCTTAAAGAGGTTCAGGAACTTCCCTTTTATAGGAAAATAAGTCACTAACCAAGGGTTCGGCCCAAGCCCCGACTAACTCCAGAGCCCACATTCCTCACTGCTGTGTCCTAGTTCCAATAAACATGGTCTCCAGTTTCCTACCACAAAAGAAAAGAAGTCATCACAGCCATTGCGTATAACAGAAAACCAGTCTCCTGTTACAAAACTGATTAGAACAAATCAGAAAAATTCCCTTGAGAAAACTGCACTCCACTGTACAAGGATTTGCCTCATACAGGACAAAAGCACGTGAAAGCTAACATCAGCTACACTCCTGAGAATCTGCTGAGAAGCTGCAAAGCAGCCTGGTCGTTTCCATTCCACTGGTTCTCAAAAACTAGTTTCTTACCAAGTTCACATTCAGAATGCGCACATCTCGAAAGTGTGATGGACCTAGGGCCCCTCAGCAAAGGCACAAAAAGGGAAGGGCCCTGCCAGATGATCACTGACCTTGAGAAGAATGGAGCGGGGGTCTCTACAATGAAGCTCTCATAGGCCAAAATGCTTATAAATGTTCACATCAACCCTTCACTGCTTACAAGGGCTCTGAGTCAAAAACCGAAGTTGTTATTCTCGGTTTAATTTTATCCAGCCAGAAGGGCAAATTCCAAGAGGCAACATAACATCCCTAAAGGTTCCAAAACACAATTTCCTTCTATCACATCTGGCACCAAGTGCTAAAAAGACATAACACGAACATTTTATTTCCTCCAAGTCGCTCCACTGGTCTAAAATGGACACTTAATACCCTGTTTTCTCCGCTAAAATAGAAAATCTGAGGGGAGAAATTCATTTGCATCTACATATTAAGTGGGAATCCATGTGTATCTTTGAACAAAATTTACCTTTTTTTAAAGCAGAGAGTTGTATTTTTAACACAGCCTAGTACTGACAATTTAAGTTTTGTCTTTCCCCTGGCTTCTCCAAACTTCTCTCTGTGCATGTACTGAAAACAAACAATACAGACTTGAGGCCACAGTCCAAACCCAGCTCTGGTACCTACAGACATGAACTTGGGCTTGCCATTTAACCTGAGCTTTGGTTTCCTCCTGTGTGAATGGAAACAATACCACCTCAGTATGAGGATATGAAGAGAAAAGGGTGTAAACATCTGGCATACATATTCAGTAAATGGGAGTTGTTACAATTGTTGGACCCAGCAGAATCTATGCTTCTTGATTCCTTTCTTTTTTCTCCTCCTTTCTTTTGATGACCAAACAAAGAAGTCCAACATACTACTTAAGAGTTGCAATGATTCAAGATTCTGAGTAGAATAATTTCTGCTTCTCTCTCAATCCTGTTTCCCACATGAAACTAAATTGAACCACTCAGGAGGCTTCTCAATTTTTTTTTTTTTTTTTTGTGGATCAGAAACTCCTGCAATTAGCAACATCCAGGTTGGTCCTAATTCCATTTGACTTGGACTGCACAGTAATATCTGAAGTCATAGAAAAAGAAACGGCACTTTTCTGTTAATAGGATTTGTTTTCTACAATGCCTTAGGTCCTGTCCTTTGGTGTCTTTTCTTCTGCAATAGAAAGTACTTTGAACCCACTATAAGACCAAAAGAGTAGGGCTTCCCTGGTGGCACAGTGGTTGAGAGCCCGCCTGCCGATGCAGGGGTCACGGGTTCATGCCCCGGTCCAGGAGGATCCCACATGCCGCGGAGCGGCTGGGCCCGTGAGCCATGGCCGCTGAGCCTGCGCGACCAGAGCCTGTGCTCCGCAACGGGAGAGGCCACAACAGTGAGAGGCCCAAGTACCACTTAAAAAAAAAACAAACAAAAAAACACCAGTCCTGAGAAGAGAAATAACCTAGAGGACTCCAGTAAGTCAGGGTATGCAAAGAGGAATCATAAAGAAACCCTCCCCTCAAAAAAAGTGAATTTTTTCCTTTACTTTGGGAAGCGACGTGTATGGGTGGTAGGGAGAAGGCAGGAAGCGCAGAATGGAGAGTACTCATCAGCTATGTCCCACAGCTCCTTTGCCTCCATATTTTTACAGTAGCTTTTTGAACTCCACAAGAAAAACACAGAAAGCACAAATACGGAGATAATATTTCAAAGTTTTTGTTGTTGATCCGGGGAGAACGAGCATAGTTGAATGGAGAAGAGGGGAAAGGGTTAACAGTAAGGTACAGTCCACGTCTGGATGCGCTGAATCTGGACATGGATCTTTTTTTTTTTTTCGGTACACGGGCCTCTCACTGCCGTGGCCTCTCCCGTTGTGGAGCACAGGCTCCGGACGCGCAGGTTCAGCGGCCATGGCTCACGGGCTCAGCCGCTCCGCGGCATGTGCGATCTTCCTGGACCGGGGCACGAACCCGTGTCCCCTGCATCGGCAGGTGGGCTCTCAACCACTGCGCCACCAGGGAAGCCCTGGACATGGATCTTAAAGTGGGTTACAGGACATGACGAGATTTCCACGTGTATGTTCCACTCCTGACCATGCTGAGTTCTCAATGTGTATAAGCTGTTGCCTTCATGAGCAAATTTACTGGATGAGTGATTAAAGGCTGTCCAACCTGACCTTCACAATTGGATGAGTAAATACAATCTTTGTCCGCCTGCCGATGCAGGGGACACGGGTTCGTGCCCCGGTCCGGGAAGATCCCACATGCCGCAGAGCGGCTGGGCCCGTGAGCCACGGCCGCTGAGCCTGTGCGTCCGGAGCCTGTGCTCCGCAACGGGAGAGGCCACAGCAGTGAGAGGCCCGCGTACCGCAAATAAATAAATAAATACAATCTCTTCCTTACTGACATCACAGATTACTACATCGTGACTCAGGGGTCACTTGCAGACTGCAGAAATCACAAGTGTCCACGCTATGAATGCCAAAGTGGCTACTTTCCAGGGCCAGCCCTTACTGAGGCTGAGAGGTGAATAATGATGACACATTTCTAGAGCCTTTGTGGCAGGCATCGTTGAAAGGGCTTTATACTTATTAACTCAGTTAATTCTCACAGCAAGCCTTGGAGTAGGGCTCTTACAGCCACTGTTACCTCCAACTCTGCAGATGAAGCAGACACCCAGCTAGAATGTGGTGGAAGCAGAGGTCAAACCTGGTAGCTGGCTCAGCCTGTGTTCTTACATGATGCCACACTACCTCTTCTGTGGAACGAACAAAGAAAGGAAAATGGGACAGAAAGATCAGTGAATGTATCTGCTAGACCCACCTGAAACCAGGTCAAAGCAAGCATCAATGAAAGAGCCCAGGGAAAGCCTAAAATTGTTTTGGAGAGGCAAACAGAGGCTGAAAGGACAGAAGCAAGAAAACAAAACACATCTACCCCCCAGGAGTAATGGCTGCTACGTGGGGAAGAACTCGGGGGCTTCCTCAACACCAGCTGAGAGCTCACCTCCTATGACTCACTCCACTGGGTCCTCCAAGGCCTTAGTCTCTGGGTGTCACCCCAACCAACCCTCAGGAGTTCAGCAGGAATCTTCGATGTACCACACTCCAGGGAAGGCTCCAACCGCAAATAACACTGCTATGTACAGTCTGGGCTACCCAGTGCTTCCCCCTTCAAGAGCATGTCATCCTAAGAGCCCCCCTTACACCTCCTTCTCCTTCACCCTCAGTACCCAGTCCTTCACCACCAAATCTGATCAGTACCGGCCCATTACATATGCCCACAACCCATGCTCCTCTCTTACCTCCACAGCACCACCCTGATCCAAGCTACCATCATCTCCCACCCGGACCACTGCAACAGCTTTGCACCTGCTCAACCTGCATCTGCCTCTTTCTTATGCATTCTCCACCTAAAGCACGGTCTGCTCGGGATTACTGGTGGGAGGAGGGCAACAACCTGATGAAGCCTGCAAGGAGGCGCTGCACAGCCTGGTCCCCACCTCCTGGTCCACCCTGCTCTCCCACCAACCTCCTCCTCAGTCTGCATGTTGGCCACATTGGCCTTCCTTCAGCCTCTCGTGCCTGCCAAGCCCCTTCCTATCTGAAGACCAAGTTCCTTCTGCTTGGAATGCGTCTCCTTTCCCTCCTTGCCCTGTGAATCTTAAGTATCCATTGGACCTCAGGACAAGGGTCATTTCCTCTGCGGAGCCCTCTCTGTTTCCACGTTCTTACAGCCCTGTGTATCTCTCCCTCCTAGCACTTGTCATAATTGCAATTTCACATTTATTTATGTAATTATTTAAGTCTATCTCCCCACCAATCTATAAACTATTTGAGGGCAGGTCCTCTGTCTGGTTTTTTGCTTGCCATATTGTCCCAGAATCCAATACAGGCCTTGCAAACAGTAAGTGCTCAGAAGATTTCGTTGAGTAATTTAATTAAGAATGGCTTTAGGTAATGAGAGGTTTTTAAAAACACTCCAGCAGGAACCAGAGAGACACATGGGAGGGAGATTAAGAGACAATATCTAGGCTTGGGCTTTGACGTGGGTGGCATCACCAAATGCTCTCATCATACTGTAAAGAACATTCCATTAAAGGCTGTCATGTACGTGGTATTAATCCAGAAAGACTAGAAGTCATGAAGGCTGTCCAGTAAGAACTGCAGGAGAGCAGGTGCCGTGGATGGGCCTGGCATCATCCCAGGATCTCCCAGGAAATTCAACCAGCATCCAGGGACAGCTGCCTCTGCACTAGCCCTGTTCTCTGGAGCAGCGGGAGCTTCTGAAACTGTCACCTGGTTTCGGGGAAGGGCCCGGAGTCCCCCTTAACCCTTTGCTCCTTCCATCCCACTACCCTTCAACCCTGATCCTCCCTGCCCAGCTGCCTCATCAGGAAATGGTCACCATCGTACTTCCAGAGCCATGACACGTGGACAAAAGTCCTTACTGACCCCAATTAAGTATCACGCTCAATGTGTAAGAAAAGAGGGCTAGCAAAGTACAGTTCTTTAACAATCAAGCAGAACTGGTTCCACTAGTTATGCTGACAGACTTTTCTCTGCAAGAGGCCTGAAAAGGAACTCATTTGAAAATGATGCAAATTTTCAACAAATGGGGCGTTAAACACCATCCCTGTGGTTTGTGCAGCACCTCTTGCTACTCCATCTGAGTGTGGACAAAGCTTGCTATTATGGCACAAAAGAACAGCAGAGACTGCTGGCACTGGTCAAAGAATGTCCAAGTCTTCAAAACTAGGGTATCTCAGTGGCCTGAATTCAGTTAGAACAGCGGCATGAACATAAATGGAGGGTAGTTCTGCCAGAGTGCGAGGATCAAGGTTGGGGTTTTTGGGTTAATTCCTATTTCAACATTTACCCTAATGCTATGGCTACTTTTTTATGTTTGTTTCTTTTAGCTTAAAAAGAGGGTAAAGGGCATGAACAGCAAGTCTTCCAGTTTCCGCACATTTTACCCCACAGGTCAAAAGGACCTACATCTGTTCCTGCTGCCGCGGTGAGTATCAACAATTCCCAGGACACGCAGCTGCCACTGCCCTCACATCTAAGAAACTTGCCCCGTGCAGAGCCAGAAGCACTCCTATTCTGGCCACATCTGTGCCAGACGAGACGTGAGAACTGCCACCCATTCTCCAGCAAGCCTGTGGCCCAAAGGAGACACACCCACTGCGACCCACCTCATACAGGTGGCCCAGCAATTACGAGGTGTCCATCTGATCTCCTCTCAGAACTACGTCTCTGAGAAGGCGTGGCCCAAAGCACAGGGTTCCCATGAGCCTGTGCAGCGAAACCAGTGAGTCAACACTCGAGCTGTATGTCTGGTTACTCAGAGGTGCAAGATGATCCACTGCCAATAGATACCAATTCATTTCAACAGCTCCTGAGTAACCTAACTACCAAATGCCCGGTGTAAAAAGATGAAGAACTGACTTCTGCCCTTAAGATGTTTAGATAGACAAAAAAATAATAACTGGAAAACTGGGTATTCAGTGCAGTAAACATTAGACACCTGCAGAAGGTTATCTGTACGCATCATCTCACTTAATCCTTACAACTGTTAACTGCCATTACTGTTCCCATTTTAGAGATGGGGAAAATGAGGTTGACCAAGGTTAAGTGAAGCGAGACTTGAGCCTGGGTTTGCCTGTCTAGAGCCATGCCCTTCACTACAATAAGCCTGCTCCTGTCCGCCGACCACATCCTCCCCAAGGACACCGTTTCCTCTCCCTGGCCTTTCAGGCACTCTTTCACTGACCGAACTGTCATTTCTTAGGCACCTGCTGTACCAGCACAGCAAAAGCAGATGTGAACACAAGGCACAGCCCTGACCTCCTCAGAGTACATGGGAGTCTGACCACAGCACAAGCAACAGTAATGACTCGTGTACACTGCTACGCTGTGCAGGAGGCCACAACAGCAACACAGCAGACACACCTAACCGCATTCGGAGACTGCTACCCTCAGGAAGTGTCATTTAGAGCCCTGAAAATCAGCAGAAATGCGTCTGGGCCAAACGACCAACACTCTGGCTGGCTGCTCTTCCTCATCTCCTTTCTGGGCGGGGTCCACAGGACCTCTGTTCCTTGGAGAAGCTCTCCCACAACATATGCTGACAACCCTCCTCCCTTCAAATGTATCTTTACCCCAGATCTCTCTTCAGAGCTCCAGATCTGGACCCCAAACAGCCTCCTGGCCTCATGCACTGTAATGTCCCTCAGATCCTCCAAATTCACATTTCTAAGTCAGCTCATCATTTTCCCCCGCCCCTCGCCGAACCTGCTGTCCTTTGGACTCTGGCCCTACCGTACACCCAGCAGTCATTCTCAGCTATCCCCTGCCTCTCATGATCCTGTCTGCTCTGCTTCCTTAACAGTTCTAGAGTCTGTCCACGCCCGTCCTTCTCTGCTGCTGCTCTTCCTTCCAGCCGCCAGCACGCACCTTGCGCACCCCCACGATCAGAGTCTTGTTCCCGCCATCCAGCCCCCGGTGCAGCCGCTGGACCCCACAGTCCGCTCTCCCCTGTCCCGCCCACCCAATTCGTCCAGTCCACTGTCCACATAGTTCAAGTCCTCTGCAAAGCTTTCTCGGGCCTTCCCTGGTGGTCCAGCAGTTAAGACTCTGCATTCCCAGTGCAGGGGGCTCAGGTTCAATCCCTGGTCAGGGAACTAGACCCTGAATGCCACAACTAAGAGCCCACATGCCATAACTAAAAGATCCCGTGTGCCGCAACTAAGAGCCAGCTAAATAAATAAGTAGGGCTTCCCTGGTGGCACAGTGATTAAGAATTTGCCTGCCAATGCCAGGGACACAGGTTCGAGCCCTGGTCCAGGAAGATCCCACATGCCATGGAGCAACTAAGCATGTGCACCACAACTGCTGAGCCTGCGCTCTAGAGCCCACGAGCCACAGCTACTGAGCCCGTGCGCCTAGAGCCCACGCTCCGCAACAAAGAGAAGCCACAGCAATGAGAAGCCCGCGCACCGCAACAAAGAGTAGCCCCTGCTCACCGCAACTAGAGAAAGTCCACGCGCAGCACCAAGACCCAACGCAGCCAAAAATAAATAAACAAAATAAATAAAAATTACTACCTAAGTATGTGATTAGTGGCAGGTATTACTGACCTTTCCCACACCTCTCCGTTAGCTGGCTTCCTGAAACACATTCTAGTCTCATGAGTAGGGCAGGGGCACATTCAAAGACAGACTTTAAATCGGAAGCCTTATCACTGAGGATAGAGACTAGAGACTTAAGTGGATCTATCTACTGTCCTGGTCTAGGAAGCTAGAGAAATCAAAATAAGATTTGTTCCCTGGAGCTGATTCCCAGGGCTGCTGGTTCCCCGCTCCTGGCCAGGGGGCTCCGCTCCCTTCCGAGCCAGCCTGATCAGGTACCAGCTTTGCCACTGACCACAGCTCCACTCTACTAACCTTACACTGCCTTGGCAGTTGGATACAAGCAACAACTACTCTGACAATAAAGCACGTCAGCAGCACCTGAAGCCAGGGGAGCAGACATGCAGTAAGAGGCGAACTAACGATCGCTGTCTGGACTCAAGGTTCCAAGAGCACAGATGCGGGGCAGGGTTGGGACCTAGTCCTTAAGGACTCTGCTGTTTACTCATCATGCAAATCAGTTCTCAGTCACAATACATGTTCACTTCACAGGGCGAGCTGGGAACTCTCAAGAGCACTTCAGACTAAGCATCTGTTACCCGCGGAAATATATGTCTAACTCAAACACGGAAATATATAATTTGCTGGAGGTTTTACTATGTCCTGTTTCACATGTTCTACGTCATTTATTTTGACAACAGTCCTGTAAGGAATTTTCATCCCCACTTTACAGATAAGGCCAATGAAGCTCCAAGAGGTTAAATAATGTACCTGGGCTCACAGGGCTAAATAGGTGGTGAAGCCAGAACTCAGGACTTCTGATACCAAGTTTAGTCCTGATTCTTAAACTGTGTTTTGTAAAAGCTTTATTAAGACATAACTCGGGCTTCCCTGGTGGCGCAGTGGTTGAGAGTCCGCCTGCCGATGCAGGGGACACGGGTTTGTGCCCCGGTCCGGGAAGATCCCACGTGCCGCAGAGCGGCTAGGCCCGTGAGCCATGGCCGCCGAGCCTGTGCGTCCGGACCCTGTGCTCCGCAACAGGAGCGGCCACAGCAGTGAGAGGCCCGCGTACCGCAAAAAAAAAAAAAAAAAATACATACATACATATATATATATATATATATATATATACACACACACACACACACCATCAAGTGTCCCTTCAACTGTAACAAGTCTCCAGGACAGGGAAATAGGCAACAACCTCAGACAGCACCCTTACCCCAAGAGCTAAGCAATACTTACTCATTCTTGTAAAAACTAAAATACAGTATGTGTGTGTGAAAAAAAACACAAAAAAACAACTTACCCATGTGTCATCCTAAGTCCTTTTTCTCACATTTAGATTTATTGCTTTTTTCCCCTACCTCAGATTTTTTCTTTTTGAAGGAAGAAAGTAACTGCTCACCAAGATCCAAACTAAAGCCCTCACCTGTTCTGACAGCTCATCATTTACTGAACAGCAGTGAAAGGATTACTCATGCTTCTTAGCAAGGATCACTCTTAACCAGGCATTCCCCAGGCCTTTAAATAATCCAAACACTTTAGCACATTCTCCCTATTAAGAACCTCAGGCTAGAGTGTAAATGGTAAGACCCACCATAGCAGTGTAAGCCTCAGAACCCACAGATCTGACCTCAACAAAAAGCTGGCTTAATTCCAACAGAGAGGGTCTGCTCGCTTGTTGGAATGGAAGCTGCCTAAGGAAGCAAAGAGCAGCTGGAGACACATCATGGGGAACAGCTGGGCTTCAGGTGTCCACACAGGTCACCAGTTTACCAAACTAAGCGCCACAGTGACAGCGAAAAGGGGTATTTTTAGGCAAAGCATCTCAGGCCAAAGCAGACTCTTGGGGCACAAAGACCAAGAGTAGAGTCAGCAATCACACTGAAGTTCCTCACCTAGTTCTCAACCTCAACTCCCCCAAATCACTCTGCAGGAGAAATAAAAACGACCTCTGAGTAAATGGAGTCCACAGTAATGTATTTTATTTTTGTTTCTTTGTACTTCTTTGTAGCACATACCACAATCAGTGCCCACTCTCCTCCTTCCACCACTCCAGCCAGAATGCTAGCTCCTTGCAAACTCATCTCTGCATCATTGTCTGGTAAACTGCATCATGGACTTTAACTCTTTGTTCTTCTTGTAGCCAGGCCCTTGGTCATGTGACTTTGCAGGGACTTGTTTTGGTTAACATTTGCCATCTTCAATGACAGGGATGTAAACAAAAATTAAAAGTGATATATTTGGAATTTATAACCCTAAGTAAGTATAAAAGAAAGTTAAATAAATGTTCAAATGTTGTGTTCTAAAAAAAAAAAAAAAAAATGACCTCTGAGTGAAGCTCCCACCAGCTACCCTCTGAGGCCCTCTCCAGGCATGGCCCTGGGCCACAGTCCATTCAGCCCTCTCTGAAGCCAGCCTGAGCTCCACAAGGCCACACTGAGTGGCCAGCACTACAGCCCTGCCCTCAAGGAGCTTACAGCTCTGTTGGGGAAATAAGAGCCACAGACATAGAACAATTATACACAAAGGAGTAGAGAATAAACACTCAAATGGCATCACCAAAACCCAGAGCTATAGACAGCCTGTATCACGGCTAAAAGGAGGACGGCAGCTAGTTACGAGCAAAGACTTGAGAATGCAAAGAGGCTGAAGTAACAAGAGCCTTCGGTACTGCCTGGTCTGGGGCTTTTCACACTGTACCTCTCATACCCTCTCTCTTCTGGTCTTTCTCTATTGTGGGGCTTCCTTTATTATTTCATTTGAAATAGCAGTTCTCCACAGGGGCTGAAGGAAGAGATCATAGTTAACAGAAAGAACACAGGTCCCTGCTGCAGGTCCCCGCTCCCACCCTGACACACACACACCCTTCCCCACCCCTGGGGCCTGTCTCAGTCTCCAGAGCAGCACTTGGGACAGTGCATTTTGAAAAAGTTGTTCAAGAACCACGCTGTTTAAAAAAAAAAAAAAAGTTCCTTGCACAAAATATGTTTAAAAACACTTGCCTATGGGCTTCCCTGGTGGCGCAGTGGTTGAGAGTCCGCCTGCCGATGCAGGGGACACGGGTTCGTGCCCTGGTCCGGCAAGATCCCACATGCCGCGGAGCGGCTGGGCCCGTGAGCCATGGCTGCTGAGCCTGCGCGTCCAGAGCCCGTGCTCCGCAACGGGAGAGGCCACAACAGTGAGAGGCCCGCGTACCGCAAAAAAACAAAAAACAAAAAACAAAAAAACACTTGCCTAATCCAACTCTATAAATCAGGAAATGAGACCCAAAGAGGTTGAAGGGGCTCCCTCAAGGACACACAGAAAAGAAACAGCCAGAGCCCAGGGCTCCCAAATCCAAGCTACTTATCTTTCAACAAACCAGAAGCAGTCAGAACCTGGGGTTAGCCTGGAAAGTGCGTTAATATTTGGACCAGTGGTAGGGGCAGGGGGCATGGAGGACTCTTAATAGGAAAATGACACGTGAAGGCTGCATCCAAAAGGAGCCTGGCTGTGATGGGAGGAGTGTCTCGGGGAGGGGGATGCAGAAGGGAGCAGTGGCAGGTGGAGAGACCAGGTAAGCAGCTGTGGTCGGTGGTCCCGGGCATGAGAGGAGATGCTAGCAGGAAGAGTGGCAATGGAAATGAAGACAGACCACCACAGAGGCCCCTCTCAAAGGGCACCCTGGGGACTGCGACTGGTTTGGACCACACGTGACTGGGGAAGGAGGGGGCCACTGGCAGCAGCTAGGAAGGTGGGAAGTGGAGCTGAACTGGAGTTTCAGGCCCAGGACCTAGCATGCTGCCCAAACCCCAGGTCCTCCTGGAAGCCCTTGAGACAAGGGAAGATACTGTTACAGGAGGACGGAGAGGGAATCCATGAAACAAGTCACTGGAAAAGAAATCGGTACCGGAGGGGAAATGGAAAGGGCGCCCACTGTGGGTATGGCAGGGTCCAATAAGAGGGACAGCACCCCTGGCTCCAGACACAAGCCTCTGAGAGTGCAAGCGAAGAACAACGCTCGAACGGAACGTAGGTCAAGTCTTGCCATTATCGGGACCTGCTCTGCTGGCCCAAGAAACAAACACATGAATGAAGACACACAGCTGCAGCTCCTGGGGTGAAGAGTAACAGCAACTACAGCAGTTAACATCTCATAAGTGTTTAGTACACGCCGAGTTGTGCTGACTTAGCAACTCTCCTCGGATTGTCTCACTTAAGACTAACGTCACTTGTATGGGTTACTTTCATTCCCATCTCACAGGTCAGGAAACTGAGGCTCAGAGAAGTTACATACCCAGCTTAAATCCATACAGCAAGGGGCAAAGCTCTAATTCCAAAGCCATGCTCCTAACCCGCATATCACACTGAAAGTGAAGAGGGCAGCGCTGGAATGTGCACAAGCGCTGGAGGAAAGGTGTCAGGGAGCAGTCATGGGGCTGTCAGAGTCTTATCACTGAAGCTAACTGATGGGACCAACAGCAGCTGCAGAAACACATGGCGCTGCCTTCTGTGCGTCCCCTCCTGGTCCCCCTCCAGAGCTGCTATGTAAATACCAGGTCAGCCGAGTAGCTGGCAGGGAGCTAAAAGCCTTGGGGCAGTAGCTTTTCCATCATCTTGGAGCAAGAGGAACTGGGGCAAATGAGAAGCTGCCTACAGGCTCACCGAGAGCCAGACGGACGCGTAAAGCAGCATCTACAGAAAGCAGGGAACAACAGGCGTGTCCCAGTGGTGCCCCTGGATTCTACTCTTCAGGACCTGCCTCACCTGCACCTCCGCGCGCACCTTATACAAGGGGAGAGGACAGATGGTCTGACCACCTGGTCCCCACGCACCTGTAAGCCTTTCAAGTTGTGCCTCCTGCCTGCCCACTGCATCCTCCCCCACCTCCCCAGAGCGGAGCCCACGTCAACGCTGCCCTTTCCGAGTCCCACGCAACCTTCCAATGAGGCCAGATGCTGCGGAGAGGCAGCAGTGGGCCCTCCTCCGTGCCCGAGAGCGTCGTGTGCTCCCCGCTCATCAACAGGCAGCACCTACCTCTGCACGTCACGGCCATCTGTCGACCTGCCATCTCTCCAGCAGAATGTCAGCCTCCGGAGTGCACAGCCTGCCGATTTTCTTTTTCACGCCTAATTCTAACACAGTGCTTAGCAAATGGCAGTGACACACTCAGTAATTCTTCTGATGCAAGTTCTTGTTAATAATAATAAAAGCACCTAGCAGTTGTTGAGTATCTGCCACGTATCACGTGCCAAGCTGGGTGTGCCTGGTATTTCTTCTCATGCTCAAAATAAGCCTGCAGGGAAGATGGGCATCCAGCATCACAGGTGAGGAAAGGGAGGCTCGGAGAGGTGAAGTCACACTGGGAAGTGCGTCTCAAGAAATTAAAGCAAAACACGAATTCAATTTTATATATGGAGAAAAGGTAGGAACACAGTGAGATTTTTCGTCTAAAAAACTGGGATCATTCCCTTCAAATGTATTCTCAGAAATCTTAAAAAACTCTCTCAGCAAAAACAAAAGGAAAAAAACCCCAGCAGCTCAGGACTACTGCCTAAAACAGGGGTTGGCAATCTGTCACAAGGGAAAGGTAGACTTCAAAATATTTCACCACTGTGGCCAGCACTTTCATACACAGGCCCTGCTTTTCTCGTGGCTGAAGCCATTCTCTCCCCCCAAAGCAAACAAGTGACGGTTTAGATGCCACCTCTGAAAGGCTGCCCACCAGCCAGGTCTACAAGGAATGACGAAGGGGCACAGGAGGGAAAAGCGTTTACATATATAATCAAAACAGCACAGTCTGGCAACTGCCTTTGATGTAGGTAAAGAGAATTATTACTCCCAGAGGTAATCTGATTTTATTTACTCGTATCTTAAGTCGTTGACCAGATGTGATGGACAAAATCTGGCCTATGATAGAGAGGCTCAGAAATGAGGGAAGCGAAAAAATAAGTCCACAGAAAGAATCTAGCAAAACGTCAAAGGCCAAATGTTAACAATGAAAAAAGTCAACTGCTAAATGTTCTCTTTAGGTTTGGAATTTAAAACATAATCAAATCATTCTCAAACGTATAAAACAACAAAGAGAAGAAGAAAAGAAACTTTCGGAGATGGTGAAAAATACTCTAAGGAAGAGTTACCACAGTGAACTTTCCCGGCATGATACCATGGCAACAACCGCAACAACTAAATATTCCACTGTCATTAATACCTTAGCTGGGAAAGATCCTGTATTCTAAGATTGACGATTAAGTACTTTCTGAAACCATCCAGGTGGCTCCTGAGTAACAGTAACAATGAAAGCCCACATCTCCTGAAGGCTACCCAGGCGCCAGGCACTCCGCTGAGGGCTTTGTGTGAACAGTCACAGTTCAGACTCATAAATGTTCACATATACCTATCAGATAAGATGGGTATTATTATTCCCACTGTTTGGGTAGAAATATGACCAAGGCTTAAAGGACTGGCCTCACACACAGCTAGCAAGGGAGAGCAAAGACAAGTGCTTGCTCTCCTTGGAGGGTGACACCCAAGGTACGCAGAGGGGATTAAGGAAAGGGGGAAGCCCTGCGGCCCTTCCGGTTCTCGGGCAGCTTCGGTCCCTCCTGGAGTCCCTCTCCCATTTCCACCTCCTCTCTTCTGCCTTCCAAAGCAGCAGAATATTAGAGGTTAGCAGAATTATTCCAGTTCAATCCTACCTCCTCATCTACCTCAAGAAGTTTACTGTAAATGATTCATCAAACTGCAAACCCACTGTTCTCCAAATAAAGCACATAAGAAGTCACAAGCTTAACTTGATGGGAAACTGAGGGAGGCTTCCTGCTGGAAAAACGACTCGAAGTTTCTGCTCCGCCGAAGCGAATCAGCGGTGCCACCTTCAAACACAACAACCGCAGGGCAGGCTATAAATTTTTACACATATTATGAGTGCAACCATATAAGACACAGACAAAGCCTAGACAACTAAAGAATGGAAATAACTGCTTTGGTTAGGGTAGCATAATTACGGGTAGTTTTATTTTTCTAACTTCCAAAGTCTGCAACATTGTCTTTATCATAAAAATAAGGTATACATCTTTTATAGTGATAAAAAAATTTTCTGACCCCCTAAAATTGAGTTCTCTCTAAAGCACGCTGTGACATAGAATGGCTTCACATGGAAGCAGTCAAAGGATATCAAACATTCTGTTGAGGATGTTCAGAGAAGGATCTAGAACTTTAAATTTCTAAGCATGCGTTCCCCACAGCCTAAGATTTTGACAGCAGTGCTGGTTTTAGCTTCAGAGACGGAAGCAGGGCGCAGAGAGAGGCTGGCTAAGACGGGGGCTGTCTGTGTGGCAGCTGCTTGATGGGCTGCAGGAAGTGTTGCTTGACAATAGCCTCATGACATCTTTGGTGCTCTATCTGCAGAAGCTGTGTGGTGTTGGATGGGACCCAGGGAGATGCCGCAGGAAGCACATGCAGGAGAGAAAAAGCGGAAGATTTGGACAGATCGTCAGGCTCAAGCCACAGCTAAGAAAGTGGTCATTTTAGGAAGAACTTTGAATGTCCTTTAATGGCCTGTTAAATCACTATGGATGACCTCTAAGCTGAAGGAGAAAATTCTGCCATTAAAAAATTAGTTTGGAACGGAGAAAAAGTTATACAGTCTTAAAGTAATGGGTCTAGATTTTGCTTTAAAAGGTATTTTTTACGGCTAGGACTGAGGAAGGAGGTCTGTTTTAGGCTAAGCCAATCTCCTCTCGTCATCGATCCATCAAAGTCATCAAAATTAGCGGTCCAATACGAGAGGGTTCCACCAAAAAATAATCTCAATCATTTCATCTGTTTTGGATCCCCAACATCTTAGAGTAGTGCCTGGTACTAGTAGGTGCTGAATAAGTATCTGTTGAACAAATTAACCGTATCGCCAACGAGCCCCATATCTGCTCACAATCCCCTGGTGGAGAACCTAAAAAAGCCAAGAAAGAAACCGCTGCTAGAGAACACGAATGAGAAAGCACTCTAGCGTGCAAACACCAGGCATGCCTATAAGCATGTTTCACTAATGATATTCCCTGCATTCACAAATAGAGGGATAAGAGAATGGCCCTGGAGTCAGAAGGCCCCAGTTCAAATTCTGGCGGCAACCTTCACCAGCTGTGACCCTGAGTAAGGCGCTTAACTTCTCTGGGTCTCACTTTCCACATCTACACACAAAAAAGAGGGGTAATGGTAGTATCTGCCACATAAGACAGATGAAGGTGAAATGAGATAAGCAGTTTCTGGGACACAGAAGTGCCTAATGGATACCAGTGAATTCTTGGTTTGTTTATTTTGATATATACCTACAGTCCTATCTCTGGGAAGAATTCAGGATCATGGGTTCACTTCTCCCCACCAAAAGAAATGGCCTTAAATGAGGAAGAGGCAATCGAATGCATTCTTTTCCCTGAGGGATCAGTAAGAAGGAAAAAAAAATCGGCTCTTAAATCTGGGTTTTTTGGACCCTTCTCAATCTTCATGTCTCTTCTTGCCTTTTCTCCCCACATCTATATAAAACCTTTCCTGAACTGCTGTGGGTCTGGCTTAGCCACAGGCACTGCTGGCCTCCAGAGACAGCTCTTAACTCTGTTCTACAATAACACTGTACCCCGGGCAGGGCAATTAACCCCGCTGGGCCTCATTCACATCAACATAACAGAGGAAGAGTTCAGGGGTGGAGTGGATCATCTTTAAATTCTCTTCCAAGTCTGAAAATCCACAACTAAGTAATTAATAACTATTATTAGTGCATTCAAGTCAAGCACTGACCTAAACTCAACTAGAAAGTACATCTTAACCATATTTGGAATACCACACAAACATGGGCAGAAGTACAGCAAACTCTAAAAGCTGAATTTTTTCTGGTCTTAGTTTCAGAGAACAACACACAAGTACCCTGAGGCTTTTATTTGGCTCCCTTATCACAATGGAACCGGCTCTTATTAAATCAGAACTTTCTCTTAGGACCACCTAAGGGTCCTTTATTTACAAGCTGCCAGGTACAGACACTAAGCATTTCTAACCACTATGAATTACCAAACCCGTGCTTACAATTTCCAGGTAACTGAGCAGAAAACTGACAGTCTTAAAGAATCAGAATTGTCATTCGGCAGCAGAGAAGGTGACTAACTAGAAAACCATTTAAAAACCACACTACTGGGGTTTCCCTGGTGGCGCAGTGGTTAGGAGTCCACCTGCCAATGCAGGGGACATGGGTTCGAGCCCCAGTCCGGGAAGATCCCACATGCCACAGAGCAACTGGGCCTGTGCACCACAACTACCAAGCCTGCGCTCTAGGGCCTGCGAGCCACAACTACTGAGTCCACACGCCACAACTGCTGAGGCCCGCACACCTAGAGCCCATGCTCCGCAACAAACGAGGCCACCGCAATGAGAAGCCTGCACACCGCAACGAAGAGCAGCCCCCGTCCGCTGCAACTAGAGAAAGCCTGTGCACAGCAACAAGGACCCAACACAGCCAAAATAAACAAACAAATAAATACATTTATTAAAAAAAAAAAACACAATACTTTCTTGGGCTCTTCGCGCTACCTAACATCTCCCCATCACACTGTCTGTCTCTGTTGAGGAAAAGGGGTCTAATTTAAAATGAAGTTATAGGTTAACAATGGGCATAGAAAGACATTTACAATATACATTTCCGGTGAAATGGGCAGATTACAAAATAACGTGATCAGCAGTATTAGTCCCGTTTTGGTAAAAAACATATGCATACATCTACACACGTATCTGACAGGATACATTCCAAGTCGTTAATAAGCTTATAATTTTTCTGTAAAAAATTTGTTTGCTTATCTATATTGTCCTATTTTCTACAATGACCACTTCGACTTCTGAAATAATAATAATTCAAACAGGTGTTTTATTTAATAAGAAAAGTGGATCTGGCACCCAAACTATAACCAAACACCTCCCTGAAGCAGAGCTCAGCATCCAGGGTTCCCCTGCACAGAGGCACCTTGTGTCTGCGGCTAAGCTGGGGTGGAGGTGTTGAGATGTTTTTAAGTACCAGCCATCGGGTACCACCAAGATAGGCCCAGCTCTCTCCCCCCGTTCACTTCAGCTTCCAGAACCATCAGCTTCCCATTTACGCCATTTACTGATCTGCAACCCTCTGGGCAAAGTTCACAAAACATGACCAAAGATCCTAAATTACAGCTCAGGATTTTAACTTTCACATTCACTGATTTAGGAGAATCAATGACAGAAGAGCCAAGTTACTGTGGCAGAGATCCAGTTTTAACAGGTGAAGTTAACTCCCCCCCCCCCATTTTAGGCTGTCCAATGCCAATCCTTTCTGATCACAAGATGAAAAAAATAAGCCATCATGTTTATAAGCATCATCTTCAAATATTTTACCCAGTTAAGCCTTCTGTTTTTAATAGAAAGGGCTGGCTCTTGATAGCCTCTTTGGCATACAGAACGCAGCTGTTGATAAATCTTCTAAGATCTGATCAGCCTAGAACAAGTTCATCACCAGGCACAGGTATCATAAGGCACTTTGCACCGTGAAGGCGTGAAGGGTGTTCTGGAAGCTTAGTGATCTACCAGCAAAAAGGTGCGTGAGAAATTGCGACTTCCCAGCTAACAAAAACAAAGAGCATACAGAGAAGACAGTGATAGGCAAACACACGTGACAAGCAGTAAAGATGAGGGCAGTGTGAGGGAAAGGAATAGAAACAGCAGAATGACAGTCTTCAGAAAAGTGTTCTGAAGGATTCCTCCTGAGTCAAGAGGTTACCAGACCCAGTGCTCTCAGAGGCACATAGGCTATACCTGGAAGCTGCTCACATGCATTTCCCATAACGTAATAGCTAGCAAAAGCTATACTGTACTTAACAGCGAATTGTCTCCTTACTCCCGCATTCCCTTATCTTCTAAAAACCATCCATGATTTAGGTCAGAGCCTTATCCTCTGTTACAAAATATTTTCTGAGACAGATTTCAACAAAGAAGCATAGTGTCTACACAGCACTATTTTCTTGCAAGAAAACAAAACTGCCAACTATACGGATCTGAAAAATGTGACCACTTCAGGCTTATTTTGGGGCTGAACCACTCCCCTTCCCTAATTATCCCTCAAAGGAAACATATCAGGAGCTGTGGGCAAAGAGGGTAAACATGTCTAATTACAACATGTGCTCTTGGTGGATAAAAAATTTGAACATTATGGAACTCTGGCCACATTTCAGAAGACCTTCCACTTGTAGTTTAGTCTCCCTAAAGAGGAAAGGTTAAAAGCTCAGTTGTGTTTCAACCAGGTCTCCATCAAAAAAGACACAAAGAGAAACTGACCACATTTCTTACCCTCCATACTACAGGAGAGCCTGCTGAATATGCAAGATGACCCTGACTCCTTATCAAGCACTTACAGAGGAAGTGGTTTTTATTTAAAAATTAGGACTAAAAATAAGACCCATTTCAAGAGTACTCTCCACTGGAAAAAAAGACACACATTTGAATTTAAAGATATATTTGCAAAGGCTTCAGGCCACAGGTGGTCTTAGAGAAGCGGTCCTTGATCAAGCGCTCTCATCCACAGCCCACCTGCCTTTGCTCTACAGAGGTGTGAAGACAGCCGAAGAGTTTGCTAATGCTTCTGCACATTGCTGTTTAAAGTGCTGAGAGAGGAGCAGGAAAAAACCTTCAGAAATCCGAAATGAAAATGCATCTAATTAGGCATTCGGATTGGGAGCTATAGCTCAAGATGCTCTCAGCAAGGCCTACAGGTTGTAACCTCTCTCACCTCCTCTCCTAGGACTCTCCCCCTCCTCCCCTGGATTCTGCAGGGCTGGTTTCCATGATGGCCCTCCAACACTCCAGACTCTTCCCTCAGATCCCAAGCATCCTTCAAATCTTTGCTCAAATGCCACTGTGCAAGGAGGAGAAGGAGGTCTTTTCTTTTCCCATGATACTTTCAACTTCTAATATACCATATAATTTACTTATACCTATTTTATTCATTGTTTACCCCTCTCTCCCTCAGGTAAGCTCCGGGAAAACGGGGATCTTTGTTTTGTTCATTGATGTATACCCCCAAGCAGTTTTAGAACAGTGCCTGGCACTGAGTAGGAGCTCAAAAAATATTTTCTGAATGAATGAATGAACTTGACAGTAAAACTCCAGGAGGAAAGCAGGAGGGGAGTCGAAAGGGTGATGGTGAGGGGGTGAAATAAAAGGGGGAAAAAGCGACAGAGGGGAATTTACAAGGAAGAGGTAGAGGCTGACTGAGGCCGGGACCGACCCACACTTTCTCCCTGCAGTGCTGACGGGAAGCGAGAGGCAGTGCACGGTATCCCGCCAGCGGCATCAAATAGCACTCTTAGAAGCAAGCAGCTGAGATAAGCAAGCTCCACAGACTCACTGAGAAATTCCAAGGGCAGGGCAGACCCGCCCGGACTGCAGGCTCTGGGCAGGTCCCCAAGGGGGTCCAGACGTCCCTGCTCTTCCCCTCTCTCGGTGCCCCAAACCCAGCTCCCCTCCACTGTAGCCAGGAGCGTGCCGGGCCGCAGTACCTTCCCGGCTCGGGCCCCTTCACCTGGTCGCCAGCAAGCCGGGCCCTGCACTCGAGCACCTGCCTGCCCGCGTCGGGGATCCTCAGCCGGGCCCGCCGGGAAGCCCAGCGCGCCCCTGGGGGGCCTCACTCCGCTCGGCTTCCCTCCGGCACCCGGGCAGGAAGCGCCCGCGGCTCTTCCTGCGACGGGTAAGGGGCTGCAGGCGCCCCTCGCCCCTGCCGCTCCAGTAAGACGCCCCGCCCGCGCGGCGCCCCCTCACCTCGGGGCGCACGTACGACACGAAGGAGGGCTTGGGCGCCTTGGTGCCGCCGCCACCGCCGACTACCCCTTTCCCCAGCATACCGCCGCCCTGGGAAGCAGCGACGCGCGGGAGCAGAGGCGGCCGCTCGCAGCGGCCACCAGCACTGGCGGCCGGGGCTCCGCCCATCCCCAGGGCAGCGGCGGCCGCTGCACCGCCCGCATCCGGCTCCGCCGCTGACACCGCTCGCCCCGCCCAGGCACGCGGGCCCCACCCACTCCGCGCGCAGGCCCAAGCAGTCGAGAACCCGCGGCCGGAGGCCACGCCTCCTCCGCTGGCGCCAGGCCGGTCTGCCTGGCGGATACTAGCCTTCCGAGATAGGCTCCATTCCACCGTTTGCGGCAAAGCCCGCCCCCATGCGTTCTCTGATTGGCCAGAATCCTCTGCCGGCCGAGCCCCACGTCAAGTCCCTTCTTGAATGAACCTGGACAGATGTTTCTTCTGACCAATCCAGAGAGCGTTCTCTCCGGACTCCCCGGCGATTGGATAGCAAAAATGTCGCCGCCGCCAAGTGATCCTGCGGTCACTAAGTTGTGGGCATTGGTTCACTGCCGTCGTTCTCTTCTTTTTCCTTGACGTTTTGGAATAAAACTTCCGAAAGTGTAGTGTATCGAATCTCACCGATTGAATGAGTGAGTTTCAAACCCCCATCAATGATGTTCGGGCTTACTATTTTAAGTGCAGACAAAAATGAGACAAACCAAGTGCTAGGCACTTAGGAATGGGTTTGAATGTTTGATCATAAAAGGCCTTGTCGACCTCATTTTCTGAAACTTTTTTGTTTTTAATCTTTCCGTTTCTAACAGAATATCAAAAGGCCTTAAGAGATTTCTTTTATTCACCCTCCGAAGTTATCGATAAAACCCTCATTTTTAGTGAAGATTGCAAAGAAAATTCATTTAAATTCGACGTTTGGTACCAAGCATTATGTTAGACACAGATGAATAATACAGTTTCAGCTCTCAAGAAACTCAGTCTAGTGGAAAAAACTAATAATAAATATTTGCAGTTAACTTTCTCCGTGTCAGACCCTGGTAAGCATTAGTCTCGTCAATGGCTAATGCCCTTTACCCTCTTCATCTCCATGACCGCCCCCTCCCCCCCTCCCGCGCACCAAAGCCAGGCCAAATAAACATAAAATCTGAGTGAAAACGAATGTGCTTACTTTTTTTTCATCTCTCAAGCTTTTATATATTTATTTTAATAGATCTTTATTGGAGTATAATTGCTTCACGATACTGTGTTAGTTTCTGTTGCACAACAAAGCGAATCAGCCATGCATACACATGTCCCCATATCCCCGAATGGGCTTACTTTTGAAAACATAGGTCAGGACAAGTCCTGTGGTCTCATTTCAACCTGATTGCCATCCTTCAGCCTACCCAGTACAGCATGGCTGGAGCTACCAGAGTTGCACTATCCCAGTCCTCAAGAAGAGCAGAAGCAAGTAATTTGCCGCGGTCTCACAACAGGTCACTGACAGAGCTGGGATTCCAGCCCAGGTGTGTCTGATTCCTAAGCCCAAGATCCGAACATTATTATATTTACACAAATTAGGAAGGAGCACAATAAAAGAGTGGTCAATTCTATTTAGGAAGGCTAAGTCAGGCTTCATAAAGAAAGACGCTCCTTAGGGAGGTGTCCGGAATGAAGTTATTTGTGGGGACTAATAGTAGCACTTTATATTTCACAGCAGTTTTTACTTTTCAAAGTGAAATGGCAGGGCAGATTTTTACAGTCTGAACAAATCTTTACATTCTGACTTTTCAATTTTCCATGATCTTGCAGTGACCATGGTCAGTATGTTGGCGTGGGTGCCTGTGGCCAGGGCTTGCTTCCTGGACATGCAACTAGTGCAGTCACACAGGCCTGCACCTAGAAGGGCTTCGGGCTTAATGCTCTGCGGTCGCGGCCTTCAAATTCTGAATCATTTTATCTTCAAATTTGTGTTTTTTAAGTGAGATGTGATGGGACGATGGAACAAGCCCAGGGGTCTTGAAGCCTCAGCTCCTGCACAGTCCTCTTGGGTGCCCACCCTGCCCTGGCACCCTGGCCCTCCCCAGCCAAACCTAAGTCTCCTGCTTACCTCTGTCGGGGTGGCAACCTGGCCTCATCATCAGAGGGGGAGTAGTGAGCGGGAGGTCTTGGGTTCTGCCATCGCCATCCACCCCTCCCCCCCCACGGGTGCCTGGACACTGACAAGGAGATGATCAGGGTCAGGCACGGCCCCCCAACCCCTTCCCATGTCTCTGGGTGGGTAAGCAGGCATCCCTGCCCTCGGTTGGCAGCTCCATAAATATGCCCTTTATTATTTGTGTTCTTGGGCAAGTTACTTCATCCCTCTGTGCCTGTGATTCTGTCTGGGATGGTAATAACAACAATAATAACTATGTCAATGTGGCTGAGGACTGTTATGAAGATTAAACGAGGTAATCCAGGCAATGCCTGGTAGGCAGCAAGAACTAAACAGGTGCTGGCTGACAGTACAATCCCACTAAGCAGGACATAATTTACCCCCTTTCCAGGACTGTAGAAGGAGAAGAAAAGTGACTTCTGATGATGCTCTGTGGCACCTTGTTAAACAAAGGGGTTTTGTGTCCTTGTTTGTTTTTGTTTTTAACCTCTGGCCCAATCCTTGGACTAGACATAATGGCTTTTATTTTTAATCCACCACATCAAATTTTCCTGAAATCATCCTTTGGTGTAATAATTACTTTATCCTGCTCTTCAGCATCCAATGGGTTTGCAATGTGACAACTCTGGAAACTTGATGCAGCCACTGCGTCCATCCAGTTTCAGAAATCATAGCCAGCAAGTGAGGAACGGTGTTAGAGATGGAGGGTGGGGCTTCCCTGGTGGCGCAGTGGTTGAGAGTCCGCCTGCTGATGCAGGGGACACGGGTTCCTGCCCCGGTCCGGGAAGATCCCACATGCCGCGGAGCGGCTGGGCCCGTGAGCCATGGCCGCTGAGCCTGCGATTCCGGAGCCTGTGCTCCGCAACGGGAGAGGCCCCAACAGTGAGAGGCCCGCGTACCGCAAAAAAAAAAAAAGAAGATGGAGGGTGGCTGCTGCTTCCGGGGGCGTTTTCTGCTCACTGATGAAAACCCGCACTTTCTTTAAGGAGCAGGAAGGGAGTGAGGACAGAGAATAAGCTAACGTCCATTTCCATCTCGTTCTTAAGGTTCTCCAGCTATCAGCATATTTTGCACTCGATCTTTAGGGTGTGGATCAAATCTCCTTGGGAGAGTCCCACCCAACTGACTGAAAAATCCCTGTCATGCTGAGGTCAAATAATTCTCCATCTATTAATAACCGCAGATGGTGGCCCCTAGACCTTCAAATATTTTAATTTACACATATTAGTTTAAGGTCACTCCTTTCTCCTAATGCTGCCCTGAGCTCTCTTGGAGAATTATAAATAGGAACAAATCTTAGCTCACAAAGAAATGAGTGCCAGACCAAAGACAGTGCCGTTGCTTCCCACAAACTGAAGCCAAGTGTGTACTCCCACAAAGGGGGAACATTTTTCCTCCGGCAGGTAGTTAAGCCTGGATATTTGCATTTCCTTCTCCTGGGAGTCACTTGAAGCAGCCTACTTGTGTGTGTTATTCATCTTTATCTGATAGGTACCAGGAGCGTAGTAGGGATTCAATAAATATTTGCACCTGAGTGAAAGGGTATTCGCTGAAAAGCAGCCTGGCCAGCAATTGATTAGTAAGAAGGGGAAGCAAGAATTCAAACTCTAGCATCCGGGTTAGAGCCTGCACTTTTAAAATCGCTTGGATATAAACGAAGATCTGATTTATTATTTTTTTTAATTTATTTGTTTGTTTGTTTGGCTGCATCGGGTCTTAGTTGCAGCACGTGGGATCTTCGTTGAGGCACGCGGGATCTTTCGTTGTGGCACACGGGCTTCTCTCTAGTTGTGGCGCACAGGCTCCAGAGCACGTTGGCTCTGTAGTTTGCGGCACGCAGTCTCTCTAGTTGAGGCACGCGGGCTCAGTAGTTGTGGCACGTGGGCTTAGTTGCCCCATGGCATATGGTATCTTAATGCCCTGACCAGGGATCGAACCCGTGTCCCCTGCATTGGAAGGCCAATTCTTTACCACTGGACCACCAGGGAAGTCCCAGACTTGATTTTTTTAAAAATAAAAATGAATGAATGAATGAGTGAACAAATAAATAAAAGTCAAGGAGGACTAAAATGCACGTGTTATTTAATGGCCGCATGCCAAATTCCAATTTTAGCAAATGGCGAAGACATGCCTTCTTCTTTCACTGAAAATAGAAAATTCCTTAGCCTCTTGCTGCATCCATGTGTCTTCCAACCCTCCCCTGAAGATGGTGAGGAATAGATCTGGTTTAAGAAGCATTTCGCATCATTCTCTACCTTGTGGTACAATAAAATGAGGACCTGCTGGGGAGACCCAGTGATTGTGAACAAGGGCTTCCTGATGATTTTTTTTCTTTCACAAACACAGAGCCTAAACTGGCCACATGGTAGGGGGCCTGATGAGCCTACTCTATGAACTGTATTCTGTCTTCTTCAAAATGAGACAGGCTGGGACCTGGGACCCTTTACTGCAGTGCTTGCACCTGGACAAGCATCTCCTCGTGGATCTGAATACAAAGAAACATTAAGGGACTAAAAACAACTACACGCATGGGCAGTTGGGGCAAATTTTGAACAACACAACAACAACAACAACAAAAAAATTTGGAACAACATACAAAAAGGCCAAAACCCAACTGCCGCTTCTGAGGTGGCAGAGCAAAAGCAGGGCTCTGCGCATGCACTCTACACACACCACCACCAACGGGGTGGGCAGACCACCCACGCTACCCCTCTGGCTACCCACCCACCCATCGCTACCCTCACCCTGTCTACGGGCCAGCTCGCCCCGCACTCAGGGAGCAAGCAAGAGGACGTGCTACTTGTTCTCGCTCTCTCGTCTGGCCTCCTATCAACTTCTATCGCTTAAAGAGTCCAAGAACCTGGGTTGGTAACAAATACACAAGTTAACAGTCTGATTCGTTTATTTATTTATTATTTTTTTTAACATTTTTTTTGGAGTTATAATTCCTTTACAATGGTGTGTTAGTTTCTGCTTTATAACAAAGTGAATCAGCTATACGTATACATATATCCCCATATCCCCTCCCTGTTGCGTCTCCCTCCCTCCCTCCCTATCCCACCTCTCTAGGTGGACACAAAGCACCGAGCTGATCTCCCTGTGCTATGCGGCTACTTCCCACTAGCTATCTATTTTACATTTGGTAGTGTATATATGTCCATGCCACTCTCTCACTTTGTCCCAGCTTGCCCTTCCCCCTCCCTGTGTCCTCAAGTTCATGCTCTAGTAGGTCTGCGTCTTTATTCCTGTCCTGCCCCGAGGTTCTTCAGAACCTTTTTTTTTTTTTTAGATTCCGTATATATGTGTTAGCATACAGTATTTGTCTCTCTCTTTCTGACTTACTTCACTTTGCATGACAGACTCTAGGTCCATCCACCTCACTACAAATAATTCAGTTTCATTTCGCTTTATGGCTGAGTAATATTCCATTGTATATATGTGCCACATCTTCTTTATGCATTCATCTGTTGATGCACACTTAGGTTGCTTCCATGTCCTGGCTATTGTAAATAGAGCTGCAATGAACACTGTGGTACATGACTCTTTTTGAATTATGGTTTTCTCAGGATATATGCCCAGTAGTGGGATTACTGGGTCGTATGGTAGTGCTATTTTTAGTTTTTTAAGGAACCTCCATACTGTTCTCCATAGTGGCTGTATCAATTTACATTCCCACGAACAGTGCAAGAGGGTTCCCTTTTCTCCACACCCTCTCCGGCATTTATTGTTTGTAGATTTTTTTGATGATGGCCATTCTGACCGGTGTGAGGTGATATCTCATTGTAGTTTTGATTGGCATTTCTCTAATGATTAGTGATGTTGAGCATCCTTTCATGTGTTTGTTGGCAATCTGTATATCTTCTTTGGAGAAATGTCTATTTAGGTCTTCCGCCCATTTTTGGGTTGTTTGTTTTTTTGATATTGAGCTGCATGAGCTGCTTATATATTTTGGAGATTAATCCTTTGTCAGTTGCTTCATTTGCAAATATTTTCTCCCATTCTGAGGGTTGTCTTTTCATCTTGTTTTTGGTTTCCTTTGCTGTGCAAAAGCTTTTAAGTTTCATTAGGTCCCATTTGTTTACTTATGCTTTTATTTCCATTTCTCTAGGAGGTGGGTCAAAAAGGATCTTGCTGGGGCTTCCCTGGTGGCGCAGTGGTTGGGAGTCCGCCTGCTGATGCAGGGGACGCAGGTTCGGGGAGATCCCACATGCTGTGGAGCGGCTGGGCCCGTGAGCTGTGGCCACTGGGCCTGCGCGTCCGGAGCCTGTGCTCCACAACGGGAGAAGCCACAGCAGTGAGAGGCCCGCGTACCGCAAGAAAAAAAAAAAAAGAGGATCTTGCTGTGATTTATGTCATAGAGTGTTCTGCCTATGTTTTCCTCTAAGAGTTTTATAGTGTCTGGCCTTACATTTAGGTCTTTAATCCTCATTTATTCATTAAATAAAGGTTTGCTTATGGTCTGTCGTGACTTGTCTCCCAGCCTCTCCCAATAAGACTGGAAGTTCTTGAAATCAGGGATGGACTCCTCTATAACTCCTGGGCAAGAAGGAGGGCAATTGTGCAATAGCCATCAAAAATTGTGTTAGGAATTTCACTTCTAAAAATGTACCGTGAAGAGTCACACATGTGAAATGCCATCTATCCAAGCTTACTCACTGCAGCAATTTTCGTAACAGCAGAAGATTGGGGAAAATCCTAAATGTTCATCAGTAGAGTTAGGTTGAATAAATTATGGTACAGCCATAGAATGGGACACTATGCATCTGTAAGAAAGAATGAGAAAGTTCTCTAGGTAGAAGCTGTAAAGTTGAGTGGTTAAAAGCAAATATTCTGATGAAAAAGAATGTATATATATATATGCATAACTGAATCACTTTGCTGTACAGTAGAAATTAACACAACACTGTAAATCTACTCTACTCCAATAAAATTAATTTTTTTTAAAAAAGCAAATATTGTGGAGTCAGACTGCCTGGGTTTAAGTCCTGCCTCCCCCAGTTACTAGATGCATGACCTATAGGCATTTATCTTCTTGGACCTCAATTTTCTTGCCTATAAAAATGAGGATGGGCTTCCCTGGTGGCGCAGTGGTTAAGAATCCGCCTGCCAATGCAGGGGACATGGGTTTGAGCCCTGGTCCGGGAAGATCCCACGTCACGAAGCAACTAAGCCTGTGCACCACGACTACTGAGTCTGCGCTCTAGAGCCCACGTGCCACAACTACTGAAGCCAGCACACCCAGAGCCTGTGCTCCGCAACAAGAGAAGCCACTGTGATGAGAAGCCCACGCACTGCGAGGAAGATTAGCCCCCGCTGGCTGCAACTAGAGAAAGCTCACGGGCAGAAACAAAGACCCAATACAGCCAAAAATAAATTTAAAAAAAAATGAGGGTGATGAAGATTATAGTGGTACCTGTAGACGATGTATCATAGGCATGTTGTGATGATTAAATAAGTTAATAAATATAAAGTGCTTAGAAAGTTGGTACATAAGGTATGAATGCACATTCAGTGATCAAAGCAAGGTGCCCAAAAGTATACCGAGTAGGCTACCGTTTGTGTAAAAAAGAATGGAAATAAAGACTACATATACCCAGCTCTTTATGTTTCCGTAGAACATCTTTGGATAGATACAAAAGGAACTATGGCATTAGTGGTTTTGGAAGGGGAAAGTGGGCATTTGGAGGAAAGACTGAAAGAAGAGTTTTTACTGTACACTCCTTTTATCTTTGGATTTTGAACCATGAGAATTATTACCTAGTGCAACAATAAATAAATTAACACATATATATGTGTGTGCGCATATATATATATATATATATATATGCACACACACACAGAGAACTATCTCATGTAATTTTTTTAAAGTGAAAGTCCATAACATAAAATTAGCCATTTTAAAGTGAGCAATTAAAACACATTGAATTTTAATTTAAAAATAAGAGTTTTTAATAAGACCATGCCATTTTCTGTCTCTGTTGGCTTGACTGGTCTCCAAATCCAGCAAGGTCTACTTCCAGTGCCACCACATTTTGACATCTTCCTTGGAGACTGCTGGCACCAGTCTTGACGTCTTCTGAATTTCTAAGCACCTGGAATCTGTATGCTGCTTTGACTTGAATATGTCCTGGAGTCAGTGCAATGGGTCCGCGTCTTTGTCTTCTTCCCTAGAGCTGTGCCAGGAGCTTGTTGCAGTCAGAGGTGGTCCCCATGCTTCTCCATATTCCCTGCAGTGCTATCCTCGGTGCTTTGACGAGATTATTGGATGGATGGATGGATGGATGGATGGATGGATGGATGGATGAATGGATGGATGGATGGAAGAGGCTTCAGGACCTGGCTGAACGCTGGCAGCCTCTGGGCAAGGAAACTGTGCCCTCTACAGGACTATTTTAAAAGTGGTGATGAGGCAGGTGTCCTCAGCGCAGGGTGGGGAGTTAACGTCAGCTGGGGAGCTGGGGCACGGGCTGAAGGGAAATGACAGAGGAAGAGGCAGAGCCCCCGAACTCGCTGTCCTCCTCCACCGGTGGACTCATTTTCCGAATCCACGACCGCATGAAACATGCAGTAGAAACTCGGCTTAGGTCAGCGGCTGGGCCACCCCCAGAGGCTGTAGAAAGACTCCCAGAGCTGGAAAAATTTCATTTTGAAGAGTCATGGGGTTCGGGGGTGGGGAGGAGTTGTCACAAAACCCAGAGAGGGCTTCACTGGTGGCGCAGTGGTTGAGAGTCCGCCTGCTGATGCAGGGGACACGGGTTCCTGCCCCGGTCCGGGAGGATCCCACATGCCGCGGGGCGGCTGGGCCCGTGAGCCATGGCCACTGAGCCTGCGCGTCTGGAGCCTGTGCCCCGCAACGGGAGAGGCCACAGCAGTGAGGGGCCCGCGTACCGCAAAACAAAACAAAACAAAACAAAAAAGACCCCAGAGAAATGAAACCACCTGCCCGAGGTCACACTGCTGGTCAGTGCCGCCCTGGGACTGACTTCTGTCACGCAGGCTGATTTCTGAACATGAGTTCTAAACTACAGCGCTCTGACGCAGACGACTTAATCTGGTTATTACTGACCTTTATCTTTGCCACTTCAAGTCCGTCTCAGAGCTCCGTTCCATGTTTCTCCCCTGCTCTCTGGCCTGGGTTGAAGCTCCGGGTGCACAAAGCCCCAGGCAGGCCTGGGGTGGGGCAGGGCAGGCTGCCCATCTCCTGACCTGGTCCCATTGCGTGGCCTGTGTGTCCCTGAGCACGGAAGGTGCCTGGTTCAGAGGGTGTCAGCTTGGGGCTGCAGTCACTCCATCCTGCCCCTGCGCAGGTGGCTGGCACGGCGATTCCTCAGAGATGAAGCTAAGTTCTCATCCCCGGGATGGTCTGTGCCCTATCCTCGAATGGGGGTGCCCGTTTCCTCTGCTGGGCAGCCTCCCAGCAGCACCTTGGCTCTCTCTCCTAATTACTTTTTAGGTATCACTTGGGAGCCATGGAAAACTGTGGTCATTTCCAACCCCCTTGGGAGACTAGAAGAGCCAAGCGGCTTCTGCAATCTCTCCAGCACCTGGAGAGGCCATGCCACCATTTCAACTACCCCATTCCCTGGGGTCAGGGGAAGGGAGAGCATCGGCAGGGCTTCCACACGCCAGAAGTCCCATGCAGGGTGGCTGGACCCAGGCCCAGTCTTCTCTCAGCCCCTGAATGATAGGGTAACTGGGGCAGGGGGTGGGCTGGGGGTAAGTGCAGGGACACTTTGCGTGCTCACTCTGCCCTTTCACTCCCAAGCTAGTCTCTTCCCAGCTCAGAGCTCTGGTCTGTGTGTGTGTGTGTGTGTGTGTGTGTGTGTGTGTGTGTGTGTGTGTGTCTGGAGTGGGAGGGGGGAAGCAGCAAGCAGAAAAACCTGTTATTTTGGTTGGCTTTTCGTTTCAAATTTCTCTTGACTCATTCCAGGATAGTAGAAATCAAGATCTGGCATCTGATTCAGGGATGATCTCCAGGAGAGAACAATGAAAAAAGCCTGTCGGTGTCTCAAAGGCTGGATATCACAAAATCAAAAGTGTGTTATTCCTTCTTGAATTTTAACTGAGATCAAAGTATCAAGTTTAGATCTTAGAATTTCTGCTACTTCAGAGCTGGTTGGGGAGAAACGAGGGACCTGGCATCCAGGCTGTTTATTCTCTAATTTGAAGGGAGATGGCACTGAGAGAATCTTCTCTTCCTTCCAGGTTTTGTTTGGGGCTGAATCTGGTTTGAAAATCTGGTTGAACAGTGGGAAGACACCTCTATTCCACAGTGGAGGGCCACTCGCATTTGGACCCTCATGATCTCAGAGGGAAGGAGGAAGCTGTTGTTGTCCTAAGGGCCGGGAGAACCTTCTCAAATAAGAACAGGCAAGAATGCTTCCTCAATGGGTTATTTGAGCTTTGTTCACGGTGCAGCCAGGCCTCTTTTGAGCTTGGCTAACCTCTCCACGCTCACTGAAAACCTGAAAGGCATATTGTTCAGGTGTCGTAAAAGGACACAGAGGGTGTGAAAGGCCCACTGTTTTCTGTTGGAAATAGTCATCTGTCCCAAGGTTAAAATGTAATCAAAATTGTTTTAAAAAAATCCTTTTTGTCCAAAGGCAACAAGAAAATAGCGTAAGGAATGGAAATGGCTGAGCTTCAAAGAAACATCTCAATATTTTTTAGAGTAAATTTTCTGCTTGAGTACTGTTGATAATCGGCCATTTCCCCATTTCCCTCCAGAACACTGGAGTCTATTCACCATTCATTCACCTGGTCTCTGGAAGAGAATCTGAGGGCAGCCAAGTAAAGCACCAAGCGAGGCAATCTCAGACTTTGCAAATATCTGACGGAGGTTTAAGAAGCCTGAAAAGAAGTTTTACAGCTCAGCTGAACGGGGGACCCAGAAAGAGAGGGGGAGAAAAAAGCGACTCATTCTCTCACCTCATGTGAAACAACATCAAGTAAAGACAACATACGAAGAGAAACTTAATTTGGAACCACTTATGTGCTCAGAAAAATAGTCAATTCATTTTTAGAAAGAAGCTCTCTGCTCTGCCTTTTTCCTGGTTTGCTCACATTACCAGGGTGACACCTTCTGCATCCCAAAGGAAGGGCTCTGTCCCTCTCGGTCATAGAAGGAGCCCCTCATAAGCCTATGAAGGTGACCTCAAAGGAAGCGGGACATGCACTACATGGAGAGGTGAGAGCAAGCGCTTTGCTCCGCTGGTGACAGGGCAGGTCCTGGTATGGGGAGTGACGGGAGAGGAGGCTTGAGGGACAGGCCGAAGGTATAGTTTATGGGCCCAATGCCATGCTAAGGGCTTCAGCATTTATCCTTAGGCGTGTGGAGCTAGTGGGGGGGCGGCGGTTTACACCATTTTTTTTTCTTTTTAAAGAATTATTATGTAGTAATTATTTAAGAATTATTAAGTAATCATTTCCTATTACATAGTAAAAGTTATAGAAATATAGAGAGTAGCAAATCTCCTAATCAAATAGAAATAAACCCCCCAAACTGAACAGACCATAATCATGCTTCACAGGGATAACCACTGGAAACATTTTGAGGAAGAACGGCCTATATATACATGCTTTTCTATTAAAACAGAAAGGGATCATTCTTCACACATGGTTTTATAGTCTGATTTTTTTCATTAAACATTATAAAGTAACTTTCTTTATGTGTTAGGCTCCTACATAGTTATTTTCAGCTTTTTTCCTGACCTAACATTCTTTTTTTTTTTTTTCCGACACACGGGCCTCTCACTGTTGTGGCCTCTCCCGTTGCGGGGCACAGGCTCCAGACGCGCAGGCTCAGTGGCCATGGCTCACGGGCCCAGCTGCTCCGTGGCATGTGGGATCTTCCCGGACCGGGGCACGGACGCGTGTCCCCTGCATCGGCAGGCAGACTTCCACTGCGCCACCAGGGAAGCCCCCTGACCTAACATTCTTGAGGGAACTAACATCGTCTCATGAGTATCATGAGTAGCAGGGGTTGAATGAGTGGTTTTTAAAATAAATTTATTTATTTATTTTTATTTTTGGCTGCGTTGGGTCTTCGTTGCTGCGCGCAGGCTTTCTTTAGTTGCAGTGAGCGGGGACTACTCTTCGTTGCGGTGCGCGGGCTTCTCATTGCGGTGGCTTCTCTTGTTGCAGAGCACGGGTTCTAGGCGCGTGGGCTTCAGTAGTTGTGGCACGTGGGCTTCAGTACTTGTGGCTTGCGGGCTCTAGAGCGCAGGCTCAGTAGTTGTGGCGCACGGGCTTAATTGCTCCGTGGCATGTGGGATCTTCCCAGGCCAGGGTTCAAACCTGTGTCCCCTGCATTGGCAGGTGGATTCCTAACCACTGCGCCACCAGGAAGCCCTGAATGAGTGGTTTTTAAGGAGGGGGCACTCCTCTTTAGAATCACTGGTCTAGGGACTTCCCTGGTGGTGCAGTGGTTAAGAATCCACCTGCCAATGCAGGGGACACGGGTTTGATCTGATCCCTGGTCTGGGAAGATCCCATGTGCCGCAGAGCAACTGAACCCGTGCGTCACAACTACTGAAGCCCGTGCACTTAGAGCCTGTGCTCTGCAGCGAGAGAGGCCACTGCAGTGAGAGGCCCATGCACCGTAGCAAAGAGGAGGCCCCGCTCGAGGCAACTGGAGAAAGCCGGCGTGCAGCAACGAAGAACCAACCCAGCCAAAAATAAATAAATAATTAAAAAAAAAAAAGTCACTGGTCTATAACATCACTTAGATGATTGAGCTGTATTTCATTAAAATACTTATTGGACATTTTGTTTCTAATCTTACCCACTTGCCAATAATGCTTCTGTAAATATATTTGAATTTATAGTTTTCTATACTTATCTGGTTAGGTTTAATTCTTTTTTTTCATGAAAGAAGTGGAAAATTCTATTTGGGCCAAATTTGAGGATTATAAACCACGAACAGCATCTCAGAAAACTCCGAGAACTGTTCCCTAGATTTAATACTTTAAGATAACTTCTTTTGTTTGTTTGTTTTGTTTTAAGAAGATGTTGGGGGTAGGAGTTTATTAATTTATTTATTTTTGCTGTGTTGGTTCTTCATTTCTATGTGAGGGCTATCTCTAATTGTGGCAAGCGGGGGCCACTCTTCATCGCAGTGTGCAGGCCTCTATCGCGGCCTCTCTTGTGGCGGAGCACAGGCTCCAGACGCACAGGCTCAGTAGTTGTGGCTCACGGGCCTAGTTGCTCCGTGGCATGTGGGATCCTCCCAGACCAGGGCTCGAACCCGTGTCCCCTGCATTAGCAGGCAGATTCTCAACCACTGCGCCACCAGGAAAGCCCCAAGATAACTTCTTTGCAGTTCAGTTACTGGGTCAAAATCTCTCTGTGTATATTTGCATTTAAAAAAAAGATAATTCAGATGTTGACTGAGCTGGTGCCCTTGCCTTTGCCTTTGAGATCTTGGTATTACTTGATATTTTCAATCTTTATAACCTTTGTCAATCTGGTTGACAAAAGCTTATTACTTTTTAAAAATTTCTATTTATTTGATTACTAGTAAGTTTGAAATTTTGTTTTCATATGACTATTGGCTATTTATATTTCTTTTGAGAATATATATTTCTTAAGAATTGTCCAGCCATGTACATTGCCCACTTACCCTTTTAAAGAAAGATTATATCTTATAATTTATTACCAAGGTATTCCATATTCATTGTCAAATCATCTGAATCAGTGGAAAAAGTCACTCAAGATCTCATAATCCAGAGATAACCAATGTTAATAGTTAAGAAAATGTTTTTATTTTATATTGGAGAATAGCAGATTTACAATATTGTATTAGTTTCAGGTGTACAGCAAAGTGATTCAGTTATACATATACCCAATGTAATAGTTTTGAGTTAGGACTTTTTCTGTGTGTGTGTGTGTGTATGTGAGTGTCTGCATATGTGGATGCATGTATCACAAATGTGGACTTTTTTTTTTTTTGCGGTTCGCGGGCCTCTCACTGTTGTGGCCTCTCCCGTTGCGGAGCACAGGCTCCGGATGCGCAGGCTCAGCGGCCATGGCTCACGGGCCCAGCCGCTCCGCGGCATGTGGGATCTTCCCAGACCAGGGCACGAACCCATGTCCCCTGCATCGGCAGGCGGACTCTCAACCACTGCGCTACCAGGGAAGCCCCAAATGTGGACTTCTTTTAAAAAAATCTATTTATTTATTTTTAGCTACATGTGTCTTCCTTGCTGGGTGCGGGCTTTCTCTAGTTGTGGCAAGCAGGGGCTACTCTTTGTTGCGGTGCGTGGGCTTCTCATTGCAGTGGCTTCTCTTGTTGCGGAGCATGGTCTCTAGGCACACGGGCTTCAGTAGTTGTGGCACGTGGGCTTCAGTAGTTGTGGCTCGTGGGCTCTAGAGCGCAGGCTCAGTAGTTGTGGCGCACGGGCTTAGTTGCTCCACGACATGTGGGGTCTTCCTGGACCAGGGCTCGAAAACGTGTCCCGGGCATTGGTAAGGGGCTTCTTAATCACTGTGCCACCAGGGAAGCCCACAAATGTGGACTTTTATACAGATATTGGTTTTACATATATGATTTATGAAAATCTCAGTATGTCAATAAACACACAGCTATATCATTATTTGTAATGATCCACTACACAGATGTCTCATTTTTCTAATTCTTGACAATTCAGGTAGTAAATCTTTATGCCTGTGTCCAATTCTTTTCTTAGTGGAATCAGATTCAAATGATTTGAACAGGTATTTCCCTGGTGGCGCAGTGGTTGGGGATCCACCTGCCAATGCAGGGGACACAGGTTCGTGCCCTGGTCTGGGAAGATCCCACATGCTGCGGGGCAACTGGGCCTGTGTGCCACAACTACTGAGCCCACGTGCTGCAACTACTGAAGCCCATGTGCCTAGAGCCCGTGCTCCACAGCAGGAGAGGCCACTGCAATCAGAAGCCCACGCACTGCAATGAAGAGTAGCCCCACTCACGGCAACTAGAGAAAGCCTGCATGCAGCAACAAAGACCCAATGCAGCCAAAAATAAAAATATATTTATTTAAAAAATGATTTGAACATATTTATTAATATCAACTCTGATATATTATAATGGTTTCCCCAGTTATTTGTCTTTAAATTTTATAGTTTTATATTTTTAGTACTAAAATTCACATATTGATTTTCATATTGAACCAGCCTTGCATTCCCAAGATAGACTCCACTTGTTTGTGGTGATTATTCTTTATATATATTGCTAGATTTGATTTGATAAATCTTCTGTTAAGGATTCTTCAGTCTAATTTCATCAGGTATATTGGTCTGAGTTTCTTTGAACTGTTTCTACCTAGTTTTGGTATCAGGGTAATGTTGGCCTCATAAAGTAAGTCGGGGTTGAGCTCCAGAAAAAAAAATTACTGTAATTATTATCGTATTATTCATAAATAATTTTATGGGGTCACTTGCCCTAGCTCTTTCCTCTCCCCAATCTGCCCAGTGTGTTCAGTTCCCCAGGACTCCCTTTTTCAATCCTCTGGCCAGAAACCTGCAGCTTTAGTTATTGAATTCTACCAGACACTTCTATGGCTGTATTCACGTCCAAGGCTAAGCAGTGAGTTTACTGCTGGAGGGGGAAAGATGGCAAAATTGTCAGTTTGATATACTTCAGTTGTGGTCTTCTCCAATATGCCTGCTACTAACTATGGTTCAGGGTCCTCAAATTGCTGTTCTATGTATTTTATCCAGTTTTTATAGTTGAATTCCGAGGAAGAGACGGGGAGGAGGGTGTTTACTTCATCTTATCAGTACCTGGAACTCATAAATTTGGTTTCAATTAATAATTTAGTTGTATCTCCCCTTCCACTTCACCATATACTAAGCCGTCTCCTTTTTTTATCTCTTTTGATGTGCACTATTTCATAAAAAGGAAAAAATTAAGAACACATATAATTAAGAATTTTGCCATCTGAAATCTTCTCCTTCCTTCTCTTAATCCAACCAAAGAACAGACAGGAAGACAGGCAGGCTGCTCCAATGTTCCTGTGAGATTTTTAGGAGATAGGTTTTAATCTCTGCTCTGAAATAAAGGATTCCTTTGAGGCTGTAGCTTGCTTCAATTTCAGGCCTCCTTCCTGACATTTCTCTTGAAACAGTCAATGAAGGAAGTGCATCAAGTGTTTCTTTACGACTGTCCTTTACATTAGGTGTGGGAGACATCACGTATCCTAGTATATAGGAGAGAAACGCATGATTATAGAATCAAAGAATTTTGGAACTGACAGTACTTTTAGAGATGGTCTGCCCCTCAGTTTAACATATGTGGTTGCACATGCAGATTGGAAGAGTCCATAGGTAAAAAGTCCACGATCTGAAATATAATAAAACCAAATGCCCACAGGGCCAGCCTGGTAGACAAAATAGGGAACAGTAGAGGCTTTGGTAAACTGTCCAGAACAGGCTTTGTCTTAAATTTATCCTCTAGAGGGAGTAGCCATTACTCTCATCATAGGAACATATGCTCTATGTCATCAGATCTTCCATTTTTTCAAGAGAAGTCAAATTGGGATTTTCATGTGAAATCTTTACTATTGGCTGAAAGTTTCTAACAGTCTTTGGGCCAAATGAGACACAGCTACATCCTGGGTATAGTATATTAGATGTCATTTTTGACTCCTGGCTCAGGTAGAAGTTGTCCTCCTTTTTTCCTATCCTTACTTAAGCACTGACCTTTGAAAGAGCTATAGCTTTGTAGGTTAGAATTACAAGAAGAAAAAAAGGCTAATGGGCAGGTCTTTGGAGTGGACCAAAATTGGGATACTTAAGATCTATTTGTACATTACGTCTTAAGCATTAAAATTCTGCAGAAAGAGGTTTGACTAAAGCAAAAATTAACACTTTGTAAATCAACTATACTTCAATTAAAAAAAATTTTTTTTTAAAGGGACAAATCTATAGAAGGTACATAGCATAAAGGTTAAAAGTTCAGGATTTGGGGCTTCCCTGGTGGCGCAGTAGTTGAGAGTCCGCCTGCCAATGCACGGGGCACGGGTTCGTGCCCCGGTCCGGGAAGATCCCACATGCCGCGGAGCGGCTGGGCCTGTGAGCCATGGGCGCTGGGCCTGCGCGTCCGGAGCCTGTGCTCGGCAACGGGAGAGGCCACAACAGTGAGAGGCCCGTGTACCGCAAAAAAAAAAAAAAAAAAAAAAAAAAGTTCAGGATTTGAAGTCAACAGGACTCTCCAAGTACACAGCTTTCTGATGACCGGACACATTCAAGAAGAGATATTCAAATGATCTTTATTATAGCAACAGCAAAGTACTTAATCTCAAAACCCTGGTTTGCTCATGTGTAATGAATACCTATCACCTAGTGGTATCCCAAGGATGAAACCACATGTACCATTTTAGCACAGTGATATGGAGCTGCTTGAAGTTCTTCTGAGGAGCAATGACATGATCAAATTGGTGCTTTAGGAAAAATATTCTGGGGGCTGTAGGTTGAATAGTGTAGAGACTGGAGGCAGAAAGAAAAAAGGAAGACTGGAGTTTGGACTGAGAGGATTTGGAAATAAACGTAACAAAAGGAGTACCTGATGAAACTTGGAAGGTGGATGAGATTATCAATAGCATCGATATTGAATATTATATGTACATATAAGATGCCAATGATAGAACCATGGAAAGTGCTACAGCTGACCCTTGAACAACGTAAGGGGTCGGCAACAACTTCTCTGTAAGTAACCCCGTTCATTTTACTGTTGCAGTTAATATTTTTAAAAATGCCATTTCTTCAATTGTTCGGTTTTTTCCTATAGCTATTCATATTAGAAGGTACTTATCCTTCCTCTCTCCCATATCATCCTTTGTCCCTCCTGCTCTGTGGTTCCAACTACATGCCATAATTTTGAACAAATTCACTATCTTGGTCACTCTTTTTTGAATATCACATTAAAATTAATGCCCAGAACTGAACACCAGATTCCAGATATGGTGTGACTAATGCCTAGTGTAGGAGGGCTGTGTATCTCTCAATTTTGGATATCACTAAGACAAAGGATACAAGGATGCGCCTTCACTGTTAAAAGGCTTGCAGGGCTTCTCTGGTGGCGCAGTGGTTGGGAGTCCGCCTGCCGATGCAGGGGACACAGGTTCGTGCCCCGGTCCGGGAAGATTGCACATGCCGCGGAGCGGCTGGGCCCATGAGCCATGGCCGCTGAGCCTGCGCGTCCGGAGCCTGTGCTCCGCAATGGGAGAGGCCACAACAGTGAGAGACCCGCGTACCGCAAAAAAAAAAGGCTTCCAGTGCTCACTAAAATTAGCTGTGATTGGTAATGCAGGTTTTAACTCCCTTCCAGCCCTCCACATTATGCATTAGCAAAAGGCAGGCCTTCTGTTTTTGTCTACAGTATAATGCATACTATATCACACTGAAGTACAATTTGCTCTTTTTAAACAGCTTATGGCAAAGCGCAAGGTAAATTACAACACTCTGGACTTCTTCCCATCAGGAACCTGTCGTACTGCATTATCCTGTATTTATTTAATATAGGGCCTATATTGATCCAAGCCCTAGTTATGTTCTCTGCCATTTTCCCTTTCTACTTGTGAACTCTCTTAACATTAACGTATTTTATGAGTGATTAATTAGCTGGGATCAACTTAACTGCCTTTTCGTACTTTCATGCAACAGATTACTTACATTAAAAAAAAATATTTCACATTAGGTTACTGATTAAACAGTCCTTTCCAAACTGAAAGACCCTTTGTCTCTAGTACCACTATCTTACTATATTAAAGTGAATAGAGTAGCTCTGTATTTAACATGGAACCAGTTTAAGCATTGTTCAAAAATATTACTCAAAGTTTTAATTTAGTTACAGAATTGTTTCCTCTTTGCAGATTTTATTTTACATCTACTATTATTACACTAAGCAAGATAAAGGAGGACTAACGGAACGTAGCGCCTGTGACTGCTGGGATGTGGGTGGTGTGGGGAGAGTAGCGTGAGTACACACATTACGGAGCTGTGCACTGCTCATGTGCTTTTTGGCCATTTGACTCTGCACTTGGGGTTGGTCTGTACTTATGTTATTGTAATGATTTCACGCCTGCCTGTGACATTTTTATCAAATGTGTGAATAAATAAAGATTACTATGAAAATAAAAAAAGGAGGACTAAAATTAACTAGACTATAGCTTACTAAAATTACCTAAACAATTAATCAAAAAAATTGCTTAGGGAATAGGGATATTATGATTTGCTAAATACTGCAATAAACTTATTGCCATGTTGTATAGCTGATCATAAAATACCTTTAATACTAAACTTAAAATATAATTCTGAACTGTAAAGCATGTTTATTAAAGCATGATCCATGTACAACTTGCATCAGAACCACCTATAATTGAAGAAAAAAATTGATTTGGGATGATCCTACAGTGCTTGTTAAAAATGCAGTTTCCCTATGTGTACTGATACAGAACAACCTCCAAGACTCCAAGATACATTAAATGAGAAAAGGCAAGGTTCAGAACAATGTACGCTGTATCCAGCCATTTGTATAAAGACAAAGGGGAGCACATGTTGATGCTGACATGTGCACAGACCACGTGTGGAAGGATATACAAATGGATAACACTGCCTCTGGAAAGGGGAACCACGTAATGGGAAAACGGGGAGGTAGAAGGTATTTTATGCCGTAAACCCCTTTACAATTTTTGACTTTTGTAACATGTTATGAACAATCCGTTCAAACAACTAAGAGAAAGTCCATCTTAGAATGCACATTCTCAGGCTTATTCTGGCCCTCCTTAGAATTTCTGGAATTAGGGTTTAGGAATCTTAATTTCTAGAATGGTCCCCACATGACTCTCATGAACAAATTTGAGATCACTGCTATGAATATTATCTATGACACTATAAAATTTGCCCTTTATTGGGAAAAATTTTTAAGTTAGCTCTGCCAAATTCAGTACAAAAGATGGTGAATCCATTAAAGTAACTGTTTATAACTTAAATTCACAACATATACTGACAACATAATAGCATGACCATGCAAAAGATTTGATGCTTTGTCAATAAGCAAAAAAAATTATTTAAAATACTGTTGACTTAAAATAATCAGAGATCCTTTCTTATGCTGTTTATGCAAGTTTCCTTTTCCTTTTTTTTTTTTTTTGGGTGAAGTAGAAAAGGATAGCTTTATTTCTTTGCCAGGCAAAGGGGGACACAGTGGGCTCCTGACCTTGAAGAAAACTACATTTCTCTGTTCGAATCTGCCCTTTGGAACTCAGGGAAGGTCATGGAGGCTGGAGACCTGACTACAGAAAATGGGGGACAAAAGGGCCTCCATGCCTGGGAGCCCTATAGGGCCTCACTCAGTTTCACTCCACCCTTTTCATTGATACTCCTCAATCTTGAGGACAGATATTGGACAAGAAAGGGAACAATCATTTTGGATAGAGATGAAGTTTTCATTTTTAATACTAGGTTATTTAAAGAAATAGAAGAAACAATAGTGGTGAAGACAAAAATCTAATTTGTAATGCATCATGTAATTGGGGGATGGTTGAATTAATTTGTTTTATCTGGGTTATCATTACTGAAACATAAGCATGTACTATAATAACAAGGAGAGCTAGTTTGAGATGCAGAGAAAACTGATAAGTAAATTGCCGAAACAACTGGTTCAAGAACGCATTAGCATGATAACCAATGCTTCTTTTGACTAGAAAGTTTATAATTTTCTTTAAAAACTGTCAAAGCAGAAGTATTTGTATATTAACAAATACTCCAGTCAACTTTATTTCATATAAGATGGTTAATGTGAATCTAGCTACAGCTGTGAAAACCATTAAGCCACGCAAAAAATAAATAATACTGAAATAATTATCTTCGTAAAAAAAATTTAAGTGGCACCACTTGTATATCTGGATGAAGACACCTGAAACTAAATGCAAAAATTTGGAACTTGGGCTGAGAACATTTTTAGAACATAATTAATTGCAAGATGAAGGGAGCAGGCTGGCAAAATGCTGAGCATAAACTTTGATACCTGACTTTCAATTTCAACTCCGTCACTAAATTGGTGTACTAACTTTAATTAGCCACTCTGGGCTTTAGTTTCCTCACCTAAAAAATAAGAAATACAGCGCCTTCACTTATTCTTAATTTGTTTTAAACAGGAAAACGTGTGAAAGACCTAGCATGGTGTCTGTCATTAGTGAGTGATAAATGTCAGTTCTTTTCTTCTCTCTTAAGTAAGAAAACTGTGAGAAACAAAATTCCAAATTTTTTTTACTGGGTGACTAAAATGAGACCCGGAAAGATTTAAAAAAAAAAGAAAAGATGCTTGCTTGAGTTACAAAGATAGTATGTGACAAAATTTGGGAGAAAAAACAGAGTCTCCCGTGCTACTTCCCCCAGCGGTTGTCTTCTACAGTCTCCTGGTCCTCTAAGAGCCTGGGGGAAGATTCTGACCCAAGAAAGAAATTGAATGAATATGGTATTGAATTACACAATCTTCTGGAAATTATGTGCCCAGGAAACATCATTTGTCAGAAATAACAAGATGTAAGTAGCCAATAAATTTGAATATGGTTTTACTGAAGCATACGTCATTTCAAAGCAGAAGTATTTATGTCAATTCTAACATATAATACAGTTAAGTCATTATATGAATTTAAGTTTTTATTTGTGTATTTCACTGTAGTGCTGTGACAAAATGACATTTGTGTACCAGAGCATACATATATCAACAGTAAGATGTAACTTTTCATTACACCACTGCTAGAATATTTAGCTTTTTGTAGGACACATAAGCAGGTAAGATGGCCACACCAAATAATTTTCTGTTTTTTTTCCTTAGATAACCTTAATTTTTAAAAATCAGTAATACTCTATCAACCTCACTGTTAATAGAACTGTAAATTATTTGGGCGATGGGGTGTGGGGACAAGGGGGAGGGATAATTCAACTATTATACTGTAATAGTCGCTAGAGTAATCTCACACACACCAATAATGAACGTCTTCATAATTAAGGGCTAGTTACTGTTGTTAGTTGCACAATGATACAGTTCCTTTTGAAAATATTGGTTAGCCCACTTATATATGAAAAATGCCCTTTCCACTTATGCAGAAAAAAAAATATTCAGAAAGTTATTTTTGGCCTTGCTATGTCAAAAAGTCAACTGTACAAAGATCTACGTGTCAAACCTAAAATTATAATTTTAAAAGTATTAAAAACAAAAATGTCATGCATTTTTATTATCAATTATGCAGAGGCTTTAAAACTGTTGCAAGACCATATAGTATATATTAGCTTTTATACTGCTAATGCACAACTAACAGCAAACTTGATTAGATTAACAGAAATCTGTCTTAATTACACCTTTATATATCACACTAGAGAGACAAATGCCACAAGATCTGCAGAAACATTGAGTTCTGAGCACTTAAATGGCAGGATAACTTTTTTGTGTTGTAATCTATCACATAAAGAATAACAAAAGGAAGAAATTCTGCAGTCTCACGTTACAAAAAAACGTACTGCTGTAAAATATTAAGAGAGGGTAAAGGATATCTGTAACACAAAGTAACAACTAGTATCAAACAGCAAACAAAACCTCTAAATAAAAATATCAAAATACACATAGCAACTGAGCACAAATACTGCATTAAATATAGTAAAGATTTAATAGGACTAGTTAATAAAAGACACAAATATAGGGGGAGCTAGGGCAACCAGTAAATAAAACCAAAAATAATGGGAAAAAAAATCAGAACAATTGTTTTTCCCCTAGTTGGAGCACAATTTTGGGGGGGTGTCTTTCCATTCATATAATACCTAACACTGTACATTAAAAGATTTTAATATCATAGAAAAACTTGGTTCTTCCATGAAATTCTTTAAATTCTTGATAATTTTTTCAAAGTAGACATCATTATGAATGAAAAACAGCCAATAAATGGGCACCTGTTGCCTTTTAACACTGCAGATTTTACAGAAACTTTTTAAAAGTTATCATAATCCTTTTTGTCTTTTTTCCCCTCAGCTTCAAATCCATCAACTCCATCACTATCCCTTCTTCGTTTCCTGTTGTTGTGGATGTTAAAACGTTGGCTCATTTGGGGTAGTGGATCCATGCCCAGAACTTTGTGTATCTGGCGGAATGCAAGGAGTCTCAATGCAAACTACAACAACAAAAAGAGTCAGAATTTAGTTAATTTAAAAAACCAGTATTAATTCTTATTAGATTTATAGCCCCAAATGACAATATAAAAAAGCATGTTTAATGAAAGAAACATCTTGAACGATATTAAATTTCACAAATGAAATACTCCATATGTTCTGATGTTTTTATTTTCAGGCTTTAATGTGTACATGCTGTTTTGTTTTTTAAAGCATAAGTTAAAAAAATAATTCTTAAAAAAAATTAGTATAATGTTCATTAAAAAAATCCTAAAACAATATACAGCAAAAGAAAAAGTGTCTCACTTATTGAATGAACATCTCTTTGGTTCATATTCACTCATCTTCCCACTTTTCCTGTGGATGCCCACGTACACAGGCTCAGGCATGGGGTACACGTGTGCGCGCACACACACACTTCCCCCCATGTTTACAAAATGAGGATTATACTTCTACAACTTGTTACTTCATGAACTAAAAAAAAAGATTTTTCACTATGTGGCTATGTATACATAGGAATATGTTAGGCATCAATGTCACAAGACCTATGTGTCACAAGGTATTTGAGACATAATTCCCCAGTTTTCTGGGGGATATATACCCTTTAAACTAATATAAGGAAATTTTACAGTCATTTGATCAAATGGCAATTTTCACTACATAGTTAAACCTTCAATATAACTGTTTAGACTATTTCTTGATATAATTCCCATATAAAATTTGTCCCCTTAAAGTGTACAATTCAGTGGGTTTTTTTTAGTATATTTACAAAGTTTTTCAACCATAACCACTCTCTAATTCCAGAACATTTTCATCACCACCTCTCACCCATAAAAAAACCCCATGGCCCAACAGCAGTCATTCCTCAATTCCTCTACCCTGAGGCCCTCACAACCACGAATCTACTTTTCTATCTTGATAGATTTGTCTACTATGGACATTTCATATAAATGAAATCATACAATATGACTTTTTGTGTCTGGCTTCTTTTACTTATATTAAGGTTTTCAAGATTCATCTACATTATATTATGTATCAGCACTTCATTCCTTTTAATGGCTGAGTAATTTTCCACTGTATGAATATACCGCATTTGTTTATCCACCTATCCATCAACTGATATACACTGGGATGTTTCCACTTTTTGGCAATTATGCACAATGCTTCTACGAATATTTGTGCATAAATGAAAAAAAATTATTTTTTATTTTTTGTGTATAACTTTTTAATGAACATATATTTGCAGTTCTTTGAATATACTTAGGAGTCAAACTGCTGAGTCATATGGTAACTCTATGTTTAACTTATTGAGGAAGTGCCAAACTGTTTTCCACAGTGGCTGCTATTCAGACTATTTTTAATCCCTGTTTATTTTCTTCAGCTGAGATACAGTTATTGACTACAATCATCCAAGTGAGAATTTACTGTTCTAAAACTTTTTTCCAGATTAGATGATTCTAGTTCCTTAGAAGTCTCCTCATACATTGATTGGCTTTTCAAACCTTGAAAAGTCCCCAAATCATCTTGGTTGGAACTTGATACAGCATTCTGTGTAAGCCTGCAGTTCTGGATCTTTGGCAGTACTGGGTACTTCTCTATCTCGTCTAAGTTATAAGGCTGTTAACTTTCTGAAGTGAAACTAGGAACATTTATCATAACAGAATACTGATTCTTTATTTAGAGATACTTACAAAAGGTCCTTCCCCAAGATAAACAGAATAATGTTTTCTTCTGTATTAAAAGAAAATATCCAAAGATATCTGGTGTATAATAAGGAATAGTAATACACTTCTACCACAGACATATTGCTACTGATCATCAGCTTTTTCTAATACTAGGAGTTTCTAAATAGAAGAGTACTCCAGTAAGGAAAACTAAAATAGCATCTGAGGATGGAGTGCACACTGTAAGCTCTTGTTCTGCATGTGATTGATATATATTCCTAAATTCTAACAAGAGGAGAGATTTCTACTGTGTAACTGTAAATTATTTAGCAGCAAACAAAATTTGAGGATACTGAAATTATTCCCATAAAAAGTCATCTTGGAATTTTTAAACAATATCAAAGGAGACAAGGTTTACTTAATTCCTTTTTTGAGGGGGCGGATTAACCTTATTCTCCTCTTGGTACACTTCTGGACTCAAAAAAAGAAAGCAATAGCAGTTTTAGACTGATTGAAATGTTAACTTATTTAATCTTCCCAACAATCCTATTTGAGACAGACACTGCTCTTATCCCTTACAGATGAGCGGGCAGAGCTGCTATTCAAACTCAGGGAGTCTTGACTTCAGGGCCCACACTTTTAATTACCACATTCGCTGGCTTTTTCAGTGGCAGGAAAGGCTAAATCATAACAAAAATTTCCATAAACCATACAACATATCACTTCTGTACATACAGAGGACATAAATAGCTTCTCTACTGACCTTGATATACAACGTAATACCAAGATTTAGAGACACTGAAAATACTGCTGTATTTTTATATTTATATAATACACTTAAAGAGACACGCACATAGTTAAAATAATAAACTTGAAGATTACATTGATGAAATCTAGTTTAAATTATATCCTCTCTAAGGGTTTACTTACAGTGATTTTTTCTAAAGGACAATTATAAAAAACCAAAACTTTAAGGGCAGTGATACAACAAAGCTTTGGGATTGGGAACACACTGGTACCTGTGCACTGGATGTGATGTCTTCACGCTGCTGGTCAGTCATTGTTGCCAAGGTATCAAAGGGATCCTTCTCACAAGGATCCAGAAGTCCAGGACTACCTACAGCAATCACCGTAGGGAGAAAAAAGCATTATCATCATCCATTTGTAAAATAAAGAAGAGTTCTCATTCAACCATCAAACACAAAAACATACATTAAAAATGAAGTAAAACTTACCTTTAAGAATAATCCCTGAAGAAATGCACTCAAACACTCTTCTCAGTGCATCTCCAGGACTCTGAGGACTAGAAGCACTACTGATTGCTTTCTCTACTAGTAACTCCATAGCCTAAAAACAAAAAAATAAAAATGTGCTTAACAGCTTACAGCCCAAAGGAATTATTCATTTTCAAATACCAGAATGACAAACTACCTGCAAAACTGTCAATAAAAAATTTAAAGATTGAAAAAGTTAACATAGACCGAGTCACAAAATTAGAAAAAAATTACATATAGTATAAAAACACTCAAAATTAAATATTAAGTAATGAAAACAAAAATAATAAGACTATATAATTGACATCTTAAAAATATTTTATAATTTATGCTAAATGAAAAATAGATTAATAGGTTTTTTGTTATTTTTAGTTGTTATCCTTTCCTATTAAAATATGACAGTCCTTAAAATTCTTTCGATATTTAGGACTCACGTACATATGTTCTTTAACACCTACCTACTGATACTAAGTCGTTAGAGCAAGACAGTATTCTACTAAGTAAAGAAGACTTTTGTTTTCTGTACGAACAATTATCTAATTTTCATTTACCATACAACTGTACTTCTATTATCCTTAAGGAAAACACAACTTATGCTTTCACTGTAAATTACATTTGAGAGACTCAAAATCTAAACCAATGAATAAAAGAAAAAAGTACAGATTTAGATCCAGAAAGTGTTTTGAAGGGTCTATTAGAAAAATTTGTTTCCACTTAAGAGTTTAAAAATTGAGATATAATGTACCACTCAGTGGTTTTTAGTGCATTTACAAAGTTGTTCAACCATAACCACTCTCTAATTCCAGAACATTTTCATCACCCCCCAAAAAAACTCCATACCTATTAGCAGTCATTCTCCATCCTCCCTTTCTTCCATCCCCTGGCAACCACTAAACCACTTTCTATTTCTATAGATTTGCCTCTTCTAGATACTTCATACAAAGAACCATATGTGACTTTTTGTATCTGGTTGGTTTCTTTCACTTAGCATAATGTTTAAGGTTTGTCCAAGTTGTAGCTTTTACTTAAATGATAAATAAAACCACCAATAACACTTCAAAGAAATTAAATAGATTGCAAACTAGAATGAAATCCTTAAAATGATACTGAAACTTAAAATACCTTAGGGAGAATCCATTTTTAGCTATATACTTAAAAAACTCATAAATTTAATCAGAGGTAAAAACTACATCCACCTACTCACCCCGAGGCCATTACTAAGATCTCTGAAGTAAGAATAATTCTTAAAAGGCTGGACATTTGGAGGCTTCAGTCCCAAACAAATTAGGAATAAATTGTAAGAGAGATGTGAATTAAAAGAGATAGTGCAAAAAAAAAAAAAAAAAAAGAGATAGTGCACATTAAGAGCTATAAAAAATGATAGCTGGAAGCAAGAAGTTAAAAAAATCTGAGAATAATGAATGTTAATAATGATAAATGTAAATTACAACAAAAAATTAAGATGGTTCAGTCTATTCAACTGAAGAATGCAGTAAGATGTTCAAGACAATTTTTAAGGATTTTCATTTAAAAATTTTAGTATTTTAAGGAATCAGCTTCACTTATCTAGACAACTCTATGAATGTAGAATAAACACCTTTCCTTTCCAGACATGTATTATTTCCAGATGTCCAAAAGACTGAAATCTCTGAAGATTAAAGGACTTTCAAGTGTCATTTATTTTGGATTTTTAAAAATTTTACTGTATTTAGTTTTTTGGCTTCGTCAGGTCTTAGTTGCGGCACGCGGGGTCTGCGTTGAGGCACATGGGGTCTTTCGTCTGGGTGCAGGCTCTTCATTGTGGCGTGCGGGTTTTCCTCTAGTTGTGGAGCACAGGCTCCAGGGCAGGCGGCTCCAGAGTGCGTGGGCTCTGTAGTCTGCGGCACACGGACTCTCTCGTTGAGGTGCACGAGCTCAGTAGTTGTGGTGCCAGGCTTAGTTGTCGCGTGGCATGTGGGATCTTAGTTCCCCAACCAGGGGTCAAACCTGCGCCCCCTGCATTGGAAGGTGGATTCTTTACCACAGGACCACCAGGGAAGTCCCCCAGATGTCATTTATTTTGAACCCCTCTGCCTAACCTAAGTGGCCAGTATGTAGAAAATACTCAATAGGACTTCCCTGGTGGCACAGTGGTTAAGAATCCGCCTGCCAATGCAGGGGACACGGGTTCGAGCCGTGGTCCGGGAAGATCCCACAGGCCACGGAGCAACTAAGCCCATGTGCCACAACTACTGAGTCTGTGCTCTAGAGCCCACGAGCCACAACTACTGAGCCCGCGTGCCACAATACTGAAGCCCACATGCCTAGAGCCTGTGCTCTGCAACAAGAGAAGCCAACGCAATGAGAAGCCTGTGCACAGCAACAAAGAAAGTAAATAAATAACTCAATAAATGTTTATGAAACAGAATACTTTTGGAAAGAAATATGAAAATAATCCTTCTAATAAAAGAAATCAAGGCTTGTAATTAACAAGTTACTAAAATACAAAATTGTCCTAAAATATGCAACTTTCCCAAAATACTTCAAATTTATAAGTACTTTTAGAGAATGTTAAGAGAAAAATAAGTATTAAATAATCAGCTATAATATAGCTATGCCAAGATATAAAATGTTACAAGTAATTCAAAGCTTTTTCAAAATCTGCTTACTGACTGACCTTAGAAGTGGGAATTTGTAATTTAAACTTATATATTAAGGTAGAAACTAACTAAAAACCAAGAAAGAAATGAATGATTTATGGAATACAGAAAGTCCGTATATTTAATCACACAATAAAACTAAGTCAATTATCTGCCTTGACATCGTTTGCTCTGAAGGAAGCAATTTAAAAATGTTAATTTTCTATAGAACACGGTTGTTCTCCAAGCAGAGGTCTACAGTTAAGAAAGCAACAAAAGTAGAACACAAGAGGTTTATATACTCTGAAATGTACGCATTCAAAAGTAAAAGGATAGAAAACTAGGGCGCCTAACAGGCACCCGTGAGGGACCACAGACACCTAAGGGAACGGGAGGAACCCCCAGCAATTGGTTGCTTCAATTTTATTTTTCCTAATTTTTTTTTATCTTTCTGATTCTGTTTTTTATTCTTTGTTATTGTATTGCTTCTCTCTCCCTCCCTCCCTTTCTTTCTTTTTTGGCATGCTACACAGCTTGTGGGATCTTGGTTCTCAGGCTGGAGGTCAGGCCCGAGCTCCTGCGGTGGGACCTCCAAGTCCAACCCGCTGGACTAACAGAGAACCTCAGACCCCAGGGAATATTAATCCGAGTGAGGCCTCCCACAGGTACTCATCTCAGCAGGAAGACCCCGCTCTATCCAACAGCCTGCAAACTCCAATGCTGGACACCTCAGGCCAAATAACCAGTAAGACAGGAATATAGCCCAACCCATCAAAAAGAAAAAAAAAACCCAAAAAACGAAACGACAAAAAGATATGTTACAGATGAAGGAGCAAGGTAAAAACCTACAAGACCAAATAAATAAAGACAAAATAGGCAACCTAACTGAAAAAGAATTCAGAGTAATGATAGTAAAGATGACCCAAAATCTCAGAAAAAGAATGGAGGAAATACAAGAAATATTTAACAAGGATCTAGAAGAACTAAAGAGCAAACAAACAGTGATGAAAAACACACAATAAAAAAAAAAAAAACACACACAATAAATGAAATTTAAAATACTCTAAAAGGAATAGCAGAATAACTGAGGCAGAAGAATGGATAAGTGAGCTGGAAGATAAAATGGTGGAAATAACTGTGAGGGAGAATAAAGAAAAAAGAATGAAAGGAATTGAGGACATTCTCAGAGACCTCTGGGACAACATTAAACACACCAACATTTGAATTACAGGGGTCCCAAAGAAGAAGAGAAAAAGAAAAGGTCTGAGAAAATATTTGAAGAAATTATAGTCAAAAACTTCCCTAACATGGGAAAGGAAATAGTCGATCAAGTCCAGGAAGGACAGAGAGTCCCATACAGGATAAGCCCAAAGAGAAACATGCCTAGACACATTAATCAAACTATCAAAAATTAAATACAAAGAAAAAATATTAAAAGCAGCAAGGGAGGGCTTCCCTGGTGGTGCAGTGGTTGAGAGTCCGCCTGCTGATGCAGGGGACACGGGTTCGTGACCCGGTCTGGGAAGATCCCACATGCTGCGGAGCAGCTGGGCCCGTGAGCCATGGCCGCTGAGCCTGCGAGTCCAGAGCCTGTGCTCCGCAACAGGAGAGGCCACAACAGTGAGAGGCCCATGTACCACAAAAAAAAAGAAATGAAAAAGGAGAGATCACAACTGACACTGCAGAAATACAAAAGATCGTTAAGACACTACTACAAGCAACTATATGCCAATTAAATGGACAACCTGAAAGAAATGGACAAATCCTTGGAAAAGTAGAACCTTCCAAGACTGAACCAGGAAGAATTCGAAAACATAAACCAGCCAATCACAGGTAATGAAATTGAAACTGTAATTAAAAATCTTCCAACAAACAAAAGTCCAGGACCAGATGGCTTCACAGGCGAACGCTATCAAACATTTATAGAAGAGTTAACACCTATCCTTCTCAAGCTCTTCCAAAAAATTACAGAGGGAGGATCACTCCCCAAACTCATTCTACAAGGCCACCACCACCCTGATATCAAAACCAGACAAAGAGATCACAAAAAAAGAAAATTATAGACCAAAATCACTGATGAACACAGACGCGAAAATCCTCAACAAATACTAGCAAACAGAATCCAGCAACACATTAAAAGGATCACACACCATGATCACATGGGATTTATCCAACGGATGCAAGGAATCTTCAATATAGGCAAAACAATCAATGTGATACACCATATTAACAAAATAAGGAATAAAAACCATATGATCATCTCAACAGATTCAGAAAAAGCTTTTGAAAAAATTCAACACTGATTTATGATGAAAACTCTCCAGAAAGTGGGCACAGAGGGAACCTACCTCAACATAATAAAGGCCATACACTACACACCCACAGTAAACATCGTTATCAGTGGTGAAAACCTGAAAGCATTTCCTCTAAGATCAGGAACAAGACAACGATGTCCACTCTCACCACTCTTTTTCAATATAGTATTGGAAGTCCTAGCCACAGCAATCAGAGAAGAAAAAGAAATAAAAGGAATACAAACTGGAAAAGAAGAAGTAAAACTGTCACCGTTTGCCGATGACATAACACTATACATAGAAAATCCTAAAGTGCCACTAGAAAACTACTAGAACTAATCAATGAATTTGGTAAGGTTGCAGGATACAAACGTAATGCACAGCAATCTCTTGAATTCTTATACACTAACAACGAAAGATCAGAAAGAGAAATTAAGGAAACAATCCCATTTACCATCGCAACAAAAAGAATAAAATACCTAGGTATAAACCTACTTAAGGAGGCAAAAGACCTGTACTCAGAAAACTATAAAACACTGATGAAAGAAATCAAAGATAACATAAATTGATGGAGAGATATTCCATGCTCCTGGACAGGAAGAACCTATATTGTGGAAATGACTATACTACCCAAAACAACCTACAGGTTCAATGTAATCCCTATCAAACTACCAACAGCATTTTTCACAGAACTAGAATAAGAAATTTTACAATTTGCATGGAAACACAAGAGAACCCGAAGAGTCAAAGCAATCTTGAGAAATAAAAACGGAGATGGAGGAATCAGGCTCCCTGACTTCAGACTATACTACAAAGCTACAGTAATCAAGACAGTGTGGTACTGGCACACACAAAAAAATCTAAATCAATGGAACAAGATAGAAAGCCCAGAGATAAACCCACACACATATGGTCACCTCATCTTTGATAAAGGAGGCAAGAATATACAGTGGAGAAAAGACAGCCTCTTCAATAAGTGGTGCTGGGAAAACTGGACAGGTACATGTAAAAGTATGGAATTAGAACACTCCCTAGCACCATACACAAAAATAAACTCAAAATGGATTAAAGACCTCAATATAAGTCCAGACACTAACAAACTCTTAGAGGAAAACATAGGCAGAACACTCTATAACATAAATCACAGCAAGATCCTTTTTGACTCACCTCCTAGAGAAATGGAAATAAAAACAAAAATAAACAAATGGGACCTAATGAAACTTAAAAGCTTTTGTACAGCAAAGGAAACCATAAACAAGATGAAAAGACAATCGTCAGAATGGGAGAAAATAGTTGCAAATGAAGCAACTGACAAAGGATTAATCTCCAAAATATATAAACAGCTCAGGCAGCTCAATATCACAAAAACAAATAACCCAGTCCAAAAATGGGCAGAAGACCTAAACAGACATTTCTACAAAGACATACAGATGGCCAACAAACGCATGAAAAGATGCTCAACATCACTCATCATTAGAGAAATGCAAATCAAAAGTACCATGAGGTATCACCTAACACCAGTCAGAATGGCCATCATCAAAAAATCTACAAACAATAAATGCTGGAGAGGATGTGGAGAAAAGGGAACCCTCTTGCACTGCTGGTGGGAATGTAAATTGATACAGTCACTATGGAGAACAGTATGGAGGTTCCTTAAAAAACTAAAAGTAGAACTACCATACAACCCAGCAATCCCACTACTGGGCATATACCCTGAGAAAACCATAATTCAAAAAGAGTCATGTAGCACAATGTTCACTGCAGCTCTATTTACAATAGCCAGGACATGGAAACAACCTAAATGTCCATCAACAGATGATTGGATAAAGAAGATGTGGCACATACATACAATGGAGTATTACTCAGCCATAAAAAGAAAAGAAAATGAGTTACTTGTAGTGAGGTGGATGGACCTAGAATCTGTCATACAGAGTGAAGTTAAGCCAGAAAGAGAAAAACAAACGCTGTATGCTAATGCATATATATGGAATTTTAAAAAGCAGTACTGATGAACCTAGTGGCAGGGCAGGAATAAAGACACAGACATAGAGAACAGACTTGAGGGCACAGGGTGGTGAAGGGGAAGCTGGGATGAAGTGAGAGAGTAGCCCTGACATATATACACTACCAAATGTAAAATGGATGACTAGTGGGAAGCTGCTGCATAGAATAGGGAGATCAGCTTGGTGCTTTGTGATGACCTAGAGAGATGGGATAGGGAGGGTGGGAGGGAGGCTAAAGAGGGAGGAGATATGGGGATATACGTATACATATAGTTGATTCACATTATTGTACAGTAGAAACTAACACAACATTGTAAAGCATTTATACTCCAAAAAAGATGTGGAAAAAAAGAAACAAGTAAAAGGACAACATCAAAGATGAACAGAATCAAATTAAGAAAATGATTATTTAGGTTACAATGTGAAGCATCTTGGTGGCTGAAGTTATTTAAAGAAAATATCTTAAATATTACCTATTAAATGATGTGAAACCTAGGATTATAATATTTGCTTAAAAAAACATTCATGTGTATATATTTTTCTTTCCCATCTTTAATAGTAGTAAGAAGAACAATGCTTAGTAAGGGGCAGGCACCATGCTAAGCACTTTTAAATAAATGATTTCATTTAATTTCTCATGACTAGATGCCACTATACCACAATTTTAAAGATTAAAAAAACAGAAAACCTTAAAGAGGTTAAAAGGTCATACAACTAGAAGCTTAAGGGGCTAGGATTTAAACCCAGGTCTTACTGACTCAAACCTGTTTTTTTGTTTTTTTTTTTTAAAGACAACTGTATTTCAATAAATATCCTTTACAACTGATCCAGACAGATAACATTATTAGTTTCCTTGGATAGTAGTTTCTAGTTCTGATACAGGTAAAGGGCTATGAAAAAAAAAATACTTTGGGAGATTATGGTAACACAGGTACTTTCATTTGGTGGTAGTGTATACCTGTAAAACCTTCTTTAAAAAAAAAAAAAAATCACACAGTTGGCAAGTTCAAAACCACATACTAATGAACCCAATAATGTCAGTACTAAAGATTTACAATAGGGCTCTTACACTTAATGAAAACACAAAAAATATTCAGTGAAGCTGTTTATCTGCAATGCACTGGAAACAATCTAAATATCAAACCCTAGGAAGTTTGGTCAACTAATTGTAATAGTAGTGAAGTTAGCCTCTTCATCATTATATAACTAACACTTACTGAGTGAGTGCATATTAGATGCTAAGCACTGTTCTAAGCCTTTACATACATTAACCAATTTTAATCATCATAATCACCTCTTGGTGGTAGATACAACTATTATTCCAATTTTACAGATAAAAATGTTTATGCTACTAAAATAGGATTTTATGAATACCATTACAAGCACTTGTCTGTATAAAAGCCATTTCTGTATTCCAGTGGACACAGGTGAAGGCTGATACATGCATGACAAATTTCCGACTCCTAAGTCCATGTGTAGGATGTTATATTTTTGCACATGCACAGCACTTTATTTCATACTCAACAATTCTTAATAAAAACTGTCAAGCCTTCTTTTTTTTTTTTAATTTATTTATTTTTGGCCACATTGGGTGTTTGTTGCTGCACATGGCCTTTCTCTAGTTGCGGCGAGCAGGGGCTACTCTTCATTGCGGCGCACGGGCTTCTCTTGTTGTTGAGCACAGGCTCTAGGCACGCAGGCTTCAGTAGTTGTGGCACACAGGTTTAGTTGCTCCGCAGCATGTGGGATCTTCCCGGACCAGGGATCGAACCCATGTACCCTGTGATGGCAGGCGGATTCTTAACCAGTGAGCCACCAGGGAAGTCCTTTTTTAAAGATTTTTAAAAATTTATTTGGCTATGCTGGGTCTTAGTTGAGGCATGCGGGATCTTTTAAGTTGCGGCATGTGGGCTCCTAGTTGCAGCATGTGGGATCTAGTTCCCTAAGCAGGGATCAAACCCGGGCCCCCTGCATTGGGAGCACAGAGTCTTAGCCACTGGACCACCAGGGAAGTCCCAGAACTGTCAAGTCTTCTTAAAAAAAGTTTACTAACAGCTTTTGGTGATTTGGGGATGTGTATGTACTCAAGTAGATGGTTTCTGTTATGGGGTAGCTAAGTGCTGAGTTATTATTTTTAAGCTAAAGTGAGTGAGATGATACAGTCCAAGTACAACTTGCTGATTCTCCTGCAAGCTAAAAGAATGTTAGTTATTTGCCCTGTGATGTCAGTGTTCTATCACTTAAAACATCTTTTATACAGACAAGTGCTTGTAATGGTATTTACCAAGTTGAAGACTCTTTGTGGAAGACAGGAAAGGAAGAGTAGAAAAATTCCAATTATCCACATCTAATTATATCTAATAATAAATAGACATTTGACTAACATGTAGATAAAAGAAAAAACTAAATAATGTAAGATCTTCCAAAGGAGTAAGAGCTTCCAAAGGAGTAAGATGCAGGGGAAAATTAATATCAAAGGTGGCTGTGAATTCTCAACACAAGTGTCCCAAAGAGGCTTCACATACCCAAAACCCTCTGTTGGTTCAGGGAAATAGAAATTGTTCTTGAAAGGAAATGATAAATAGGTTTAGGAAACAAACAGAGCAGATTCTGCATAAGCAAAGCCTCTAGGAGGCCATCCTGGGTTTGAAACCTGAAGCATAAAGGTGTGCCAATGGAATCCACCTCACAGACTATCACAGCACATTCAATCAGGACACAGGAGAGACAAAGCCCATGTCTGGGAATTCCCTGGTGGTCCAGTGGTTAGGACTCAGTGCGTTCACTGCTGGGGCCTGGGTTCAATCCCTGGTCGGGGAAGTAAGATCCCGCAAATCATGTAACGTGGCCCAAAAAAAGCCCAAGGTTTACATGCAGCCAAACCCTACTCCTTTCCATAAGCAATCCTCAAAGCAGAGCTCATGGGGGAAGAAAAAGGAGAAGTATTTTAAAAGGTGTGGATACATTCAAAGACAGTTCTTGTTTGGTTGTCTCAGCATAAAAGGATGATTTTGTAATGGAACTGACAATGCTAAGCACTAACGAGATGAAAAAACTGAAACAAACCAGACACAACATCTGTGCATTTGGGAGGAATACAGCATGAAAAATAGAGTTGAAAAATCTATTCTTGGGACTTCCCTGCTGGTGCGGTGGTTAAGAATCCGCCTGCCAATGCAGGGGACATGGGTGTGAGTCCTGGTCCAGAAAGATCCCACGTGCCAAGGAGCAACTAAGCCCGTGCGCCACAACTACTGAGCCCACATGCCACAACTAATGAGCCCACGTGCCACAACTACTGAAGCCCTCATGCCTAGAGCCCATGCTCCGCAACAAGAGAAGCCACCACAATGAGAAGCCCGTGCACTGTAACTAGAGAAAGAATATCCCCCACCTGCCACAACCAGAGAAAGCCTGCGTGCAGCAACAAAGACCCAACCCAGCCATGTGGACTTCGAGCAATAATAGTATGTCACTGCTTGTAACAAGTAGTATCACTTGTTACAACAAATGTATCACTCTGGTGCAAATATTGAGGGGGAGGCTATGTATGTATAGTGGAGGAGGGTAGGTGAGAACTCTGTATTTTCTGCTCAGTTTTGCTGTGAACCAAAAAGTGCTTTAAAAAGTATCTATTAAAATATGATCTATTCTGGAAGAATCTTAATTTAAGGAAATGAAGATATAACCTGCTAACATTCTGAGTAATCGAGAACTTGATAAATACAAAAAGCCAATAAAATTAAGAGCTCAAAGTTGAGATGAAAAGGAAGACTGCAGTTAATTAAGCAAACTGAAATGCAAAATAACATTATTATAGAATAATGAATTATAAATAACAAAGAAGATTAGGACATAGTTGGAAACTAAATTACTGCCAAAGAGACAATAATAGGGGACAAAAGAGGAAAGAGAACAAAGATTAAAACAATCACAAAGATAACAGATACGTAGGACAATGGCAATGCAATATAAGGATAATTGGTGCCCCTGAAAACAGAGAATCATATTAATAATTTGTCAAATCTGCAGGGCAAAAAGGACAAAGTTTTCAATGAAATGCTGATATTGAACAACAGATTCCAAGACATAATTTGGTTAAGTTACTAAAATTCAAGGATAAAGAATTTTTCAGCAGCCTGTAGAAAAAGTAAAGGCAAAAAAATTAGGCTGGACTTAGATTTAGTAATACTCAGTGCTGGAAGATAATGGAGCAACACCAATAAATGGAGGAGGAAAAATTGTGACCTAACAATATATTTCTCAATAAAGTAATGGTAACTAGCAAAGATTCTCAAACATGAGAAAAATTTTAAAAACTTAGAACATTTATTTATTTATTTATTTTTTTATTTTTTATTATTTTTTAAAAACTTAGAACATTTTTTGATAAAAACTATATGATGATATAATGCAGTCAATCAAGAAATAAAAAGAGGAAGCCCCAGTAAAAGATCTAATGGTTGGCATCAAACCATTCAGATACAGAACATTAAACAAAGGGAATATGACTACAGAAGGTAAATGTAGTTATTTTTAAACCTTCAAGGTTTAAAAAAGCATTAAGTGTAAACTTTCCTTGTTTTCTAAGTGGAGTCAGCATACATTAAGACATAAATCAAGAAACAGGTTTTAATACATTCTTAAAGAACTAATGAAAAAAAGAAAATATAACAAAAAACGCAAAAGAGGATGTGAGTACGAAGAAGTGATAATTTTCTCAGCTTTTATAGATGAGAGGTTAACAAACATTACCTAAAATGGTTAAACAAATAGATGAAAATACCACAAAAAACTGTAAATAGGGCAACAACTAATTGTATAAATAATCAGAGGGAAACCCATTCACACATAAAAAAGAACAAGAAAAGGATAAGAATTATGGGAAAGGGCAGAAGAAAACAAAGGAAACAAACAGAATCATACCAGACAAATGTTAATATAAAAAGCTAGAGTTTAGGAGGCTGGGGGTACAGACAAAATAAGTGAAGGGGATTCAGAGGTACAAACTTCCAGCTTTAAGGTAAGTAAGTCAGAGGGGAGGTAAGTGCACATAGGGAATATGGTCAATAATACTGTAATAACTTTGGTAACAAATCATAACTGGTCATTATTTCAGTAATCATTTCATAATGTATAAAAATATCAAATCACTATGTTGTACACCTGAAACTAATATAATATTGTAAGTTAGTTATAATTCTTTTTTTTAAAGTTAGAGGTTTTTTTTTTTGCAGTATGTGGGCCTCTCGCTGTTGTGGCCTCTTCCGTTGCGGAGCACAGGCTCTGGACGCGCAGGCTCAACGGCCATGGCTCAAGGGCCCAGCCGCTCCGCGGCATGTGGGATCTTCCCAGACCGGGGCACGAACCTGTGTCCCCTGCATTGGCAGGCGGACTCTCAACCACTGCGCCACCAGGGAAGCCCAAAGCTAGAGTTTTGATATTAATAAATGCACAAGGCTTATTAACTAATAGCAGAAAGTATTAATTAAATGGCCTTTATAATGGCAAAAGGTTCAAATTCACAATTACGACATAGTTGTATTAAATGTCTATGTCCAAAATACTACCGCAACGAAACAATAAAGAACTGTAGAAAACACAACAAAATACCAGACTTTAATTTATCTTTGTCAGTCCATGGACAGATAAAGTAGACAAAAAATATGAAGCGAAGGAGATAGAATGTATGAACAGAATTGATGAAGTTGAACTAAGGGGTATATATTAAATGCTATACCTTGCTGAGAACACATTTTTTAAGTGCCCACACTTCACAAAAACTGTACATATGAGACCACAAAGAAAACTTTAAATTTCCAAAGTTGCAAATAGTAGAATATATTTATTGCATTATTTTTATATGCTATAAAAACTAGAAGTTATTTACAAAAACAAAAGCAACTCTTCTTCAGTCATGTAGAATTTAAAAATTCCCTCAAAACTACTCTTGGCTTAAAGACAATATTAAAATGAATTTCGGACTGCATAGAAAAAAAAGAAAAAATATTATACACACACACACACACACACACATATATATACACATGTATATATGGTCAAAACCTATGCCCAGCCTTAAACTACAGCTTTAAAACTTCTATAATTAAAGAGTGAGTGAATGAAACAAGTATCCAACTCATGAAGTTTATAAAAGAACAAAAATAAACCCAAGGAAAATAGAAAATTAGAGATGAAGTAAGAAATTAATGAATTACTTAAGAAGGAAAATGGCAGATCTGGCAGCTAAATCCAAGGAGTTGGCTCTTTGAGGGGAGGAAAAAAATAATAAATTGGATAAACTACTGCCTAAAAAATATAATACTAGGAGAGATTTTTATATGTCAAAATACTGACATTTTGGTGTGCTTTAACCTACCAAAATACTTGTGTATTTTATGTTAAATGTACATGATTTCAAAGATCAGCCAGCGGCTTTGTTTGCCCTCCCCGATTCTCCCATCATTACCCTGTCATAGCCTATCTTCCCTCAGTTCCTTTCACCTGTGCATCCTCTCCTCCACTCAGTTCTTAGATCTCTGCACCCTCAGAGGAGAGAGGGTCCCTTGAAGTTTATGGCTCTGATAAAGAGGAAAAGTTAGGTGTAGGCAAAGGGCCATCTGTAGTGTTGGACTTCCAAACTCCAAGAGTAGCCCAGGAGTGGCCTGAGAGTTTAGTCTCGAAAGTACTGAAGCTTAGACTTACTACAACAGAAATAGCCTCAAGGCCACCTGGGTTGAAGGGACTGAAGTTGAAGGAATCAGGAAGTAAAATGATAATGCATAATGCTTATATTTTTGAACATTTAAAAAATTTAAAGTTATATAATGCTCATAAATTTTTGTATTTAAAATCTATTAAGAATTCAGTGAATTCTCATCACAAATAAATACTGAACACCCACTTGCTATTTTGTTCTTATATATCAACTGCTATTACTGGCTAGTCTAATCAAAGAATTAAAATAAAAAAGATGCTACAGGTATTTTTAAAACTCTAAAAATCTGAGTTATCTGGCTGAATTGGTCAATTTTTCTAGGAAAAGATAAGTTGCCAAAAATTACCCCAAGAGAAAGAAAAACTAAACAAACCAATTAATCACAATAAAAGAAACCAAGAAAGCGTGACCCCTTTTATAAGTGACTGATGATGTCACATGAATTTTATAAATTATCAAAAAACACAGTTTTTAAAAAAATATATATATATATATTTTTTATTTATTTATTTTTTGGCTGTGCTGGGTCTTAGTTGAGGCACGTGGGCTTTCTAGTTGAGGTGTGCAAGCTCAGTAGTTGTGGCTCATGGGCTTAGTTGTCCTGCGGCATGTGGGATCTTAGTTCCCTGACCAGAGATTGAACCTGTGTCCCCTGCATCGTAAGGCGTATTCTCTACCACTGGATCACCAGGGAAGTCCCAAAAAACATATAGTTTTGATGCTACTAAAAACTGTTTCAGAGTTTAGAGAAAGAACGAAAGCTTCTAAATTATTCTTATAGAGTTAGTGTATTATTGATCCTAAATCTAACGAAGAAGACAAAAATAAAACCACAAAAATTTCCTTTACGTCACTGCAAAATTCCTCAATAGACTATCAGCAAACAGAACTTAACAGTTCATTAAGATTATTCTCAAATATAGGAGAATCCATCTCTGGAATGCAAAGGTAGCTCAATATCAGTAGATATATTTGTAAATATACAATATTAACAGGGTGAAGGAGAAAAACTATACATTCATGTCAAGAAACCTTGAAAAATTATCAATAAAGTTCAATTTACATTCCTGATTCAAAATTACTTAGTAAACTAAGGGAGGGTTGACATTTCTAACATTACAAAGAAATAAGGATCTCAAATAAAAGGCTAAAAAAAAAATAAATAAAAGGCTATACCACCGTGCTAACAGACTTTACATACTAGAAACATTTCCAAAGCAATTAAAACATAACATGCATGTAAAGTATTATTTCTTTTATTCCATAATTATTCTAGGAGTATCAACCAACTAAATTAGGAAAGAGATTGGTAGATATGATTCCAAGCCAAGAGAATCACATGAAAACAATTACTACAAATAAAGGAATGCAGTCAGGTGGTGGGTTACAAAATTAATATATTTAACATATATAAACAATAACCAGAAAATGGTATTTTAAAAAACTCTAAAAGATAAATACCTAGGCACAAACAACTATGCTCAGAACCCATTCAAATCTAAATAAGTGTGTAACATTCATTCCAATAAGTAGGACATCCCATAAAGAAGAGTCAGTATTATAAAAGTGATGACATTCCACCAATTACTAATTCAATACAGTGCTACTTAAAAATCATCAAGAGAACCGGAGAAACTGAACAAAACGGTAGTCAAGTTCTTTCAGAAAAAGAAGCATGAGAAAACCACCACCCCCCAAAAAATCTTCTGTGTAAGATGGTGTTTATAATGAATAGCAGAGAATGAAGAGGGAAGACTTCTGATGAAGAGGACTATCAGAATTTTAAAACACACTATGAAGCTTTAAAAATTACGAGTTTGGTACTAGAAAAGACCGAGCAATGAAAGAGGGCTGCAGAAGTAGGCCTGCAAAAAAGGAACTTTGGTTTGTGACAGGGTTTCTCTTCCTCAGTGCTACTGATAACCAGTTTTGACAACCAAAGTTATCCCCAAACATTGCCAAACGTCCCCTAGAGGGCAAAACTGATGGTGGCTGAGAACCACTGGTTTATGATAATGGTGATATTTCAAAGTGGGGGTTGGGAGAACAAACATCACTACTAAATAAAATGTTAAATGGTACTGGAATAATTGGTAATTGGTCTGGAAAAACATAGCTGGATCCACCTTTAATCCATGTATGATTTTTAAATTAATTTTTAATTATACAAGTAATAAAATATATACTTCATCCTAGTAAAATCCAAACATTACAGATCTCTACCAATCTCACTACTCACTACTGAGAGACAACCACTGTTGTAATATGAAATAGATCCTTCCAGGAGGTTTGCTATGTATTACGACTAAACAACTAAATAAACAAGCAAGCAAGCATTTGTAGAAAATATAATATGATGGGGGGAAAAAAGCTCTAGAAGAAAGCATGTGTGAATAATTTATAACCTAAAATATGAAAGAATCTTATAAGCAGAAATAAAACCGTTAAGTCATAAAACATTAATGGATTAGAATATGCAAAGATATTAAAGCTTTTATAAAACAGCAAAAGTTAAGTTGAAAAGCAGATGAACAACTGGAAAAAATTATTTTTTAATACAGATAAGAGTTAATTTTTATAGTTATAAATTGAGAAAACGAATAATAAAGGAACTGGCAGTTAAGAGAAAAAGAATTACAAATGCCAATAATCACGTAAAGAAATCTAAATAAAAAATGAGACACCATTTTTTTTAACCTATCATGTTAAAGAAGCATGATGATATCCCAAAGTTAGCGAGGGTGTGAAGGAAATGATCAGTTCAACGATTTTTGGAAGTTTTAAATGATCTACCTTTCTGGTAACAATCAACACATGTCCTTTGACCTTGGAATTCTATAGCAATTGACCCTAGCCATTTATCACTTGTATATAATACTCATAAAAGCCTGATAACAATACAATGAAAATTTAATAGGAAAAGACTGCAAACAATGCAACTGTCCATTAAATGGATACCAGTTAAATAAAATACTGCATGTCCATACAAAGGCAACACCATATAGTCAATACAGCTCTCAAAGAGCTCCAAGATGCATTTTGTTGAGAAAGATGCAAACAATGTAAACAGCATGACCCACTCCAGTGTTAAAAAAAAGAATTGATAACCCTGGCTATTCAACTCTCTCTAACCCAACTCTGGAATCAGTAGTTTCAGTTATATTTCTGAATGAATCCCTCTCTATCTGAATTCTTGTAGGAACCCAAACGGTTCAATATCAAAGAGATTTATGTACATAAATAATAACAGGAACATACATGGGACTTCCTTGGTGGCGCAGTGGTTAAAACTCCATGCTCCCAATGCAGGGGGCCTGGGTTCGATCCCTGGTCAGGGAACTAGATCCTACATGCATGTTGCAACTAAGAGTTCACACGCCACAATTAAGGAGTCCACGTGATGCAACTAAGGAGCTGGCGTGCTGCAACTAAGGAGCCGGCAAGCCCCAACTAAGGAGCCCGCTTGCCACAACTAAGACCCAGCACAACCAAATAAATAAATATTTTTTTAAAAAAGGAACATACACGATATATATGCATGCATTTTTTTCCCCTAGGAAAAAAACACAACAAACTGTGTCAAGATGGCTTGCCTTTAAATGACGAGAAGACTTTCATTTCTACTTCATGCCTTTCTGCATTATTTGAATTTCCTAATTTTATGCATTTTTGAATAATGTATATTTCTAAATCTTAAAAATTCCTTTTACATTATTTTGTTAAAACGTCAACAAAACCTTGCATAGGTAGATTAATAGCTCACTTTTAGTTTTCTTTGTACCTTTATGTATGTACAACTCATAATCGGTCCTATTTTAAAGAAAGTAATAAACACTGTGAGAAGAGTTAAAAAAAAAAAGGAGAGGAAAATACAGAAAGAAAATCAAGTGGAATTCTCAGAAAATTAAGACCCCAGGATTTCTCACTAGAAGAAAAAAACTACATTTAGGAAACGAAAAGAAAGTTGATAATTAGATGTAAGATGAGTCTATTAAAAAACTGCATAAATATTTCCTATATGCTTATTTTTCACACCATACAATTACATATTACTCACCCAGCTTGGAAAATCAGACCAAGTTGGAACTCGCTGACAGAGGTCCCGAAGAATACGTATGATAATCACACAGGACTGCAGACCATTAGCTCTAGCCTTGAGAGCAACACAAAAACCAACTGAATTAATCTTAGAAATACTGAAAGTATCCCTTGATGAAAAAAAAGTTAAAATACCACTGTTCAATGGAAGCTCAGATAAAAATAAAACAAAAATAACCACGCTTAAAATTGGATTCAATGAGCTGCCATTTACAGCAATATTTTATGCCAGGGTTAGTATTTAAAAGCTGATATTTTAGGTCAAAGTAAACAGATTATACAAGAATAATTGTTCTTGATCCCCTGTGAACCTTGACCTGTGTTCATTTAAAACAGTAAACTTCAAAAAAAAGTCTGCCTACATTAGAAATAAAAGAAAAAGTAAAGAGCTAAAAAGTTTGTCTAGGGACTGAAAGATTAAGGAAATCTGTTTGGTTTCCTTTCTGTGCCTTTGCATAACTGCAAAGTCACTAAACCAAACAGCTGCTTCCTCACCTTTCATTCCCTACACTTATTAACTTAGAGAAAGAGGGGGGGAAAAATCTTAAAACTATACACAAAGCTTTAAACACATATTCCATTATTTAAAGCAAAGTTAATCTGCAGCCTTATGGAATATAATATATGTACACAAACTTGTGATGTTCCTAAACAAGTCAACTTTAAATATAGCCACTAAAAATAAAAATAAAAAAACCCAAACTACAAAACACCCCCAAAACCTGAGTTTATTGTCAAATTAATAGTAACTGCAATATGCAGATCTTCATACCCAGCTTTCTATGTTAACATTTTCTGATATTTAATTTAAAATAGTATTGCTTGGGCAATCTTTTGAAATGTTTAAACACAGTTAAACATGTTGTACTGAACTACTCTCTCATAAGGCTACAAGAAAAAAGTAAAATGATGTTCCGAACCTGGAACCACTTAGCGTGGCGTAGAGCAGCCAGAGCGTCAAGGCATTTTTGCCTGTCCAAGACGTCCGGTGGGTCTTTCACCATACCCGAGGTTACATCTAAAATGGATTGAATTGGCAAAATGCAGTGAGGAATGGGTGTTTGACCAGGTGAGCAAGACACTTCCTTAAAGTAGCATCAGTGTCACATGAGCCATTTGAGAGTCTGTCAACACTTTAAAGTACCCAGGGAGTTATTTTCAACAAATTCACATAATCTAATATGAAGATCAAGATGAGAATTAAACTCTTTATTTTAGAAATATAATAAATAATTTCTGCAAATATAAACCCTACCCACCAAAATAAAATCAAAAGGAAGGATTACTGGACACAGCGCACCAGCACAAAGACGACAAGACAAAAGGGAACACAAAAATCCACCTTAATAAATGAGAATGTACAATAAACTATTGAGTTTGTTCAGTATTTTAAATGGTCATAAGTTATTCTGGGGCTAATATGTCAAAGAACTAACAATAAATATGGGATGATCAATGAAGTAATAATCATAGAAAAAAATAAAGAGCCAAAAATAGGCATTTCTAAGAGTTCAATGACTTCTCTTCCACAAGAGAATTTTAGCTTTAAGAGTTAAGGGAATATGAAATGCCCTTTAAAATTCAAAGTTCCCATGAAGTATTTCAAAGAATAATTGGAGAGAAACAATGAGTAAAGTAGAAAAGGGCAATAGGAACTAACATGGTTAAATAGAATAAGTATAGAAATAGAACAGATGCAGTAAGCAGAATGGTTTGATAATATATATGTAGAATCTTTTAAGTTGCAAAGTCAGTTATAATAACTGATTTCATGTATTAAAACATAAATGAGCTATATAAAACTTAAGAAAATCTGAACCTAAATCAGGACAGGAAGTTAACTTTTCATTCATAAAAGGCCAGCTTTACGTTCATCTAAAACATATCTGTAAACTGTGTATAAAAGTTGCTAATCAAATTTGCTAATCAAACTATTCATAGGTATAAGTCAATCTAATTCACAACACTTGGTGATTTTAAAATATTTTCTAAATATAGGAAAATTACATACCAGGCAAGTAAGCTACTGAAAACAGTCTTCTAGATAAAAAGCACCAAAATTATGGGACATTTAGGATATAATTTTATAAATCATTGAGGGCACCAAATGAATATGTGGGACAAAAGATGAAATATACGATAAAAGAAAACATGAAGATGATTTTACTTTAAGAGTACTATTGCAACGCTGGGCAAATTATTTGATTGTCTATTTTTATATGAGCATTCAGAAATCTTAAAAGATATCTGTCCTTATTTTGAGTAGATGACATATTAAAAAGCATATTTAAAAAGTAATAAAGAATTCCATCCCTTGTCTGGGCTTTTTATTCTTAGTTCCTACTCCTTACATAATCAGATGGCACAGATTTTCAGAATACATATTAGAAGGGAATTTTACAGATAATCAAACACTGTGTGGCATTCTGAAAATGAACACTGAAAGAGGAATGTGGGTACTAAAAAGAAAAGTATCAAGTCAGAAATGGTAGTAATTTTAAAAAACTAATAAACAATCTCAAAACCTGAAAAACCAACTACTGAATCCAGAAATATAATGAACATAAGAAATGGGCTATTCTGAGAGAAGGAAAAGGAACACAGGAAAGCACAGCTAATTAAAGAAGTAAAAAAAAGCGAGAAACAACAACAACAAAAAACCACTCCCCAAAGCAAGGTTACAGAACATGCTGAAGAACCCTTTCCATGTCCCTTGTTTATTTACATTATCTGCTAAAGCTAAAATGCAAATAGGTGATAATGTGCAATCTCTTTCTAAAAGTTTCTGAATTTTTAATGTTAATTCATGTTTTAATTTCCTCCAATATGGAAGAAGTTTTCCTTTTGCACACAAGCATTCATAACTTTGGAAATTTAAATTAATGATACAATTTCAAAGATGCCAAGACACCTATTGCAATTTAAAAACAACTTAAGAGCTATAAGTAGGAAATTTCTGTCAAATTTAGAGTGTGGATTTTTGCACCCATTCTATATTTCAAGTGGATTAACCCCTTAGATATATTGTACTAAGATCATACTTTCTTCCTAACACCCAGTTAACAAAACAAAACCAGTTATTTAAAAGAAAGCAAATTCTTACCCTACAAAAGTGTGTTTCATAAATTTTAAGGGGTTAATCACCAGTTAGAAGACATGCTGTGTCCACACTATTTTATGATTAAAAGTTAATGGGAATATATTAATTTAAATTAACATGGTTATGTAAAATATGTAATCCACCCAACAATTTAAAAACTAGTGTGAACACTGCTCAATTCTAGGAGAGACAAAGACAAAACAAACAAAACAGCCACACAAAGGACAATAAATGCCAGACTCTGCATCCAAAATCCCTCCTTAATCAAATGGCAGGTGTGACACTGAGCTTTTGAAAACCTTGGTCAAAAATCCTTCCGATGTCTTGGCAGCAACCCCTGACAGGAATCAATTCCCTCTGCTAGAAGGCTTTGGACCGGGCCTGATAAGCTAAAGGTGGAAAAAAACACACACAATACTTGACTTGCTACAGAAGAGACGCTGTAGCAAGGGTTAGAGCATTTTGTACATTTCAAGCTTCAAGTCAATTAAATGTTTACTTAATGTTTAACTGTCAAACACAGTAACATAAAATAGATCTGTAATGTGTTTAACAGTTATTTGGGCAATTTAATCATCTCCTTTAAATAATTTTTGGTTATCAAACAGGACCATTACGCATTAAGAGGCTACCACAACTATGCGCAAGTCGCCAGTCTCACGATTTACAAGTGCTCTTCCGGCAAAGCCTTCCTTACCCCTGTACTAACTCCCCAAAGCAAGCTATAGGCTTTAAATGATTTTAAGACACAGAGCATTCAGAGCTGCAGTGAGAGAGAATACATACCGTTATTCTGCAGCAATCTTCATAATGAAGCTAAAGACATGATTTACTGCAGTTATCTGCAGCAAAGAACACTATCAATGTTTCTACACTTTTTGCACATCCAACTTTTCAGCTCAGTGTCTTGAAGTAAAATCTTTCAATTTTGGACTGACCACTTCTCTCACCATAATATTTATGAAATTCAGAACAATAACTCAAGTCTGGGTCAGACAAAAATATAATTTTGTTTCCTTTAGAAGGGATAGATTATTAAAGACTACTACAAATATGATACTATTAACTTTAGACTTTTGCAACAAAATAAAATTACTTGATACTGCACCAATTTAAGCAAGCCTAAATATAACTGGACAAGATGTGCTCTGAAATAAAGTCAAATGGTTATATGAGTATAATTTCATATGAAATACAGCAACTATTATTTATAACATAATCTCGAAGATTTCTTTTTCAAATCCTAAGAGTCATATGCTGCATATGAATTGACCAGATTGACTCAGGAACTGTTTTTCCAGCAATATCCACAGCCAGACCTTGAGTGGGAACTCATGCTCATATAAAAGATCCTCTACACAAACCCCATTTATTTTTAAGATGCAAAGCTTACACAACATACAAGTCCTGATATATGGTGTATATATAATGTATGCAAAGTTAGACATGTCTCCCAATGATCACATTTTTAGTAAAAATCATCTTTTCCTGGGTTGTGGAAAGCCCAGTGCCTTAAAAAAAAATTGCTTTGCTGTAAGAAAACAAATTTAAAGGGACAGTAATTGAGAGCCTACTTATGCTATTAGACAAATTAATTTTAAGTATTCTTTTCTCCTTTATCTGTATCACAAAGAAATATTAGTGTAGACTATAACTCCATATCAACAAATTAAGATGTACAAAAACAACATGAAAGGAAACAAAGTAAATTTTATCTGACCCATAAAACAACAGAACCAACATACGGCAGACACTGACCATGCTTTTTGGCTTAAAAGCTTTGGAAGCTTTGAAAATGTTACACAATAGTCCCTAAAGCAACATTGCTGGCACCAGCAGGATTTCATATTCTACAATTGTAAAGTAAGTTTAAAAACCCTGAATTGTGCTATAACTCACTAGCTATGCCAACACCATTTAGTTTTCAATATCTCTAGTATAATAGTAGGGTCAGATGCCCAAATCTACGTGCATTAGGATGCTCTGCATTTATGAAAACGCTTCAAACCAAAGAGGAACCTCAGAGAACCAGAAATATTTACCTCAGGACAAGCCAAATCCATGATTACATATATAACAATGCCTCTTAAACTGTGTTATGAATATTTAACCAATTTTATTTATGGAACTCTCTTGTCTTTTTTTAAGACAAGAACAAGAACTTAACAGAAGTTAAATTTGTGGCCCCTCACTAGCAACATTTCTTTAATTTGTTCATGGGTCAACTATGCTGGTAAGAATAATTTTGAACTTTTTTTTTTTTCCAGAAATCTGAGGTTAGCAAGAAAAGAAAAAAAAAATCAAGAAAATCAATAATACCATGAGTGTTTTATATAAAAGTACATTGCTAAAAAGACATTAATAAAAGATCTGGGAAATGATCTTAAGCAAAACTGGTTGCTATATAAGTCAAATCTACCAAATTCATATGTAATGCCAGCATGTTGCCTTCTAGGGCTTAATGCCATCTTAAAGAGTAGGCAAATGGGAAAAAAAAGTTAAAAAAAGTAGAATGTTTAATGGCTTTCCAACCTCCTTCCCTCATGTTCTCTTCTCGAATAATTGGAGACGTCAGGGTGATAGTGACTTGCATTTTGGGTTCCACACATGAGTTCAAAATTATTGCCGCTTCAGAAATTGCACATTTTATGTCATACTTCTCAGGACTTATAACCTATGTAATGAAGAGTACAGGAAATTAGATGGACCTTTTAACATTATCAAACAAAGCAGTTTCACTATGGCTCTTTCATTTTCTCACTACCTTAACCATTTTATAAGGACTAGATCATATATTACTCCCCCCAAGAAGCCTTGTAATACATGCAAATATTATAAATCTCTTGCTCCTCTTTCCTTTTAGAATTTTGTTGAACTAATATTTACCATTACTTCTATCATATGAGTTATTTGTATGTGTGTATGTCTCTCTTAGATGGTGAGTTCTTGGATAAAAGAAACACTGCCCTATTTATTACCGTACCTTCCTAATAGCATCTTGGGTAGTTAAGTACTTGCAGAATATGAATGAGACTAAAATAGATATCTGAAACTAACAGGAGCCATAATTCAAACATTCCCAGTGTACCTTGTCTGTGAACTCAACAGATCTACATTTTATCAGGGAGCAGAAAGTCCTGATCAACAGAAGAAAAACCAGGATTCACTGCAATTCAGTACACATGAAATAAGTCTCAGGATATATGAACAAATGAAGACTCCATAGAAGTTACACGGAGTGTTTACAGCATAGTATCTAGGTTCAAATCCTAGCTCTGCTACTTTACTAATGATATGAAGATGGGCAAATTATTTAACTCCCCTTTACCTGTTTTTATAAAATAGGGACAGTAATTTTATCTAACCTATAGGATTGTTGGAAGAATAAATGAATTAACTATATAAAGCACTTAAAACAGTGCCTGGTACATAGTAAGAATTATATAAACGTTAACTATGACAATGATGATGACGATAATAAATCCTATTTCTCTTGCTTATCCACTTGTACAATAAGTACATAGAATGATTTGGAAAGAGTATGCTGCTTTTAGTGTAATTGTTAATTATTTAGTTAGGATATAGTATTTTCTGCTTTGTAGTTTTTTGGGGCTGTGCTGGGTCTTCATTGCTGTGCGCGGGCTTTCTCTAGTTGCGGTGAGTGGGGGCTATTCTTCCTTGTGGTGTGCGGGCTTCTCACTGCTGTGGCTTCTCTTGCTGCAGAGCACAGGCTCCAGGCACGTGGGCTTCAGTAGTAGCAACATGCGGGCTCAGAAGTCGTGGCTTGCGGACTCTAGAGCGCAGGCTGAGTAGATGTGGCACACGGGCTTAGTTGCTCTGCAGCATGTGGGATCTTCCCAGACCACAGCTCGAACCATGTCCCCTGCACTGGTAGGTGGATTCTTAACCACCACGCCACCAGGGAAGCCCCCCTGCTTTGTAGATTTACTAAATACCACAATTTAGGATCAAGATGTTTCTTGCAAATTATATAATTTTTTCCAAGTCCTCAAACCTCTTCTGAGTCTCCTCCCCTTCCTTGCTCTAGCAGCCTCAACAAAGGGTAACAAGTAGACACACAATGACAATTCTCTTGGCTCCTAACACTTAAAAAGACTTATCTACAATAAGAAACTTCACATCTGGAACAATGGTAATATAAAGCAAACAACAGTAAGTGCCACAGTTGTCAGAGCTCAAGTTTTTTTTTTTTTTTTTTTTTTTTTTTTGCCGTACGTGGGCTGCTCACTGTTGTGGCCTCTCCCGTTGCGGAGCACAGGCTCCGGACGCACAGGCTCAGTGGCCATGGCTCATGGGCCCAGCCCCTCCGCGGCCTGTGGGATCTTCCCGGACTGGGGCACGAACCTGTGTCCCCTGCATCAGCAGGTGGACTCTCAACCACTGCGCCACCAGGGGAGCCCAGAGCTCAAGTTTAATAGCATGCTTCACTATCCCTTTTGGTATCGGTTGCTCTGCTGTGGTCAGGTACTATTTATTCTGACATTACTGTGGAATACATATTACCAATGAAATGTCAATTCTTGGATTTCAAATATCTAAATAAGTTTTATACATTAAATTATTCAAGAAATCTTTATTTTAAATCCTAGTCTGTGATTCTGACAAGATACTATATAAAAATTCAAACTTAAAAAAGTTTTTTTTGTAGGACCAAAAGGGGATATTCTACTAATTGTGCATTGCCACAATTTGCTGAAGAGAGACAGTGAGAGCTAAGACCTACGACTATAACACGTAGAAAACTGAAAGTAATCATAATAAAACTGGGGAAATTCAAATCAGAAAGAGTCTCTATTTTAGTTACTATACTTTATTAAAAACATATATTCAACTAAATAGGCAAGAAGTTCATGAATTTTAAAAATTTAAGCTTGCTTTATATACATGGGCTTTGTTTAAAAAACAAAACAAAACAAAAAACCCCCATTTTTCTCCTAAAGTCTCATCTCTTAATGATTCAACTCTTGGAAAAAAGAACAGGAAGAGGACATGTGCTACAAATTTATATTTTAAAATAAATTAGCAAGATGGCTTCATGCCAAAGAGGAGCACTATAAAACCTAAAAAGACAAAGTAGAAAACAGTTCTACCAATTTGTACAATCAAGGAAAAAATTCAATTTGGAAAGTCAAACCAAAACTTTAAAGGCAGGCTTAAGATTAAGCTGAAGCACAGTTAGTCCTGCCAAAAACTTTTGAACCAGACAAGGGGTAAAAATGAACATTTCCATAATACTTACAGCAAGCTGCTTGGGTAGGTTTTCTGCAATACGGCTTAATAATGTCTTTGAAGGTTTCTCTGAGCACAGCAAAACAAGGTTGACATTTCTATCTCCTCGGAGAAGTAATCCTTTTGCCAATACTCCCACTCTCAAAACTCCTTTTAAAGCTCTGCAGTGAAATCAAGTTATATTATGACATTTCCCTTCTCAACCAGAACCACGATAATCTCTCAACACACAATAGTAAATGAAATAACTTTTACACCGTTAAAATTCTCAATCAACTACAGTATAAAAACATTCAATATTTTTAGAAGTATCCTTCACTTAGATAAGAAATATGGATAAATTAATAAATCAAGAGCTAAGTTCTCACAAGGACAACTGCAACGCAAAGGCCATTAACACTTTTCTGCGTCTCACTTTACAAATTAGAACAAAAGTCATGTTCAATATATACAAAGATATTTCCAAATGGTTAAGGGGAAAATGAAAAGTTATAGATCATAATGCAAACTTGATATGAAAGATGTTGCTAAAGCTTGAGCTTATTCACTTATGGGTCAATGTGTTAAGGAAAAATAAGCTGCTAAAACAAAGAGTAAACAGATGCAACAGATAAATAAAGACTGAATAGCAGCTAAATGCAATTGAAAACTATGAAGGCTGCTTTGAAAACAGACTTGAAATAGTTTTATATAAATTTAAATAAAATGAGTAAAATTACAAGGTTGGAGACTGTATGAAATTCTGTTATTTTTCATTTCAGCAAAAAACAGCTGAATACATTAAATATCTAACACAAGCATAACACACGTAGACTGACAACAGAGAGTTTTCAGTCTTTGTAACTTTTATTTCAAGTATAAGAAGTCCACATAAGGGAAACCAAAATTAAACAAAAGTAAAAAACTCTGAAAACACACCTGTCTTTACCTCCCTCTTTCTTATCATCTCCCTCTTTGCTCTTGCTCTTCTCATGCTCAGACAAGCTGTCTGAAACAAGTTTTAAAGCACGTTCAGTGATAGAAACAATTTTCTGAACTGCCTGTAACTCCTCTTCAGTTGGATAAATGGTTGCATGTTTTGTCATTACATAACGATCATCAGATGAGTCAGGACGACGTAAGGGCTGGAGAAGACAAAAAAGATAACTTCATTAAAAAAACAATGCTTCCCAAGCAAAAGTAAATTATTATTTTTCAAATATACATATGTTTGTCACACCTTTCCAATAAAAAAAGTCAATTATGCAAAATGTCCATTTAAAGCTATCTTCTCCCTTTTTTTCCATCTCAGTAAAAACCAACATGTAAACTATGGAAAGTTACACTATCAAAAATGAGTATGCATCTATGTATATATGCATTCTTTGCCTCAGAACAAGTAAAATTATAATACACACCATCTAAGGTTATAAAAATACTTTCTACTCAACTTTAACAACCAGTGATTCTGAAATGTTTTGCTTTTAATAAAACAAGTTTCACAAATACTTATTCTATGGAAAGACAAATGAGAAAGAATAGTTTAAGAGCAGGAATTTGTTGCTGTTTCCTTCTAAGTGCCCTCTAGAACACAGAACGAAGAATAAAAACATCTTGTTTTCTGCAGTCTGAACTTATATGAAATATTCCTCATAACCCAGGTATGTCTTCTTTTATTTTTTTGCAGTACGTGGGCCTCTCACTGTTGTGGCCTCTCCCGTTGCGGAGCACAGGCTCCGGACATGCAGGCTCAGCGGCCATGGCTCATGGGCCCAGCCGCTCCACGGCATGTGGGATCTTCCCGTACCGGGGCACGAACCCGTGTCCCCTGCATCGGCAGGCGGACTCTCAACCACTGCGCCACCAGGGAAGCCCAGTATGTCTTCTTTTATCTAGCTTCCACAGAACACAAACTCTCAAGATGCAGCTCTTGCCTACAGTTCTCCTAATACATCCACTGTGTGCTCATCTTGGACCATTTACTTACCCCTTGTCCTGCACTTAATTTAGAAGTAGTGGTAGGGTTTTTTTTTCATTATTTGAAAAGGGAAAAAAGACTCTAAACCACTGGTAATGGGAAGATAAGAATAATTCTGAAAGCAAAGCAACTGCCTTCAAAATTAGTTGTTCTTGACAATCTAAAGAACAAAGGCAAGAAAATCTCTTATGTGAAAGAAGCATTGGCAAAAGAAACTCTGCTCCCTTAACTCATAGTGAAAGTAAGAAAGATGCATGGAAATTCTATGAAGTCCTCATAAATAAGGACACGAGTTGAGAACCTGTAATAAAAGGAGGGAAAATTCTAAATCAGATGAAAAACTTATATTGAGACTTGGATATTATTAAGTCTAAAAATTAGCTCCCCAAACTGTTATCTTCCAATGCTGAGCCAGTCTTACACTTTCACCCCCTATGTAAACAAAGTGGACACTCACTGCAGGCCCCTGTGGCTGAGGAGGCATGCCTGGTCGGACTCCCAGGAGGCCTAGTGGGCCTGGGGGACCATGAGGATAGCCTCCGTCAGGCATTCGGCGGCGATCATCCCAATGATGCTGTTCTTCCTCCATTCTTCTCCAGTACATGTCCTCTTCATAACGTCTGAAACATAGAGAATGATACTGTAAGTCTATAAGAAAAGTACAACCCAAGAATTTAAATCAATAATGATATAAAAAGCAATTTAAAAAATAGCCCAAATCAGTCTAGCTTACATCTCTTTTCTCCTACTGTATCTGATTACCTTTATTTACTTTAACTAGCAGTAAATGGAAGTGAATCCCAGTGAAAAGAGAAAATAAGTAAACAAAGATAAAAGCAAAACAAAATTTCACAGCCTGAAGACAGGGTTGAAAGAACAAGCACCAGATACCTCAGAGTTCCTTCTAACCTCTCCCTCTTTATAGGAGACTGTAAACTTAAATGCCTACCTAATGTGGCCAGACCAACAATGTGTGTGAGTGAAAGACTCAAAGCATACATTCAGAAATTTTCTTCATGTCTCCAAAGAAATGTGCTCTCTCCTATTTTTTTCTAAGAGAGAACTTCTGAAGACTACCTTTAATTTCCTCAACCGATACAGGCAGAGAGACAAAGACACTTCTCTACAATGAGGAAAAACAACTGAGATAAATGGCAACTCACATCGTGTTTCACTTTTGGGGACATGTTAAGGGTGGCAGGAACTATGGTAAAGAAGAAAGCACATGCTCTGAGCCACAGCACAGCTATTAATTATTGCCATAAGGGAATACAGATGGTAATCCCAAGGTCATCAGCATTTTTGTGAAATCTCATGGTCTTTAAGTGTTGGTTCATGTTGGTATCCAAAAAATACCATGTGTACCAAATGAAACACCCACGGACTGAACTTGGACTGTGGGCAGCTAGTGTGTAGCCTGTGTGAAGCCTCTGCTTTAATAGTCAACATTTTCAGAATCTAATTTCTTTTTTACCATGTGACTCTCTCCTTCTCAGTTCTATCTTCGCTTTCAGCTTCAAACTAGGATACCAATAACTCCCAAGGTAGTCCTGTCTTTATAGCAAATTTTTGTAACAATTAAGTTTTTAACCAGACAAATCTGTTTAACACAAAACATAAGAAAGAAGTATGTTTCTCAAGTAGCACTGTAGAAACCACCAATTTCTTCAGTCGGGAATAAGCAGTGCTTTTTAGGTCATCCCACTAAGGACAGGAAGAACCATACTTCTATGTTATTTAGGTCTTGAGCTTGAAGGCTCTGGAAAACCATGTTCATTCCAGTACTGAATACTTGGTTATTACTAAAGATGTTTAAGTTAAATAAGGGCAGGGACCTTTATCCATTGTTTACCAATTCATACTTGGTGTCTAACACACTACGTGCTTCTTCCTGGCAAACTGTAAGTGCTTAATAAATATTTGATATAACAATAAAAGAGGAAGTAACTGTGTAATCTAGGTATAGAGAAAAATTTCCAGGGCATTACAAAGGCAGAAACTTCATAAAGAATAAGAAAAATAGATTTAGATACCTAAATAAAAATCGATACATACATAACAACAGATTTAAAGGTAACATGTTAATAATGCATTAATAGCTATAATATAAGAAGTATCTGTACAAATCAACAACAGGTAAGTTAAACAAATTCACCACAGAAGAAATGTAAGTGGTTAAGCATGAAATAAAAATTTAATTTGCCTGCGATACAAACAATTAAAGTTGAAACAAAACTGTCTTTCATGTTTCACTCTCTCATTGGCAGAGATTTTAATTAGTTATAGAAGCAGTTCTCAAAGTGTGGTCCAGGGACCCTAGGTGGTTCCTGAGACACCTTCAGGGGGATCCATGACATCAAAATTACTTTCATAATAATAACAAGACATTTGCCTTCTCCATTCTCATTCTCTTAGGAGTGTACACTGGAGTTATCCAGAGGCAAAATGTGTTATCACAACCTGTTGAGCAGAGAAGTAGATAGAAAAATCAGGCTACCTTAAGCTAGACATTAAAGAGATTTGAAAAAATATAAAACAATGTCATTCTCATTATTCTGGGGGAGAAATATAGTTATTTTATAGTTAGCGTATTATATTTATCCACATTATATTAATAAATATGGTTGATCTAATACTATATCAATATTTAACTACATTTTTACAAACATAAAGTCATTTAAAAATTAATTCATAAATATTTAAACTTCTCAGTTTTCATTTCTAATACAGTAAATGTTGACAGCTATAACCCATATACACAAAAGCTCTTTGGAGTTTTGTAATTATTGAGTATAAAAGGTCCTGAGACCAAAAAGTTTGAGAACCAGTTAAACTATCCAGTACAGGCAAAACGTATGGGTATCTGCCAGTCAAACATTTTCGTTTCTGAGATTTTATTATTAGCAACTAATCATGATTTATGCAATAATATAGCCTCAAGGATGGTCAATGTAATAATTATAATAGGGAAATACTGTAAAAAACCTAAGTATCTAACAATATGTAATTGGTTATAAGGAAAATTTTACATCTGCACAAGAGAATACTATGTAGCCATGGAAAATAAGATAAAATAATTCTAGCTTACTTTTAAAAAGAGTTGGTATGTAAATGAAAAAAGTAGGTTATAAAATACACATACATTACACTTGTTTATATTTATCTTAATTATATTTTAAAACTTGTACACAAATCCTCATAGCAGCAGTATTCATGATAGCCCAAAAGTGGAGATGACACAAATGTCCATCAACTGATGAATAAACAAAATATGATACATACACATAATGGAATATTATTCACCTATAAAAAAGAAGTGCTGATATATGCTATAACATGCATGAACCTTGAAAACATTATGCTACGTGAAAGTAGCCAGACACAAAAGACAACATATCTTGTGATTCCATTTATATGAAATCTCCAGAATAGGTGAATCTATTGAGACAAAGTTTATTAGTGGTTGCCTAGGGGGTAGAGGGAGGAGTTGTGGGGGGGAATAAGGACTGACTGCTAATGGGTTTGTGGTTTCTCTTGCAGGTCATGAAAATGTTCTAAAATTGATTGTGGTAATGACTGCACAACTCTGCAAATATAATAAAAACCAGTTAATTGTTACCATTTAAAGATATGCCAATTACATCAGTAAAACTAAACATTTACATATCTCTTGAACATGTTTCTCATTTCTCCTTCCCTGGAGCCTCTAAAGTTTTTATAGTAGACGTTTCCTGAGATACAAAAACACCCCAAAACCCACAATGTCTAGAAGCTACTAAATCTGATATTCTGGATATTTTTATCATGTAACCAAATGTTCTATTTTGCTTGTTTTAAACTGAGGCACTTATTTATAGTATTAAACTATTTATGTATTTAAATATATATAAGATACCATTTCCAACTTAATTCCTAATACCAAGGACACAGTCAAATATTAGAATAGCCAATAACTTAGTTTTAATGCATTTCTCTCCTAGACCTAAGATCTTCCTGAGAAGTGAAAACTAAAAGTATATTAAATAGGGACATCCCTGGTGGTCCAGTAGTAAAGAATCTGCCTTACAATGCAGGGTACGCAGGTTCGATCCTTGGTCAGGGAACTAAGATCCCACATGCTGCGGGGCAATTAAGCCTGCACACCACAACTACTGAGCTCACGCGCCTCAACTACTGAGCTCGCATACCTCAACTAGAGAGCCTGCGTACCGCAAACTACAGAGCCCACATGCTCTGGAAACCGCGTGCCACAACTACAGAGCCTGTGTGCCCTGGAGCCTGTGTGTCACAACTAGAGAAGAGAAAACCCACATGCCACAACTAGAGAGAAGCCTGTGCGCCACAACGAAGATCCCGCGTGCCACAACTAAGACCTGACAAAGCCATAAATAAATAAATAAATAAATCTAAAAAAAAGTATATTAAATAAATCTGGATTGCTCTGAATGGATGTCACATACTCAGAATAGCTACGTTTTTTAGAAAGGCTAAACCACTTATCGTGCTATTAAAGTTAAAGATACTAACCTCATTTCCATTCTCCAGCGTTCCTCTTCTTCTCTTCTTCGCCAATACTCCTCTTTCTGCATTTGCTTCCTCATTTTCTCTTCTTGAATCTTTCTTGCTCGAATACTGGGTTTTACTTCTACTTGCAGATCTGGATTTACTTTTTTCTGTTAATACAGACAAGATATTTGAAAAACCAGCAACCCCTCCAACAACCTACATGTATCTTTAAATCATACAATCCCACATACTCTTTCATCATAGGGGCTTTTATTTGCAAATTTCTTATTTTAAGAGTAAATGCAGTAAAATAAGTTGAATCAGAGGAAAAATTCAGAATACATTCATAAACATTCTTCTTTCCTTCCCACTCCCAAAATTCTTAGTTGTTAAAGTTTAAAGTTATACATTTAGTATGTAAAACGTACATAACTTAGTGCTAACCAGTAAAAGAAATCCTTAGAAGACTGATAGATATTAATTTTCCTTTGTTTGTAAGTAAATGATTCTAGATACCTGAGTGTGGGGTTAAAAAGTTTCTTTTCATATAAATGTATTGCCCTTTAACAGACTATTATTTTAACTTTCACTTCTGTGTTTAGAAAACATGAATCTAGTGCATTAGTCCAACCTAATTAAAAACTTTGAATACACTATTTAGATTTAACTTATCACTTGAAGTGTTTTCAATGAAGAATTCCTCATCTCATAATTCATTTTAGTGGGGATTCTGCCAAGATAAAGGAAAAGAATGGAGACCTGACACTTCTTTCAAACACTTCCTGTGATGTAATTATCTTTACATGATTACTTGATCCAAATAATGTTATAGCTTTATTTTGCCACTACAAGTAATGAAATATGATATCATTTTTTCCTAAGTATAACAAACTAGTCAATAAAGACTAAACATCTGACTCTATGTGAGACATTACATGCCAATTCTAGAGTGGGAGTTCATGGACTTAGGGAGTTATATTTAGAGGTCTTGTTTTTGAATCTAGAATGTTCCAAGACATATAAAAAGAGAAAATAGCTGAAATTTTACTCACTTTATATTGAAGTCTGTGTCTTCGCCCTTTTAAGTGCATCTCCTTAGCATTGGGATCATTAAAGCTGCACTCGCACAATTTGCAATGGAATCGAATTACTTTTCCTTCATCATTTCGTACCTTGATGTGGAAAAAAAAAATTCAAGAACCACAACAGGAATGTTACAGTTGAAGATTTCAATTATAAACCCTCATGGGTTGTAAATAACCTTTAGAATTTGAAGTGAGAAAAAAACAGGGCAATGTCTATACTTTTTAAAAAGGATAATCTACAGAAATGAACTAAAGGTTAGAATTTTTAACTGTAGCATGCAAGACGTGTTAGCATGTATTTGGCTCTTGTAATTAACTTTTAATACTTGTGTCTATATATAAACATTTAGATTTAAATGCAATTAGATACCTTAAATTCTATAATAAATATTTACTCAGTACTTGCTACTGGCCAGGTACTGTTCTTGGAAATGGAGATAAAGATGATGAAAGGCATTTTCACATTTATTTCTATAAAGCCCAAGACTTTATACATGTAACTTTACAGAAAACCAGTATCAATTTTTTTCTAACTGCACAACCAGTTAGGAAGACAAGTAGGCTAGAATGTTATTAAAAAGTCTACAGCGAATTCTAAGTTCAAACGGTGCAAGTTTTAAAAATTGGTTCTGAACTCAATTCTCTGAAGTTTAAGATGATTTTACCCAACATCACTGGCAATTAAGGTGTTCTGGCTGTACATTTTTTTTTTTAGACAACCAAGTCTTACTCTTTTAAGAGCTATAACTTTAATTAGTTAATTTATTTTTAAAGAAGTTTATTAACCTTTAAATGTCCTTTTTTTTGGCTGCGCTATGCACGGCATTGTGGAATCTTAGTTCCCCAACCAGGGATCAAACCCATGCCTCCAGCAGTGGAAGCATGAAGCCTCCATCACTGGACCGCCAGGGAATTCCCAAGAGCTATAACTTTAAATTAAAATTGTATATGAACTACTTTCAAACTCCATAGCCCAGTTTTCCACCCTGTAAACAAAGAACTCAACATGTAATTTTTCTTGATGCGGAAAAGGATGAAGGAACAAATAAATACTTGCTAAAAATCTGTAGGCTAGGCACTGTGCTAGGTACTTTATTTCATCTAAGCTTCGTAACTTTGCTAGGAGATAACCAAATTTTATAGATGTAGACACTGAAGCTCAGAGAACTTGTTCTCTACAATTGTTCTACAATACAGCGAAAGTAAAGAGTAGAGCTACACCACTGTATGTTAGTCTTTCTGCTAACAGCAAATATTTATCAAGCCCCTTTGACGTTCCCTCATCCTCCATTTATTGAGTTAGTCTGTAAAACAGGAATAGTTTTCTAATCAACTTGGGAACTCAAATAAACAGTATCTGTTAAATCAGCAACCTTAATTTTACACATGAAACTGTTCGGAAGGAAATATTTGCTGTCTTTGTCAATTCTGCTGCTCACAATTTTTATTACTTTTTCTGTTCAGAAGAACAGTAGAAGGGTTATATTAAAAGAATGCCTGCCAAATAGATGGAAAGTTACTTCACACCACAGTGGTGGCTGTCAGCAGGAAAAGAGAGAAGTTAACAAAAAAATTGTGATGTCACTTAGGCAAGCTTAAAAAAAAACCTTCAACGAAGATGCCTTTGATATTCCTTTTTAAGTAATCTAAACCTAAAATATAATTGAATATAATTTAATTATACATGTAAAGCATGCTTGTAACAAAGACACATGTCTTCCCTTTATCTGATCTCACAGCAGTAGTATTCTCAAATCAATACCTCCTCCACATAATCATGGCCCACCGGCTGCACATCACTCTGCAAAGCAGCAAGGGACGCAGGTGTGACTGGTTCTGACACTGTGTCTGGCTTTACTTCCGGGATCTGTACAGCAGTGACAGGAGTGCTTTTAGCACATTCGGTTCCTTTTAAGTCTTCTGTTTTATTTCCTGTTGATTGCAGCTTATTACCACCTAGAAGAGCATAAAAGAATTATAGTGATTTAAATTTTCTTTTTGTATAATGTATGGCTTGATACAACAAGAACTTCAGATAAAGTTCTGATCTTTTCTACCAATTGTCAAACTCCTGCCTGACACAGAGCAGGTCAGAAGTTTGAAGAGCCACGTAAACCACTTGGCTTTTTTATCTTATTAATTAAATACATGTCTGAATTTTCTTTCCCGTTCTCTACGTCCCAATATCCAGTGGTGCTCTCTGTCCCCACCATGGCTCTTATGGGATGGAACGGGTCACTGTCCTAAGGTCTAGTAATATAATAAGAGTAAGACAATGTGGCTGCCTTTGAGGTGCCAACAATTTAAGGGAATATATAAGTCATTAGAGTACAATGTGGCAAGTGCTGTTATAAGTATTAACAGTATTGTGGGAATGTAAAGGAAAGGAGCCACAACCCTTTAAACTGACCCAGTTAAGAATGGCTTTACCAAGGGTGTAACACTTGAGCTGGGCTTTGAAAGAAGAGCAATGAGTATGAACTGTCAGGCAGAAAAAAAGAGAATAATGTCTAAACAGAAAGAGTAGCATGTACAAGAAAAGCACAAAAACATGGCGTTAAAAAGACTATGGGGCTTCCCTGGTGGCACAGTGGTTGAGAGTCCACCTGCCGATGCAGGGAACACGGGTTTGTGCCCCGGTCCGGGAAGATCCCACATGCCGCAGAGCAGCTGGGCCCGTGAGCCATGGCCGCTGAGCCTGTGCTCCGCAACGGGAGAGGCCACAACAGTGAGAGGCCCGCGTACCACAAAAAAAAAAAAAAAACCAAGGCAGTGGCTCTGAAGAGGAAACGACACTTTTTGGAGAAATACTGTAGTGACAGAAACAAAAGGACTAGATAAACGACTGGAAGAGGCAATAAGAAGAAATGATGTCAGTGAAGTTCTCCATGTGAAAAAGCAGCAGTTTTATGAGATTATTTCATGGTACTCTTGTAATGAGACAAAAAGTCAGAATGAGACACTAGTAGGCATCAACAGAACCATACAGATAGTGACCAGTAAATACTCAAAATATGGCTCTAGAACTCAGGTGGGGGTTTTGAATGGGCCCAACTGATTTTAAACTCACTGCATACACAGTGGAATAGATGAGACCACTCATGAATACTAGGTAAGTGAGATGAGGGCCAAAATCAGAATCTTAGGAACACCACCAGTTAATGAACATGAAGGCAGGAGAACCAATAAAGATACCCGAGGAAGAGGTGAGTGGACATGGAATAGAGACAGAGACATATCTTAAGCTTTAAGGTATAGCAGTCAACTGTGTCAAATGTTAGAGAGGTCAACAGCATGAAACAGAAAACCGGCCACTCAATCAATCAGGCAAGCAGGTCTTTGGTGACTCCTGAAAGCAGTTTCAGAAAAGCACAGAGTCGAAACACTGTAAGAGACTGAGGACTGGATAGTAAGTAGAGAAAATAAGAATTAGGTTAGCAGCCTGAGAAATGGGAAAATATATACATATATTTTTTTAAGATTATGAAAGACACAGGTATACCTGCTGGCTGAAGAAAAGGGAACTGAAAAAATTTCAAGAAAAAAATACAGATATATGATTGAATAAGGTCCCAGGAAAGGAGAAGACTGATACAACAGCAAAAGTAGAAGGGTCAGTCCTGAAATGGAAGAGAAACATCACTTTAACAGTTAGAAGGAACACAGAGAATCTTCAGTACTTGCCAACAAAGTTTATTTTGGGTGTAGATGTTTTCTTGGCAGCCATATTTGCAGGCACTGCTGATACTTTAGTGTTGGCTGTGCTATTAAGAGACGAGTTTCCTGTAGTTGTAAGACCTTTCACTGAAGAAGTTGCAATTGATGAAGTATTCACAGTACAATTGCTTGCTGCAATGCTTGAAGGAGAGGCAGTTGGCTTTGAAGCAGACACGGCTGTTGAAGAAGTAGCTTGGCTAACAACGTTTGGTTCTGTTGAAGGAATGGGTTTGCCAAGTTTTGTGTGTAATTTAACCACCTACAAAATAAAAGCACATTTATTTGTCAGGAAACTCAGGGAATGTAAAATTTTTTTTAAAAGTTTGTCTGGAAGACACTATAAAATGAAAATCTTAACTATATTTTTCTTTGCTGTATTTTTTGTTATACATTTTTAGATAAAAACTTATTACTTTCAAAATAATCTCCGTGAAGCAGATATGGATACATATTCCATCTACCACCAGGTAAGGAAATGACTTGGCCACATGCTTACCAACCTAGTTGTAAGCATGACAAAAGGCAGAAAACAATCACATGACTCAATTTCCAGTTGGTGGAAAAAAACGATCTAGTTAAATTTAAAGAAGAAAGGTCTCCAGTCTTTCCTTCCTTAAGCAAAGAGTATTTGATGTCACCTTTATATACATGTAAGCAAGGTGTATAATGCACTCAAAGTTTTCAAATTTTGAAGCCACCTTTACTTTAAAGCCCCCACTGAAAAAGGAAAAGAAAACAGAGTAAGACATAAGGGTGTGTGGGAAAAAAACACCTACTTTCTGATGCTTAGCACCACGAATGTGGGCAGCATACGCATCTGCTCCTGTACAAGACACATCGCAGAGCTCACAACGTAGCTGATTTTGAGTCCCACGAGTGGAGTTGTTGCTGCTGCTGGTATTCTGTGAGGCTTTCAATGCAGCTTCTTTTTTTTTATGTTTCTGCCCTTCTAAATGTTCTTTGTAAGTCTGTTTCAAACAAAAAGAATAAATTTTGCTTCACTAATTCTCTATCTACATCATTTGAAAGTATTCAATTCTCAAATCTCTAATACTCATTAAAAAATCAGCACTACACATTTTTTAAACGCAACTGAACAACAGCATGTGGTTTCCCTACATATATATCAGTGGTTCTCTGTACCTTGTTTTCTAAGAATACATTTACCTAACACTTTCTTTTATTTTTCAAACACAGAATGCATTTTCACATAGGATCTGTGTTAGAATCCATGCCACCCTAAACAAAAGCCTATTTAAAATATTTAACAGCCAAAATTTTATCTCTTTCGAAGGAAAAATAGTATTATTGTAATACTAGCCATCAAAATAGTGAAATTATATATTAAAAATTGTCTTCAGGGCTTCCCTGGTGGTGCAGTGGTTAAGAATCCACACGCTAATGCAGGGGACATGGGTTCAAGCCCTGGTCCGGGAAGGTCCCACATGCTGCAGAGCAACTAAGCCCGTGCGCCACAACAACTGAGCCTGCGCTCTAGAGCCCACAAGCCACAACTACTGAGCCCGTGCGCCTAGAGCCTGTGCTCCACGACAAGAGAAGCCCACGCACTGCAACCAAGCGTATCCCCTGCTCGCTACAACCAGAGAAAAGCAGGCACGCAGCAACAAAGACCCAATGCAGCCAAAAATAAAAAACAAAACAAAACAAAAAACCATTGAAAAAAAATTGTCTTCAATGCAGATGACTGAAGAAGGTAGCTTTATTAAAATGAGAGGAGGTCAATAAGGACTGCAGGGTAGTTTGTTTCTTCTTGAGCGGGGCTAGATAGTTACTCTTCCCTATATTATTTTAAAAATTGCTTTAATACAGACATATGATTAGCATAAAATTATATATACAGCATAGAATCTCAGAGCTCGATGAGACTTTGGAGATTAACTAAAACAACAATTTTCTAAATTTTAAACAAGAGAATCCCTCCTCAAAATGAAATCTTGTGCACAAGGAAAGTTACTGTTTTTGAAACAAAAGAGGAAGGCATAAGACCTAGCCATCTGATTCTCCTCTCACTATCTGCAGCAGTCTAAAGTGGCTCCGTGAAGCAGTCTGAACCTCAATTATTTAGGACAAGTCCTTATTACAGAACTGAGGAAACAAAAGCCCAAAGAAGTTAAGGTCTCCAAGTTGCCCAGGGCCACAAGTTAGTTGCAAAGAGGACTGGAACCATGGTCCCTTATATGTGAACCAACTTATTCTCCCTCCTTATGTCTACACTAGACTCTAACTCACCCTACCTCACCACCTCAATGGTATTTTTCTCTAAGGCTCGTTAATCCCTTATGGCACTGCCTCTTACTTGCAGAAGTACCCTTGGCCTGTTCTTGTGTAACCATCCAGCTCCCCCAGATCAATGGTCAGCCTTATATATATACTCATTTTAAATGCTGCAATTAACCTATCACCCTACAGCCATGGTCTATCCTTTTATATGGCACCACATATTCAACAAGTCTCTTATGGTTTGCATTTGCCACTCATAGCATCATTACCTTTAAAACAGCCACTACTAAGATACACTCCTCAAATCCTAAAACCAACATTCTTGTTCCCGTTCAGGTTTAATCTTGGGTTGCTGCAAACATTCCCCACCTGTCTCCTCTCCCCAAACCAAGTAATCACAATGAACCTGTTTCCTATCATACTGAAAATAGGAAAAAAGAAGGTTTTATGTTACTAGTCACATATATTAAAATATTCCCTAATTTGGTGTAACTCAGCAAATGCTGGAAACTGAAAATACCCTACAAATTCTGTTTTGAAAAGTAGACAGAACTAATCTAGTAAATTAAAAAGAAGGTACACAGGTTGGGCAAGGGTGGGAGTGGATATAACTGGAAGAAACTACTAAAGAGTCAAAATCTGATCTTTTCAAATACTATGCCTTTTGTCCACCAAACTGCTTATCAAAGTTTTATACAAAAACTAGATACTCTTAAATAAAGTATTAACAAATAAAGTTGGGAAGGGAGCTGAACTCACTAGATTTTATAAATAGACTCTTCCCTAAATCACTTATTTTAAGTTTAGCAATGGGAAAAAAACCAAAAAACAAAAAACCCAACCACTGAAGACTCATGGTAAAGCATACAACATAAGTACCTGTGGTCCAGCACAGCTGATCTTACAAACATCACAATAGTGAATCTGGGGTGGTTTGGGAGGCTGTTTTGGTTTCAGTTGTTTATTTTGGAATGGTGCTTTTTTAGTGAAGGTGGTCCCTGTCCAAGCAGCTGTTGCAGCAGCTGCTGCCGCCGCCGCCGCTGCCTGCTTCTGTTGCTGCTGCTGTTGTTGGTAGTAGGAGGACGCAGCTGAATAGACGGCTGCTTCGTAACCTGAATAAGATGTACCTTACAGATAAAATCAAACAAAGGTTATATTACATAATTATAAAAGGCTAAGATAAATGCTATGAATGTAAATCCAATAAATGCTGCTAATAAAGGTAGGTTTTCATGTGCCTATTTACAAAATTTACAAAACCTGGGGGAAAAAATCTCACTTATCTTCCTTTTAATGTAAGTCAACCAACATAGTATTTACGCAATACGTGCCAGGTGTCATGGAGATATGAAGTAAGAATAAGACTTGGACACTGCTTTCAAGAAGGCTTATAGCTCCGTTGGAGTGAAGTGATAGGCTTGATAAACTTATGTGGTTATAGAACCTGTTATTAGTATTTCCCCAAACAGAATTCCTCTGAATAATTTGGGAAGTGCTGGATTTGAGGAAGAGCCTGAACTAGGATACTAGAAAGGAAAAAAAAAGAAAGTCATGAAAGTAAGATTTTACATGCTTGGTGGCTTAGAGGATAAAATATGTGAAAGAAGAGGAAAACACACAAAGATGACACCAAGATTCTGAATCCCAGGGACTGACTGATGGGTTGTGCAACCAACAAAAGCAAGGAGCTGACAGAAGCTGGTCTGGAGAGGCAAGGTGAATAAAGCTTAGCAGAAGTCCATAATATGGAGTTGGAGTTCAGATGAACATCTAGGATGACAAAGAAAAGATTTTGAAATAAAGAACCAAATACACTGGTTCTCATCTTCCAAAAGGTGAAAAAGCACTGAATTTTCTGGTTAAATGTATGGATTCTATCCATTTCCATTGTTCAAAGTCTTTGATGAATAACACATTAGACTAGTTATTGATATAATATATACATGCTGTAATGTTATGATTATGTTATCGCAAAACTGGAAAACTTACTGCTTCCTAAACTAAGATCTCTGAAAATTTGTTGGACTCCCTAATAATCATCCTTTCCCCTAAAGTGGAAATGAGTGGGCCAAGAGTTAAGGCTCAAGAGAGAGATTCCTAGTTGCCATGATGGCACAGGAAAATGACTTAAGGAAAACTGAACTTTTTGGTATCTCAAATGCAGGCTACTATACTGAGGAGTAAAGACTTATGACACATTGACTCCAATATATCTTACACACACAGGGGAGAAAATAAGAATTGGAAAGGTGAAGGTTAAGATGCATGGGAAATCAGAATCATAGGAATCTTAAAGTGGACAGATTGAGAGAGAGAGAGAGAGAGAAAGTAGCTGGGCAACTTTTATGAAAAACCTTCATAGACTTTTACGTCAGGTTATTAAATTATATAAATGCTTATGAAGATATAAAGAAAGAAAATGTGGTAACGGAAGAAAACACCTAAAAATGAAAGTAGAAAGAAGCAGGTAAACACATCAATAATAAGCATACGATCAGAGTTCTAAAAATTAGAAAACACTTGGTATAATTGGTTAAAAGAAAAATTCTGTAAATCAATAAATTCTTTGTCAGTCCTACCAGTGGCCTCTATTACTGAAGTCTGTGATAAAAGAATATAATTAAGCTCACAGCCAAATACTTTCACATTTATAGTCGGAAACACGTACAGTTTAAATTTCGCTCTTTAAACAACACCATAAAATTGTCTGATTTTTAAAATAACAAAGCTACTTGTGGATTATTACTGGTTAGGACCATAATTTCTATATAAAATCTTTATTAATATAAAATTTCCAAATGACTAGTTGTGTGTAGGAACTGTGAACATGCCACTTAAAATATAACTTCAGGAATTATGTATCAAGAAAATAAAAAGGAGAATAAGGGCAGCAGCATCCTACAATGCTGGCTGACCAGGACTTCTAGGGGTTTTTTTTGTTCCTTTGGCAGCACCTCACGGCTTGCGGGATCTTAGTTCCCCAACCAGGGATTGAACCCAGGCCTACAGCAGTGAGAGCGCTGAGTACTAACCATTGGAAATGCCAGGGAATTCCCTAGGTTTAAAATTGAGAATCCACAATATGGGAGGCAGTGTTCCAGACACAGTGAAGTCTCACAACAGAACTATAAGTTAGGTATTGCAGGTATTACTATACTTACTTTAGAGATGAAAAAACTGAGGCTAAGAGATCGTAAGGTCCTCTGTGTTATTTAAACAACAAAAATCACTAGGTTAAGCAAAATATTTACAAAATAACCTCCTTCATTTGTACACATGTAGTCTAAAACTAATAAAAAGGTAAGCTTAATTATAGCTTACTACTTAGCTTTTTAAAAAAAAAATCAAAGCATAAACTGAAAGGTAGGCTGAAGGTTCTGGAATTCTGCTAAGGAATACCTTTAAATCTCCTATAACTACTAGGAAACAAACGTACATTTCTTATAAAGCACTATGGGAAAATAAATATAAGGATGTGTCTCTAAATTAAGTAAAAGCTCAATTTGGAAATGCTAAAACATTTTCACTTAAAAAGCACCTTTATTATAAATACCTGTCAATTAGAAAGTTGCATAATTATAGCAGTTAAAATATAATTTTTAAAGGTATGGTATCAGAAACAAAAACTATCACTTCAACAGTAAATGCATCATACTACAAGTCATCATTTCATAGGTACCAATACTCTAGAACTCATTTTTAATGAGATAAAAAGAATAGCTGACTTAAGTTGTAGCTGATATAAAATTGCAGATACAGAATTCAGAAGCCCTAATAATGATCTCTCTGGATGGCAATTTCACATTGTGTATCACATGTTCCTTAAAAAGTGTATACTCTGATGTAACAGTTCCAAATCTAGGAATTTATCCTAGGGAAACAACTGGTAAACACACAAATCTTTACATAAAAGAATGTTTACCTAGTGTCGTTTCTAGTTTTTCCTTAATATGAAACTAAGTGTCCCCAAAAAGAACCTTTAAAATGTGGTACATGCATACAATAAGACAGTATTAGTCATTAAAAACTATGTTTTTCTAAGCATAGGTCTTGGTTTCTAAATACCAATGCCATACAGAAACCAAGATGCTCCTTTGTGAAATGGCTAATTGTGAGTCTAGGGCAGGAAAGGTTCAAAGTTTGTTGTGGTTTTGCATTTTATTTATTCCTTAATACACTGTCTTGTTCTGCGCAGGATTTAGGGTGATATGGGCAATTTCAGTTCTTATCTCTTGATGTTTTGTTGCATCTTGGCTGTTAGAAGCCTAGCTACTGAATTTTAAAAATATTTTTTTATTTCTCAGAGGTTTTTTATCTCTTTCCCTATGTCAAATGCTATGCTGGATGCTAGGGATACAATGGTGAATCAGGCAGAATAACATCTTACTGTGCCAGAAAGGAAAGAAGTGCTCAAAGACAAATGATGCCAAATTCAAAAGACTCAGAGTTGGTTTGAAAAGGATCCCACTGGCCAAATTTGGGACACTGTGTGCCTCAGAAAGAAAAATGAAAGCAATGGATACTACACTGAATAAAAAAGGAGCCCACAGTAATACTAAAAAAGAAAGGGTGAGGGGACTCCTTTTTAGGGAAGAATGTCTAAGAATCCAAATCCTTTTACACTGATTCTTAGTAAAAGGATTTTGCATTCACCATTGGAGAACCTGATTCAGTTACTGAGATTTTCATAGGATCTAACACCTTAGATAGAAAGGTAGTTGAGTAATAGGCCCACAGATTACATGGTTAATTATAAAATGGAAAAAGGTAACTTTACAATGGAAAGATCTGGTAGTCACCACTTTAATCAGTGATTATACTTGGCACCATCAATAAGGAATAAACTGACATTTATTTTGTGCACCTGATGTGCTGAAATGTAATGCTCACATAGGTAGTTTAATTAACTAAAAAGCTGCCAGAATCTAAACATAAAAGAAATCAGGTAAATCTAGATTGTGGGATATTCTACAAGACTGGTCTGAACTCTTCAAAAACATCAAGGTCATGAAAGACAAGATAAAAACAGGGATTATTCTACATTAAAGGAACTGAAACTAACAACCAAATACAACCCGTAATCCTTGACTGGACCGTAAATTTAAAACAAAGCACAAACGCAAATACATTAACCACAGAGAAAGCCCAGCCATAAAAGACATTTGTGGACAACTGGAGAAAATTTATTAGATAATATCCATGTCCAATTCCTTATCTGAATTGTGGCTATATAAAAGAATGCCCCTCTTCTTAGGAAATACATGTGGAAGAATTCTAGGCAAAGCACCATGTTGCCTGCAACTTATAAAACACTGCTGAACCATTTGAAAATATGTTTAAAGAGAGGCGAGGTAAGGCCAATGTAACAAAATAATACTTGGTGAGTCTAGGTAAATGTTGTGCGGGCATTTGTTGTACTATAATATTTTTTCACTTTTCTGCAGAATTAAAATTTTCTAAAATTGGGGAAAAAACATGAATCCAAGGAATGGTATATCTCTACACTTAGAAAGAACATTCACAATGAGGAAAGGAGTTTACACTACAGTAGATACAAGACAAATTCATTTTTATAAAGAAACCATGATGTTTATATATGCATATTCCCATGGAAGAAAGTCTAGAAGGACATGCACTAAAATGTTAATGGTAATTAATGTCTAGGGGTAGATGTCTAGTAATTTAATTTTTTCTCCTTTTTTAATCCATACTTTCAAGGTTTAAAATGATATATTACTTACATAATAAAGCGGTAAATAAAAATAATTATCTTCATTCTGTGTAAGGTATATTCAAGCAACTGAGAGAGACAAACACTGAGACAGAAAAGATAATGGGAGAAGGAGCACAGGCAGGAGAGAAACAAGGAGTAGGAAAGGATACTATCGTATTCCTTATTTTGTTAAAGCTAATGTGGATTTTTTTTTTAGTGTCCAAACAGATTTCATTGAAATAACTCCATTTACAGTTATAACTAGCTAATCAGAGAAAGGCAGAAAAGTTGTATCTGGGCAATCCTGAATAACATCTCCTCATGCCAGTTCATTTCCACATGGCTGTCTTAATTAACTTATAAATGTGTTCCCATTGCTCCCCTTCTTGAGATCTCCTCTTTAGCACCCTGTCTGCCCACAGGATAAACACAGACACCACACACAGACACCACAGCAGACCCTACAAAACTTTCCACACTGACATTTCCAGCCTCAGCTCCTGACAGTTACCCCATGTATCCTATATTCCAGCCACAATAACTGTTGATCCCAAATACATCATGCCTGCCTGATTTCTATCCCTAGCACCAAACACAGGATTTGACATAGGGTAAGAGATTAAAAAATCTCTAAAAAATAAAAAAATAGTTTAGAAATTCAGTAGCTAGACTACCACAAAAACATCAAGAGGTAAGAAAGGCAACGGCCTATGTCACCTTAAATCCTCCATGGAACAAGACAGCATATTAAGGAATAAATAAAATGCAAAACAACAACAAACCATACAGTAATACAAGGCTAAGTGTCTTCAAAAAAGCCATGTGTGACTTTCATCACTGCAACACTACAAAGTACCTCAGCTGGAAATTAGGAAGAGCACTGGGCACAGCAAGAAGGTTTTAGTAATTATTCTTCTCCAGGGAAAATATATGATTATTTAAGGAAAATAAATCTGCTCTGTCCTTCCAAGAGATGTGTTATATAACCATAATCTTATGGATGTTTATAAAGGCCCCCAATATTTTCAAGGTTACTTATTCCTGAGGATAAATATGAAGATATAGCTTCTTGAGAGCTGAAAAAAATATAAAGAATCTGTCAGTGGTTATTTCCTGAAGTTAACTTTGAACTTTCAAACTCATTTGGAAAAGTCAGACAGGAAATGACCCTGTAGAATACTAGGTGTTATTTTATCTAATTAATAAAAAACAAACAAACAAACCAAAAAAACCCTTACAACTTCGATTATGGTTCATTTGTCACATTATGCACATATATTTGTATTAATGCCTATCAATTAATCCAATTCTTGCTACTGGGAGTAAGATCATTCCATAGAAAATCAAGATAGTTTCTTGGTGAGTCTCTTTTTAATTTGCTTACTCATTTAAACACAGTTTATCAGCCTTACCAGAATAAGTAACTGCCGTGGTACTGTAAGTAGCACTCTGGGTATAGGACGGCACCACAGTAGCTGCAGCTGCTACTGGCTGTACGGTGGAGGATACAGGATAAATGGAGAAAGTAGTGGTAGCTGGACTTGGTGTGGCTGGTTTTATGGCTGTCACTTGTCGAGTTTGCTGGGCTTGTGTATACTGAGTTGCACCTTGGCTATAACCTGCTTTAGGGGCTAAATTGGGAAAGAGACATCAGAAAATTAGAAGAGTGAACCACTATAGTTACTGTACCAATATCCTAGAAAAAAAAATGTCAACATCATTAACTGTAAATTTTATGTTAGCCATTTCTTCTTGATAAAATTCTTATCACCAACTTAATAAAATACAGCATCTGTAAAAATTTACTATCCCTCCACATATGCTTTTTACATATTTCCAAAATGACATTTGTCAAAATTTCCCACTAACTAAAACACCAGCACTATTTAAAACATGTTAGCAATAAACAAAGTTTTCAGAAAAGGGTATGTGTGTGTGTGTATTTGGGCTAGTCAGTCTACTTGAGAGTTACGCTTAATATTGGGAACAGAATAGAGAGAGCCTCAAAGTATAATTTAAGTCACAGTGAAGTTTTCAATGTTTAATTACATGGAACTTGTTCATATACTATTCATGGCATTTTACTGATTTTATCCATAGTGAACTTCAATCTAATTGCAACCCACAAGGTGCTACTGACTTAATTCTTCAAATGTCAATAGCATGAGTGCAGCTGTTCTTAAATGGCTACCATTAATGTCTTTGCTAAACTTTCCACTGCCCTTGAACATATTAAAACAAATGTATACTTTAAGAATCTGAGACTTATTATCACTAAAGTAATAATTAATCTGTTATTAATAATCAGTAAAGCATACAAATGTAATTTTCTGAGAAAGGCCCAAATATCAGGGGCCAAACTCATTTCATGCCTAGTTAAGTAAAGGTATTTGAAATAAATAGCACTTAAGAGTTTATAAAACTTTTCCTACACATAGTATGAAATTTGATCCACACAACATATAGAAGAGTACAACATTTTACCAAAAAACCCTGATGTCCAGGAGCTAAATGATTCACAGAAGTCACATGGTCAATGTCAGAGTTCAGACTACACCAAGGTCTTCTGACTCTTAGTTCACTTCAGTACTCTTAAGCACAATCTATCTAACCTTCGTAACTAATCAGGAAGTTCATTATAGTTCACTGTACCCACAAATCATTAGAAAAAAGACGATAAGAAAAGTCAGGGTCATTATAATGCAAAATATTTTTAAACCACTTTTAAGGGACTCATAAAATCAATCTTAGAACTAAAAGTACCCTAGAAAGATCTGAGTCAGGACTTCCCTGGTGGCACAGTGGTTAAGAATCCACCTGCTGGGCTTCCCTGGTGGCGCAGTGGTTGAGAGTCCGCCTGCCGATGCAGGGGACGCGGGTTCGTGCCCCGGTCCAGGAGGATCCCACTTGCCGCGGAGCGGCTGGGCCCGTGAGCTGTGGCTGCTGGGCCTGCAGGCCTGAAGCCTGTGCTCCACAATGGGAGAGGTCACAACAGTGAGAGGCCCGTGTACAGCAAAAAAAAAAAAAAAAAAAAAAAAAGAATCCACCTGCTAATGTAGGGTACGTGGGTTTGAGCCCTGAGCTGGGAAGCTCCCACATGCTGCGGAGCAACTGAGCCTGTGCACCACAACTACTGAGCCTGAGCTCTAGAGCCCGTGGGCCACAACTACTGAGGCTGTGTGCCACAACTACTGAAGCCCATGCGCCTAGAGCCCACGCACCGCAATAAGAGAAGCTACCACAATGAGAAGCCTGTGCACCAAAACGAAGAGCAGCCCCCACTCGCCGCAACTAGAGAAAGCCCGTGCACAGCAACAAAGACCCAATGCAGCCAAAAAATAATAAAATAAACTAAATAATAATAAAAAAGTATTACTCAAAAATAAATCAGGGCTTCCCTGGTGGTGCAGCGGTTGAGAGTCTGCCTGCTGATGCAGGGGACACAGGTTCGTGCCCCAGTCCGGGAAGATCCCACATGCCACGGAGCGGCTGGGCCCGTGAGCCATGGCCACTGAGCCTGCGCGTCCAAAGCCTGTGCTCCGCAACGGGAGAGGCCACAACAGTGAGAGGTCCGCGTACCGCAAAAAAAATAAAATAAAATAAGATATAATTAAAAAAAAAAAGAGATCTGAGTCAACTACCCCATTCACAGATAAGAGAACAGAGACGAAATGAGGTAAAAAATCACTTGCCCACACTGTGGTAATGCCAGTGCTAGAAACCAATTCTACTCTTTCCTAATCCAAGGCTCTACCCACACACTCATGGTCCTTCAAAAATAATTAAAGTAGGGCTTCCCTGGTGGCGCAGTGGTTGAGAGTCCGCCTGCCTATGCAGGGGACATGGGTTTGTGTCCTGGTCCGGGAAGATCCCACATGCCGCGGAGCGACTAGGCCCGTGAGCCATGGCCGCTGAGCCTGTGCTCCCGGAGCCTGTGCTCCGCAACGGGAGAGGCCACAACAGTGAGAGGCCCGTGTACCGCAAAAAAAAAAAAAAAAAAAAAAAAAAATTAAAGTTAAGGAGTTGCTATTTTTCAGAACTAAGAGAGCTTTGCTTTAAAAGTTCTCAATTAAATATGAAAAAAACCCATCTTTTAAAAGACTACAAATATGTAGGCTTCTTTGCAAACAAAATACTTCCTGCATTCCAACCATTAATACATACTGTAGTATCAGTGGCTGGTAACGGAACCAACTGTCATTACAGATCAGAGAAAGATGAGTTAAAAGTATGGGTCCACAGGAATTCCCTGGCAGTCGGAGTGGTTAAGACTCTGAGCTTTCACTGCTGAGGGCTCGGATTCAATCCTTGGTTGGGGAACTATTAATCCCCCAAGCTGCACGGCACAGCCAAAAAAAAAAAAGGGTCCACAAAATGGAAACCATACTAGGGCCTCCACTAGTTACAAAGGCAGTCAGCAGTTATGTCTGGGCATTTCAGACAACGAGAAGAAGGTGGCCAGAAGTTATTGCCACAACTTCTTTTGTACAGCTTATTTCAACAGGAAAAGAACTATAATCTGAAGAACAGATATGAAATACACTTCCAGGAAGGAAGGACATGATTATGAATTGCCTCCAAGATCTTCTCTCTTTGGGACTCAAAGGCATTCTTGTGAAAAAAGAGAAGGACGTGGTTAGAACCTGCCCCTCAAGGTAATATAACACAATGAGTTTAGATGGATTCAAAAGCATATTTTCGTTAAAAAACACCTTGAATAATATGTTTCAATAGTGTACAATGAAAGGGCATATGTTAATAAAACCCACCTGTCTGATAGTAGGTCTCAGCAACAGAAGGCTGAGGCTGGGCGGCAGCAGCTACAGCAGCTGCAGTTGCTGTTGGTTGTTGGTAGTACTGCTTACTATCATAAGCTACAGCAGGAGCTGTGGATCTTACATATGAGTACGAGTCCTAAAGAAAGAGAATGAAAGAAAATCTTGCTATGAGTGAAGTGGCAGACGGAAAAAACCCTTTATCTTTACTATATTAAAAACGCAATAAAAGAAAACAAAAGCCTAAATATGTATGAACAGAGACAGAAGATTCAATACAAAGGGCATTCATTTTGGACTTCATCAAATAAGGTCAAAACCATTTTAAGCAGTATGCTTAACTTTTACAATCGGAAAAATCATCAAAATTTTAAAATAAGCATTATTTTTTTAAAAAATTAATTTTATTAAAAAATTGCTTGGCGGATCTGCCTTAAAGATGGATGCCACAGTAAAGAACACCTGGGTGTTCTAAGCTCTGTGACTGTTCCAGCTTTCTTTTCATTCTTCCTTATTTACTACTATTCATTAACATAATGATGAGTAGGAGCTTCCAGGTGGAGGAAAGGGGAACAGAGGTTCCAAGGGAAAGGAACGCTAAATATAAATCTCCAAGGCAATGAAGATCACGGTGAGCTGGGTGAATTCTGGCACTGCATATAGTGAGGAGAACTGGGGAGGTACACCTGAGGTATGCAGGAGGAAAGGCAGAAAGAGTTGGCAGGGCCCAGAAAATGATGGGCTTCATACATCCTATCAAAACCAATAAAATTTATTATATTCTGTCTCTGGACAAAATGAAAACAATCACACATGTTAAAGTAATCCTGAGTTTAGTAACCTACTAAATATTAATAGCAAATACTAATAATGCCGATTCATGTCAGTTTCTTAGTTAACAAAATAAATCCCCGTATTTTAGAAAGAATATTTAAAAACCAGGCAAAGTCCAGAAGGACCAAAGTTTAAAAAACAGATCCTAAAAGCAAACAAACAAAAAATGGGATAAAGGATTCAGACTAAATTTAATTAAATAAGCAGGTAGTAATTTAGTGTCATATCAGACATAAAGAGAATTATATTACCATAAACAGACTTAGATCTTTATGTCCCTATAAACCTAACAAGAAGCAATTAGATGAATTAAGAGCAGGATCAATTTCTATTACAAACTAAGAAAGAACACCTTGAGGGAAGAATGTACATTTAGGCAATAGAATTTCCACCCTTGATAAGTTTCAAGAAGACACTATGTAATTTGTCCTATTCAGCTGAGGCTCATGGTTCTCAAAATAGGAGACACAGGGGTGTCCCAAGTGGATAAATAATGCCATAGTACCAACAAGAGGCAGAAGACCCTAAAATAAATAAAAATTTTAAAAAAGGGGCAAAAGACCCTATATGTCTTAACTTTTCTCAAAAACTTGTAATAAAATTAAAATACTTAACCAGTAATTAATGTATCTTTTTTTTTTTTTTTTTTTTTTTGGCCACGCCATGTGGCATGTGCGACCTTAGTTCCCTGACCAGGGATCGAACCTGCGCCCCCTGCAGTGGAAGCGCAGAGTCTTAACCACTGGACTGCCAGGGAAGTCCCAATTACTGTATTTTTTTAATTAAAGCAAACATATATATAGAGTGGAGTGCAATGCACTGGGGGATTATTAATATAAAACTCACCGCAAGGAAACTTAATGCTTGGAGTATGCCCCCAAATTATAGGAATACACACTCACTTTTCTGTATCATTAGAGGTATATTTTGGAAGACCCAAATTTGAGAAGCATTGGCTTGGACATTACATTAAATACTGAAGCCACTGAACCTATATGTTAAGGCTAATGAAAGTAGTTTTCTTACCTGGTAGTTTTGTGTAGTAGCTGGGGGTGGTGGTGGAGGTGCTTCTTGTTGCCTCTGTGTGTAACCATAGTCAGTCGCTGTGTGTGCAGTGGGGTACCCTCCATATGCAGCAGCTGTTGCAGCAGCTGCAACAGCTACTGGAGCAGGCCTGGCAACTGCAACTGTGGCGGCTGCTGGTGCATAGGCAGCAGTAACTGTGTGAGCAGCTACTGGAGCCTGATGGACAGTGTAGCTAGCAACCGTAGTTGGATGAGAGTAGGCTACACCCGAAGCTGGCTGCTGGCTATATTGTGGAGTAGAAGAATAAACATAATACAATTTAATTTTTAAAATCTAGGAGTTTAATCAACTTAAATCAAAAGCACATTTCCCAATAATTTAATCATGGACTACAAAAGAACAGGTATTTGAGCTTAATAAACCACCTAACCAACACCCTATTTTTTATTGTTGCATAATTTTCATTCCTTAATCTGAATAAATTAGATAGTCACACATATGTTTCAGATCAAAGATCATATCACAAAGCAGGGAGGACAAACTGGGATAAGAAGTATAAGGAAGAAAGAAAAAAACTGATCAACCTAGGAACTTAAAAAAGTATTTGTTATATGTATAGTTCTTTATTATGTACTATAGTTAAAAAAAAATCTCTACAAGGAAATCATATCAAGAAAAATATTGTATTCTAACTCCAATTATGGAAAACATTTAAGGTAGAAACTATTACCGAGATGACTTAAATACTTCTGATGCTGTAAGGCAGTGGTTCTCAGCTAGGGGAGATTTTGCCCTCCAGGAGATATCTGGCCATGTCTGGAGATATTTTTGATGGTTAAACTGCGGAGGAGGTGGTGATGTGTGCTACTGGTATTTAGTGGGTAGAGGCCAGTGATGCTGTTACATAAAGGACAGCTATCCACAACAAAGAATTATCCAAAGAATGTCAACAGTGCTGAGGTTGAGAAATCCTGCTCTAAGGTACAGAATTTACAATGGAATATCTATTATTTTAGATAAATTTTCCAGGTTTCAGGCAGCAATTCATTATACACATTTCTTTTTCTCTTAAAAAGTAGCACATGTTGCAAAAGGAGACCTAAGTCAGATGCTTTGCAATCATAACATTTAAACCTCAGAGAGACAAAAACAGTTCCTAAAACTGTAAATCAGATGAATCTTCAGCTAAAGTTAAAATAACATTTACTTTAGTTTTTAAATTGAGAGCCTATATCACATAAAACCAGGCCCACAAATGTTAGCAAATGAAAACGTTTTTGTTTTAGGTTCTCTTGAGTAAGTAATACATTCACAATCACACTTGCTAAAGCTATATTACCAAGGCAGAAAAATGCCTTCTCAAAAAAAGGAGAGCCCCAACAGTTATTTACCTGACCATAAGTTTTTTTGGTTTTTTTTTTGCGTTACGCGGGCCTCTCACTGTTGTGGCCTCTCCCGCTGCGGAGCACAGGCTCCGGACGCGCAGGCTCAGCGGCCATGGCTCACGGGCCCAGCCGCTCCGCGGCATGTGGGATCTTCCCAGACCGGGGCACGAACCCGTGTCCCCTGCATCGGCAGGCGGACTCTCAACCACTGCGCCACCAGGGAAGCCCTGACCATAAGTTTTAATATGAGCCAACAGTTAAGAATAGCTAAGAAAATACCTGACGTAAGCTGAAGCTGCACTAATAAACTAGAGTGTTTGATTCATGGGTTATAGTACAGGGTATTCTTCACTGGTATGCACAATAGCAAAAAAAAATATGGCACAGAATTAAAATCTGGGGCCATCATATTTTAACTGTATTATGGAAAACACTGATAATTAGGATGTGTTCAAAGGGAATCAATATGAAGTTTATAAGTATGGGTATTATTTCACATAAAAGTAGAGGACCTAGGGACATTCAGTCTAGAAAAAGTGACCTTGGAAGATATGATAGCTGCCTTCTAATAGAAGAGACTTACTCCATGCTGCTCCAGAGAACAGAACTAGAACCAATGGATGGAAGGGTGGCAGATTTCAGCCCAATATGAAAAAGAAAAAAAAACAAAAACTTAGAACAGAGTCCAAAGAAACTCTTATAATTTCTATTTGGATGAGGTTTTCCACATTTTGATACTAAAATTAGCTAACATTTCCTACATATATGCCAATTATAAGACAGGAAAAGGGAAGTTTAAACGGTCATAGTGGGAAATTGGTTGGGCATTGACATTTTCTATGGATAATTCCACGTCCTTAAGAAAAATTCCAATAACATATACTTCTTCAAAATTCCTAGAACTGAGAAAAAGAATTATGTTTAAAATATAAATACACCAGTTCTATGAAACTTGTATTTAACATTTACTGATAAGATTTCCCACATAGAGGCTACATGGTTATGTAAAATTCAGACAGTCTTGAATTCCTATACTGTTTCCATTCATCCCACTGCTCTTTATCGAGTATCTGTTCACATTTCATGGTCCCCAAAACATGTCCTATAGGACAAAAAACAAAAGTTGGCGTAGAATAGGAATGTCAAGTACACTAGGCAGGCAATTTGACTTATACTGCCACTGATCTTTTTTTTTTTTTTCTTTGCGGTACGTGGGCCTCTCACTGCTGTGGCCTCTCCTGTTGCGGAGCACAGGCTCCAGACGTGCAGGCTCAGCGGCCATGGCTCACGGGCCCAGCCGCTCCGTGGCATGTGGGATCTTCCTGGACCAGGGCACGAACCCGTGTCCCCTGCATTGGCAGGCGGACTGTCAACCTCTGCGCCACCAGGGAAGCCTGCCACTGATCTTTAAAAGTCCATGCGACTCAGGAAGGGATGACCTTGTGCTCTGGTTTATGCCTATTGCCCCAGCGTAATTATTAATAGTATTCTCACTCTCCTATGTGTCTCAGTTTGAACAATAAATTTTATAGTCACCCTTCCCAGGAATCATACAAAAAGATGCCAGTGCATTTAGCAATTACCATAGACATCCCTAGGGCTGTCTAGCCTAACTTGCTCTGTAGAGCCAGGTCCCTAACCATCATCTGGGCTGGAACCACATGCTCTACCAAAGCATCATGAAGAATGATGATCCAGTCCCAGTTCCCAGGGGGTCAAGGGCTAGGGCAGCTGACTACTATTCAGAATAAAGATTCTCTGATTTGTTATCTTAGACCCATCTGGGAAATTCTCTTCCAATTTCAAATACCTTTAGGAAAACTGCCTTTCACATGACACAGATGACTAGACTGGACTATAGCCGTTCAATTAAGTATCAAGTAGCTAAGTCTAAATAAGTAAATTAATTTTTAAAAATTCAGGTCAAGTTCAAATTAGCTTACATAAAAATTAGTCTTAAGTTGAAACAGTTCAAATCAAAGTTTTTGCCTAGTCTGGGGTGTGAGAATAAAAGGTGTTAAATTATATCCCTACATAAAATGTAAGACTTTTAACTATCTTTAAATGATTTCTTAAATAGGGAATTCCCTGGAGGTCCAGTGGTTAGGACTCTGTGCTCTCACTGCCAAGGGCCTCAGTTCAACCCCTGGTTGGGGAACTAAAATCCCACAAGCCGTGTGGCCAAAAATAAATAAATAAATAATTTTAAAAAAACTTAAATAGAACAGGACATAAAATCCCAAATCTTGTGCCATAAAAAATAATTTGTGAAATATGAGAAGATTTTCATTTACTAAGCATCCAGTAGAGCAGAAGCTTTTACTTAGGTGGTAATATCCTTTGTGAATAAATTAAATCTAATCAGCTTCAGTCAGTTTTAAACTGGGACAAATTAAATAATAAATTATGAAACAAACATATAAAAACAACACGGGTAAAGAAAGTTTAAGAAACAATCAGACAGGGACTTCCCTGGTGGCGCAGTGGTTAAGAATCCACCTGCCAGGCTTCCCTGGTGGCGCAGTGGTTGAGAGTCTGCCTGCCGATGCAGGGAACACGGGTTCATGCCCCAGTCTGGGAAGATCCCACATGCTGCAGAGCAGCTAGGCCCGTGAGCCATGGCCGCTGAGCCTGCACGTCCGGAGCCTGTGCTCCGCAACAGGAGAGGCCACAACAGTGAGAGGCCCGCATACCACAAAAAAGAATCCACCTGCCAATGCAGGGGACACGGGTTTGAGCCCTGGTCCAGGAAGATCCCACATGCCACGGAGCAACTAAGCCTGTGTGCCACAACTACTGAGCCTGCACTCTAGAGCCCGCAAGCCACAAATACTGAGCCCACATGGTGCAACTACTGAAGCCCGCATGCCTAGAGCCTGTGCTCTGCAACAAGAGAAGCCACCGCAATGAGAAGCCTGTGTACCGCAATGAAGAGCAGCCCCCACTCGCCACAACTACAGAAAGCCGGCGCAGCAACGAAGATGCAATGCCACCAAAAATAAACAAACAAAAAGATACCAAAAAGAAAAAGAAACAATCAGACATAAAATGGAAGGGTATTTCTCTTGGCAGTGGGGGGCGGGGGGGGGGGGGGAGAGTATTTAGGAAATTATTAATATTGAAGAGTAAAAACATCCTTCATATTTCTGAACTTAAGCTGGAGGTTAATGGTCTGCTCCCTACTTGCTTACCAAAAAGTGAAGCCAGCCAGAAGCCTTACCGAAATAAACAGCCAGCTAAAATCACCAGATGTTTAAAGAAAACCTACTATAAACTGCAAAAGAAATAAGAATGAACCCATGGAAAATGGATATCTCAAAGCAACAGATAAGAATTTAAAAAATCTCTAATTTGTATCCATAAAACAAGAATTTTACACTAGTTAGAAGATAAAGTTGAAGGACATGGACAAGATAAAGACAAAAGAAAAGAGAAAGGATAAATATAGCAGGTCTAATATTCCAACAAAAAGGAATTCTAGAGTAAAGAAAAAAAGCAGATAGAAGAAATTAAGAAATTTCCCACTCTTGAAGGGAGGCCCGCATTTTCAAATTCAAATATCTACAGAGTAAAGAACAGAAATGAAAGAACAACACTGAGAGACATATACTGATAGCATTTCATAACACAAGACAAAAAAAAAGATCCTTTAAATCTCCGGAGAGAAGAAAAACAGATCACCTACATACAAGTAAATGAAAATCAGACTTACTGATAACACCAGTGGCTGGAGGACAATAGGGTAATGTCTTCAAAATTCAAGGGAAAATGATTATCAATGTAGAATTCTGCACCCAGTTAAACTATTAACACAGAATAATGATTCTGACATTCAAGGTCTGAAGGAGTTTACCTCCCACATGCCTTTTCTTAGGAAGCTACATGAAAATGTACTTCAGCAAAAAATAAAACAAGAAAGATATCATGGGATCCTACAAACAGTGGATTCAAACTCAGGAGACAGATAAAAGCCCAGGTCGGCAGCTATGCAGCAGGCCCAGAAAGGCAGTAAGTTTATGAGACTGAAATCAAAGGAAGGACAGAAGCCTCCAGGAGAAGGATGTCTAGGAAAACAGATGACTGGACAATGGACAGTAGACCAAGAGCCTGGGAAAATCTCATGATATAATCAAGGCACCAAGAAGATTTGTGTGAAAAAAGGGTAATGAAAGACTTCAGGAAATATGAAACTGCTCAAGAAAAGTCATGATCTCAGCTGAGCAATTAGTAGGGTGTAAAAAAGGAAAAATCTGTTTGAAATTGACCCTGCAAAGATTCTCTATTAAGTGATACAGGGTTGTAAAAATGGAATACATGAGGAATTCTAATCCTAGAACAGTACTTGGCTCCAGAGTAAATACTATTTAGAGTCATAATAATGAAACAGTTTTCTGCTTTAAGGTTTTAGAATCAACCTAAATCACGGAAGATAAACTATGATTACAGAACACAATGTAAGTGTTATCACAAGGAAAACAAGAGCTGAGTTGGGGGATGGGGAGGAGAAAGAGGGAAAGTAAAGCACAAGGGTTTCAAGATTCTTAGAGTACCAAGATACTGTCTACCTTTGATGGAACTAGAATTGGTGTGTATTGTTTGAAGTAACAGAAATAGTCATATCACTGAATCTGGGAGGAGAAATGAGAAGCATGAGAGAGTATGTATGAAATCCTAACCATGATTGTAAGAAATCAAACTATAATGCATAAAGTTGATAAATTAAGACATAAAAAAGCAGCATACTATTTAGTGATATGGAGGTTAGAAATAAAACCAAAATGCGTTAAAGGTGGGGAACTGGGAGGCAGGGAGAAGGAAAATAAGGGACTGTTGTTTTCATTCAGCCCTTCTATACTATTTTTAATTAATTAATGCATTACTCTGGGAGTAATGAAAGATAAGCAGAAAGATATCAGAATAGAATTCTCAAGCTGGCAACTTCAATGACCAACAAACCAACCCCGAATTTAAATACTCCTTTCTAGTTATCCCAACACAACTCTAATATCTACATTTCTGGCCTCAACCCTAATCTATATCCAACTTCAGGCCCATCTTTAAGTGCTTTTGAATTCCATTAATATGACCTGGCTTCATACTACACTACTAAATTTATAGTCACTACTGAAATTAAAATAACTTATGTGTACAAATGACTCATCCGCATAAGCGGCATCCTACACCTCTGTTAGTTTCTATACAACAGTGGTTCTCAAAATGTGATGCAAGGACCGCTGAGGGTCCCTAAGACCGTTTCAGAGGGCTCAGGAGGTTGGTTCTCCCTTTTCAATTACAGATTGCCTTCATATATTTTAATCCGAACAATTTACTTCAACAGACAATGCAGAAGCAGGTATGAGAATCCAACCATCTTAATTGAGATATTAAAAAGATTTGTTTGCTTCCCTGGTGGCGCAGTGGTTGAGTCCACCTGCCTATGCAGGGGACACGGGTTCGTGCCCCGGTCCGGGAAGATCCCACATGCCGCGGAGCGGCTGGGCCCGTGAGCCATGGCCGCTGAGCCTGCACGTCCGGAGCCTGTGCTCCGCAACGGGAGAGGCCACAACAGTGAGAGGCCCGCGTACCGCAAAAAAAAAAAAAAAAAAAAAAAAAAAAACAAAAAAAAAAAAACCATTTGTAGAAATGTTAAACAATGCTTCTCATCTTACTACTTTTTCAGTGGTTAGAATATAGTTATTTTTCATAAAGATATTTCTGTTTAGCATGTAGTGGTATTTTTACTATTTTAAAACAATTTAATAAATATTTTTAAAATTTCTAAAATAGTAAGTATTATATAATCCGCATAAGCAAAAGCTTTTGGGGGTTTTTAGTAATTAGAGGTTAGAAGGGTCCCCAACTAAAAAGTTTGAGAACCACCATTTTACGATACAGAACATTAACTTAGAGTCTGTAATGGTATTCACCATTCATTTTCCTGCTCTTTACTTACTGCCCCTTTAAGCAAAATGTTTCCTTCTATCTTATGACATGGAAACAGTACTTGTTCTCTGGTAAAATGAGCACTGAAAAAGTGGCCAGAGCCCCAAGTCTGCTGCCTACAACTGTGTAATAGTCTTATCTAGGGCTCCAAATCTCCTCCCAGTTTACCTGGTGTGCTGCTGTACAAATATTTTCTATGTTAGCAGAGACATCAAAGGCATAGGGAAGTAATGGCTTAGAATTTTGGAACTCCCACACAAAACTAACAGAAGGTGAATTAGGAAAAAGCTCACTTCCCCCTTTAAGGTAGAACTGTAAGGAAACTTTCCTGTCTCAGCCTTGGCTCCAAGTAAAAGAGAGAAGCCTCTCCTGATAATTCTTAACAAAAAGCCAGCACTCCTCTACTTTGGGCTCTGGAATTCACATTAGCTGACCAGGAAAACTAACTACTTGGTTTGGCGTTTATTTATTTCCTTCCAGGTACCACAAAATGCTCATTCCTCTCTAATGCTACCATGTTCCAAAAAAGAGGAGATCTCAATCAAAAATCACAAACAAAACCCATACGGAAACAAGATACTAGGAGCAAGAGTTTGGAAAAAAAAAAAAAGACTACAAGTATTAGTATTGGATACGAAATATAAAATAAGTACACTTAAAGAGACTATGAAAACCAAGACCAAGAACTAAGAGTTCAATCAAAAACAACCAGATGAATTAAAAAAAAAAAAAAAACAGAATTTCCAGAAATGAAATACAGTATATAAAAATTATAATCAGACACTCAGAAAGGCATTACATAACTGATTAGACATAGCTGGCAAAAAAAAATCTATAAAAATTACTCAGAAGGCACACAAAGAGATGAAAGATATTAAAGAGGTTAAAAGACCAGGAGAAAAGAATAAAAAATAGTAACTTACAACTCATTGGAGTTGCAAATGAAGAAAAAGGGAGAGAGGAAACATCTAAATAGAATGTCTGATATAACAATCCTCAGATCCAGGAGCCCCCAACTAACCCTAAGTAGGATTAAATAAGGAATTCTCACCAAGACACATCTGAGTGAAACTGTAAACACCAAAGAGAGAGAAGCACAAGTAGCTTGAGGGAAAAAAATCCCTAGAAACTAAGTGATGACTTCTCAAGAATGAGAAGGGTGAAATGAAGATATTTTGAGATTAAAAAAGAGAGAAAAACCAAAAAAACATTGTTATCAGTAGACCCACATTAAAGGACATTCTCAAAGATTTACTTTAGGAAGAATGAAAATGATCTCAGAGGGAATGAATATTAAATAATAATAAAAAAGTGGGGGGCTTCCCTGGTGGCGCAGTGGTTGAGAGTCCGCCTGCCAATGCAGGGGACATGGGTTCGTGCCCTGGTCCGGGAAGATCCCACGTGCCACAGAGCGGCTGGGCCCGTGAGCCATGGCCGCTGAGCCTGTGCGTCCAGAGCCTGTGCCCTGCAACAGGAGAGGCCACAGCAGTGAGAGGCCCGCGTACCGCAAAAAAAAAAAAAAAAAAAAAGTGGTAAATACGAAGGCAAATTTAAATACTCACTAGCTATATAAAACAATAATTTTGTTCAACAACGGTTGTGGGGTTAAGAACATCTGAAATATAGTACAACAAAAGCACAAAAATCAGGAGTGGACTGACCAAAGTTAAACATTTTAAGTCCTGGTATTGTTTAGGAGAATAAAGGTGATGATTAACTTTAGACTAAGTGAAATATGCTAAATTTCTAAAGGAACCACTATAGGACAAATGCGGAATGTTTCATTTCTGAAAGGCCATGAGGGAAACAAGTCTCACGCAAGAAAATGTAGGCAGCTCCTGTCACTTACATTATTATTATTTTTTTTTTCACTTACATTATTAAATGTGCTTTTTCTCCCCTGGAAAACATACTTTGTATGTGTTTGTTTCAATTTTGCATAAAATGGTAAAGTAACTGATAAAACTTTTTTTTCTGTCTTTCTCTTGGCACACAAAACAAAATTTAACCTTTCCATTAGTCCAAATTTAATGCTCAACATTGCTGGACTTTTCTAGGTCAAATTATGGCATTTTACGTATCTACAAAATCACTGACAAATTTATCTTTACATTTAGTATTTTATAATGTTGAGAATGATGCAAAATTAAACTTTCTCATGGAATAATCCCAAAGACAAACCACCTTTAAATATTCCCTAAACTTGTTATTGTAATGTCATGCTCCCATTAACCTTCACAGTGCTATTAAAACAATAACTGCATCATTGTAGAATTTTAGAAGAAATTTAAATTCAGGCTCTATTTTCTTCTTAAAAACTAGAACAAATAAAATAACTAATCCTAAAATTTCTACCAACTCTTTAGATGGGTAGACTACAAGGGAGGGAGGGTGGTTAAATATCATATGAAAACCGTTGACAGTTTTCTTGACATCTTTTAACTCTCAACATACCAGGAGAAATATCATTTGGGTCCATTGGACCTCTTCCATTTTCTGTATTTTTGAGGTCATTTGACAATTTACATAAGAATAAGGGATAATGAAAATACTATTAGAAAATTTTAAATACAGAGTACAATAAACCCAAATTTTTATTCCACATATACACAAAATGCACCATGTTCTCTGAACATAACTGCTCATCAACTTTCATGCATGAACATGGAACATGTCCATCCCATAAATGCTAATTCCACATTTCAAATATTTTTCTAATAAGTTCTAACCTACCATTACTTTTGGTTCATCTTCCTGCATCTGAATTGTCAAAATGCAATGCTTAAAAAAGTTTTGAAATGTTTTATGGCTCATATTTTGTTGAAGAGAGATGGTCATCTACTTTGCTCCATAACTGTAAAACATTATCAGTTTTTTGCTTTGGAATGATCTAAAGAATCTTTTAAATTCTACACCATCTATTTCCTTCCAACTACCTTTGTATACATATCTGCCTTAAGCATCTGTCCACTAATGAACCATATCGAGTAAATTTTGGTTCACAAACATCACAAAACATGAAAGATTTCTGCCACATATACTTTTAGCAAAATGGGATGTTCTGGAACTTGTCACAGAATATTACATAATGAAGTCCTTCCTGTTAACTAGATGAGAATACCTTACTTTCCTTTTTTATCCTTATAAATATATTTTTCACTCACTGATTCTTCAGTTTGAAAAAAATCATCTAGGACATTGTATCTATAGACTTAGGCTGAGATTTTGCTTATACAATCAATTTCACCATTATCATTTGTCTAGAGTGGTGCTATTTTTGTATTTATCTTATTTAGCTAAGAGTTGTCAAATATCGTCTTGTGTTAACTTTCTTCTCTTTGCCAGTATGAACAGAGAATTAGTAATTCTGACTCCTCAACTGTGTTGAAGAAAAGCTAAAAGCCAACTATTAAAGACAGCATCTCTCCTTTCTTTCATACCTTCTTGAAAGACAATGCAATACTTTAGACAATGCAACATCCTCCAATTATTTCACTATTTTACTATCCTTGTAGGTCAGTGGTCCCCAACGTTTTTGGCACCAGGGACTGGTTTCGTGTAAGACAATTTTTCCAAGGACAGGAGGGGGTGGTTCAGGCACAGTATCTTTTCCCAGAAATAAAAAATGAATTAAAAATTTTATTTTCATTTAATCGATCTTCAAAAACGGTGCTTCCGAATACTTTAAGCCCATTTAACCTCTAGGACCCTCAAGAATTTATCTGTGGATAAACAACTGTATAGCACAGGGAACTACATTCAATATCCTGGGATAAACCATAACGGAAAAGAATGTATACATGTGTATAATTGAGCCGCTTTGCTATACAGCAGAAATTCACATAACACTGTAAATCAACTACACGTCAACAACAGCAACAAAAAAATTTATTTGAATACCAAATTCGACTACAAGACCTATCTTATGCAAAATTTTATGCTTGTCTTTCTGTAGCTCCAAACGATCAGATTCTAGTTTTTCTATACTGGCTGCCCATGAAAATTATACCGAAGATCTTGCTAACTATCAGTCCTTTATCCAGCCTCTCTAAAACCCTAACATTGCTGATTACTCCATCTTCTTTTGGTTTTTATGAACACTACATTCTCCCAGCTCTCTGCCCACCCTGACCCTGTCTCAGTATTTGCTTCTTTCTTTGGCCCTACTTTAAACACAGATGTCCCCCAAGTTTGTAACCGTGGCTTTGTTCTATTTTTTTTTCCCACTCATTCAAAAAATGTTTACTAAATGTTTGATGTATGACAGGCACTGTACTTTCTCTGGTTTCATCCATGCTCACACCTATAACGGTGGATCACCACCATATGGATGATATTCGGATTTACACTACGACCCTTATCCCTCTTCTGAGCTCCATTTCCAAATGTCTACTGAATATAATATTAACATTGATGGAGATATATGTATGGAGGGGCTATTCTGAGCACTTTACAAATTTTATCTCATTGAATTCTCAAATCACAATGGAGACTGTAGAGGCCTCCAGGGATGCTGATAGTGTTTTTTTGATTGGGTGCTGGTTATACAGGTATGTCCAGCTTATGACATTTCATCAAGCTATATTCTTAATATATGTGCAGTTCTTTTTATATATACCATACTTCGACGGAGAATTTTTTTTAAATTTCAATCCTATGAGGTAATTATTAGTATTATCTCTAATTTATAGATGAAGAAACTCAAGTACCAAAGGACTGTGTGCCCAATGTCACATGACAAATAGTAGAGGGATCCTGGATTCAGCTCAGCTAGCCTGATTTCAGAACCCACCAACTATCAACCATACCAAGAATTTAATTTAGGTAATTCCCTGGCTGTCCAGTGGTTAGGACTCAGCGCTTTCACAGCTGAGGGCTAGGGTTCAATCCCTGGTCTGGGAACTAAGATCCTACATGCCACACAGCGCAGCCAGCGGGGAGGAGTTGGGGGTGGATTTAATTCATTCCTATCTTGGCTCAACACATTTTGTCTAAAATGACCTTCCCTCCCTCCATTTTCAGAATTAAAGACCATGAAGCCTACCTCAAACTCCATAGTCAGAATCCTCCAATTCCCCATTTTAGTATTTCATTAAAACTCAGTTATGATCGCTATCATGGCATAGTTACCTGGAGGTATACCTGCCCCTACCCTCATCCCCCAGGAGTGTAAACTCCTTGAAAGCAGGGACTATGCATACTGTAAGTTACTCCCTATGAACATATTTTAATATATATATTATTACATGAGGAGACTAATACTAAAACAACAAAAAAGCCCAGTGTTCTTTGCTTCATTAATTCGCCTTCTGTAAGGATGAATTAAGAGCTGCACTGCACACAGCTTTCACAAAACACTAAGGAATGTTATACTCGGAACAACGACCCTAATTCTGATAGAGTGATGCCAAGGACAATGTTGTTGGCGCACTCCTCACCTTTAATCTCATTCTAGTAATTCTAACATACTTTGTCAATTACTACATTTATAAGCCCAAGGACTGTCTTCTGATTATCCTGATGGTGTACTTCTGAATAATAATTTGGTTGATTTGCTTTTTTTTGACAAATACCTCTACTTAAACAGCTATATATTCTAATCCAACTGCCCATAAGATACATCTATTTCTGGGCTATTTTAAGCCAATGATCTATTTGTCTATCCCTCTACCAATACCACATTTTCCTGTTTAATAACATCTTTTGGTCCCTGCTAATACAAGACCTTCCTTATGATCTTACAAGATTGTCATGACTACTTTTGGACAAATACCCTCTTCACTATCAACATGAGAACTCCTTTATCAAGTTACCCCAAAAAGCCTGTTGTGATTTTTATTGCAATTACATTAAACATATAAACTACTTAGGAGAAAATCGACAACTAGATAGTATTGATTTTTTTTCACTGCATGAACACAGCCCATCTTCAATTATTTGTCTTCTTTTATGTCCTTTATAGCCTACTGTATTTTTTTCTTAAAGTGTTTTGTATATCTCATTAGTTTTATTTCTACTTAATAGATTCTGTGGCTATATAAAAAGGACTTATTTGAAATTTGATAATCTAATTAATTCAACATTGCTGAAACAGGAGTGATCTTAGATCCAGAAAATTTGAACTTATTATTTCTCATATTAGTCTGTTGATTATAATCATGTTGCTTGCAAACAATTAAAAACTTGGAGGTCCCTATTAAACTGACACTGAAACCGAGGCCTCCAATTGATACTCAAGTACCTACTTTTAAAACATTTGAGATTATGAAGCTCTATATATTAAGTGTATGATAGCCATCAACTATGGAGAGCTTTTAAAACCCTTTTAGTATTATTATACAAATCTCTATAGAAAACTAGCATTGGTAAAATGCCTATTGAAAATCAAGCACTAGGCTAGGAAGGTTTATATTTAATAACTTCGCCTCAAAGCAAGTTAGTTGAGGAAACTGAGTTGTAGAAAGATTAGGTGACTTGCATAAGTGTCTAAAGAGATAGAGTTGAGATTCAAATCCAAAGCCTTTTCATTATAGTATACTGTGAGGCACGTTATAAAAACACAGTCAAACATACACCTTAAGCATTCTATACAGGGCTATTCTCCCTCATTCTACTCTTAAGGCTATTAATAACATATACAGGATATATCATCATTGTAAAAGCACTAATCCTTCTGGAAAGAAAATTTTCATTATTTCAAGTTCATTCATGCAATATGAATCCTAAGATCTCTGATTCAACAACGGAGGAGCTGATATAATTAGCAGTTGCAGTAATTTTTTTTTGGTAGAGCCAGTAAATTTCCATCACTAAGATCGGTTTCAAAAACCTGTTCACCTGGTTTTCTCACCATCTCAGTTAGTGATTACTTCTTTCTACCTTACTAGTGTCACTTTTTTTCTTTCCTTCAAGATACAATATTCTTAACTCTACATTCAAATAAAAAGCAAAAAAGAGGAGGAAAATTCACTGGCCAATCAACCTACCCAAGTTATCTTAGTGATGTGAAAAGATACTTATCCTTTAGGAACAGATGTCCTAAAGACATCTCAAGAATCACTAGATGAGATGCCTTCTTTTGACTAACAGATGCTTAATTTAAGCTAATGTCCAGACAACAGTCGAAATCCACTTAAACATTTATTATTTAACAACATTTGCTGAGATCCTAAGAATATGGGGGCAATTGTTTTGTACCTTTATACAATCATTACTCTATAAAGTTTCTGAACTCAATTAATTCTAGATATTAAAAGGGTAAAAAAAAAGTTGGCGAATGATTATTTTAAATAGCTAACTTTATTGAAGGTAGAATAACATTCAGATACCAATGATACACTAAGAGCTACAGATAGAACAAAGAAAATTAGTTTAAGCACAAGCTAAACATTTAGGTTATGCAGGTTAACAGACAAGCATCTTGAGTAGATAGAAAGGTGACAAGAAAGATATGACCAAGGCTTTGCTAAAGAATACAAGAAACTAGCTGTTTAAAACTCTCCAAGAAAAAGTTATGTCCTATTCATAGTGGGATATAATGGGATTACTTTAGTTTATATTACATATACATAGCATATTTGTTTATGCCACAAATCCCCTTCAAAAACTTAAGAACTCCTATGAGAACTTCTGTAAAACTGCCAATGAAGGAGACAAAAAAACTCATTTGATCCTACGATAGTTAATTAGAAAGTTTTTTCCACTGAGAATTATCTTTCTCACATTCTTTGCTACCCTAAGTTCTTACAACTGTTGAAATCATTTTTTTCAAGATTTATTATAAAATTAATGTCTGTCTAAAAGTTTTTAAGTATATCTTCTCAAACAAAAAAGGTACTCTACTGAAGTAGGTACCTATCTAACCAAGTTCCCTTTCTGCCATGAAGCCATTCCTGTTTTTTCATCATGCTTGAGATCTGCCTTGTCCTACACACCCCAAATTAACATTCTACCAGAAATATATACTTATAAACACAATAATTAATACTTAAAACCTTTCTGATTTTGTCACTGCCAAGGGGAAAAAAAGCACATGAAAGGTAAGAAAATGAAAAGATTACATTTGCAATAGTGGCAAATGGCACCAATAGGTTTATTTACTAGCCTTAAAAAAATAAAGAAGCAGGAAGAAAAGCAATCAGTAGCTGATGGAACGTGTAGCACAAAGACTGAATAAATGCTTACCACAAAAATATTTAATATGTATTATACAAAAGAAAAACCTGGTTTATCTAAAGGTTATTAGTAGTAGAACTTATAAGAGATCTTTACAACATCTCTTAAAGAACTTTGATACTTAGTATGCCATTATAAATCTCAAATATTAACAAGCAAAAAGAAAGTCTAAATTTAAAATAAATTTAATCAAATACCTCACATAGTGGTAACCAAGAAAACTAAGAACTGGAATTAAATCTAGACTTAGAATAGTTACTCTCAGTTATCTGCACTCAACGACAGGTGAAGCAACTATTCACATAATCTACAGGTAAATGTTTAAGATCTCCTTAAGTTTACATCCTCCAAAAAAAATTCTTTTTTGCAAAGTAAGCCTTGGTCTTCCATGTCTCAAAGTTACATTTTAATGATTTCTAGACAGGAAGAAAGATGAGCACCATCACTGCATTTTTTGCATATGCTTTTATTATTAATGTTATTTGTTCATCTTCCTTGAACCAAGGTATTAGCATTACTGGACCTGATTTCTTTCCATTAAAAACAAACAATTCTATATAGTATGTTATATACAAGGACAGAGCAACTTAACAATTAGTTTTGCCAATACATGCATAAATAAGTAATGTCAAAAGACTAGTCTTTTCTCATTAGACACACATATTAACAAGCAATTTAATACTTTGGATTGCTGTTACAGTTTACTGAAACTTTATAAGATTCAAAGCCAAAGAAAAACTAGGTACAGAAATTCTGTAATAGCTTCCTATACTGGGATAAAATACATACATGCAAATATTTGATCAAAAAATGATTATCTTTAAATTGGCATTTCCTCCCCTCATTTCTATCTATAGGTTTGCATTCGAAAAAATATTTCAAAACTGCCACAAAGAATAAACCCACTACATTTTCAGTAAACAGTTAATAATCCAACAAATCACTCTGCCCACAGTAACAGAAAAATACTGTGTAAAACAATTAAAACTTAAATGGTTAAATACAGCCTTGTGTAGGACACACAGTACTTGCTAGCAGTAGATTTACAGCACAGTGCTGATTAGCTGTATCTTGTTTCCCAGAAAAAGAAAATGGCTTGATTTTTCTCTCCACGAAAATTATTTGCTCTTTATTAAAGTGGCTGGGACTTTGTTAGTTGTTTAATTATCACAATTTGTAAGTAAAGAATTTTTTAAAAGTTTGAAAAGCCCCAAGATCATGCCCCAATAATTTGTCATCTCAGTTCTTTTTCTGGAAATAAGCTTCAAGGTAAGAGAGACTTGTAAAACAATGCCACATGCGTTCAACGCATTTGACAATTAGTAGAATATTAATTTCATCAATAAAACACATTTACACATTTTAATATCTCTTAAAAATCAATGGGGTCTTAAGCATTGAGTCATATTTTAACTGGTGGTGATTTTTTTCAGTGATACATAAAATAATGATACCCTTCCTTTATAATAAATGCTATCTTATAATTCCATGAAATATGGCAACTCTGTTCCTCAGAATTACACGTTTTAACCAAAAAAGATAGCCCAATTTTACAGATGAGAAAAATGAAAGACCAAATAAGAGATGTCCCCAACGTCATTAAAATCCGGAGCAAAAAAGACTGGAACCCAGGTCTTCTGGTTCCCAGTGATGTCCTTTCCATTAGACAACCCGCCGCCTTAAGTGAATGACGTGAGAAAACTACCTGGGTTTATTAACCAATAGCTAATTTACCTAGTACACAGATATCTAATATAATCTCTCTCTATAAAAAGCTGATCACTTAGGAGCCCTGAACGCTTACGGCCTGAGTCTAAAGAGACTGTCTCAGACTGACTCAAAAGTAACAACAACAGAATCTAGTGTTTTTCTTTCTTTTGATAAGATATATAACGAACTACAGAAACTTCAGAAATTAGAGCTTCCCTTAGGTAAGAGATTTCATAGGGTGCATTTCACGGCACCTCACTTGCACTTTTCATTTCCCTGGAGGGGAAAGACCCGCCAAGGGAAATTACTGGCCCACCTGGAGCCTAAACGCAACAGCTAGAACAAAGCTGTGGACTCATTTATCAGCACTAGAAACTTCGCACATCTCTTCCAGCCTACCAGCTACACAATTCACAGGTGGTTGGTGTGTTTACCTCTCTCCTTGAAGGGAGAACTAAAAGAACCAAACGAATGCGATGACACCCACAGTCTGTGTGCGGGGATCGGGTGGAAGGCCAGGGAAGACCACGGGACGCAGGAGAAGGCACCCAAGAAAACAACACGTTATCTGGGCTCGGGGGGCCGGAGCACCGGGCGAAGACCGGTGCCCGGGCGGCGGCGCGACTACGCACTCCCCGAAAGGTGCCCTCGCCCACCGTCTCTTTCCCCAAGTGGGAGGGATATCGGAGGTGGGGACCGGCCCGGCGGGGGCGGGGACCGGAGGCACCGCAGGGGCCGCGGCCTCGGCTCCCTCCCTCCCAGCCCGGCGGGGGTGGCGGCTCGGCTCAGAGGCCGCGGGAGGCCATTTTAGCTGCGGGGCCGCCAAAGGCCCGGGAGGCCCTCCGCCTCACCGTCTCCCGCTCCCGCCCCCACCGGGGCCGCTGCCCGCCCCGGGCCAGGCGAGGCCGCGGGGCTCGGCCTGCCGCCGGCAGGCGCTCGGAGAGGAGGGGGCACGGGGGGGCGGCGGGCGTGTGGGCGTCGTGTCGGCGGGATCCGGGCGGAGGGGCGAGCAGGGGGAGAGGAGAGAGAGGGCGGGGAGCCGTTACCTATACTGGGCCGCAGCCGCCGCCGCCGCCGCCCCGCTGTGGGTGAATCCAAAGTAGTTGCCGGTCGCCATTTTGGCATCTTCCCCCAGCCGGCTGGGCACTGCGACGGGCACGGAGAGTCGGGTCCCATGGCGGGAGGAGAAGCGCGGAGGGGCAAAGACGCCGAGGGAGGGAAGGGGAGAGAGAGAGAGAGGCTCCGTGAGAAGCCGCCCTCGCCGGGCCGGGCCGCGGCCGCGCCGCCTCCCCCTCCCGCCTCGCACTCCCTCACTCACTCGCACGCCCGGGTGGCGGCCGCCGCCTCCTCCCCAGAGCCTGCCCCAACCCCCCGCGCCTCCCCGCCGCCCCGGGCCGGGGAAGGGGCCACGCGGGGACCCCGACGGGGCACATTATACTCACCATAGGTGAAAGAAACTACAGGGCATATGGGAATCATGGGCTCGGGCTGCTGCTGCTGAACTCTGAACTCTCACCCGCTGCCTCCCTCCTCTGCCCCGCTCCTCCTCAGCGGAGAACAGACCGCCGCCTCCCGCCGCACTGCGCAGGCGCCCCCGCGCTCGGCACCCTGGGAGCTGTAGTCCCGCCGCCTTCGCGGCTCTGACGGGCGCGTGCCGGGCCTCGGCTGAGGCGGGCCTGGGGCGCCCTCCGGGGAAGGCGGGCTTGGTCTCCTCCGCGTTGGTGGCGAAGGCGAGACGAGCCGCGCCGGCCGGGAGGGGGAGTCGGGGAGAGTGACCCGAGAGAGTGACGTCTACCAGCCTTTTCTTCTTACTTTTCACTTCTTTCACTTTTGCGTGTGCATTTGTTCTCTCCCTTTTGCCCTTCTCCATCGTGCACTTTTCACCAGGACTTGAGCTGGACTAATTTGGATTTTTCCTTATTTCTCGCATGCCCGGTTCTTGTCCTTAGCCTTTAAAGTGGAGAAGGAAAGACGGGGAGAAGAGAAAGAGAAAAAGAACGGCAGGTGTGCTATTGCGTTGGACACCCCTTCCGAGCACTTCTCTTCTGGTCCCTTCTCCCACCCGCACCCACCGCTTGATTCCTACAGCGTGTACGGAGCCCTCACAAAGCGTCAGGCCCTCTTCTGGGTGCTGGAGATAGAGCAGTGAGCAAAACAAAGTCCCTGTTCACACGGAATTTACCTTCTGGGAAAGGGGAGGGTGGGCGGCAGGAGGTTCAGACAATAGCCAAATAAATACGATGTCGGCTGGTGACTGCAGCTTGAAGAATAAAGCGTGGTAAAGAAGTTAGAGAGCGAGAGAGGTGCTACTTTATGTAGGGCGTGGTTAGTGCAGCCAACGGGTAGAGTTGTGAAGGAGGTGAGGGGGCAAACCTAGTTGACGGTCGGGGGGAAAAGACAGAAAATGGAGGGTCCTAAGGCAGGCGTGCTCAAGAACAGCGAGGAAGTTAGACTGACTGGAGTCGAGTGACGGGGAGTCCAGATCACAGAAGTCCTTGGTAAGAGTGGTGAATCTTTCATGGTAAGGACAGAAGGATACTCTCCCAACCGTGCAGCCGTGTCTTTGTTCCCTCTGCTTTCTCACTGTTGTGTCTTTACTTTCCCTGTGCATTTTCAACCATTCTCTTTCCTCCTGCAGTCCCTCTTCTGACTATTTCTCCCACCTTACATCATTCCTGCCTTACATCAGTTCCTAAGTGATCCATTTCACCTCTTCCTCACCTAGTCCACAGCCATCCCCCAGACCCTCTGCTACTTGCCTCTCTGTATTGAGCTGGATATGAGCATTAAAAAGAAACACAAAAGGTGAATCAGAACTGACTCACTAAGTTTAGGGCCTTATCCCACCTTCTCATGCCAGAGCAGAGACAGTACCTCAGTTCTTATTTGTGCCAACCCTGCTCCCCCATACCTCCTAGAAAGGTACAGTTTCTAAAATCCTGTCTGAATTATCCTCTTATTCATTTCAAAAGAGAGAAAGTGTAGACTATTTGAGAAAAATCAATGTCATTGTTTTTCAGAATACCGATGTTTCTCCAGGCAAAAGTTATTTGTGCTCCAAGTGTGTTGCTAGGAAAAAAAAAAAATCTACACATAAGATATTAGAACTGCATGTTAAAGGTAATTTGCCTTGAACTTCACGGAGCAATCAAGCCTTCAAGGCGCTGACTGTAACTGCTTTGATAAATTTGCACTGTTAGTTACTAGGCTATTTGACTAAAACTGGAGGAGAAAAGTCAGGTGTTAATCACCCGCCCAAGAAGATTCTTTTCTGGCCAATTTTGTGCTTGGTTGCTTGGCAGGTATTTAGAGGATGGAAGAGGACTGGGCTGCAGGCACACCCCAATGAGCAGTCAGGTAACCAGAAAGAGGGAGGCATGCCTCTTCTCTTTGGTAACTGTTCCCAGAGGTAAGGGTAGGTGTGGCAGCAGGAATGGCCTCAACCTGTCCCTGATTTGGGATTATTTAAGGAAGGAGTTTTGGACAGGACTTGGAATCAAGAAAACTTGGGTCCTTTTCCTGGGCATTTAGTAGTGGAATGACCTGGGTACATTATTTAACCTTTCTGAACCTGTATGACAGGAATTGTGGTGGGGATTAAATGAGGATTGTGGTGGGGATTGTGGTGGGGATTAAATGAGGTAGCATTTCTGTAAAACAACAGTCATTCATACTTCAGCCAGAGTGATGAGTTCAAAATGAAAATCTGATCAAATGCTTCTGTGTTTCTCCCTCTTAGCATAAAGCAAAACTTCCATGTGGTCTACAAGCCCTGTGTAGTTTGTCCTCCCCACCTTTTCAGCATCTTCCTCTTTATTCTCTCCATTCCAGCTTCCTTGGCCTCCTATTTACTATGCACTGTCCCACCCCAGGGCTTTGCATGTTCTCCCTGCCTAGAATGTTCTTCCCTCCTCTCTTCACCTAGTTGACCCTTGTGCTTCAAGATCTCCACTCAGGACTTCCCTGGTGGCACAGTGGTTAAGAATCCACTTGCCAACGCAGGGGACACGGGTTCGAGCCCTGGTCCCAGAAGATCCCACATGCCGCGGAGCACGTAAACCCATGTGCCACAACTACTGAAGCCTGTGCACCTAGAGCCTGTGCTCTGCGACAAGAGAAGCCACTGCAATGAGAAGCCCGCGCACTGCAATGAAGAGTAGCCCCTGCTCTCCGCAACTAGAGAAAGCCCGTGAGCAGCAACGAAGGCCCAACACAGCCATAAATAAGTAAATTTATTTTTAAAGAAAGATCTCCACTCAGTCAACTCCTCAGCCTCAGTCAATTCCCTGACCCCCTGAATGGATCAGACCCTTATTATGCTTCACACTTAGTTGCCTTTGTCACAGTTACAATCTTACACTTATTGCGTGATTATTTGATTAGTATGTACTTCCCCCATCAAGCTGCAGCTTGTTGAAGGCAGGGCGCTAATATTGGGTGCCTGGTGATAGAACTTATTTAATGAATGAACCAGGCTGCGCACAGCTTAATCTTTCTTGGATGACTCAGAAGGCAGTTCAGGAACCTGTAGTACCTGCCTCAGCATCATCAAGAGAAACCTTAATTAGCATCTGAGGCCAAATGAGGAAATGTCAATTGGCAGACCCAGAATAGGTGGAGCCAGCCTGAGAAGGCCTGCACCTAAACTCACCCAAAATATATCTGTTTGCCTTTCCTCACACCTTTGAGTCAAGAACTGGTATCCTGAAAGGCCTTCTTACAATACAAACATGTCAGCCAGAAAGAATAATATATAAGCTACTCTGTACTATGAGGAGTATGGCATAGTGAAAAAGACTCTGAGGCCGGACTCAGCTGGCTTCAGATCTCAGCTCCGTCACTCAGTGCTGTAACTCACCTCTGTCACAACCTCTTTGTGCCTCATTTTTCTCCTCTGTAAATAGAGATGATGAAAGTACTACCTACAGCAGGGGGTTGTTGGTAGGGCTTAACATCATCCTAGATGTGAAGCTCCTAGATTAGTGCCTGCCCACTATAAGCACTTTGTGAGTGTTGGCTATTATTCCAACCACCACCCATTCTTATTACAATCAAAAATGAGCCAAATGCAGGGGACACGGGTTCGAGCCCCGGTCCAGGAAGATCCCACATGCTGCGGAGCAGCTGGGCCCGTGAGCCGTGGCCGCTGAGCCTGCGTGTCCGGAGCCCGTGCTCCGCAACGGGAGAGGCCACAACAGTGAGAGGCCCGCGTACCACAAAAAAAAAAAAAAAAAAAATGAGCCAAAGGATGGGAATATTTTTTGTAGAGGGAGGGAGAGGCCAAGCCCACAGGACATAAAATGGGAGGTACCTAGATAGTGAAGCATGAAAGGGGAGGTGAGGGACAAGCAGCTGCTGCTTCCTTCTTGGTCCTGGAGCCCAGGGACAGAGCAAGGAGGCCAGGAAGCTCAAGTGGAACCTGTGATCCTCTCCCACGAGAGATAATTACAGTCACTGTACTTGGGACTAATAAATAAAAGTAGGGAAATGAGGCTCAGACTCCAGGCATTCTGGAACCTTACCAGCACAGGCAGGTGGTAGGGGGGGGAGGGGGTAGCATGTGGAGGACAACAGGGCCGGGCTAGGGAGCTGACCCAGCTGTCCGATTAGTTCCTAAGGGCCAAATGGGGTAGGACGGTGCTCACAGTTCAAAGGAAAATCTCTGACTCTCTTTAGGAAATCCTTATCAGAAGGACCCATTCCAGCTGGTGGGGTGTGAAGGTGAAAGACCAGGAAGCAGGCCCATCTAGATTCTTCCCTCCCCACCCCTTCTATCCTTCTATCCCCTCCCTTCCCCTCTGCTCTCCTCCTCTCCCTTGGAGGAATAACTCTGTGGTCTGGGAGACATGCTGAGAGATATTCTTTAGAATCCAGTTGAAGTTTTTTCTTGAGTTTTGGTCAATGGATGTTGGATGGTGGATAGATTGATGGATACATGAAGGCCTTTAAAACAATTAAGGAACAAACTGAGAACCGTGATCCAGGATCAGATAGTAGGGTAATCCACAGAGATAACATGTATCCTTGATAAGCACAGCGACAGCTGCTGTTGTGAAAGGGAAATTTAGTGCAGAAGATGACGTATTTATCTCAGTAAGAGAGTTTATGATATAGTGGTTTCTTCTAGGGCCAGGTTTTTCTTTTTAATAAATAAATTTATTTATTTTTGCCTGCGTTGGGTCTTCATTGCTGAGCACAGGCTTTCCCTAGTTGCGGTGAGCAGGGGCTACTCTTTGTTGCGGTGCGCGGGCTTCTCATTGTGGTGGCTTCTCTTTTTGTGGAGAACGGGCTCTATGCATGGGCTTCAGTAGTTGCGGCACGTGGGCTCAGTAGTTGTGGCTCGCGGGCTCTAGAGCACAGGTTCAGTAGTTGTGGCGCACAGGCTTAGCTGCTCCACAGAATGTGGGATCTTCCCAGACCAGGGCTTGAACCCATGTACCCTGCATTGTCAGGTGGATTCCTAACCACTGTGCCACTAGGGAAGGCCCTAGGACCAGGTGTTTACGGGTTCAAATCCTACCTGCACCACTTACTAGTTGTGTAGATCTAGGGCAATTTATATAACCTCTCTGGACCTCAGTTTCTTCAGGAACTAATGACGCCTACTTTATATGATTGTTGTGGGCATTACATGAATGAATACATGTAAAGTATTCCTGGGGCATTACTCGGCACATGGCAAGTGCTCAATGCAATCCTTTGGTTAATACCAGACAGAATAGATATTAAAGGATTTCTTGGCATAGACAGTCAGTCTCTGATTTCTCTCACCCTATTATACTAATTTTTTTCAATTTAATTTTTTGAGATATAATTCACGTACCATAAGATTCACCCTTTTAAAATATTCAATTCAGTGGCTTTTTGTAGATTCACAAAATTGTGCAACTCTCACGACTGTCTAATTTCAGAATATTATCATCACCCCAATAATAAATCCTGTATCCATTAGCAGTCACTTCCTATGCTCCTCCTCTGAGTTGCTGGAAACCACAAATCTACTTTCTGTCTTTGTGGGTCTGCCTATACTGGACATTTAATATAAATGGACTTATACAGTATGTGGCATTTTTAGCTGGCTTCCTTCATTTAGTCTTATGTTTTCAAGTTTCATCTATGTTGTAGCATGCATTAGTACTTCATTACTTTTTATGACAATAATATTCCATTGTTTGGATATACCACATCTGGTTTATCATTCATAAGTTGCTGGATGTTTGGTTTGTTTCCACTATTTGGCTATTAAGAATAATGCTACTAGATTGGTTCAAGATGGCAAAGTAGGGTGACGTGTGCTCAGTTCCTCTTGCGAGGGCACGAGAATCACAACGAACTGCTGAATAATCACTGAGAGGAAGACACTGGAGCTCACCAAAAAGGATACCCCACATCCAAAGACAAAGGAGAAGCCACAATAGACGGTAGGAGGGGGACAATCACAATAAAATCAAACCCTGTAACTGCTGGATGGGTGACTCACAAACTGGAAAACACTTATCAGTCTTCCCAACCTGGGGGTCTGGCAATGGGAGGAGGAATTTCTAGAGAAGCAGACTTTGAAGGCTAGCGGGATTTGACTGCAGGACTTCGACAGGACTGGGGGAAACAGAGACTCCACTCTTGGAGGGCACACACGAAGTAGTGTGCATATCGGGACCCAGGGGAAGGAGCAGTGACCCCATAGGAGACTGAACCAGAACTACCTGCCAGTGTTGGAGGGTCTTCTGTAGAGGCGGGGGGGGTGGCTGTGGCTCACCACAGGGACAAGGACACTGGCAGCAGAAGTTCTGGGAAGTACTCCTTGGCATGAGCCCTCCCAGAGTCCGCCATTAGCCTCACCAAAGAGCCTGGTAGGCTCCAGTGCTGGTTTGCCTCAGGCCAAACTACCAACAGGGAGGGAACCCAGCCCCACCCATCAGCAGACAAGCAGATTAAAGTTTTACTGAGCTCTGCCCACCGGAGCAACACCCAGCTCTACCCACCACCAGTCCCTCCCATCATGAAGCTTGCACAAGTCTCTTAGATAGCCTCATCCACCAGAGGGCAGACAGCAGAAGCAAGAAGAACTACAATTCTGCAGCCTGTGGAAGGAAAACCACATTCACAGAAAGATAGACAAAATGAAAAGGCAGAGGACTTTGTACCAGATGAAGGAACAAGATAAAACCCCAGAAAAACAACTAAATGAAGTGGAGATAGGCAACCTTCCAGAAAAAGAATTCAGAATAATGATAGTGAAGGTGATCCAGGACCTCGGAAAAAGAATGGAGGCAAAGATTGAGAAGAAGCAAGAAAAGTTTAACAAAGACCTAGAAGAATTAAAGAACAAACAAACAGAGATGAAAAATACAATACCTGAAATGAAAAATACACTAGAAGGACTGAATAGCAGAATAACTGAGGCAGAAGAATGCGTAAGTGACCTGGAAGACAGAATGGTGGAATTCACTCTTGCAGAACAGAATAAAGAAAAATGACTGTAAAGAAATGAAGACATTTAAAAAAAAAAAAAAAAAAAAAAAGAAATGAAGACATTAAGAGACCTCTGGGACAACACTAAAAGCAACAACATTCGCATTATAGGGGTCCCAGAAGGAGAAGAGAGAGAGAAAGGACTCGAGAAAATATTTGAAGATATTACAGTTGAAAACTTCCCTAACATTGGATAGGAAATAGCCACCCAAGTCCAGGAAGCACAGAGAGTCCCGTCCCAGGCAGGATAAACCCAAGGAGAAACATGCCAAGACACAGAGCAATCAAACTGACAAAAATTAAAGGCGAAGAAAAATTATTGAAAGCAACAAGGGAAAAAAGACAAATAACATACAAGGGAACTCCCATAAGGTTAACAGCTGATTTCTCAGCAGAAACTCTACAACCCAGAAGGGAATGGCACAATATATTTAAACTGATGAAAGGGAAGAACCTACAACAAAGATTACTCTACCCATCAAGGATCTCATTCAGATTTGACTGAGAAATCAAAAGCTTTACAGACAAGCAAAAGCTAAGAGAATTCAGCACCGCCAAACCGGCTCTACAACAAATGCTAAAGGAACTTCTCTAAGTGGGAAACACAAAAGAAGAAAAGGACCTTCAAAAGAACCCGTAACAGTTAAGAAAATGGTAATAGGAACATAAATATTGATAATTACCTTAAATGTGAAGGGATTAAATGCACCAACCAAAAGACACAGGCTTGCTGAATGGATACAAAAACAAGACCCATATATATGCTGTCTACAAGAGACCCACTTCAGACCTAGGGACACATACAGACTGAAAGTGAGGGGATGGAAAAAGATATTCCATGCAAATGGAAATCAAAAGAAAGCTGGAATAGCAATGCTCATATCAGATAAAATAGACTTTAAAAGAAAGAATGTTACAAGAGACAAGGAAGAACACTACATAATGATCAAGGGATCAATCCAAGAAGAAGATATAACAATTATAAACATATATGCACCCAACATAGGAGCACCTCAATACATAAGGCAACTGCTAACAGCTATAAAAGAGGAAATTGACAGTAACACAATAATAGTGGGGGACTTTAACACCTCACTTACACCAATGGACAGATCATCCACACGGAAAATTAATAAGGAAACACAAGCTTTAAATGACACAAAAGACCAGATAGATTTAATTGATATTTATATTCCATCCCAAAACAGCAGATTACACTTTCTTCTCAAGTGCACATGGAACGTTCTCCAGGATAGATCACATCTTGGGTCACAAATCAAGCCTCAGTAAATTTAAGAAAATTGAAATCATACCAAGCATCTTTTCTGACCACAACGCTATAAGATTAGAAATCAGTTACAGGGGAAAAAAACTTAAGAAACACAAACACATGGAGGCTAAACAATATGTTACTAAATAACCAAGAGATCACTGAAGAACTCAAAGAGGAAATCAAAAAATACCTAGAGACAAATGACAATGAAAACACGATGATCCAAAACTTCTGGGATGGAGCAAAAGCAATTCTAAGAGAGAAGTTTATAGCAATACAAGCCTACCTCAAGAAACAAGAAAAATCTCAAATAAACAATCTAACGTTACACCTAAAGGAACTAGAGAAAGAAGAACAAACAAAACCCAAAGTTAGTAGAAGGAAAGAAATCATAAAGATCAGAGCAGAAATAAATGAAATAGAAACAAAGAAAACAATTGTAAATGTCAATAAAACTAAAACCTGGTTCTTTGAGAAGATAAACAAAATTGATAAATGTTTAGCCAGATTCATCGAGAAAAAGAGGGAGAGGACTCAAATCAATAAAATTAGAAATGAAAGAGTTACAATGGACTCAGGAGAAATACAAAGCATCATAAGATACTACTATAAGCAACTCTATGCCAATAAAATGGGCAACCTGGAAGAAATGGACAAATTCTTAGAAAGGTATAACCTTCCAAGACTGAACCAGGAAGAAATAGAAAATATGAACAGACCAATCACAAGTAATGAAATTGAAACTATGATTAAAAATCTTCCAACAGGGCTACCCTGGTGGCGCAGTGGTTGAGAGTCCACCTGCCGATGCAGGGGACACGGGTTCGTGCCCCGGTCCGGGAAGTTCCCACATGCTGTGGAGCGGCTAGGCCCATGAGCCATGGCTGCTGAGCCTGTGCATCCGGAGCCTGTGCTCCGCAACGGGAGAGGCCACAACAGTGAGAGGCCCGCGTACAGCAAAAAAAAAAAAAAAAAAATCTTCCAACAAACAAAACTCCAGGACCAGAAGTCTTCACAGGTGAACTCCATCAAACATTTAGAGACGAGCTAACACCCATCCTTCTCAAACTCTTCCAAAAAATTGCAGAGGAAGGAACATTCCCAAACTCATTCTATGAGGTCACCATCACCCTGATACCAAAACCAGACAAAGATACTACAAAAAAAGAAAATTACAGACCAATATTACTGATGAATATAGATGCAAAACTTCTTGACAGAATACTAGCAAACAGAATCCAACAACACATTAAAAGGATCATACACCATGATCAAGTGGGATTTATCCCAGGGATGCAAGGATTCTTCAGTATATGCAAATCAATCAATGTGATACACCATACTAACAAATTGAAGAATAAAAACCATATGATCATCTCAGTAGATGCAGAAAAAGCTATTGACGAAACTCAACACCAATTTATGATAAAAACTCTCCAGAAAGTGGGAATAGAGGGAACCTACCTCAACATAATAAAGGCCATATACGACAAACCCACAGCAAACATCATTCTCAATGGTGAGAAACTGAAAGCACTTCCTCTAAGATCAGAAACAAGACAAGGATGTCCACTCTCACCACTCTTATTCAACATAGTTGTGGAAGTCCTACCCACGGCAATCAGAGAAGAAAAAGAAATAAAAGGAATACAAATTGGAAAAGAAGAAGTAAAACTGTCACTGTGTGCAGATGACATGATACTATACATAGAGAATCCTAAAGATGCCACCAGAAAACTACTAGAGCTAATCAATGAATTTGGTAAAGTTGCAGGATACAAAATTAATGCACAGAAATCTCTTGCATTCCTATACACTAACAACAAAAGAGCAGAAAGATAAATTAAGGAAACAATCCCATTCATCACTGAAACAAAACGAATAAAATACCTAAGAATAAACCTACCTAAGGAGGTAAAATACCTGTACTCAGAAAACTATAAGACACTGATGAAAGTAATCAAAGATGACACAAACAGATGGAGAGATATACCATGTTCTTGGATTGGAAGAATCAATATTATGAAAATGGCTATACTACCCAAAGCAAGCTACAGATTCAATGCAATCCCTATCAAATTACCAGTGACATTTTTTACAGAACTAGAACAAAAAATCTTAAAATCTGTATGGAGACACAAAAGACCCCGAATAACCAAAGCAATCTTGAGGGAAAAAAATGGAGCTGGAGAGATCAGACTCCCTGACTTCTGAGTATACTACAAAGGTACAGTAATCAAAACAATATGGTAGTGGCATAAAAACAGAAATATAGATCAATGGAACAGGATAGAAAGCCCAGAGAAAAACCCACGCACCTATGGTCAACCAATCTATGACAAAGGAGGCAAGGATATACAATGGAGAGAAGACAGTCTCTTCAGTAAGTGGTGCTGGGAAAACTGGACAGCTACATTTAAAAGAATGAAATTAGAACACTCCCTAACATAATACACAAAAATAAACTCAAAATGTATTAGAGACCTAAATGTAAGACCAGACACTATAAAACTCTTAGAGGAAAACATAGGAAGAACACTCTTTGACATAAATCACAGGAAGATCTTTTTTGATCCACCTCCTAGAGTAAGGGAAATAAAAATAAACAAATGGGACCTAATGAAATTTAATAGCTTTTGGAAAGCAAAGGAAACTACAAACAAGACGAAAAGACAACCTTCAGAATGGGAGAAAATATTTGCAAATGAATCAACTGACAAAGGATTAATGTCCAAAATTTACAAGCAGCTCATGCAGCTCAATATTAAAAAAACAAACAACCCAATCAAAAAATGGGCAGAAGACCTAAATAGACATTTCTCCAAAGAAGACATACAGATGGCCAAGAAGCACATGAAGAGCTGCTCAACATCACTAATTATTAGAGAAATGCAAATCAAAACCACAATGATGTATCACCTCACATCAGTTAGAATGGGCATCATCAGAAAATCTACAAACAATAAATGTTGGAGAGCGTGTGGAGAAAAGGGACCCCTCTTGCACTGTTTGTGGGAATGTAAATTGATACAGCCACTATGGAGAACAGTATGGAGATTCCTTAAAAAACTAAAAATAGAATTACTGTATGACCCAGCAATCCCACTACTGGGCATATACCCAGAGGAAACCATTATTCAAAAAGACACATGCAGGGCTTCCCCGGTGGTGCAGTGGTTGAGAGTCCGCCTGCCAATGCAGGGGACACGGGTTCGTGCCCTGGTCCGGGAAGATCCCACATGCCGCGGAGTGGCTAGGCCTGTAAGCCGTGGCTGCTGAGCCTGAGTGTCTGGAGCCTGTGCTCCGCAACGGGAGAGGCCGCAACAGTGAGAGGCCTGCGTAACGCCAAAAAAAAAAGACACATGCACCCCAATGTTCGTTGCAGCACTATTGACAATAGTCAGATCATGGAAGCAACCTAAATGCCCATCAACAGACGAATGGATAAAGAAGTTGTGGTACGGGCTTCCCTGGTGGCGCAGTGGTTGAGAGTCCGCCTGCTGATGCAGGGGACGTGGGTTCGTGCCCCGGTCCGGGAAGATCCCACATGCCGCAGAGCAACTAAGCCCATGTGCCACAACTACTGAAGCCTGCGTGACTAGAACCTGCGCTCTGCAACAAAGAGAGGCCACTGCAATGAGAAGCCTGCGCACCACAACGACGAGTAGAGAAACGCCGCGACTAGAGAAAGCCCGTGGGCAGCAGTGAAGATCCAATGCAGCCAAAAAAAATAAAATTAAATTAAAAAAAAAAAAAAAAAAAAAAAGAAGTTGTGGTACATATATACAATGGAATATTACTCAGCCATAAAAAGGAACGAAATTGGGTCATTTGTAGAGATGTGGATGGATCTACAGACTGTCATACAGAGTGAAGTAAGTCAGAAAGTGAAAAACAAATACCGTATATTAACGCGTATATGTGGAATCTAGAAAAATGGTACAGATGAACCAGTTTGCAGGGCAGAAATAGAGACACAGATGTAGAGAACAAACGTATGGACACCAAGGGGGGAAAGTGGGGGTTGGTGGTTGTGTGATGAATTGGGAGATTGGGATTGACATATATACACTAATATGTATAAAATAGATAACTAATAAGGACCTGCTGTATAAAAAAATAAAATTCAAAAATTCAAAAAATAAATAAAATAAAAATAAAACAGAAGTAATATTGTAACAAATTCAAAAAACACTTTAAAATGGTCCACATCAAATAAAAAAAAAGAAAAAAAAGAATAACGCTACTATGAACATTTATTCATATGTGTCAATTTTTTTTAGTTTTATTTTATTTTTTTGTGGTATGCAGGCCTCTCACTGTTGTGGCCTCTCCAGTTGCGGGGCACAGTATTCGGACGCATAGGCTCAGCGGCCATGGCTCACGGGCCCAGCCGCTCCGTGGCATGTGGGATCATTCGCGGACCGGTGCACGAACCCGTGTCTCCTGCATCGGCAGGCGGACTCTCAACCACTGCGCCACCAGGGAAGCCGCCGTATGTGTTAGTTTGACTGAGCTAAGTGATGCCCAGATTGCTGGTTGAACAGTTTTTTTCTGGGCGTGTCTGTGAGAGTGTCTCTGGAAAAGATTAGCGTTTGAATCAGTAGATGCCCTCACCATTGTGGGTGACCACCATCCAATCCATCGAGGCCCTGAATAGAGCAAAAAGGTGGAGGCCGGGCAAATTCCCTCTCTGCTGGAGCTGAGACATCCGTCTTCCCCTGCCCTCGGACTTGGAGTTCCTGGTTCTGAGGCCTTTTGGCTCCCACAGGGACTTACACTGTTGGTTCTGATTTTCAGGCCTTTGGTCTCAGACTGAATTTCATCACCAGTTTTCCTGGTTCTCCAACTTGCTGATGGCATATCAAGGGACTTCTCAGCCTCCGTGACGGCATGAGCCACTTCCTGTAATAAATCTCTTATACATATCACTGTATATCTCATTGGTTCTTTTCTCTGGAGAACCCTGACTAATACAAGTTTTTGTGTGGACATATATTTTCAATTCTCCTGAATGGGATTGCTGGTAAATACGGCCCCCTTTCACCACCACTTTTTTTTGTTTTTGTTTTTGCGGTACGCGGGCCTCTCACTGCTGTGGCCTCTCCTGTTGCGGAGCACAGGCTCCGGACGCGCAGGCTCAGCGGCCATGGCTCACGGGCCCAGCCGCTCCGCGGCATGTGGGATCTTCCCAGACCGGGGCATGAACCCGCGTCCCCTGCATCGGCAGGCGGACTCTCAACCACTGCGCCACAAGGGAAGCCCCACCACCACTTTTTTAAAATGTCTAATTCTCTTCCTCTTCACAGCTTCTTGCCCAGAGCCACTTCAGCAGCCCACTAATTGGTCTCTCTTCCTAAGGATCTAACTCTCTCAAACCCATCTTCTTAAAAATTATCAAACGATATAAAATTTTAAAAATAGTAGTAATAGTAAGAAGAACATCAATGTACATTACAATCATTTATTCTTCATAAAAACCTATGAGAGAAGAACCTAGGAGCAGGACGGGAATAAAGACGCAGACCTACTAGAGAATGGACTTGAGGACACGGGGAGTTGGAAAGGTAAGCTGGGATGAAGTGAGAGAGTGGCATGGACATGTGTACACTACCAAATGTGAAATCGATAGCTAGTGGGAAGCAGCCGCAAAGCACAGGGACATCAGCTTGGTGCTTTGTGACCACCTAGAGGGGTGGGATAGGGAGGGTGGGAGGGAGGGAGATGCAAGAGGGAAGAGATATAGGGATAAACGTATATGTATAGATGATTCACTTTGTTATAAAGCAGAAACTAACACACCATTGTAAAGCTATTATACTCCAATAAAGGTGTTAAAAAAAAACCTATGAGAAAAAAAAGAAACCTATGAGGTAGGGACTATTATGTTTATGCCATTTAGAGATGATAAAACTGAGTTCATGAAGTTAATAAGTGGTAGAGGCAGGATTTACATCTCGGCCAATGTGATCCCAGAATGCCTAGCCTGCATGACACACCACCTCCCTAGAGCACCTCTGACCAACATGTCACTACCTTGCTGAAAATGTTACAAAGATTCCTACCTGCCTAAAATAAGAACATGTCCTATTAGTGTACATGGCTATTTCTCATTTATAAACTACTGGAACACTTATATTATCAGCTCTTTAATTACTTCATCCCAAAGTATGCCATACTTTGTATTTCCTAACACACATCAGACTTGCTATTTCTTACTCAATGTCTTTCTTTCCCCAAGGAAAGAACATAAGTTCCATAGGGTCAGGAAGTTTGTTTTATCAGCCACAAAATTCCCAATGCCTAGGACCATGACAATAACATAGTAGGTCCTAAATAACAGTTTGTGGGATAGATGAGCTTAATCCTGTGTCCTTCATTTCCTGAGAACAATGGTTTTATGATATATCTTTGGTATCTTCCTCCACCCTCTTCCAACTGCCACCCAGCATGGTACCAGGCACATAAGCAAATGCCAACCTATTTTAGTCCTCCCAGCAACCTTGACCCTCTAGCACATGTAATCGGCTGCCAGGTCTCAACACCTCACGCCAGTGTTGTAAGCGTTTCTTTGTGTCAATGACATATTCTTTGGAATCCGAAGAACTTGCAGAAATCAAGGCAGCCACAAGGAATAGCCATTTAGGGGACTGGAGAAGAGTCCGAGCCACACTGTGACCTGGTTTAGAGCTTGATATGATCATTAATGGGAGATGCTGAAGGGCACACCGGTTTAGAGCGCACACTCTAGAGCAACACTGCCCTGTAGAAATTTCTTCAAAGATAGAGATGTTCTATATCTGTACTCTCCAATAGGGTAGCCACTAGCCACATGTGGCTGTTGAGCGCTTGAAATGTGGCTAGTGGGACAGAAATTAAAATTTTAATTTTCTTTAATTTAAATCTAAATACACATATATGGCTAGTGACTACCATATTGGATAGTACAGTACTAGAGTCAGATGATCTAGGTTCAAATCCTGGCTCCACTGTTTACTGAGTGTATGACTTTGGCCAATTTACTTAAACTCCTTATGCCCTGGTCTCCTTATCTATGAAATAGGAAAAATAATAGTAGTATTAACTTGTAAATTTGATGTGAGGATTAAATGACTAAATATACACTTTGTACATGGGTCTATCAAGCTAGCACTTGGGTGGCTGGGGAAAGAGGCTGACCCACATCCATAAATGGGTCATCTGTCCCCCTGATTAATAGGGTGCCTCGTCCTCTGGGAACACCCTCTGGTGAGCATTTCCATGATGTATTAGTTTCCTATTGCGGCTATAACAAATTACCACAGACTTCCTGGCTTAAAACAACACATTTATGCATTGTAATGATGTAGTTCAGAAATCTCACTGGGCCGAAATCAAATTGCCAACAGGGCCACATTCCTTCTGAAGGCTCTAGAGGAAAATCCATTTCCTTGCCTTTTCCAGCTTCTAGAGGTCACCTACAATCCTGGCTCACGACCCCTTCCTTTGTCTTCAAAGGCACCGGCCGAGCATCTTCACATCTCTCTCTGATTCAGACACTGCTGGCTTCCTCTTATAAGGACCCTTGTGGTTACATTAAGCCCACCCGGATAATCTAGGATAATCTCTCCATCTCACGATCCTTAACTTCATCACATCTGCAAAGTTCCTTTTGCCATGTAAGAGAACATATATTAGGTTTGAGGGCCATTATTCTGACCGCTGCACGTGAGGTATGAACATTTTCACATTCAGTGACCATTCTGGAAGGTCTATCCACGTACCTCTCCTCAGACCTTCATGTCACATTTTCTAGCCTTGTTCTTTCCCAGTCCCTGATCAGCTGTGAGTGCTTATTAATAAGTATAGATCTGTACTCAGTCTATCTTTACTTACATATGAAGTAGACAATAAAGTGTACAACCCAAATCCTGCCCTCTCAGAGGACTTCTCTTTTCCACCGTATTTCAGGGTCACCCTGAGTGGGACAGTAGAGCAGCGGTTGTCCAATTTCAGCTGGAACTAGTATACCATGCAGATCAATCAACGACTCTTCCTTATTCGCTTCCTTCTTTAACTGGTCGTAGGGAATTCCCATGGGCTATAAGGATGGCTGGAGGGAGAGAGTGCAAGCTAATGGGAGCAGGTAACATGGGATTCCGGGCCACCAGCTTGTGAGAGTTTATTTGTGCCTACTGGACTACTCCAGCCTGGTCTCATATATATATGCTGCTTCTGTTTTGGAAGACTGCTGTATGGGTTTAGTTTTACGGCTTGGAAGGTAAGATAATACCCAGTTCATGACAGACAGTTCTCCTAGTCAGTTGGTGTCCCATGGTCACGTGTTCCATCTTTACCAGGGCCCGGAAGGCTCCCAGGCTAGAAGTAAATTTCTAGGTATGATGTTTAATTGATTCCAATCTGCTATAGATTGTGAAAGCAGCAAAGAAAAAAATTCTGCCAATAAGATTTGTAAGACACCATTGATTATAAGATGCATTCCAAGTTCAGAGATGTCAAAACATGAAAACAAAACAAAACAAAACAAAATCCAAACTATGTGTGTACCTTAGAATCATTAATCCACCCTTCCACCGCATACATAAGGAAACAGGTCTAGAGAATTAAGTGACTTTTCCAAGATCACACAGCTCCTAGTGCCATATCCAGATGTATCTCCTGACTTTCAGCCCAAAGCCAGTTTCATTTCACCATATAAATTTATTATTCATGATTAGTATGAATAATAAACCCCCAACTTTTCAAAATAAATGTTTTAAGTGCCCTTATTTTGCTTTATGTCAGGGATACCAGGAAAAATAGGGGCTGGATCTTTAGGGTTGGCACCCCTCATCCCCACCACCCCTTTGCCCCAGGCAAAACCAAGTAAAATTACAATAAAATTACTCTAAATCCAGTGTTCCCCTCAACTTTCTGATAATAAGAATCACCTAAGGAGTCTTCCAATAATTTAAATTCTTGGATCCAATTGCAGACCCACTAAATCAGAATCCCAGGATGTGTGGTCTGGGAAACTATACGTTGAACAAGTTTCCTCAGGTGATTCTTATCAACAAGGAACTTTGGGGAACACTATGCCCAACCCCTTCGTGCTAAGGATGAAGGTGATGAAGCCCAAAGAAGTTGAGTAATTTATTGAAGATAGCTCTGTGTCTATTCTTGTGTAAGCACAGGCTGCTTCTGGAGGACCATACCTTTCTTTGGGGAAGGGGCCTGGAGGATTGGCAATCTAAGAGACAGAAGAGGCTTTTTTTTAACATGCCTGCTTGTGGTGGTTGGAAAAAAAAGTTTTCCCTGTATAGTGAATTAACTTTTCAATTAAAAACCTAGTTCTAAGTTATATCTGATTGGCAAACACCTTGGAAATGCAGCCATTTGTACCCTGACTTCCCCCACTCCACCTACCCTGAGTCTGCTTTCCAGCTGACAGGCAGCCTCTCATTTCCCTTCCCTCTGCCTACTCCACGCTCCACCTGCGCAGCCCAACGAGGCTGGAGCCCAGGGGCATTCGAAAAACTCCTTCTCTGCCTCAAGGGCCTTGGTGTGAAGTCATCCTCCCCCTGAGATGCAGTGGGAGCTCCAGAGGTGGCGAGGCTTGGCTGTCACTCAGCCAAGGCCTTGATCATAGCACTTGCTAGCTATGCCCCTCAGCAGCACTCAGCCTTGAGCACATTCAGAGGGGGAGGTCACCTTCCTACCTTGCTAGTTGCTCAAAGCCTGGAGGGCAAGATTCTGTGTCAGGTGGGGTTAGAAGAATATATTTAAATGTCTAGATATGAGGATGTAGAGCAAGTGGAACTGTCATAGCTTCAGAGGGAGTGCAGATCATTTCAACCACTTTGGAAAACAGGCAGAATCCATTAAAGCTCAACAAACGCACACTTACGATCCAGCAATACTACTCCTAGGTACACTTACAGAAATGTGTGTGTATATATATATATATATATATATATATATATATATATATATATACATGTTTATGTGTTTTATAAAAAATATGTACAAGAATCTTCAGAGAAGCAACTATTCATACAGTCCAAAATTGGAAACTACCGGAATATTCTTCAATAGTCAAATGGGTAAAATAAATTCTCTTACATTTGTACAAAAGAAGAGTATCAGGGCTTCCCTGGTGGTGCAGTGGTTAAGAATCCGACTGCCGATGCAGGAGACACGGGTTTGAGCCCTGGTCCGGGAAGATCCCACATGTCGCGGAGCAACTAAGCCCGTGCGCCACAACTACTGAGCCTGTGCTCTAGAGCCTGCGCAGCCAAAAGTAAATACAATAAAACAAATAAATTTATTTTAAAAAATTTATTTAAAAAAAAAGAATACTATCAGCAATGAGAGTGAATGACTGATATGTGTAGCAGCATAGATGGTTCTCAGAAATACAATGCTGAGGGAAAAAAAGCCATCATAAATACAGAATTTTATGAAGTCACTTACATGAAGTTTTTTTCTTTTTTTCCCCAGTTTTTTTTTTTAAGAATCAATTTTATTTAGTTATTTATTTTTGATTGTGTTGGGTCTTCTTTGAGGCACACAGGCTTTCTGTACTTGTGGCGAGTGGGGGCTACTACTTTTCGTTGCAGTGTGCCGGCTTCTCATTGCGGTGGCCTCTCCTGTTGTGGAGCACGGGCTCCAGGCACGCGGGCTTCAGTAGTTGTGGTACACAGGCTCAGTAGCTGTGGCTCATGGGCTCTAGAGCACAGGCTCAGTAGTTGCGGCACACCAGCTTAGTTGCTCCGCGGCATGTGTGATCGTCCTGAACCAGGGATTGAACCCGTGTCCCCTGCATTGACAGGCGGATTCTTTTTCTTTTTTTTTTTTTTTTTGCGGTACGCGGGCCTCTCACTGTTGTGGCCTCTCACATTGCGAGCACAGGCTCCGAACACGCAAGCTCAGCGGCCATGGCTCACGGGCCCAGCAGCTCCGCGGCATGTGGGATCTTCCCAGACCGGGGCACGAACCTGCGTCCCCTGCATCGGCAGGCAGACTCTCAACCACTGCGCCACCAGGGAAGCCCCCAAATGCCCCCCTTTTATAACAAATGTTTTGTGACATCCTCTGTACTCTCCTGAAATGAAAGTTGTAGATAATTGTACATACAACATGTATAATTAAAATTTTTTCTTTTTAAAATAAAATTTTAATTTTATAATTAAAATCAACATAGTGCCTTAGGAGAAATATTTTTTTAAAAAAAGGAGAGGGAAAAACTTTATAATAAAAAAATGTGTATTTCAGTGTGTTGATGTTTGGTTAGGACTACTCTGGAAGACACTGAGTACAACAGGTGCTTGTACCTAGTGTGAAAATCTCCATGAATGCAACATTTGCAAGTGCAAATGGCATCAGGTAATGTACTAGTTAATTACTAAGGCACTGGTGATGGAATTTTCTGAAATGGTAAACAATCTGTGCTAACATTTTAAACAGAACACAGTGCAACCATCCTTCCATTTCCACAATAATGACATCCCTTTCAAATCTAGAGCATGTTAAAATGTAAAAATACTTTGTTTTTATATATCAAAGCCAACTTCGATTCTAGGCTTAGATTCTACGCTTATAAACATACTTTGCCTGCACACGGATGTCCAATTTGATACTGACATAATCCATTGTCCTATAGGACTGTCCTGTGTATTGCAGGATGTTTAATATCCGTGGCCCCTGACCATTAAATGCCAGGGGTGTCATTGCAACATCCACAAACTTCCAATATTCCCCCGGGAACAGGGTCACTTTGGTGGAGAATCATCTGTGTAGAGGATAACTTCTAGGCTACAAGCCATTAATGTTCTCATTCATGAAACCCTTGAAGTACCTGCATCAAAGTAATCTGATGGGCATAACGATTTGAATAAACTCTCTCAGGCCTTCAGTCTTCTCTGCTCATTGCACTGCTGATCCGTCCCAAAATTAGGCTCTCTAAGGTACTTGCTTAATGAAGAATTGGGTGTTCTGTAGTTGATGCCTGAAGTCAAAGTCCAATAAGGAGATGACTAATGTTCCTAAATAAACAGTTGAAAATTATGCCTGTAATTTCAAGCTGTATCCCTCCCTCTGCCCTGAGAGACTCACTCCCTTTATAAATGACTCCTTAGACATTCCAGAGCAGAGAGTCTCCCTGATTTGTCAGCCTGTACAATCAAGAGTGGCATGAATCCATGTTGGACATTCTTGTCCACTGAACACTGAAGACCTTCATCTTCTACTGAAGATTTCATCTTCTGTCATGGATCATAGAAATATTTGAGTGATTATTATATGCCAGGCTATATACCAACATTGTGCTAGGCACTTCACAGGTATCATCTCATTATATTCTTACAACAACCTTATGAGGTAGTCCCTGCTATTATTCTTAGGTTTTGATGGAGAAGGAAACTGAGGCACAGACGTTAAGTAACATTCTTAGGGTCACATAGTTAATCAGCTTAAAAGCCAGGATTTGAACCCATGCATCTGTTTCCAAAGCTGGAGCTCTTAACTTTTATGGTATTCTGCCCCCAACGGGGGAGAATACGCTTTTGCCAAGGACCTGTACCCTGGACATCTAGAAATGGTACAGCTTTCCATTGGCTAAGTGCCTTTTGGAATTCAGCCTGTCTGAGGAGAAGTCCAGTGACCTCCTCCCGTATCAATGAGATTATTACATTCAGTTTCAAATAACAGAAAACTGACTGGTAAGTGTGAACAATAAGGACATTTGTTGCTTCCTCAACATGAAATCCCAGGGCTGGTTAAATGGCTCAGTAATATCGTTAAGCATCCTTGGCCTCACCATCATCAGGGTATTATCTTTGCTTCCTCATGTGTGTTATCTCCTGGTTACAAGATGGATGCTGCTGCTCCAACTGCACAAGAGAAAGGAAGGGGCAGAGGAAAAAGGATTTTTTATGGCTTTCTATCCCAACTTTCTTTTGATTCTCATTGGCCATAACTGAGAATCAAAAGATTGACATGCCCATTCTTTTTTTTTTTTGTCAAGCAAAAATAGTGTTTGTTCAAATTTAATGGAAACAGGGGTCACTATACTTTGCAAGATGGGGAAAAATAAAATAAAAAAAAATTCTTTTCTTTTCTTTTTTAATATAAAACAATATAATCACAATACCAGAATATGGAACTCTACAGTTTATTTCCTATGGGTTACTACAGGTGTCAATTTTCCTCTACTGTGCTAGACATACCCACTCTTAAACCCATTATTGGAAAGGGGGGATGGTTGCCTTAGACAAATCATTATTCATCCCCTGGGATTCTGTTACGAGAGGTTTCCACCTATTACTAAATAAGGGTTCTGTTAGGAAAGAAAGGGAATTGCTGTTGTGTTAGTCATCTAATACAAAATTCCATAGACTGGGTGGTTTAAACAACAGGAAACTGGAGGCTGAAAAGTCCAATATCATGGCCCAGCAGGGTTCATTTCTGGTGAAGACTGTCTGCCTGTTTGGACATGGCGATCATATTGCTGTGTGCTCACGTGGCTTTCCTGAGGTGTGTGCTGGGAGAGAGAGAGACAGTGGGAGAGAGGAAAAAGAGCAAGCTCTCTGGCATCTCTTCTTATAAGGGCACTAATCCCATCATGAGGGTCCCACCTCCTGACCTCACTTAACCCTAATTACCTCCCAAAGTTCTCAGCTCCAAATACTATCACATTCGGGGGTTAGGGCTCTGACATGTGAATTTTGGGGGGAAACACATATTCAGCCCATCACACCTGCCAAGTAGGCAATAAACAATACCTGCCATTCCTTCTCTGTGGGATGATTAGGTGGTCCCAGCTTGGGTAGCAGACTGGGGATTATGTTGGTTGCAGGGGACACCAAAATTATGATTATGGTGCTCTCAGTAAAAGTGAAATCATGTGTGTCTAGCCACTTAGCCCAGACACATTCTCACACATGCTCCCTCACAGACCTCTAGAGCCTGAAACAACTAGTCATGGGATCTGTGCACAGAGTGTGTCGTAGATCATCTCAGCCATCATGAGACAGGCTGAGTGTTGGTGGGGCATTGCTTCTGTCAGAACGTGACCTGGTTTATCCCAAAGGGTCCAGAATCTATGGAGATGTACAGTAGCCTATTGACAGTTTCCTGAATATCCTACACATGCAATCTTTGTCTGCCTATGGCCAGTGTCTCCACCACCAACAAACTTATGGCTAGCCATACTGCCCAGTTTCTAGGCAAGGCCTGGGGATGGTCATTTCTAGTCTCCTGCGTAAAGGAAGTAAATGTGACAGATTACTATTTCACCATTAGTATTCCTTTGGTACCCCAAAAGGTCTTCATTTCTGCCACCTTCACCCCAGATAGCTAGACATGAGCCATCCACTTCTCTGGGGTGTAAAAATTAGGGATCTTTAACTGCAAGCAATAGAAACCAACACTGGATGATACAACTAATAGGGGACTTAAAAAATATATATATATATATTTATTTATTTATTTATCTATATTTTTGGCTATGTTGGGTCTTCGTTGCTGAGCGCGGGCTTTCTCTAATTGTGGCAAGTGGGGGATACTCTTCCTTGTGGTGCGCGGGCTTCTCGTGGAGGTGGCTTCTCTTGTTGTGGAGCATGGGCTCTAGGTGTGCAGGCTTCAGTAGTTGCAGCATGCAGGCTCAGTAGTTGTGGCTCGCAGGCTTAGTTGCTCTGTGGCATGTGGGATCTTCCCAGATTAGGGATCGAACCCATGTCGCCTGCATTGGCAGGCAGATTCTTAACCACCGTGCCACCAGGGAGTTAATAGGGGACTTTAGAAGAGGTTTTAGAAAGCTCATATACTTAACAGGAAGGCTGGAAAATCAGGCTTGGAATTGGGCAGGAACAGTAAGCTCTGGAGGATAAGGAAGCAGGAGAGGCAGGAGCAGCCTGGATGGACACCACTGCCTAAATAATGAAAACCAACCATTTTCAATTCGGTTCTCTGCAGAACATTCAAACTAGAGGCAGGATCAATTTTAGATGGATTGCAAATTTAAATGTGCATGGAAAAATCAATAAAGCCTTTAGAGGAAAACAGAAGATAGCCTCTTTGGGCCAGAGGGGGCAGGGCAGGGTATCAAACACAAGCCTGGTTTGCCAAAGGGAAGACTCCTGGTCTAGACCAGGAATGGGGAGTGGAGGCAGAGCCCAGAGGTTTGGAGGGTGGGGCATGCCTGTGGCTTAGCGGTTTGAGAAGCTCAAGCACAGAATATACATGGCAGCCTTGGAAGGATTCCAGATCCCTTCTACTGTGGCTCAGGTTTTCCCACTGCACCTCCTTCTTGGTCAAGGCCAGTTCAGCCTGCTGGCAAAGGGTCTCAGGGCCCACAGCTGTGCAGGAACAGGTAGGGGCTCATGCATCTCTTCTCCCAATGAAGGTGCTTAACTAGCTGGGGCAAGGGCTAAGGAGCCAGATTGGGAGTTTAGCAGTGTGGAAATCCAGTGTTCCTGGGGGAGTTCTCAAAGAGAGTGCGGTACACAGCTCTGAGGTCCAGAGGCTGAAATACAGGGCCACTGGTGACCTCAACAGGGGATAGAGCTGTGGAAGCAGAGACCTTGTGCTTTATGTTTCAATAAAAAAACACAACTGTTTAGCACAGGGAACTCTACTCAATACTCTGCAATGACATATATGGGAATAGAATCTAAAAAAGAGTGGATATATGGATGTGTATAACTGACTCACTTCGCTGTACTGCAGAAACTAACACAACATTGTAAATCAACTATACTCCAATAAAAATTTATTAAAAAGGGCTTCCGTGGTGGCCCAGTGGTTAAGAATCCCCTTGCCAATGCAGGAGACACGGGTTTGAGCCCTGGTCCAGGAAAATCCCACATGCCGCAGAGCAACTAAGCCCGTTCGCCACAACTACTGAGCCTGCGCTCTAGAGCCCGCGAGCCACAGCTACTGAAGCCCGCATGCCCTAGAGCCTATGCTCTGCAACAACGGAAGCCACCGCAAGGAAAAGCCTGCTCACCACAATGAAGAGTAGCTCCCGCTCACCACAACTAGAGAAAGCCCCCGCTCAGCAACGAAGACGCAACGCAGCCAAAAATAAATAAAATAAGTAAACTTAAAAAAATTTTTTTAATGAAAAAATTAATTAAAACCCCCCCAACTATTACTATTGTGCCAGGCCCATTCTAAGCACTCTACACGTGCCATCTTACTTAATCCTCCTAATAACTCTCATGTAAATTGCTATTACTCTCCTCATTTTACAGATGAGGAAACAGGATCAGAAAGTTTAAGGCACTTGCCCCAGGTCACACAGCTATTTAAAGAGGCAGATCTGGGGTTTAAATGTTGGCAATATGGCTCCAGAGATACATTCTGCACCTTACATTGCCTCTTACATAAGCCAGGCAGATAAACATAGACCTGAAGCTGACTCTCTGAGCAAGTGCTGGGAACCAGAATGCATGAGAGGTCAAGGAGACACAGATACAGGTGCATTTCAAGGATGAGAACCAGAGAGCCAAATGCGGTGGCGAGCAGGAGGGAGTGTCAGAGAGTTAGGGTGTGACTGTGTTGAGGTAAATGCTGTACAGCCCTGCACCTCCCTTTTGGAGGGCTCCCAAATGTGATTTTTAGAGGTTCCACGTGGGACTTCTGACACCAGGTTGATAATGAGAATCTTGGGTTCCTTCAGAATTCCACAGTGGAACTTGTCCAGCAAATCCTGCTGCTTTGAGCTGTTTTGCACACACATCAAATTTCTTCAACACTTGCCTCTTATCTTGGTGACGGTGGACATGGTTGTTGCTTGCCTGTAGGACTGTGTACATATTCCTTACCCTGGCCTCCAAAACCCTGCGTAACTCAACAACCCCAAGTCTCAGCTGTAGTCTGCCCAATCTCCCCACTGAGACCCACATAACAAATTCATATTCCAGACTCTTCCACTTTCCTTTCCTGGCATACCCCTTCCCCCTGTCTTTAACCGTTGAAATACCACCAATCCTTCACCACTTAGCTCAAATTCCATCACCTCCACTTAGTCTTCTGTGTTAATCAGGGTTCTCCAGAGAGCCAGAACCAGAACTAGAACCAGAATATAAAAACAGAATATACATATATAAATTAGCTATAAGGAATTGGCTTATGCAGTCGGGAAGATAAGAATTCCCAATATCTGTAGTCAGCAAGCTAGAGGCCCAGGAGAGCTGATGTGTAGCTCCTGGCCAGGTCCGAAGGCTTGGGAACCAGGAGAGCTGATGGTGTAAGTTCTAGTCCAAAAGCTGGCAAGCTCAAGACCCAAGAAGGGCCAGTGTTTCACTTTGGGTCCAAAGGCTGGAAAAAGACTAACGTCCCAGCAAGCTATCAGGCAAGAGGAGTTCCCTTTCCAGGGAGGGTCAATCTTTTTGTTCTGTTCAAGGCCTTCAACTGATTGGATGAACCTCACCCACATTAGGGAGGGCAATCTGCTTTACCCAGTCCATGGATTGAATTGTTACTCTCATCCAAAAACACCATTGCAGACACACCCAGAATAAATTTTGACCAAATGTCTGGGCACCCCATGGCCCAGTTAAGTTGACACATACATTAACCAACACACCTTTCTTCATTTTTTAATTTGAACTATGTCCTCCAAGCCCCAAATTGTTACCTGTGGTTGCTCTTGAGGGATGGGATTCCAGGAGGCGAAGGGAGAACTCCCATTTTTACTCTTTACTATTCAAAAAGAGGGTTAAAAGTGGTGAACTTTGAATAAATTGTACTTTCTTCTTTTGTTGCTTTTCTATATTACCTTCCATTTGTGCTTTTCCAAATCATCTATACAGTCAGCCCTCTGTATCTGCAAGTTCCAAATCCACAGATTCAATCAACTATAGATAGAAGATATCAAAAACATTTTTTTTCCAGAAAGTTCCATATAAGGGGCTTCCCTGGTGGCAAAATGGTTGAGAATCTGCCTGCTAATGCAGGGGACACGGGTTAGAGCCCTGGTCTGGGAGGATCCCACATGCCACGGAGCAACTAGGCCCGTGAGCCACAACTACTGAGCCTGTGTGTCTGGAGCCTGTGCTCTACAACAAGAGAGGCTGCGATACTGAGAGGCCCGCGCACCGCAATGAAGAGTGGCCCCCACTTGCCACAACTGGAGAAAGCCTTCGCACAGAAATGAAGACCCAACACAGCAAAAATAAATAAATTAATTAATAAAATGATCACCCAAAATTAAAAAAAGAAAGTTCCATATCAGAAAACAATCTGGGGACTTCCCTGGTGGTGCAGTGGTTAAGAATCTGCCTGCCAATGCAGGGGACATGGGTTCGATCCCTGGTCCAGGAAGGTCCCACATGCTGCAGCTATTGAAGCCCATGTGCCTAGAGCCCATGCTCTGCAGCAAGAGAAGCCACCGCCATGAGAAGCCCGTGCACCGCAATGAAGAGTAGCCCCCGCTCGCCACAACTAGAGAATGTCCTTACACAGCAACGAAAACCCAATGCAGCCCCCCAAAATAAATTAAATAAATAAATAAATCTTAAAAAGAAAAAAGAAAACAATCTGATCAAAAACTAATCAACAGGGGGAGACCTTCAAGATGGCAGGGGAGTCAGACATGGAGATCACCTTCCTCTTTACAAATACATCAGAAGTACATCTACATGCAGAACAACATGTACAGAACATCTACTGAATGCTGGCAGAAGACCTCAGACTTCCCAAAAGGTAAGAAACTCCCCACGTACCTGGGTAGGGCAAAAGAAAAAAGAAAAAACAGACAAAAAATATGGACAGGACCTGCACCTCTGGGAGGGAGATGTGTGGGAGGAAAAGTGTCCAAAGACTAGGAAGCCCCTTCACTAACCGGGATGGGGAGGGGAAGCTTCGGAACCATAGAGGAGACTGCAGCAACAGGGGTGCAGAGGGAAAAGCGGAGAGATTCCCGCATAGAGGATCTGTGGCGACCAGCACTCACCAGCCCAAGATGCTTGTCTGCTCCCCCACCAGGGTGGGGTGGGGCTGGGAGCTGAACCTTGGGCTTTGGAGGTCAGACCCCAGGGAGAGGGCTGGGGTTGGCTGTGTGAACACTGCCTGAAGGGGGCTAGTGTGCCACAGCTAGCCGGGAGGGAGTCCGGGAAAATGTCTGGACCTGCCAGAGAGGAAAGAAACCATTGTTTTGGGGTGTGCGAGGAGAGAGACTTCCTGCTCTGTGTGCCCATAGATGACAGAGCACTGCCTAAGCAAGCTCCAGAGAAGGGTACGAGCCACAGCTATCATCTTGGACCTGAGAGACGGGCACAGACCACTACTGCTGCCGCCGCTGTCACCAAGAATCCTGTGTGCAAGCACAGGTCACTACCCACACCCCGCTGGGAGCCTGTGCAGCCCACCACTGCCAGGGTCCTGTGATCCAGGGCCAACCTCCCTGGTAGAACAGATGGCATGCCTCAGGCTGTTGCAATGTCATGCAGGCCTGCCGCTGCAGGCACACCCTGCATTCCAATTATGACTACCGTACCCCTCCCTCCCCCCAGCCTGAGTGAGCAAGAGAGCCCTAATCAGCCACTGCTTTAACCCGCTCCTCTCTGGGCTGAGAATAGACGCCTGAGGGTGGCCTACATTCAGAGGCAGTGCCAAAACCAAAGCTGAACCCCAGGAGCTGTTCAAACAAAGAAGAGAAAGGGAAATCTCTCCCAGCAGCCTCAGGAGCAGCAGATAAAATCCCCACAGTCGGCTTGATAAACCCTGCATCTGTGCACTACCTGCATAGACAACAAATGTTCCCAAAACTGAGGCAGTGGACTTCGGGAGCAACTGTAGACTTGGGGTTTACTTTCTGCATTTGATTTGTTTTTGGTTTCATGTTTATCTTAGTTTAGCTTTTAGTGCTTGTTTTCATTGGTGGGATTGTTTATTGGTTTGGTTGCTCTCTTCCTTTTTTATTTTTCTCTTTTTGTGAGTGTGCATGTGTATGTTTCTTTGTGTGATTTTGTCTGTTCAGTTTTGCTTTTACAATTTGTTTTGGGCTTCTGTCTGTTCATTTTCTTTTTCTTCCATGCAGTGCAGCTGGTAGGGTGTTTGTGCTCCTGTTGGTGTCAGGCCTGAGCATCCGAGGTGGGAGAGCCGAGTCCAGGACATTGGACCACCAGAGACCTCCCAGGCCCATGTAATATCAATCGGCGAGAGCTCTCCCAGAGATCTCCATCTCAACACTAAGACTGAGCTCCATACAATGGCCAGCAAGCTCCAGTGCTGGATGCCCCATGCCAAACAACTAGCAAGACAGGAACACAACCCCACTCATTAGCAGAGAGGCTGCCTAAAGTCATAGTAAGCTCAGAGACACCCCAAAACACACCACCAGGCACAGCACTGCCCACCAGAAAGACAAGATCCAGCCCCACCCACCAGAACACAGGCACCAGTTTCTGCCACCAGGAAGCCTACACAAATCACTGAACCAACTTCACCCACTGGGGGAAGACATCAAAAACAATGGGAACTACAAACCTGCAGCCTGCAAAAAGGAGACCCCAGACACAGTTAGTTAAACAAGGGAAAATGGAGAAATATGTAGCAGATTAAAGAGCAAGGTAAAAACCCACCAGACCAAACAAATGAAGAGGAAATAGGCAGTCTACCTGAAAAAGAATTCAGAGTAATGATAACAAAGATGAACTAAAATCTCGGAAATAGAATGGAGAAAATTCAAGAAATGTTTAACAAGGACCTAGAAGAACTAAAGAGTAAACAAACAATGATGAACAACACAATAAATGAAATTAAAGATACTCTAGAAGGAATCAGTAGCAGAATAACTGAGGCAGAAGAAAGGATAAGTGACCTGGAAGATAAAAAGGTGGAAATAACTACCTCAGAGCAGAATAAAGAATAAGAATGAAAAGAATTGAGGACAGTGTCAGAACCTCTGGGACAACATTGAACACACCAACATTCAAATTAGAGGGGTCCCAGAAAAAGAAGAGAAAAAGAAAGGGTCTGAGAAAATATTTGAAGAGATTATAGTCAAAAACTACCCTAATATGGGAAAGGAAGTAGTCAATCAAGTCCAGAAAGAGCAGAGAGTCCCATACAGGTTAAATCCAAGGAGAAACACGCCAAGACACATATTAATCTAACTATCAAAAATTAACTACAAAGAAAAATATAAAGAAAGCAGCAAGGGAAAAGCAACAAATAACATAAAAGGAAATCCCCATAAGGTTAACAGCTGATCTTCCAGCAGAAACTCTGCAAGCCAGAGGGAGTGGCAAGACATATTTAAAGTGATGAAAGGGAAAAAACTACAACCAAGATTACTCTACTCAGCAAGGATCTCATTCAGATTCGATGGAGAAATTAAAACCTTTACAGACAAGCAAAAGTTAAGAGAATTCAGCACCACCAAACCAGCTTTACAACAAATGCTAAAGGAACTTCTCTAGGCAGGAAACACAACAGAAGGAAAAGACTTACAAAAACAAACCCAAAACAATTAAGAAAATGGTAATAGGAACATACATATCAACATGTATTGATATATTGAACATACATATCAAAAAAAGACACAGATTGGCTGAATGGATACAAAAAGAAGACCTGTATATATGCTGTCTACAAGAGACCCACTTCAGACCTAGGGACACATACAGACTGAAAGTGAGGGGTTGGAAAACGATATATCATGCAAATGGAAATCAAAAGAAAGCTGGAATAGCAATACTCATATCAGACAAAATAGACTTTAAAATAAAGACTATTACAAGAGACAAAGAAGGACACTACATAATGATCAAGGGATCAATCCAAGAAGAATATATAAAAATTGTAAATATTTATGCACCCAACATAGGAGCACCTCAACACAAAAGACAAATGCTAACAGCCATAAAAGGGGAAATCCACAGTAACACAATCATAGTAGGGGACTTTAACACCCCACTTTCACCAATGGACAGATCATCCAAAATGAACATATATAAGGAAACACAAGCTTTAAATGACACATTAACGAAGATGGACTTTATTGATATTTATAGGACATTCCATCCAAAAACAACAGAATACACTTTCTTCTCAAGTGCTCATAGAACATTCTCCAGGATAGATCATATCTTGGGTCACAAATCAAGCCATGGTAAATTTAAGAAAACTGAAATTGCATCAAGTATCTTTTCCGACAACAATGCCATGAGACTAGATATCAATTACAGGAAAATAAACTGTAAAAAATAGAAACACATGGAGGCTAAACAATATGCTACTAAATAACCAAGATATCACTGAAGAAATCAAAGAGGAAATCAAAATATACCTAGAAACAAATGACAGTGAAAACATGATGACCCAAAACCTGTGGGATGCAGCAAAAGCAGTTCTAAGAGGGAAGTTTATAGCAATACAATCCTACCTCAAGAAACAAAAAAAATCTCAAATAAACAACCTAAACTTATACCTAAAACAATTAGAGAAAGAAGAAGAAAAAGAAGAAGAAAAGAAGAAGAAGAAGAGCAACAACAACGACAAAAACAACAAAAAAACCCCAAAGTTAGCAGAAGGAAAGAAATCATAAAGATCAGATCAGAAATAAATGAAAAAGAAATGAAGGGAACAACAGCAATGATTAATAAAACGAAAAGCTGGTTGTTTTAGAAGATAAACAAAATTGATAAATAGGCAGAATCATCAAGAAAAAAAGGAAGAAGCCTCAAATCAACAGAATTAGAAATGAAAAAGGAGAAGTAAAAACTGACACTGCAGAAATACAAAGGATCATGAGAGATGACTACAAGCAGCTATATGCCAATAAAATGGACAACGTGGAAGAAGTGGACAAATTCTTAGAAAAGTACAAGCTTCCAAGACTGAACAGGAAGAAATTGAAAATATGAACTGACCATTCACAAACACTGAAATTGAAACTGTTATTAAAAGTCTTCCAACAGGGGCTTCCCTGGTGGCGCAGTGGTTGAGAGTCCGCCTGCCGATGCAGGGGACACAGGTTCATGCCCCGGTCCAGGAAGATCCCACATGCCGCGGAGCGGCTGCGCCCGTGAGCCATGGCCGCTGAGCCTGCACGTCCGGAGCCTGTGCTCCGCGACGGGAGGGGCCACAACAGTGAGAGGCCCGCGTACGGCAAAAAAAAAAAAAAAAAAAAAAAAAAGTCTTCCAACAAACAAAAGCCCAGGACAAGAGGGCCTCACAGGTGAACTCTATCAAACATTTAGAGAAGAGCTAACACCCATCCTTATTAAGCTCTTCCAAAATATAGCAGAGGGAGGAACACTCCCAAACTCATTCTACAAGGCCACCATCACCTTGATACCAAAACCAGACAAGGATGTCACAAAGAAAGAAAACTACAGGCCAATATCACTGTTGAACATAGATGCAAAAATCCTCAACAAAATATCAACAAATAGAATCCAGCAGCACATTAAAAGGATCATACACCATGATCAAGTGGAATTTATCCCAGGAATGCAAGGATTCTTCAATATATACAAATCAATCAATGTGATACACCATATTAACAAATTGAGGGATAAAAGCCATATGATCATCTCAATAGATGCAGAAAAAGCTATTGACAAAATTCAACATCAATTTATGATAAAAACTCTCCAGAAAGTGGGCACAGAGGGAACCTACCTCAACATAATAAAGGCTGTATACAACAAACTCACAGCAAACATCATTTTCAATGGTGAAAAACTGAAACCATTTCCTCTAAGATCAGGAACAAGACAAGGGTGCCCCCATCACCACTATTATTCAACATAGTTTTGGAAGTTTTAGCCATGGCAATCACAGAAGAAAAAGAAATAAAAGGAGTCCAAATCGGAAAAGAAGAAGTAAAACTGTCACTGTTTGCAGATGACATGATACTACACAGAATCCTAAAGATGCTGCCAGAATACTACTAGAGATAATCAATGAATTTGGTAAAGTAGCAGGGTACAAAATTACTGCACAGAAATCTCTTGCATTCCTATACACTAACAATGAAAAATCTGAAAGAGAAGTTAAGGAAACACTCCCATTTACCACAGCAACAAAAAGAATAAAATGCCTAGGAATAAACCTACCTAAGGAGGCAAAAGACCTGTATGCAGAAAACTATAAGACACTGATGAAAGAAATCAAAGATGACACAAACACATGGAAAGCAATCTACAGATTCAATGCAAGCCCTATCAAACTACCAATGGCATTTTTCACAGAACTAGAACAAAAAAGTTTACAGTTTGTATGGAAACACACAAGACCCCAAATAGCCAAAGCAATCTTTTTTTTTTTTTTTTTTTGCGGTACACGGGCCTCTCACTGCTGCGGCCTCTCCCACTGCGGAGCACAGGCTCTGGACGCGCAGGCTCAGCAACCATGGCTCACGGGCCCAGCCGCTCCGTGGCACGTGGGATCTTCCCAGACCAGGGCATGAAGCAGCGTCCCCTGCATCGGCAGGCAGACTCTCAACCACTGTGCCACCAGGGAAGCCCCCCAAAGCAATCTTAAGAAAGAAAAAAGGAGCCTGAGGAATCAGGCTCTCTGACTTCAGACTATAGTACAAAACTACAGTAATCAAGACAATATGGTATTGGCACAAAAACAGAAATCTAGATCAATGGAACAATATAGAAAGCCCAGAGAAAACCCCACGCACATATGGTCACGTTATCTTTGACAAAGGAGGCAAGAATATACAATGAAGAAAAGACAGCCTCTTCAATAAGTGGTGCTGAGAAAACTGAACAGCTACGTGTAAAAGGATGAAATTAGAACACTTCTTAACACCATACACAAAAATAAACTCAAAATGGATTAAGGACCTAAATGTAAGGCCAGACACTCTAAAGCTCTTAGAGGAAAACATAGGCGGAACATTCTATGACATAAATCACAGTGAGATCCTTTTTGACCCACCTCCTAGAATAATGGGAGTAAAAACAAAAATGAATAAATGGGACCTAATGAAACTTAAAAGCTTTTGCACAGCAAAGGAAACCATAAACAAGATGAAAAGACAACCCTCAGAATGAGAGAAAATATTTGCAAACGAAGCAATGACAAAGGATTAATCTCCAAAATATACAAGCAGCTCATATACCTCAATATCAAAAAAGGCAAACAACCCAATCCAAAAATGAGTGGAAGAGGCTTCCCTGGTGGTGCAGTGGTTGGGAGTCCACCTGCCAATGCAGGGGACACGGGTTCAATCCCTGGCCTGGGAAGATCCCTCATGCCACAGAGCAACTAAGCCAGGGCGCCACATCTACTGAGCCTCTGCTTTAGAGCCCGTGAGCCACAACTCCTGAAGTTTGCGTGCCTAGAGCCTGTGCTCCGCAACAAGAGAAGCCACCACAATGAGAAGGCTGCACACCACAGCGAAGAGTAGCCCCCACTCACTGCAACCAGAGAAAGCCTGCGTGCAGCAACAAAGACCCAATGCAGACAAAAATAAATAAATAAATAATTTTAAAAAAAGAAGTGAGTAGAAGACCTAAATAGACATTCCTCCAAAGAAGATATACAGATTGCCAACAAACACATGAAAGAATGCTCAACATCTCTAATCATTAGAGAAATGCAAATCAAAACCACGATGAGGTATCACCTCACACCAGTCGGAATGGCCATCATCAAAAAATCTATGAACAATAAATGCTGGAGAGGGTGTGGAGAAAAGGGAACCCTTTTGCACTGTTGGTGGAATGTAAATTGATACAGCCACTATGGAGAACAGTGTGGAGGTTCCTTAAAAAACTAAAAACAGAACTACCATATGACCCAGCAATCCCACTACTGGGCATATACCCTGAGAAAACCATAATTCAAAAAAAGACAGGTACCACAATGTTCATTGCAGCACTATTTACAATAGCCAGGTTATGGAAGCAACCTAATTGTCATCGACAGATGACTGGATAAAGAAGATGTGGCACATATATACAATGGAATATTGCTCAGTCATAAAAAGAAATGAAATTGAGTTATTTGTAGCGTGTTGGATGGATTTGGAGTCTGTTGTACAGGGTGAAGTAAGTCAGAAAGAGGAAACCAAATACTGTATGCTAACACATATATATGGAATCTAAAAAAAAATGATTCTGATGAACCTAGGGGCAGATGGGAATAAAGATGCAGACATAGAGAATGGACTTGAGGACACGGGGAGGGGGAAGAGTAAGCTGGGATGAAGTGAGAGAGTGTCATGGACATATATACACTACCAAATGTAAAATAGATAGCTAGTGGGAAGCAGCTGCATAGCACAGGGAGGTCAGCTCAGTGCTTTGTGACCACCTAGAGGGGTGGGATAGGGAGGGTGGGAGGGAGATGCAAGAGGGAGGGCATATAGGGATATATGTATACATATAGCTGATTCACTTTGTTATACAGCAGAAACTAACACAACATTGTAAAGCAATTATACCCCAATAAAGATGTAAAAATAAACCAACAAAAACCAAACAAAGAAAAAAACAAATGGAATGAATTGGATAATCAAATTCAATATAATCTTAGCAGGTTGAAAATAAGAGCTAATCAACAGAACCATTTAATTAAACATTTGATCTAATATAAAATAAAAAAGTTCCAAAAAGCAAAACTTCAATTTGCTGCACATAGGCAGCTATTTACATAGCACTTACATTGTATCAGGTATTATGAGTAATCTAGAGATAATTTAAAGTATATGGGAGGATGTGCATAGGTTATATGCAAATACTACGCCATTCTGTATAAGGGACTTGAGCATTGGAGGATTTTGGTATCTGTGAGAGTCCTGGGACCAATCCTCGGCAGATACTGAGGGTTGCCTGTGTTTTGAAAATAGATTTAATTCCAACTTTTTTTTTTTTTTAACAGTACGCGGGCCTCTCACCGTTGCGGCCTCCACCGTTGTGGCCTCCCCCGTTGCAGAGCACAGGCTCTGGACGCGCAGGCTCAGCAGCCATGGCTCACGGGCCCAGCCGCTCCGCGGCATGTGGAATCTTCCCGGACCAGGGCACGAACCCGTGTCCCCTGCATCGGCAGGCGGACTCTCAACCACTGCGCCACCAGGGAAGCCCTAATTCCAACTTTTGATACCTGTTATCGACAATACAGAAGACCGAGGAAGATATTTGTAAACCACACGATGCAGTACACAAAATCCGTGACTACTGGAAACTATTCAGGATAAACAACCTTGTTTCTTCAACAGATAAATTCCAAGTGTTATAAAAAGAAGTGGAGGGAAAACCTGTGATTAAAAGAGATTTTAAAAACAACAACCATTTGTAATGTGTGGGTATTATTTGGATTCCATTAAAAAAAAAACTCCACAAAATGAAAAAAGAAAAATTCACAGCATTTAGGAGACAATTGAAAATTTAAACACTGACATGACATTTGACACTATTAAGGGATTTCCCACTCTTCTTCGCTCACTTTCCTCTAGCCACTGGCCTTCAAGATAGTCTTTGAATGTTTGCTCCAGCCTCAGGATCTTTTTTTTTTCTTTTTTTATAAATTTATTTATTTCATTTATTTATTTTTGGCTGCATTGGGTCTTCATTGCTGTGGACGGGCTTTCTCTAGTTGTGGTGAGCAGGGGCTACTCTTTGTTGTGGTGCGCAGGCTTCTCATTGCGGTGGCTTCTCTTGTTGCGGAGCACAGACTCTAGGTGAGCGGGCTCAGTAGTTGTGGCTCGTGGGCTCAGTAGTTGTGGCTCGCAGGCTCCAGAGTGCAGCCTCAGCAGCTGTGGCACACAGGCCCAGCTGCTTCACAGCATGTGGGATCTTCCCGGACCAGAGATTGAACCTGCGTCCCCTGCATTTGCAGGCGGTCTCTCAACCACCGCGCCACCAAGGAAGCCCTTCCTCAGGATCTTTATATTCATTTTTCCTATTCTAGATTGTCCTTCCTTAAAACTTCTAATGGCTTTTTCCCCCCTTGATTTAGGTGTCTACTTAAATGTTAGGATTTCAGAGATGCTTTCTCTCTGCCCTATATAAAAAGCCCTACTTCTTCCCACCATTTACCCTGCTTTTGAGATTTTCATAGCACTTATCACTGATTGAAATTACACATTTACATGTTTTTCTCTTTATTTTCCATTTCCTTCCTCTCCTCCTCCCAGGAATGTAAGCTTCATGAGGGCAAGAATTTTGTCTCTTTCACCTTTGTATCTCTAGTGCTTAGCACTGTAGTTGAATAAGTATTTTCTGAATGAGTTACTGAGTGAATCTTCCAGAAGTGGTCTGATACACACCTATCTTCTCTAGAGGATAGGAAAGTGAAAATACTATTTACCAGCCACTTAGTCTACTTAGCATCCCATAGGGCAGGCACAAGCTATGGAGCTCATGTAAATTTCCACATGGGCTCCCACGGATCTTTTTCTCCCAAGAGTCTTGTACCTGGTGCACTGGGACTGACAGCTGGCCCCCAGGATTGTAATCCACATGCAATCAGAGAGCAATGACTTTACCTTAACCCTCTCGGTGGTGTTCTAAAAGGAAAGCAACTCACCCCAACAAGAGCCAATGCATCTCTGAGGAGAGTCCCAAATGATCTTTAGGCCCAGCTGTCTTGTATCTATCTTCTGGGGAGAGGAGTCTTGTACTAAAATGAAAAAGTTAGTCAAGTTTAAGAGCTGTAAATACAGCACAGGGTGGTTCTGTTTTATGGCCTCACAGTGTCTAACTGAGGTTGGAAGAAAGTGTTTCACTTCATCAGCAACTGAGGGGAGCTGTACCTTGCCTCTGACCCCAGAGACATGGGAGCTCTCAGAGGGGTTGATGGGGGCACCTGGCACAGCAGGAGAGTGGAAACCAAGGCACAAGAGTCACAGTGCATGTCAGGCGAGGAGTGACTGTTGGAAGGACAGGGGAGCTGCACGGCTAACACTGGGTCTGGGGGTGCCAAAGAAGGGGAGTGGATCAGTCAGGTTTCACTGCAATGATTCTGTTTTTTTAAAAAAAATTAATGTATTTATTTATTTATTTTTGCCTGTGTTGGGTCTTTGTTGCTGCGCGTGGGCTTTTCTCTAGTTGCCGCGAGCGGGGGCTACTTTTCGTTGCGGTGCACAGGCTTCTCATTGCGGTGGCTTCTCTTGTTGCAGAGCACAAGGATCTAGGCACACGGGCTTCAGTAGCTGTGGCACGTGGGCTCAGTAGTTGCGACTCGCGGCTCTAGAGTGCAGGCTCAGTAGTTGTGGTGCATGGGCTCTAGTTGCTCTGCGGCATGTGGGATCTTCCCGGACCGGGGCTCGAACCCGTGTCCCCTGCATTGGCAGGCGGATTCTCAACCACTGCGCCTCCAGGGAAGCCCAATCATCCTGTTTAAACAAAGAAACAAACCCAGATTTCGATGGCTTGCAGCAACATCAGCACCACATTCATGTTTCTCACTCTAGGTCTTCAGTTTCAGGCTGGTTGTTCTGCTTCAGCCTGTGGCTTCACGACTCTCATGTCATGGAGGATGACAGAAGTTCAAGAAGTCAAACCATAAGTCAAATCATTATGCTGTACACCTTAAACTTATACAGTGCTGTATGTCAATTATATTTCAATAAAACTGGAAGAAAAAACCAAACCATGCAAGCACATTTATAACCTCTGCTTAGGTGATACCCATGAATATTCCACTGACAAACAAATCACATAGTCAAGCCCCACATCCATGGGGCTTGAAAATGTACTGCAGTGGGAGACCCTACAAAGTCAAATGGCAAAGGCTGTGGATGTTTCATTCTACTGCAGGGAGGGAGTAAAGGAGCAGGAACCCAGTCTCCCACAGGGCCCATCAAGGCTGTTTGGAGGCAAAAGTGAGTTACCATGGAGACACCTTGCGCAAGAAGAGTGATATCTCAATGGTAAGGGCATGCAGCGGAAGACTGCTCCTTTGTTACTGTTACTTTGGATTCATATTCCTCGATTTTACCCTCCAGGCTAAATTTCCAGCCTCCTTGAGTTTTACCCCCCAGGCTAAATATGAGCCCACAGAAGCTCAAATTACAGGACCATGACCTTCTATCTTCAGCAGGAAGCCACAAGGCTGAGGACTTGAACACACAGAGCTTGCAGCTTGTAAGATAAAGGGCTACATATCCGTGCAGTCCAATGCATGAACCAGGCGTGGTATGGGAAAAGAAGCACCTGGGTCTTCTTCAGGTTTGCTTAAAATTATAGGTAAGATTTTCCTTTCTCTGCATTTATGAGCTTGGTTCTGCAGTGGCTTGTTTTTATATCTAAGAATTATAGCAACACTCAGTGTACCCAACATTGCATGGGAATCAAGGTTCTGCGTAACTGCTATTTCCACGTAATGGAAACTTGCCCCTTCAAGTGCCAAAACAGTGTGTATTTTTATCACTTTTTAAAAATAGAAATTGTTCTAAAATATAAAATTTATTACCTGTCTTAAAAATCAAATGAGCCCAAACATAATTCAACCCTTTTTTAAAGACTCAGAATATTTCTTTGCCCATTATTGTGCAACACAACACAATTTCTCCTCCTCTATTTATCTGTATTCCTTTTTGTATTCAGCTTTCACTTCCTTTTTGTATCATTTGATTCATTTCTCAAGAAACAAATTCCTCAATTTATTTCCTTGCTTCCAATCTATGGTAGGCAAGGAACCTAGTTATCTAGCTTTATTAGAAACATATGTTGGGGCTTCCCTGGTGGTGCAGTGGTTAAGAATCCGCCTGCCAATGCAGGGACACAGGTTCAAGCCCTGGTCCGGGAAGATCCCACATGTCACAGAGCAACTAAGCCAGTGAGCCACAACTACTGAGCCCACGTGCCACAACTACTGAAGCCTGTGTGCCTAGAGCCCGTGCTCCACAACAAGAGAAACCACCACAATGAGAAGCCCACGCACTGCAGTGAAGAGTAGCCCCAGATTGCCCCAACTAGAGAAAGCCCGTGTAGAACAATGAAGACCTAATGCAGCCAAAAATAAATAAATTAAATTAAATTAAAAAAAAGAAACATATGTTAAGACCCATACATGCAAGGGAAGACAGTAGTTGATAAAGATGGCATTTTAAATCAGTAGGGAACAAATGGAAAATTAGCTATTCATTTGGGAAAAAAATAGTAAACTGACCTCCTTAACTCTGTGAACAAAGAAAAAGGAACAAAATAGTGTCATTCATCAACCAGTTATATAAAGGTTAAGTCAAAACCCACTGCAGTGGCCCTCCAGTAGTGCATCCTGAGGGGAATTCAGGATGAAAAAACAGGATGAGGCACTCTGTACTTTAGATAAATGGGCCCCTAGATAGTTAGACGTATATCTCAGGAAGAATTTCAATGACTCTAGATTCTTGTCTCTTCCTATACATAGAAAAGCACTAAAATCATTAGCTTGAGATATGTGTTCTTTGCGAAGAGTAGTAATCTTTTGCCGGGCTGTATGCTTGAACGCCCATATTTCCTAGCCAAAAAATGCAGGTATATACTGACTCCTCCCCTACCTCTTTGGAGCAATTCATCAGAGCTGTCTCCCAGACAATAGTCCTCAGTAAGACCCTGAATAAAACTTAAACTCACAGATCTCATGTTGTGCATTTTTCTTTAAGTCGACAACTCCTTTGTAAGTTCCAGATGGATTTTTACATTTATTTCAAAAACAAAGCAACAAAAGTATTTGAATAAACTGTGGAAGAATAAAATATAAAAGAATCTTGAAATAGTGAAGACTTTCTTAACCAAGAAACAAAATGCAGAAGCAAAGAAAAAAAAAGTAACCTCATAAAAATAAAATTTTCTGTATTATCATAGATACACACTCAACTTAAAAGACAAGCAAAAGACTGGAAAGAATAATTGCCACAAATATAAAAGGCAAAATGTTAGTATCCAAAATGTATAAAGAATGCCTACAAATTAATAAGGAAAAGATAACCTAATAGAAATATGGGCAAAGGAAATGAACAGGCAACTCTGTAAAAAGGAAATACAAATGGCCAGCAAACATATAGAAAGATGTTCATTCTCCCCAGTGATAGAATCATATATAGCAAAACAAAACAGAGACATCCTTTTTATCTACCATATTGACAAAAATTAAAAAGATCGATAGTAACCAGTAATGATGAAGATGCGGGGAAACAGGTATTTGCACACATTCTAGCTCAAATGCAAATCATGTACAGCCTTTTTGGAAAGCAAATTGTCAGTATTTATTAAAATTTTAAATGTTTATACATTCCACCTAGAAATTCACTTCCAGGTAGCTAGCCTAGAGGAAAACTTGCACATGTACACTATGAAACATATACAAGATCTACCCTGAGGGTATTCACTGTAGAAAGATTAGAAACAACTTAAATATCCATGAACAGGGAAATTGTTAAATTCTGGTAAACCCATACTATATGTTGGGGGAACCTCCATTTTTTTCTGGTTTCATATTTCTAATGAAACAGTATTAAATTCGAGTAACACCCCTGTCCCTTTATTCATACCTCTCTATGGGAATAGGGGACACCTAGGGTTAATGAATTTGGGAGGAAGAACTGGGCATGCTCAGCTAAGTCCTTTCCTTTTTCTCTTTTGTGATGACTCTCAGGGACACTGCATTTTGACCTGTTATCTACTATGTGGCAAGTTCTAGTCCTCCAGGACTAGTTGTGACTGAGTGAGGGAGCCTATCTAATTTGACCCTGTCTAATTGTTGGCTGAAATGCTTTTAGTCAAAGACTTGAATCCATGTCCAGCCCAATGCTTATCAGTGAAAAAGCAGACACCATGGTCTGCTGCCTGTTTTTTTAGCTGGTCCTGTTTCGGGGTGGGAATAAGGAACGGTAATATAGTGGCCTTCTAAAAACCCGACCACTTGGAACTTTGGGCAATATAACAGGACTGGCCCTGAGAGCAGAAATCACATGAGGAGAGAGTATGCTCTTGGCAGGGCTGGGGCTGCTGGTGGCAGGCTTTTTTGCTGCTGTAGGAATGGCAGGGCCGGGCCAGGGTGGAGGAGGGCAGTGCAGGGGGCTGTCCTTGACTGTTTGAAATATGGTTAGAAAAGTGGCCACTTTTTACATCTGCTTTTAGGGCCAAGCAGGAAAGTAACCTCTCTGATTCATTTGGCTTATCTGCAGGTTGAGTTACAGCCCACAGTGTTGACCAATTATATAACCTCTGGCCATGAGCGGCTTTGGATTTTAGAGACTCAAAAACTATGGCTTCCTTATCAGCATGGATGTGTGTGTGTGTGTGTGTGTGTGTGTGTGTGTGTATGTGTGTGTTTAATAAACATTAAAAAAAAAGCATAACATGCATGCAAAAACGTGCTCAAACCTAAGAGTACCCACTCAGTGAATGATTACAAACTGAATACTACCCACATCCACCACCAGATCAAGAACAGAAATGTGTTTTATTAATAAACAATAATGTGGGAATTCCCTGGCGGTCCAGTGGTTAGGACTCCGTGTTTTCACTGCGGTGGGCCTGGGTTCAGTCCCTGGCTGGGGAACTAAGATCCCACAGGCCTCGCAGCATGGCCAAAATAATAATAATTTTTAAAAAATAATTTAAAAAATAAACAATAATGCCAGTTTCTTGGGTTGAGGTGGAGAAACAACTCAATAAAATTATTGTAAGGCCCAAAGGCAAAGAAGGGGATTAAAAGGCCTGTACCTAGGAGTCAGAGAGTCAAGGGGGAATTAGTGTAGGTTTGAAAAATATGCCTTAGGGTGGAACAGTGGAATAATAAAATAAAATAAAGACATTCCCTTCAGAGAAGGTTGAGGTCAGCGAGCTGCGGCCTCAGTGTGTGGTCCCCAGACCAGCAAGGGCATCGCTGGGAACTTGTTAGAAATGCAAATACTCCAGACCTATTTCATCAAAGCTCCACAGGTAGGGCCCAGCAATCCCTGTGTTAACAAGCCCTCCAAGTGATTCTGATGCCTTCTAAAGGTTTGAGAACTAACTGAGAACATAGGCTAGGTGGAATTGAATGATAAAATGAAGACAAACTTTTCCACAAACTATCATACTTCCATCTATTCTTCTAAGGGCTCATTCATCTTTCCTAAAAGTTATTTACTCTCTCTGAGGCCTACATATCCTCTCCCCTTTCCCTATTTTTTTTAAAAATTAAAATGTAGTTGACAATATTACATTAGTTTCAGGTGTACTACATAGTGATTTGACATTTGCATTCATTATGAAATGACCACCACAATAAGTCTAGTCACCATCTGTTCCCAAAGCTATTACAGTATCAACCATATTCCTTATGCTCTACATTATTACATTCCCATGGCTTATTTACTATATAACTGGAGGTTTGTTCCTCTGGATTCCCCTTTCCCTATTAAGATGGTATTAAATCCTGAATTCTAAAGCCACCTTGGAGAGTTACTCATTTCCCCCTGATCCTCCCATATATAAATGAGGTATATATGTTAATAAACTTTTTTTTTCTCATGTTAATCTGTCTTTTATTACAGGAGTTTCAGCTAAGAACTCAGAAGGGTAGAGGGAAAATTATTTTTCTTTCCCTGTAGTATATAATGCCTTCAAGATTCATCCATGTTGTAGCATATTTCAGAATTTCCTTCCTTTTGAAGGCTGAATAATATTCCATTGTATGTATATATCACATTTTGTGTATCCATTCATCCATCAATGGACATTAAGGTTGTTTTCACCTTTCGGCTCTTATGTATTATGCTGCTATGTACTTGGGTGTAAAAATACCTGAGTCCCTGCTTTCCATTCTTTTGGGTTTGTACTCAGAAGTGACATTGCTGGATCGTATGTAATTCTATTTTTAATTTTTTGAGCAAACTCATGCTGTTTTCCATAGCAGCTGTACCATTTTATACACTCACCAGCAATGCCAAGAGTTCCAATTTTTCCATATCCTCACCAACATTTATTTTCTGTTTTTGTTTGTTTTATAGTAATAGCCATCCTAATGGGTGTGAAGTGGTAACTCTTTGTAGTTTTGATTTGTATTTCCCGAATGATTAGTGATGTTGAGCATCTTTTCATGTGCTTATTGGCCTTCTACATATCTTCTTTGTAGAAATGTCTATTCAAGTCTGTTAGTCAGGAACTTCCCTGGTGGCACAGTGGTTAAGAATCTGCCTGCCAGTGCAGGGGTCACGGGTTTGATCCCTGGTCCGGGAAGATCCCACATGCTGCGGAGCAACTAAACCCGCAAGCTGCAACTACTGAGCCTGAGCTCTAGAGCCCACAAGCCACAACTGAAGCTCTGTGCGCCTAGATCCCGTGCTCCGCAACAAGAGAAGCCACCACAATGAGAAGTCCACTGCAATGAAGAGTAGACCCCGCTCACTGCAACTAGAGAAAGCCCATCTGCAGCAACGAAGACCCAACACAGCCAGACATAAAAAGAAGAAAAAAAAAAAAGTCTGTTAGGGTTCTCTAAAGAAACAAGCAATAGGGTATTATAGACAGATATAAGAAGAGATTTATTACTGGAATTGGCTCACGCTCTGTGGAGGCCAAGAAGTCCCATGATCTGCTGTATGCAAGCTAGAGAACCAGGAAATCCAGTGGTTAAAATTGAGTCTGAATCTCAAGACCTGAGAACCAGGAGATTTCATGTCCGATGGCAAAAGAAGACAAACCTCCCAGCCCTCAAAGAATTGGATGAGGCCAGCCTACATTGGTAAGGACTGATCTTCTTAATTCAGTCTACTGATTTGAATGCTCATCTCTTCTGAAGAAATCCTCATAGACACACCCAGAAATCGTGTTTACATGCTATCTGGGTACCCCTTAACCCAGTCAAGCTGAGACATAACTTTAACCATCACAAAGTCCTTTGCCCATTTTTAATTGGGTTGTTTGTTTTTGTTGTTGAGTTGTAGGAGTTCTTTGTATATTCTGAATGTGAATCCCTTGTCAGATATATGATTTGCAATTCCATAGATTGCCTTTTCACTCTGTTGATAATATCCTTTGATGCACAAATGGTTTTAATTTTGATGAAATCTAATTTACCTATTTTTATTTTTGTTGTTGCCTATGCTTTTGGTGTCATATTTAAGAAGTTATTGCCAATCCAATGTCATAAAGCTTTTCCGTAGTTTTTCTACTGGGAGTGTTACAGTTTAACTCTTACATTTAGGCCATTGCTCCATTTTGAGTTAATTTTTGTATACAGTGTTAGGTAAAATCAAAATTAGGGTGCAGTTTTATTCCCTAATTTTATTAGGGTGCAATTTTATTCCTTTGCATGTGGATATCCAATTTCTTCCAGAACTATTTGTTGAAAAGATGTTCTTTCCCCATTGAATGGTCTTGACACCCTTGTTGAAAATCACTTGACCATATATTCAAGGGTTTATTTCTGGGCTCTCTATTCTGTGCCCTTGGTCTATATGTCTGTCTTTATGCCGTTGCTACACCGTTTTTGATTACTGTACCTTTGTAGTATTTTTTTAAATTTCAGCTTTATTGAGATATAATTCACATATAAAATTGTAAGATATTTAAATTATATATCGTAGTGATTTGATGTACATATACATTGTGAAAGGATTCTCTCCATCTAGTTAATTAACACATCCATAACCTCACATGTTCATCTTTTTCTTTTATTCGTGAGAACATTTATGTTCTACTCTCTTGGCAAATTTCAATTACACAATACTATAGTTATACAATAGTATATTTCAATTATATAATACTATATATCAACTATAGTCACCTGTTCTACATTAGATCCTCAGGCCTTATTCATCTCATAGCTGAAAGTTTGTACCCTTTTACCAACCTATCTCTACTTCCTGGCAACCATGTTTCTGCTCTCTGTTTCTATGAATTTGACTTTTTTTTTTTTTTAAAGATTCCACATATAAGTGATATCATGCAGCATTTGTTTTTCTCTGTTTGGCTTACTTTACCTAGCATAATGCCCTCAAGGTCCATCCATGTTGTCACAAATGGCAGGATTTCCTTCGGTCTCATGACTGAATAATATTCCATTGTGTGTGTGTGTGGGCGTGTGTGAACGGAGATATATATAGAGATATATATATATATAATCTATTCATCTATTGATGGACACTTCAGTTGTTTCCATATACTGGCTATTATGAATAATGCTGCAGTGAACATGGGAGTGCAGATATCTCTTTGATATCCTGTTTTCATTTCCTTTGGATATATACCAACAAGTGGCATTGCTGAATCATATGATAGTTCTATTTTTAAATTTTGAGGAACCTCCATACTGTTTTCCATAGCAGCTGTACCAATTTACATTCCCACCAAAGGTGTACAAGGGTGCCCTTTTCTCCACATCGTCACCAACCCTTGTTATTTCTGTCTTTTTGATGATAGCCATCCCAATGTGTCAAGTGATATCTTATTTTGATTTTGATTTGCATTTCTCTGATGATTATGATGTTGAGCACATTATCATGCACCTGTTGGCCATTTGTATGTCTTCTTGGGGAAAATGTATATTCAGTTCCTCTGCCCATTTTTAAATTGAATTTTTGGGGTTTTTTGCTTATAGAGTTGTATGAGTTCTTTATATATTTTGGATATTAACCCTTTATCGATACATGATTTGCAAATATTTTCTCCCATTTGGTAGGTTGCCTTTTCATTTTGTTAATGGTTCCCTTTGCTATGCAGAAGCTTTTTAGATGATGTATTCCCACTTGTTTGTTTTTCTCTTGTTACCTTTACTTTTGGTGTTAAAGCCAATAAAATCATTGCCAGGGAAATGGTGGTCCAGTGTTAGGACTTGGTACTTTACTGCTGTGGTTTGTGTTCAACCCCTGGTGAGGGAACTAAGATTCTGCAAGCCGCGTGGCACGGCCAAAAAAAAAACATCATTGCCAAGAATGATATCAAAGAGCTCACCCCTGTTTTCTTCCAGAAGTCTTATGGTTTCAGGTCTTATGTTGAAGTCTTCAATCTATTTTGAGTTGATTTTTGTGTGTGGTGTAAGATAGCGGTCCAGTTTCACTCTTTTGTATTTGGCTGTCCAGTTTTCCCAACAACATTTATTGAGGAGACAGTCCTTTCCTCATTGTATATTCTTGGCTCCTTTGTCGTAAATTAATCGACCATATATATGTGGGTTTATATCTGGAGTCTCCAGTCTGTTCCATTGATCCACGTGTCTATTTTTATGCCAATACCACACTATTTTAATTACTATAGTTTTATAATATAGTTTGAAATCAGGGAGCACTATACCTCCAGTTCTGTTTTACTTTCTCAAGTTTGCTTTGGCTATTCAGGGTCTTTTGCGGTTCCATAAAAATTTTAGGATTGTTTGTTCTATTTATTTATTTGGCTGCATTGGGTCTTTGTTGCTGCTTGCGGGCTTTTCTCTAGTTGCAGCGAGTGGGGGCTACTCTTTGCTGCGGTATGTGGGCCTCTCATTGTGGTGGCTTCTCCTGCTGCAGAGCACGGGCTCTAGGCACGCGGGCTTCAGTAGTTGTGGCCCACGGTCTCAGCCACTCCATGGCATGTGGGATCTTCCCAGACCAGGGATCGAACCCGTGTCCCCTGAATTGGCAGGTGGATTCTTAACCACTGCGCCACCAGGGAAGTCCTTAGGATTGTTTGTTCTATGTCTGTGAAAAATGCCATTGGAATTTTGGTAGGGATTGCATTGAATCTGTAGATCACTTCAGGTAGTATGGACATTTTTACGATATTAATTCTTCCAATTCATGAGCATGGAATATCTTTCCATTTATCTGTGTCCTCTTCAATTTCTTTCATTAGTGTATTACAGTTTTCAGTGTACTAGTCTTTCACCTCCTTGGTTAAATTTATTGCTCGGTATTTTATTCTTTTTGATGCAATCATAAATGGTATTGTTTTCTTAATTTCTCTTTCTGAGAGTTCATTCTTAGGGTAAATAGATTTTTGTGTATTGATTTTGTATCAATTGATTTTGTATCCTGCAACTTTACTGAATTTGTTTATTAGTTCTAACAGTGTTTTTGGTGGAGTCTTTGGGGTTTTCTATATATAATATCATGTCATCTGCAAATACTGACAGTTTTACTTCTTCTTTTCTTTCTTAGACGCACTGGGAGGCTGTGGGATCTTAGTTCCCCGACCAGGGATCGAACCTGGGCCCCTGCCGTGAAAGTGCCAAGTACTAACCACTGGACTGCCAGGGAATTCCCTTATTTCTTCTTTTCTGATTTGAATGCCTTTTATTTATTTTGCTTGCCTAATTGCTCTGGCTAGGGTTTTCAACACTATGTGGAACAGAAGTGGCAAAAGCACGCATTCTTGTTTTGTTCCTGATCTTAGAGAAAAGCTTCCATTCTTTCGCTGTTCAGTATGATGTTAGCTCTGGGTTTTAATATATGGCCTTTATTATGTTAGATATTGCATTTTTGAAAGGAGCATCTTTTTGCTGTATAACCTTTGATGGGTGTCATTGGACCATGTGATAGGGCATGTTTTTGGTGGGAAACAGAATATAGAGCAGATTACTGTTTAGACAACATCAAGGCCTAGGAGTTAATAACAAATGGACTGTTCTAACCCATGTTAGAGTCTTCCGAGGTCAAAATATAAACTGTTCACAAGACAGATCTACAAAAGAACAGTGGTTGGTATCGAGGTAATGGATTCATGAAGGTAGATGCCAGGAGTGTTCTGATAAATGCCTGACCTCTTCTCCAGGGGGGAAGCGGGAGTCAGTTATGCCCCTGTGGATTTGGGGCCAACAGGGTTACAAGAACAAAAGGTTAAAAAGTGTTCAGGGGAATCTCCATTTCCCTGGCCTTAGATTCTAGAGTACACTCCTGTCCTCCCTGCCACCCTCCATTTGCTTATTCATCCCTGTGAGAAAAGGACTGGTTTACCCAGCTGGTGAGTTAAGGAGAAGGGGCTGGGCACCTTAGCTCAGGCTTTTCACTGCCATCTTCCAAGGTGTCTGCCCTGAGGCCATGCTAGCCTGTGCTCTGCTCCTTAGCAAGCTCTTCAGCCAGAGGACACATTGGGTGTCCAGGGTTGCCTGTGACTCAACAAGTCAGTCTATACTCATTCAGGGGTGAAATATTAGCAAGTCCTTCTAGATATGCCCTTAAGCCATATTTTCCAATCAGCTTGCTAACAATATGAACATTTTTATTTCTGTCAGTGTTTTTGGTTTATATCTGCTGCGTCCATTGCCTTCTTTCTCCATTGAGCCCAGGGACTTAGGAAAATGGAATAGTGTGCAGAGTTAAGTAGAACTAAATGGCTCCATACGTATGCACATAGAAAGATTTATTGCCAGAAGAAATCTTATTGTTAATTAAGAAAATCATGCTGCAAAAGAAGATAGGTACAATATGATCCTGTTTGCTGTCTGTTTGCTTTTTTTAAAAAAAGCTCCATGGCTTATAAATCTCTATATTTGTCTATGTACACTTATATATGTAAATACATTATAGAAAGTTCTGGAAGGACATGCTCCAAATTAATAACAATGGCATCTGTATGTTGTATTGGATGTTTTAAACAAGAGGATATATCTGTATAATTTATAGTTAAAAATAAAAAGAATCTTGGGACTTCCCTGATGGTCCAGTGGTAAAGAATCAGCCTTCCAATGCAGGGGACACAGGTTCCGATCCCTGGTCCGGGAAGTAGGATCCCACATGCCACGGGGCAACTAAGCCTGCGTGCCACAACTACTGAGCTCTCGAGCCACAACTGGTGAGCCCGCGTGCCACAAACTACTACAGAGCCCACGTGGTCTGGAACCCACACACCACAACTAGAGAGAGAAAATCTGCACACCACAACTAGAGAGAGTGCTTGCCACAACTAGAGAGATGCCTGCATGCCACAACAAAAGATCCCATGTGCCTCAACGATGATCCCGTGTGCCACAACTAAGGCCTGACACAGCCAAATAAATAAATTTTTTTTTAAAAAAGGAATATCCTCAAAAATAAAATAAAATGCAAAGAATCTTGCATGTGTGTAGAGGGTCTGGCTGAAGGCCAGCAGCCACTTTTGAAGGTCCAGAGGCCTTTTTCTATTATTTCCTGGTGAAGAGTTGTCAGATTTTCCCTAATTAGGGTGGTGGGGATGGAGTGGACGTGCAAACCAGGTGGAGCTTAGGGGCCACAGGGTGAATGCAAGCTCTGTCCCAGGCCTGGAGTGAAGCGTGGACGCTGGTGGAGCCCGAGGGACAACGCTGAACTTGGGGCTTGATTTTTATCGAGTGCTTTCCGTGACAGGCACTGGTGGCTTGGCCTGGTTCAGTGGAGAGAGCTGGGCCAGGCAAGAACTGTGCTTTTAAGGGGTTGCTACATGTCTGCATTTGTGAAGTATCAAAGCACCCACATGTTTGATGTGTGTAGAATAAAGGGTGAGGATGCCACTAGAGCTATGATATCTTTACCTGTCAGTCTTGATGCACCTTTGAAGAGGACTCTTCACCTGCAGATCTGTCCCTGAAAAAGCTCTCTGTGCCTGTCGAGTGGTGAAATGCAAAGATACTAAAACTCCTGAGGTTCTCTTTCCCTCTAAGGTAAAGTGTAGTTTACCTTCGAACCACCAGGGGGCACACGCATTTCGGTCAAAGATCTGGCTTGGGACTGGGCGGGAGCTGGGGTGGTGTTGGGGGAGGGGAAGGATAATTACTTCCAAGCTTGCGGAACTCTGCGGCCTCTTCTCCGAGGCCATAGAAATTAACCCTTCAACTGGCCAATTGAATTGTCTTTTTGAGTATTGGTTTCTGCTCTAGGGCTATTGGCTCTAAACCAGGTGTATAAAGACACTGTGTTAACAAATGTCATTTAACTCTTTTTTGTTTTTCCCTTTAACTCTTAATTATCCCAACTTTCATTTGAGAGCTCTTGGAGCTGGTTGCTTCTTTCATATGTGTTAACTTTTAAGTCCTCTGCAAATATGGCAAAAATTGAGTGCGGGAGGAGACAACCGTTTGTCCTCATTTTTGTCATCAAAAACTAAATCACAAAAAAGACCTATCCTCTTGTAAGCAGAAAGAAAAGAGACAAATGGCACAGAAATTCCTAGCAGCAACATTCCATCTTTTGTTTGTCTGTTTTGTTTGTTTTGTTTTAAGGTTGTGAACAGATGGCCTAGATACATCAAATACACACAAACTCAGAGCTTACTAGATAAGAGTTAGCTGGGGATTCAGGAGGGCAGGCTGTGCTCATCTCCCTTGGGCACTACTTCGCCACCTATAGTCCGCCTACCACGTACATTTGAACCACCTGGGGGAAGGAGGCTTGTAAAAATGCAGCTTTCTGGGCTGCATCCCAACCGATTGAATCAGAATCTGTATCTCTGAATCTACATTTTTAAAAAAGTTGCCTCCTTGATTTCGTATGAATATACATTATATTTGAGATTAGAGGTAAGCCTCCTGGGGTGAAATAAGAGGGGGAGATGTGACACCCGGGGGCATTTCTGTATCAGATTTCAAGGACCTTACCCTGGGGTAAAGGTCATATATCCCAGGAAGCTGCTCCCTGTGGAAAACAAAGTGGCTGGCAGCTTGGCCTGAGGATGCCAGGAAAGGCTGTGAGGCTGTAAGAGCTGGATCGTGCTAGTCATTGGGAAGTATTTGGAAGGAGAAATGGGGATTATTGGACAGTACAGGAAGCTGCTCTGAAGCATCCCTGAGGAATCCCTGTTCTCCAACACTCAGAAGCATCCAGAAATCCCAAGAAATAAAATTCAACAATATTGGTACCTTCTGCAGAGCACCTGTGAAAGATTTTTCTTGTTCCCAAATGTCTTCCTTACTACAGGAAATCTCACTCAGTTGTGCTTCCTGGAATTTCACCAAGTATAGATTCATTTGTGTGGGATTTTTGTTTTGTTTTTAAATCTCCTTTTCAAATGCAAATTCCCTTGGGAAAATGAAGCTTCTATTCACACATTGGAGGGAATTTGCTTGTTACCTCTTGTTGCCTAATTGTGATCTCTGCACTGAGAAGAAAAGGAAACATTTTTATTGAATTGAGAGGAAAAAGAATTTTAGCGCCAGGGAAGCTTAAATGAAGGACAGAAGAGTGGGAATAGGGACATTCTAAACAGGGAAAACTCCAAGAGCTTCTTATGGTCTTGCAGGGCTTCAAGCCCTGTGGTAATCTTGGCCAGAAGAAATAAGAAATAGTGAGTACTTGGAAATGAAATCTTAGCCTGTAATTCTAGAATAGAAGACATAGAACTTTCTGTATGATTCTATGTCACCCTAATTTCTATTTTGCCTCCCTGTACCGGTCTGTGGAATAGATTATGCTGTGACAACAAACGGTCCCCACATCTCAGTGGTTTAACACATTGGAGGCTATTTCTTGCTTATGTTCCCTGTCCAACATCGGCAGAGGGACCCCTAGTTGCTACTGTCACTTATGGATCCAGGCTGGGGACCTCATCTCCACACGTGTTTCAAGGTCACTGTGGCAGAGAAAAAAAGAAAATGTGACAAATTGCACATAGGCTCTGCATTGGTCCGGGTTCCCCAGAGAAACAAAGCTAATAGAATGTGTGTGTGTGTGTGTGTGTGTGTGTGTGTGTGTGTGTGTGTGTGTGTGTGTACAGAGAGAGATAGAGACAGAAACAGACACACAGAGATTTTCCTTAAGGAATTGGCTCACACAATTGCAGGAGCTGGAAAATCCAAAATCTGCAGGGCAGACTGGAGACCCAGGGAAGAGTTAATGTTATAGCTTGAGTCCAAAGGCATTCTGGAGGCAGAATTCCTTTTTTCTTGGGGATCTTAGCCTTTTTCTCTTAAAGCCTTCAGCTGATTGGATGAGGCCCACTCACATTATGAAGGGTAATCTATTTTGCTCAAAGTCTATTTATTTAAATGTTAATCACCAAAAAAATACTTTCACAGCAACATCTAGACTGGTGTTTGACCAAAAACTGGGGTCCATGGCCCAGCCAAGTTGACACATAAAATTAACCATCACCGACTCTTACCCTTCAGCCAAGACAGGATACATCTCACTTGTGCTCAAGTATCACTTGTGCCCAAGTATATCACATGACCACAGCTAACTTCAAAGGGGCAGGGAAAGGCAAATCCTATCATCTACCCAGGAGGAGGAGAACCAGAATATCTGTAAGTAGCTCTAATGGTCACCATAATCCTCATTTCATTAAGGGAGTAGAAACCTGATCTAAGCCAACTTGGAGTTCCTCTCTTTTCCTGGGTTCCATCTATGGGGAACTTAGGTATGCCACCACAGTGGAGAACATCTGAACCTCAGTCATCATCTAGTCCGGTTGGCATGTCCTGAGACACTCATCTGGTCTGTGGTTGTCTGCCCACCTCATTCTAGTTTGCCTGACTCCATCAGAGCCAGTGACTTTCTGGCCACATCTGTGCCTCTCTGGAGCAAATGGGAATTATTCTGTACTTTCTGGGCTAAACTAGGGCCCAAGAAACTCTTCGAGGCTGGGGTGTTAGGGCCTATTAGTTGCCCCTCAAAGTCTGCTCTTCTATAGAACACCTATATTTCATCTGGGCACATGTTTCCCAGAATTCTGTGCACCTTGGTAGAGTCATGAGACTAGATTCTGGCCATTGGGATATAGGCAGAAGAGAATATGTACAACATCTGCCAAGGAGACTTAAAAGGAGACGGTGTGCTGTCTGGGACATGGATGAGATGGCTGTACTATGAGCAGCCATTTTGGAGAATGAGGAGACTTTGATGATGGAGGTCTCGCATAGTGAAGCAAAACTTAGGCGTATCATTCCAACCCTCGACCACCTCCCATCAATCTGCCATGTGAAAGACAAATTAACCTCTTACTTGTTTAAGCTACATTCCTAGGTTTTCCGTCCCTTGAAGAACGTGAAGTAATGACAGCACAGCAAGAATTTCTTTACATGGCAAGAGGTAGGTCCTTGAGAATGAGGAGGCCTCTCTTTCAACTTAATGGCCTAACAGGGAGTGAGTCTGCAGCTCCAGACCCCTCTGACCTGGCAGGTTCCCAACTCTAAAGCCACTGCTCAGAGAGGAGCTCAGGAGCCATCCACTCACCTGCTTGAATCCTTACCTAGTATGTATCCGTCGCAGTCTTATTTGCTGGCTTAGAGGCAAAGTGAAGAGAAAGCAGCCCCCGAACTGTGTATAAGTTGTCATTCACGTCACTCATTGAACCTGTCCTGGATTTTCATGAAATGACTTTCTGTCTTTGAGTTCCCCTGGAAGTATCCCCGAAATGAGGATTTGGGTGCACGTAGTTTATTCAGGAGGTAATTCCAGGAAACTCCAATAGGGGAATGGAGATTTGAGATGGCGAGAGGAAGGGAGCAATAAAGTGTGCATCAGCAAGCAAGCCTCTCCCATGGGCAGCTGGCGCTGACTCCCCGAGGGGACGCTGGGAGTAGAGTGGAACGTGCCTCGGATCCCAAATATCCCTGTTCCTGAGGGGCGAGGAAGGTGAGGGCCACACCCACTAACTCTCTATTCCCCAGCACTCAGGATTGCCTCATGGGCAGCCCAAGCAGCATCCCGTGGCCAGAAAAGAGTCTTCAGGTGGGTGTTGGCAGTATGCAGCCCTCAGAGTACAATGGAAAGTGCCCAGGGGAGGTGGGCGGGCACTCGTGTCCACTCCGACTCTCCTCCATCACATTCCCCGCTGTGAAGTCACATTATCTCAGAAAGGAAAAAGCGAATCTCTCCTTTAAGAAAGGAATTTACTTCCATTATAGTCAAATGTTCTACCCCTGAGCTATACCCCCTGCTTGAATTGAAATAACTACTTAGAACTTCTGTTTTTCAGGTTCCATACAGTCAATCGCCCTGGTCAGGACAAGCTGTATAATATGTGGCCTCATGCAAAATAAAAATGCAGAGCCCTTGTTTAAAAATTATTAAGAATGTCAAGGTGGTGATAGCAGAGCCTTAACTGAGCACTGGACCCTTCTGTGCGTGGGAGCCTATGCAACGATGCACTGGGCTCACTGGAGTTTCACAACACTTTGTAAATTGTAGGGTTCCTTGGAAGCTCTGTTAGTCCAAGCTCAAAGTTTCTAACTCAGATTTTATTTTCCTCCCCCTGCTTTTTTTCTGGGTTTTATCCTCCCTCTGACTCCTGATGCTTCAAGAAAATTAGAGCTGTTTCTCTCTGAAGTGCCTGAGAGCCTTTCTGTTTTTAAGGTGAAATGGACCCATTCTTGCTTTTGCTTTTGTTTTTTGGCCATGTGGCTTGTGGGACCTTAGTTCCCCGACCAGGGATTGAACCCGGGCCCTCGGCAGATGAGAGCGTGGAGTCCTAACCACTGGACCACCAGGGAATTCCCATGAAATGGCCCCATTCTTGGATGAGCTTGATGCTACATAATTGCAGGAAGTCATGCAACATGGCGAAGGTTGAAGGCCTTGTATTTCTTAGTGGCAATGCACTTGTTGACCTAAAACAAATAGACTTCCAGTTATTTTCTCACCAAAAAAAAAAAAAAATTTTTTTTTTTTTTTTGAGCAGCAAAGAATTGCAATTTGGGGTCCACAACATGGTGAGCCATGTACAAGTCCCCAGCAAAAATGGGAAGGAAAGCTCTTTCATAAAGGGGAAAGGAGGTTGGAGGGCTACAGGAAACAGAGTCCAAGGATTTTCATTGGCTGGGTTGTGACATTCTCTCACTGGCTGAGCTCTTGCCAGGCAGGAAGAGGAAGTCTTTCTTCCTCCTATCAGGCTCTGCTATCGGCGTAGGGCACGAGAGCTCCCCCTTCTGATCTCCCCACTCTACTTATTTGAGGTTTCTCTTTATTAATTTTTTTTTTTTTGGTACGCGGGCCTCTCACTGTTGTGGCCTCTCCCGTTGCGGAACGCAGGCTCTGGACGCACAGGCTCGGCGGCCATGGCGCACGGGCCCAGCCGCTCCGCGGCATGTGGGATCTTCCTGGACCGGGGCACGAACCCGTGTGCCCTGCATCGGCAGGCAGACTCTCAACCACTGCGCCACCAGGAAAGCCCTCTTTATTAATTTTTTACACATTCATAGGTTGCTCTTTAGCTCCCCAGCTCCTTTTATCTTGTCATCTTTGGGTCTTGTTCCCAGTTAAGTGTAGTGTTGTCCACATCAGGCCTACAGCAATCCTGGCCGTGGGCTACTACATAGTCCACATGGGAAATAATGGTGTCTGGGTTGGGGGGAGTGTTAGAGACACAGAAGGGCTGATACGAGAGCGAGAACATGTAAACTCAGTAGGATTGGGTGATGACTTGAATAGGGAAATCCAGGAGCATATGGAGAAGGACGCCTGGATTTCCAGCATGAACAGAACTTCGCTTCTGTCGTTCACACCTGAGATCCATATTTAATGAATTTCTCCCATGTGTCAGGGACTGTTAGGCCCTTTCAGATACTGAGCTCCTCCCCTCTCATAATTTATCTGGCAAAAGTCACATTAAATCATTCCTCTAAGCTCACTTCTAAATCTGATTTTCCCCAAGGGAGCAGGACTCTCCCTGACTTACAGGGACAATGCAAACAAAACAAAACCAAACACAAAAAATAAAAACCTGAAAACCACAACATTCCTTATCTACTAAACATGCCAGATAATCACAAACTTAAATGATAAAAGCTCACAGAATAGTGTACCAAAAAGGATAAATTTTACAGTATGAAACTAATATAATGTTATAAAACAATTTTTTAACTGAAGTGTAATTGACCTATGACATTCTATTAGTTTCAGGTATACTACGTAGTGATTTGACATTTGTATACATTACTAAATGATCACTACGATAAGTATAGTTACCATCGGTCGCCATACAAATTTTTTAAAAAAATAGATTTATTTTATTTTTGGCTGCATTGGGTCTTCATTGCCGCACGTGGGCTTTCTCTAGTTGTGGTGAGTGGGGGCTATTCTTCGTTGCAGTGCACGGGCTTCTCATTGCGGTGGCTTCTCTTGTTGTGGAGCACAGGGTCTAGGCGCGCGGGCTCTAGAGCGCAGGCTCAGTAGTTGTGGCACATGGGCTTACTTGCTCCGCGGCATGTGGGATCTTCCCTGCCCAGGGCTCGAACCCATGTCCCCTGCATTGGCAGGTGGATTCTTAACCACTGCGCCACCAGGGAAGTCCCCAAATTTTTTTATATAATTTTTTTTCTTGTGATGAGAACTTTTAAGACTTACTTTCTTAGTAACATTCAAATTTGCAATAAAATACTGTTTACTATAGGCCTCATGCTATACATTACATCCTCATGACTCATTTATTAAAACAATTTTTTAAAACTGTAAAACAGGGTTTCTCAATTTCAGTGTTACTGACATTTGAAGCTTCGTTGTGGAGTCTGTCCTCTACATTGCAGGATGTTTAGCAGCATCCTCGGCCTCTACCATTATATGTCAGTAGCACCCACTCCTCCAGATGTGCCAACAAGAAATGTCTTCAGACATTGCAAAATGCTCCTTGTGGGGCAAAAAAAATGCCCTTGATTTCGAACCACTGCTTTAGAGGAATGCTAAGTTCCTATATTAACTCCTTGTACCATTATAAGTCTGAGTGCTAAGAAAATATGCTCTTTTAAGATTGTTCAGTATGTCATGAACTTCTGTTACATATAATGTATATCCAACTATATACAGTTTTATATTCTAAAGAAAGGGCTTAGGGCTTCCCTGGTGGCACAGTGGTTGAGAGTCTGCCTGCTGATGCAGGGGACACGGGTTCGTGTCCCGGTCCGGGAAGATCCCACATGCCACGGAGCGGCTGGGCCCGTGAGCCATGGCCACTGAGCCTGCGCTCCGCAACGGGAGAGGGGAGAGGCCACAACAGTGAGAGGCCCGCGTACTGCAAAAAAAAAAAAAAAAAGAAAGAAAGGGCTTAAAAATTAAAAAACAAAGAAAACAGTTAACAGAGGGCTTCTCTGGTGGCACAGTGGTTAAGAATCCTTCTGCCAATGCAGGGGACACGGGTTCGAGTCCTGGTCCAGGAAGATCCCACAAGCTGTGGAGTAGCTAAGCCCATGTGCCACGACTACTGAGCCTGTTCTCTAGAGCCTGTGAGCCACGACTACTGAGCCCGCATGCTACAACTACTGAAGCCTGTGCGCCTAGAGCCCGGGCTCCACAACGAGAAGCCACCTCAATGAGAAGCCTGCGCACCACAAGGAAGAGTAGCCCCTGCTCGCCGCAAGTAGAGAAAGCCCGCGCGCAGCAACGAAGACCCAATGCGGCCAAAAATAAAATAAATAAATAAATTAAAAAAAACAAAACAGTTAACAGAGACTAATGGGATTGACGCCTGGGTTAGACATCAGAATCTAGAAGGGAAAAAATGCAATGATGTCAGCAGGGGCGGGAAGCCATTAACGGTGTGCTTTGCCAACTCTGTGTTTGGGATGAGTTGGCCCTAAGCCTAACGGGGTACGGAGGAGGGACTCAGGTTACTCAGACTGGATCCTGGCAACATTAGAGGGTCATCATCATTATACCAAAGTGTTAAAGGTTTTTCTTTTCTATTGTGATCAAAGGTATTTTTTGAATTGTGTAAAATAAACATGTACCTGATATAAAAAATTAAACTGGGGCTTCCCTGGTGGCACAGTGGTTAAGAATCCGCCTACCAATGCAGGGGACACAGGTTGGAGCCCTGGTCCGGGAAGATCCCACATGCCGCAGAGCAACTAAGCCCATGCGCCACAACTACTGAGCCTGCGCTCTAGAGCCTGTGAGCCACAACTACTGAGCCCACGAGCCACAACTACTGAAGCCCACGCGGCTAGAGCCTGTGCTCCACAACAAGAGAAGCCACCGCAATGAGGAGCTGGCGCACCGCAGGGAAGACCCAATGCAGCCAAAAATAAATAAATAAATAAACAAATAAATAAATAAAATTATTAAAAAACAAACAAAAAACATTGTTTAAAAATATTAAACTGTAAGAGCAGCAAAAAAGAACTATTTAATATTACAAGCATTTATTATCAGTGGTGAATTATCACCCTTAAAATATAGGGCAGGGTAATAGTAATTTATTTATCCTGTATTTCCTGTAATGTTTTTGCCATCCTCTTCCACATTCAGTTCAGCTTTTGAGTTGGAGCAGTCTAGTACTGAAGGAGCAGAAAGGACTAAAAAATAATCCGATATAAAAGCAATGCTACAGCTCTCTGGACTCGATAAAGATTCCTCTACTGGAGTAGGTGGAGTAGATGCCCTGGGTGCACGGAGGTTGATGGATTCCCAAGTAAGAGGACTTTGGGCTCTGCAGGGATGGGGGTGGGTGGCAGGAGACACAAACCCTGGGAGCAGAGGGAAATCTGCCTTTCTTCCCAGATTCAGCCCCAGGGATGTGTCAAGGCCCAGAGAGAAAGACATGTTACAAGGTGTGCTACACAGATAGAGGTGTACCTGAGGCAGTTGTGTTAAAGATCAGGTTGAGCTGTGAGTGCCCCAAAGTACAGAAACAGCAGTTTAAATGATTTAGAATTCGTTGCCCACCTAACATCTCCTCCCGCCTCTACCTTTCATGGCTCCCTACTCTTTTGTTTTTATGTCATGATACTCACCACAGTAAATATATGTGTATAATTAATTAATCAGGCTTCTCCTAATAAAGTGCAATCTCCTTGAAGGGACTCTATTAATCTGTGAAATTCACTATAATATCCCCAGTGCCTGGCACATGTGACGCAGTCACAGGGGACATATTGAATGGATGAATGGATGAATGAACGAATATGTACATAAACAAATAAGATAGAAATTCCTCATTTGGGTCTCAGGCATTTCGTTCAGGCTTAAAAGTGTTTGATACACTGAACATCCTTAAAATCAGTGCTGTGGAACTAGAAAGAAGATTGATGAGTCTTCCCAAAAATAAAAGAAGAAGAAAAGAAGCTTAAGAAACATTTTATTCATGGAACCACAGAGGAGGAAAGGGAAGACACATATGGTCCCATTTATAGTTCTTAAATTTTTTTTTTTAAGTTGTATCAGGAAAAAAATACCCACCAACCAGCCCTGTTGCAAATTCAGTTGTTTTTTTTTTAATTGAATTACAGTTGATTTACAATGTTGTGTTAGTTTCAGATATACAGCACAGTGAATCAGTTATAGTTCCCTGTACTACATAGTAGGTCCTTGTTTGTTATCTAATTTATATTATATATACTAGTGTGTAGATGTTAATCCCAACCTCCTAATTTATCCCTCCCCTCCTCTTTTCCCTTTGGTAACCATAAGTTTGTTTTCTATGTCTGTGGGTCTATTTCTGTTTTGTAAATAAGTTCATTTGTATCTTTTTTTTTTTTTTTTAGATTCCACATATAAGCGATATCGTATGATATTTGTCTTTGGCTTACTTCACTTAGTATGATAACCTCTAGATCCATCCATGTTCCTGTAAATGGCATTATTTCATTCTTTTTTATGGCTGAGTAATATTCCATTGTATATATATGTACTACATCTTCTTTATCCATTCCTCTATTGGTGGACATTTAGGTTGCTTCCTATCTTGGCTATTGTAAATTGTGCTGCAATGAACATTGTGGTACATGACCTTTTCGAATTATGGTTTTCTCCAGGTATATGCCCAGGAGTGGGATTGCAGGATCATATGGTAACTCTATTTTTAGTTTTTAAATGAACCTCCATACTGTTCTCCATGTGGTTGCACCAATTTACATTCCCACCAGGAATATTCTCTGCTACCCAGAGGCAGCTACTTGGTTTCCATTTTAGGTAGTCACCTCTATGTGTCTAAATACTATGCTTACACTGCTATTTCTTGGCTTATCAACTTTAGACACTATCTCTTGCTGTTTTAACATCAAGTAATGGACTTAACTCTCTCTTTTTTGTTCTAATGACTTTAAGCAATACCTTTTTTTTTTCTTTAATTGGGGTATAGTTGCTTTACGATGTTGCGTTAGTTTCTGCTATACAATGAAGTGAATCAGCTATATGTATACATATATCTCCTCCCTCTTGGACCTCCCTGCCACCCATCCCTTCCCACCCATCTAGGTCACCCCAGAGTGCTGAGTTGAGCTCCCTGCCCTATACAGCAGGTTCCCACTAGCTATCTGTTTTACACATAGTAGTGTATATATGTCAATCCCAACCTCCCAGTTCATCTCCCTCCTCCCCACCCCGTGTCCACACGTCCGTTCTCTACATCTGTATCTCTATCTCTGCCCTGTAAATAGGTTCATCTGTACCATTTTTCTAGATTCCACATATATGTGTTAATATCCACATTTGTTTTTCTCTTTCTGACTTACTTCACTCTGTATGACAGACTCTAGGTCCATCCACCACATCTCTACAAATAACCCAGTATCATTCCTTTTTATGGCTAATATTCCATTGTATATATGTGCCATATCTTCTTTATCCATTCATCTGTCGATGGACACTTAGGTTGCGTCCATGTCCTGGCTATTGTAAATAGTAAGCAATACCTTCTTGACTACTCCCTTTATTAAAACCCCCAAACACTTGCCTTTCCCTTAAACTCTTCTCTCTGTGCCCTACTTCCCAATTTCTGACATCGTAATTTTACTTTCCCATTGTCAAGGCTGGTAAGGTTTACATTCTGTGTTGTAACCATAATTTGCTCTTACATACCCCATCTAGCTTGAATCTAAAAGGTGAAAATCTCGGCGTGGGGTGGGGTGGGGGGCGGGGGGGAGTGGAGAGGAGTGAGGAGAGAGGTTTAGTAGTTCCCTTGAGACAGGGTCTGACCTGAAGGGGCCACCTGCACAGGAATAAGGGGCTTTTCATTAAAGGGCTTTATTCGAGGACCCAGGAAGTGAGTGGGAGCTGAGTTATCACCTGCCGAGCGGTGGTCATTACCGGCACAGGGGGCTGTGCTTTGAGAACTTCTCTTCCACAGTAGGCAGCACCTTACCTGCAACCTGATGACTCCGGTCCATCCCTAAACCTTTGTGCAGCCCCTATTTGACTTATCCTATATGGCTCACCCACATTTCGTAACATCCTGGGACATCAATAAGTCCCCCAAAGGAGGCTTAAAACTCATCAGGGGAAACCCCCTGCATTGGCCCTGGAATTTGAGGGAGTGCCCAGGTACCAGCTTCAGACTCCCCGCTCCCCACCTGCTTTAGCCATTGGCCCTCCTCCCCTGGTCTGCAGCTGACTCCTTGCTGGGAGGCCAGTCTCCATGGCACTTCTACACATTTTATGATCACTTTTGTCCAGACAACCTTTCAAAATTGTTTGCAGACATCCTTGGAAGCTAGAGATAATGTCTCTGTCTGGGTTGGAGGACCGTTTTGTTTCCGACCAGTGTAATAAAGGTACTGGCTTCCCCTGGGGCATAGGCGGGGCAGGGCAGGTTCGCTAGTGGTTTCCTTAAAGGGTTGGCAGGTTTCCTCAGCTCTGTGTGGGCAGCATTCACCCTGGCCAGCTCTGCATCGCACCCTGAGGTTTGGGGTACAGGCGGATCCGATGCAAACAGGGCTGCCACCGTGCCATGAGTAATAAACTATCTATGGCTCTTTGGGCTGGTTGTTTCCTTGCTGTCTGTGAAATGAGACAAGGCAGTAGACTAGCAGCTGTGCAGTCATTGCTGTTTAGGCTTGTCCACCTGGATACAGACCCTCTATGGAGCTGCGGGCTTCCTCCTGGGAGTCAGAGCCTCCCCATTTATTCAAGGGAGAATCTTCCTCTGTTCTCACACCTCCAAAAACCTCTTCACAGTGGATGCCTCTGACTGTCATTCAGATGAGGTGTCAGGTTTGGGGGGTGGTAGATTATTTATGTGTGTGCTCAGATTACCTAATTGGGATAGAAACTCTATTTGCATTTCTATATAGACTGAAGAAAGAATATGGAGAAAGCTTTTTGAGATGTCAGTAGCTTTGTAAATATCGTACAACATTCTACTTGTAAATTGCAAAGCGTAATGCACCATAAAGAGGGATGTTTTTGCTGATTCCAAATCTCTCCCTCCTGCATGGCTTCTCAGATTTTCACCATAGGGATCAGCAGAACCTTTTACAGATCAGAGGCTAAGCGGTGTTTTTCAGCAGCAGCAAAGACGGGAAAGCAGGGAGTGATGCGTTCCACGGCGAACCTTGGAGGTGGCCTGGTGGATTGGTTCATAGAACACCATTCCACATGTTCTTGTACACAGGAGCGGGAGAAGCCTACAATTACTAGACTCCTGTGCAGCTAAGGTTCCTCAGACAGCTCACCCAGGTGACGTTTCAGGGTGCAAGTGAGACCCTGGCTGAGGGTGAGAGGACTGCATCTTTCGGAAAGCACCACTGTGGACATTTTCGGTTCTTCTGGAACAGCTGTGATGGGGTTTCTGTTGTTTAATATCTGATGTCATGGGCATGGTTACTGCTCACACATATAGCATCTTGGTATTAGAAAAAGATACCTATTGCTCCTAAAGCACTTTAATTCCTTCAGTAAAAAAAATTGTCATTAGTATACTGAAAAAAATTCTGTAACTGTGTATGGTGATGGATGTTAACTAGACTTATTGTGATGGTCAGTTGACAGTACACGCGAACATCCAATCATTATGTTATACACCTGGAACTAACACAATGTTATACGTCAATCATACCTCAATAAGAAATGCTTAAAAATTGTCATTAGTATACTGATATATTAGAATCAGACACCTGCTGATTTTACCATCTGCTGAAAATTGTAGTAAACAAATCTAAGATGTCTATAATGTGAGTAGCAAGCCCTGGGGATTATAAACAGAATCCTGATTAGAGATGCTTAGTGGCCTGTGGTGGCAATAGTGAGGTTATTTACAGGGGTGGTTCCCTAGGCCAAGGTGGCTTTTCTTCCTAGGGAGTGTGTATAAGTCTAGCTAATACCCTTTAATGAATCCCTTTCTGCATAAACTAGCTAGAGAGGGTTCTTGTCGGCCACTAACACTGATCAAGGCATACACAAAAGACAGACAAGGTACCAGCAGTGAGGAAGGGAAGAAGAAAATCGAAGGAGGCTTTGGGGTCTGCAGGGAGAAGAAGGGCCCTCTAGGAAGAAAACCAAAAATGGAGAAGTCAACTTCCACTTAACTGCTAGGAAGGCAGTGAATTCCTTGAAAAGAACTCATAATATACACATATAGGAAAGAGTTATTGGTTCAATACAGGAGAAGAAGTGTATTTATTTGAGAAATGAATTCACTAGAGATTTTAAAATCAGCAAAATATCCCTTCTTCAGATGCACCATGCTTTGCAATGTACTAGTTGAACGCTTTTGACATAAATAAACATGCGATCCCATCGGTTTACCCCTGTGTTGGAAAGGAAGTAGCTGTCTGATCCACGCCACAAAAGGGTATGTGCTGATAAAGCACAGATGCGGAGTCTGGAAGAATGTCCGTTAGAGGGCCCCCTGGGGGTGCGGGTTGGAGATCTGGGAGTGGCTTCTTTCCTCTCTTTACCAGCTTCTCTGCTGGTTTTCCTTCCTGTCGTTAAAAACCTCAGTTTAGAAATGTCTGAGCCAGATTGCCTCATCTTCATTTGCTAGCCACCCTCTAAGTCATCTTTTGGTTCTCACACTTCCGGTCAAAACTAGGTGGGGAGAGGGGCCAAGTCCTTGATTTTGTCATTGATCTAAAGACTGTGTCTCCACATACAACAGCGTTGGCTACATGCAGGTGGAAAACTATAGGTCCCTTAGAAGATGATAAATAAATCTTTGCCTTCACTTTCTCCCCCGTTGGATTTCTTATCTCCTCTACCTCTGCACCATGGCTCTTTCTTCCCTTCCCACCTTTGCCCTCTCTCTCAGTTTGAATTCAGTCCCTCAGCTTCCTCTGGTTCTTTCCTGGATGGATCCAGGGCTTTGGGCCAGGAGAGTGCTGGGGAAAGGAATGGAGAGGCCTCTACAAGTCCTGCCCTCGGGACTGGAGGGAGGGATCCCAACCACTGACACTTCTGAGCTTAAGGGGGCTTTAGGTTATTATGTTAAGAAGCACATCTGCCTCATTTTGTTATTCTGATCTATTTTGTATTCAACCCCAGCGGGAAGAAGGGTAAAGGAGAAAAGTCTTTCCTGCTGCATAAAAAATATGGCAGATGCTAAGTAATGATTACAAAAGACGACAAAGCAGGCCAAGAAGTATTATGGGGGGCGGGGTGCAGCCTGAGTGCATGTTCAGGGCAGGTGCTCGGGAGATAAAATTACAGAGAAGGAGGTTGTTGGTGCCATCCCCCCAGCCCTGCTCAGTAGGGCTGCGAGTTATTTCAAGCCAGTGGGAAAGAGAAGGAGTCCGCAATATTTGTCTTTAGGAGACACTTAATTTTCTTCCTTGCTTTGGAAAACGACACCCAGCTCTGCATGTCTGTGGGTGCCTTTTCCATGAAGTGTTACTGGGAGACTCAAAGTAAGGAAAAGAGGTAGATGGGCCTGGTGTAGATTTTGTCTCTTCTGCAGCCATTCCGCCTCCTCTGGTAACAGCCTTGTGATTGTGTGTGGGACCATCTTTCCTCATTCCCAGTCCACGTGGTGAGTGAGACTCACCCTCACCCGCTCCAGGGCCCCTACTGTAAGCAAGTGGTCACCGTGATCGTAATGGGATGTCCACGTGACTTGTTAGGGTGATGAGAGCCAACCCCAGGACTTTTGCTATCACTTTCGTGAAAGAGGGGCTTGCTTTCTGCTGCAGGCGCTAAATGGCTGGGATATAATTCTGAAGTGGCTCCTGGCTTGTTTGGTGAAAGCTTGCCTGAGAAAGGGGTCAAGTAGAAGACATCCAGTTGTGTGATGAAGAGAGAAAGCTCTGAGGATGTAGTCTGAGCATCTGCAGCTGGAAACTGATGCTACCCCAAGACTTTGTAGTTACGTGCACCTGTAGTTTTCCCCTTACCCCTCTGTTTTCGCCATTTTGCACTTGGGTTTCTGTCACTCGCAGTCAGAAGGGTCCTACCTAATACAAGTGGCTTCAGAAAGCTCGGGAAAGCGGCTTGTCGAGGTTACCGTGGGTCAGAACAAAATGAGTGCTATTGCTGTGCTGTTGCCTCTTGTTATGCAGCTCTTGCAGAGGATGAAGCTTGCAGGCTTATTTCCAGGTCATATTCGACTCGGAGGACACAACCGCCTCTGAGAAAGATTGCCAGTCAGGAGTCGGCAGCCAGAACTCAGCTGAACAATCAACATGTTCAGTTCTGTGCCGTTGTACAGCGGTGTTCTCTGAGGACACTCCTGAACAGAAATGAATGTCATAAAGGTCCAACATGTGTTCGGAAAGCCAGAGGCTCCACTTACACCCATGCGCAAAGGAATAATTGTTCTCAGATCCTCTGGAAAAGACTGCTCTTGGCTCACTGACATGAGCTGATGTGAAAATGTTCCTTGAGTGGAAGGCAGCAGGAAGCAGCTGTGAAGGGGATGGGCAATTAGAAAGGAGAGGCCACTTTAATATTTATTTGTTTGCTCTGCAAACATTAATGGAGTGCCTTCTATTGTTCTAGGGATAGAAACACTAATAAAAGACAAAGTTCATACTCTCAGGAAGGTTGCAGGTGGGTCAGGGAGTCAGGAAAAAAAAAAGTGATGGACTAGTAATGTAATTCATGGTACTTTCGATGGAAATAATAGAAGGGTGATGCCAACTCAGCAGCAGCCTTCTCTTCTTCCTTAGTTCACAGAATCCTGATTTTGTTCTAGGGAGCAAGGTGCTCAGGCAGGTGAACCCTTCCCCAGGCTGAGGACGAACCACGTTTCGTCCTAAGCCAGTGATTTGAAAATTTTGGTATGCGTCAGAATCACTGAGAGCATTCAAAACTCAGAATCCTGGACCTCATCCCCAAAGTTTCTGATTCAGCAGGTCTAGGTGAGGCCCTAGAATTTATATTTCTAACAAGTTCCTGGGTGATGCAGATGCTCCTGGCCTGAGGACCACTTATCTAAAGCAAACATGATTACTTGGTTCATCTGTTCTGGTGTTTGGTTTACAGTTGGCCACACCACCAAATTCTGGCCAACGAAGTAAAAGAGGAAGGCTATGGAGGACTCCCAGGAAGAATGTTTGCTTCCTCGGGAAAAGTACAGTGGTGGGAGCCCTGCCCTTTGATCCCACTTCGAGTGCAGTTATGTGAGGAGCTGCTGTGCGGAGCTGCTGTTATCATATTGTCGCTGTGTGGACGTGGCAGAACGACTTACAGAAATCCTGACCCAGAGCTGTGACATTGTTGAGGAGTTAACCACTCACCTTCAGACTCTTTGTTGTGTGAAGTGATTAAATGCTGTTACTCCTATTTCACTTAGAGCTGGAAGTATCCCAACTGATTCAGAGGCCACCAGTCTGAGCCTGAGTGGGATGGAGTATCAGGAAAGGCTTCCAAGAGGAAGTGTCTCATTCTTGCTCCCCAGCTCTTCAGGGAGAATGGTTCCCATTTGTGCTTTGGCAAAATGACAGATGATGACACTTTATGGACTCACTTTATACAGTAACTTTTGCTAGCTAAACTAGTTTCATGTATAAAATACTGCACGGGAACAGAGAATGAAGAAACCATTAAATCTACCTGGGTGAAGTTAAGGAAAAATTTGTGTAGGAAGTGATGTTTGGGCCAGGCCACTTGGAGCTGATACTGGCGGCGGGGGCGGGGGGGGGGGAAGTGTTGGGCTAGAGCCTGGTGTATAGTGTGTACCCATACGTTTCTGAGACTTAACTGATCTTAAGAACACATCATCCGGAGGAAATGGCACAGACGGTAGTCCAAGGACATGACAGAGTTTGGCGCCTCTGGGTAAGAGCACATACTTTGGTATGATGACCTAGAGGCAGTATGGGTTAGACTGTGCCATGATATAAAAAAAGTTGAACCTGCTGTATAAAAAAATAAATAAAATAAAATTCAAAAACAAAAGTTGAAAAGCAATGGATTAAATTAGAAAGAAAAAAAATCAACAATTAGATCAACCAAAAAAAAGAAAAGGGGTGGGGAGGGTAATATCCCAAGCCTCAAAGTCTTCTGAAACCCAACACTCTGAGCCTTCCCTGCCTCAAGAGGGGTACCTGAGGCAGTTCCTCTTTTGGAGTTGGAATTATTTCATGCCTTACTTCTTACTTTACTATGCAGTAACTACAATCTAAATACAGCTTGGCCTGGAGTAGAGCACGGTGGGGCAGAGAGGGTGTGAAAAGAGCCAGGAAATGATAATGGAAGATGATGAGATTTCAACAGATGAGATTGCTTCTAGCTGGAGGTGACCAGTGTAAGGGCTCCATTCACCCACCCAAACACCGCAGCAATGAGGGGAACAGTAGCTCTACACATTGGGTAATCCATTGCTTATTTACATTTAAAAAAATCCCAGTGATGTTTCTGAGAATGAATTGGAGGATGGTTAAACAAGGATGATGGAACATAGTGTTAGTTTGGGCTGATATGAAGACATGAAGTAAAGTACTTGAGGCAAATGGGAGAAAAATGATTTAAAATTGTTCAAAAATGGACAAGATTTAGCAGCAGATTAGACGTGGGAAGTGACAGAAAAGGAAAAGTCAAAGATGACTTCTAGTTCAGGGGGCTAGGTGGATGATGGTCCCAATAACTGCAGTAAAGAACACAAAAGGAAGAGTAGATTTTGGTGGGAGAGAGGAAGATAAAGGGTTTTGTTTCCTTTTCTTTGCTGTTCAGTGTGGCACGTGGCATCTCAGTTCCCCGACCAGAGATTAAACCCGGGCCTTGGCAGTGAAATTGCGGAATCCTAACCACTTGGCTGCAAGGGAACACCCCAAGGGTTTTGTTTCTGATGTGCTGAGTTTGGGATGCATGTATCATGGAAAGGTCAGAGGCCAAGAGACAGTGGAAATATGGTCTGGAGATCAGGTGACAATTCAGGTGGTATAGATTTTGGAGTTTTCAGGATATGGATAGCAGTGAGAAAGAACATAGGGTGAGAATAGGGCCTGAGACAGAAGCAACATTTAATGGTGGAAGGTAACAAAGCAACGATAAAAGAACAGGTAGATCTAAAGGAAAAGTGAACATGGTAACCACGCAGTTAGTATAGGGAGACGAGGGAGGATGTCTGAGCCACACAATCACTCCTTTCAATAGGGCAAACAAATTAAATATTGGAGATGGCTGACCTATTCTTCATAACACGTTAGCTAATACTCTTAACAGTGATAAGGAATGTCGTTGAGCAGATGGTGAATTTGCAGCATTTTACCTACTCATTTGCCTGATGATTCCGTAAAATCAGTGACTTGAACTTGCAAGATAATTGGATAGGCTGGGTTTGGGACCAAGGTCCAGAATGAAGTCACCAGTTGCATGAAAATTCCCCTTCTTTGCCGAAATGTCACAAAATCCCTCTTCCCCTGAGTATCACAGGACAATTTGCAACCAGGTTCTTTTTTTTTTTTGAGGTACGCGGGCCTCTCACTGATGTGGCCTCTCCCGTTGCGGAGCACGGGCTCCAGACGCGCAGGCTCAGAGGCCATGGCTCACGGGCCCAGCCGCTCCGCGGCATGTGGCATCTTCCCGGACCGGGGCACGAACCCATGTCCCTTGCATCGGCAGGCGGACTCTCAACCACTGCGCCACCAGGGAAGCCCTGGTACTAGTCCTTTGATCTTATCTCGTGCCATCTTTCCTTTGGTGCACTCTACCACAGCCACCGTGGCCTTCTTCCAGTTCTCAGGACACACTGACCTGGCCCTACAGCAGCGTCCTTGCGCTTGTCATTTCCTTTGTCTTGGAACGCTTCCTCTGCTTCTTTGCACGGCTGGCTCCTCTCCTCCAAGTCCCAGCTTAATGTCACCTTCAGCTTAACGTCCTCAAGGAAGGAGCAGTCTCCTTTGACCACCTGTTCCATTTATCTCTGTCACAGCACCTTATGCATTTTTCTTCATTGCCCTAATCACAATCTATAAGGTATTGATTTGTTACTGGTTTACTCCCCTCCAGAATGTTTGCTTCATGAGGGCAGTGACCTTGTCTGTCTTGCTGTCTGTTACATTCCCTGCCCCTAGCATGGTGCCTTTCCTGTAATAGTTGTTCAACAAATACTTGTTAAATGAATGCCGAAGGATAAATTTCTAAGAGTTAAAAATCTGACTCTCATTAAACATATAGTGAGCTTGTGTCAAATATTTATTTAACTCGCTCAGTGAAGGAAGCAGCAAAATAACAAAACTGGTCCAAGGAATACTCTAAGAACAGAGGTTTTTATAGAGTCAGGAGGTGTGCTGAGATAAGTTAGCTTGGTTAGAGGTAAATCTGGTTAATATCCTACGGGGCAATAAACTGTCATCTTTGGGGTTGTCTTTTCTACTGAATAGGAATCATTTGTATCTCTAACAGAAGAAAACCTATAAATTAACTGGTAACTTCACCGAATCTGGACCTTAATAATAATAATTAACAAGTCAAACAAAAATACATTCTTTTTTTTTTTTCTTTTACACTATTTTTTTTTTTGGCCTCGTGGCAGGCAGGATGTTAATTCCCTGACCAGGGATCAAACCCGTGTCCCTGCAGAGGAAGCGCCGAGTCTTAACCATTGGACCTCCAGGAAAGTCCCAAAGGTACATTCTTTAGAGAAATGCTGCTTAGGTAGGTCAGTTAGGCAGCACTCCAGCATGACATTGAAAAGATATGCAATTATCTTTTTTCCTTAATTCTAAGTTTTGGACAATGTAAAAAAAACCCCACCAAATGAATGAACAAATGTTGCAATTGAAAGGGGGAGGGCTCAGTCAGTTGGAGAGCAAGGAACTAAACATCTGTTTCATCATATCCTCCCGCAAGCCATCATCATTTGATCTAGCATCCATTTTAAGAGTCAGCCAGTGTTTCACATTCTCTGTGAAGTCTGCCTAAAGTTTCCTCTCGTCCCCTGTCAGGCAAACTAAGGTACTCAATCCTTGCTATTAAGACGGTGGTTGTTATCGAGGCCCTAGATTTTTTTCCTATGACGCGTTTAGCCCTGGTTTATGCCAAGACACCCTGCTCCCGCTGTAATCCTGGTTTCCCAGCTCGTACTTTTGTTTTGTGGATATACATGAGACGCTCTCTGGGGAGTCCCAGAAATAATTGAGGTGGGGTAGAGAGGAGACTTCGAAGGTGGGAGTCCCATCCCTGCCATCAACAGGTGAGGGCTGGGCAGGGGTCAGGACAATGTAAGCAGAAATGTAAAGATAACCTCGTTCATATCCCACCCAATGAAACCAGCTGCACACTGGTTAGACAAGTATCAGAGCTGTTTCCTCACAGCTCTCTCGGTCCCATGAGATGCTACTCTGTGAAACAGGTCCAGAGCCTAGCCTCACATGTGTATCTTTCTCTGGTTTTAGAATTGACTTTATTGGGGGGGGCGGTCTAACAATTTTAGGGACCAAAGTCCTGAGCATTGAACCAGGGACTATCAACTCCAAGGCAAATAATGACTCAACCTAAGCTGAAACAGTCCCCTTAGTAGCTCAGAAGGGACCTTTTGGCAAGTGGCATCTTGCCAGGAAATTGACTCAAAACAAATCTCTAGCAGCCCAGAGGTGCTGGAGGAGAGTTTCAGAAACAGTCAGCACGGAGACGACTGTGCAACAGCTTACAAGAATTGCCTCACTCACGCTTTGATGTTCATCCTCTGCAGAGCTCTGTTCATCTCTGTGGCTTCAAAACGGCACCCAGAAAAAAAAAAAAAAAAAAAAAAAAAATCAGCGCCCAGGAAGCAAAGCCAGTTACATCAGGAGGAGACCTTGGAGACCTGCTATTGCATCTCTTTCATTGTACAGGTAAGGAAACCGAGGCACAGAGAGAGTAAAGGATTTGCCCAAAGCTACACAGCAGAGAACTGTGAACAGAACCTGGATCTTTTGCTTCATAGTTAAAGTATTTCCAATCCATGGTATCTTATATATTATTTGGGTAGAAGGTGTGGCGACCACATGCATTTGCTTTCTTGCTCATATATCTCTATTCCTGGTGCAGAGCTCAAGCATCAAGCAACAAACAGTGGGAAGAGATAGACGTGGCCCCCGTGTATGGGAACAGCATGTGACAGTGTGTCAGCACAGACATAATTTAAAGCAGTGCTATGGCAACCAGCATTCACTCTGGCCCCAGACAGCGCCGTGCGCTCCGGAGTGTAATTGAAAATGGCTTCTCACGTGCTGAGAGGAGTGCGTGCTCAAGGTTCTGTTTCTCCTGCAGTGAGTGACCCTAAAATAGACCAAGTGCTGAGTTCAGAAACAGGACCCGTCCAGCTTCTTTACCGAGGGTTGGGGGGTTTCTCAGAGAAGAAATAAACTCAGCAGCCTTGGGAATCCCCAGGAATCACTGTGTCTGGCAGTATGGTTTTGTTTCCTTTTAGAGACAATTTCAAAGTGTGTTCCTGGAACAACAATGTTCCAAAGACATGCCCTAGATGATGAGGGACAGGTAAGGGGGAGGGACACCACCGCTGGTATCTTCCTTACACACTGAAGGTTCTGCTGCTACCCCCCCCCCCCACCAAAAAAAAAAAAAAAATCATGAACCAGAGCAGCAGACCAGGAGAGGTCTGGACTGAGTTAAACTTCACCAGTAGGATTGATTATATAGGCCATACTACTGAGACGCTGACACCTTCTTGATTTTAACTTGAATGCTCATGTAATCTGTCAGTGGAACTCCTGAAACAGGTCATTTGGCATCCCCCAATATATGATCGCCCTTCTTTTTCTGAGTTTCTAATTGGGCACATTGGAATAAAGACTTCCAGCTTCCCTGACACGTAAGCATGGCCCTGTGACCAGTTCTGACCACTGCTCTGCGAGTGGAGGTGTGGCTTTCCAGGTCCCTCATCCTGGGACCTGCCCCTCTTCTCTTTGGCTGGTTTTCCATTGCAGTGGTGACAAGCCACGTGGGCCATGAGGATGAGGGCAACCCCACAAGAATGGCGGAGCAATCAGACATACTTTAATGGTAATTCAAAAAGCTACTTATTTGATCACTACTAAAAAAAAAAAAATTAAGTGGGAGGTACCCAATGTGTTAGGTAGGTGAAGCTTGGTTCTGGGCAAAGCTCTTGAACCTGAACTGCCCTGCCAGCCCTCTCTCTATATATGTACTTAAATTCTTTCTGTGTTAGCAGCGGAACCAATATGCTATAATGCCCTTACCAAAACTGCCAATGCTTGTGTTAAAAGTATTATTTAGGATGCTTTGGGTTATAAGTATCACTAACATGCAGTCTTGCTGAAAAGTAGCTTAAGAACATAGGAATTTAAAAAATGATGTTGGGGCTTCCCTGGTGGCGCAGTGGTTGAGAGTCCGCCTGCCGATGCAGGGGCACGGGTTCGTGCCCCGGTCCGGGAAGATCCCACATGCCGCAGAGCGGCTGGGCCCGTGAGCCATGGCCGCTGAGCCTGCGCATCCAGAGCCTGTGCTCCGCAACGGGAGAGGCCACAGCAGTGAGAGGCCTGCGTACCGCAAAAAAAAAAAAAAAAAAAAAAAAAAAAAAAAAAAAAAAAGGTGTCATTTCACAAGAAATCCAGAGGTAGGGAGTTCCCAGGGTTGGTTCATCGTTAGGTTGCTGTTGACAAACTGCTGCTATGACAAATTATCACACACTTGGTGGCTTAAAGCAACCAAATTTATTCTCTTACAGCTCTGGAGGCCAGACGTCTGAAATCAATTTCACTGGATTAAGGTCCGTTGGCAGCGCTGGTTTTTTTCTGGAGGCTTTAGGAGAGAATCTGTTTCCTTGCCTTCCTTAGCTTCTGGAGGCCTCCTGCTTTCCTCAGCTCATGGCCTCTTCCTTGAATCACTCCACCTCTTGCTTTCTATTTCTGTAATCAAATCTCCCTCTGTGTTCCTCTTTTATGGACCCTTGTGATTACCTTCAGGACCCGCCCAGATAATTCAGGATAACCTCTTCATCTCAAGATACGTAACTTAATCACACCTGCAAAGTCCTTTTCCTTACGTAAGGTAAGATTTACAAGTTCTTGGGATCAGATCATGGATATCTTCAAGGTATCCTACTTGAACACTCAGTGTGCCACAGTTGTTAAGCACCCAGGCTCTTCTCATTTTCCTGCTCTGCCATTCTCAGTGTTTTGGTGCTATCTCCCTTCATGGTTTTAAAGTCACTTTGGGTTCCAAGCATCACATCCTCACCAGGCCTTGTCTCCAGCAGCAAGGCAGGGGTCTTCCCATCCTGCCTCTTCCGTTATTAAGGAGGACCTGCTTTCTCAGAGCTTCTCAGCAGAAGCCACAGCAGGTCCCAAGACTAGGTCACCTGCCTGTGATCTAGCTGCAAATGAACCTGACAATTTGCTGGCCTGGAAGTTTAACATCGACAGCAGGACATGGGTGCTGCTCCCAAGAGGGAGAATAACAGCTGGGGAGGCAGCTACTCACTCCTGAAGGTCCTGCACGAGTTTCCACAAGCATGCGCGTCACCAGAGAGCCCTTGTCTCTGGACCGCCCTGAAAAGCACATGTGCCGAGAAGATAATCACGTTTACTGTATCTACAAAGGAATATTCTATTTAACCGTCAACCATGAATGGAAGAAAAGATGTTTAATATTGGTGTGTGTGTGTGTGCATATACGCAAAGCACAAACAATGTCTAACAATTTTGGTCACTAAACACAAGGATAATGTGTGACAATCAAGTTGTCCTTTAATTGATTCAGCCAACATTTGAATCACCTTCTCTGTGCCAGACTTCTCCATCAAGGGTTGAAGTTACAAATATGAATAAGAAAAGATCCCTGGTGTCAAGGAGGTCCTGGATCATTGTGAGAGAGACAGACAATCTAAGCGAAGGCATAGCACAGCTCTGATGGGGACAGGAGATGCTGGAGTGATGCACAGTGATGATTTGTGGAACCCAAGTGTTGTCAGACTTCAAGAAGTATGGAAGCAGGAAATGAAGTATCAGGAACCAGGACTGGCAGGTCATTTCTCACTTTCCCATTTCATGGTTTCTTCCCTCCATGCCTTTTTTCCCTTTCTCTTTCTCTGTCCAGCCGCCTTACAACTAATGGGCCCCCCTACAGTGGGCTGTCCCACTATAGTGTGGTGAGGTCATACTATACTATAGATGCTACAGCCAAAGCAGGAGGCTTGAAAGGCACCCACAGGTACCTCTCAGAGATGATGAAAGGGAAAGAGGAAGTGGAGGACAGGCAGAGGCAGGGGCTGTAATCTGAGTCACTTAAGTTAGCTGTCTGTACCCACTTTCAGGCGGCTTGCTCCACTTCTTTGAGCCTGGAAAAGAGTGAAAAAAGACCTTGCTGGGTTTGGAGGAGGAAGGAGCCGCCCACTGCTCTCTCTAGGGGGCCCCAGCAGAGGCTGCCATGTAGAGGCTCAGGGCCAGTGTAGAGATGGGGGCTGGCACAAAGCCAGAGCCTGTGGTTTTTTTTGGATCCAGTAGGAAAAGTTCCTGCCCAGAAATAACAGAGACTGGAGAGTGTGTGTGGGATTTTCTCTTACCCTCAGCGCGTCTCTACCTCCACCCTGGCCTCACTTCAGGAAGGAGGAGGTTGCAGTACTGTTGCTGCTAGCAGGCCACTGTTATTTCTGGAGCTTGTATACAAGTTTCACTTCCAGGACCAATTACAAGGCAAATGCTTTTAGTAGGAATTAGTCTTTTGTGGGTAGACATTTCAGGTTGCAAAGGCCCTGAATCTTTAGGAAAGCTGACCTTTGTCATTGGAGAAGGTGAGAGGGGTAGAAATGGGGACACCATCTTAGCTGTGATTAGCTGGCATTTCTCCCAAAAGCTAACATGTATTTCACCTCAACTTCATTAAAAATGATGTTGGTAAGAATACTTGGGTAGAGTAGATGAGAAAACTTATTTTGTTTTAACATGGAAACATTGCCCCCTTTCTCGGCCGTCAGGAGCATCTCAGGCCCGCCTTACCTGGGAGGGAATTCACAGGGTCTCCTTTCCCCTCCAGGGAGGGAAGGTGAAGCCCTGTGTTTTTAAAAACTGGCTTCTCCCTGCCCTGCGGGGAGAAGCGCTGTTTCTTGCTGTTGTTTAGGATCTTTATTTGAAAGGGTTATGGAGGTCGTTCCTGCTGGGGTGTTAAAGGCAATTTTGAGGAGAATGAAAGAAAGAAAGAAGGAAAGAAAGAAAGAAAGGAAGGAAGGAAGGAAGGAAGAAAGGAAGAAAGGGAGAGAGAGAGGGAGGAAGGAAATATAAAGAAAGAATGTCTCTATGTGTATAACTGAGTCACTTTGTTGTACAGCAGAGATTGGCCCAACATCGTAAATCAACTGTACTTCAATTAAAAAAAATTTTTAAAAAGAAGGAAAGAAAGGAAGAGAGAAAGGAAAAAGAAAATAAGATGTTCAGGGGGCAGAGTTGGGGATTCGGAGGAGAAAATTTGGAGGTAGTGGTGAGAGGAGTGGCCGCCAAGAGGTGTCACGTGAGGGGCCCCCAGAAAAGGGCCATTTGGAGGCTGTTCTTGAGTTCAAGTCTTGCCAGCCTTCCATGTAGCTCATACAGTTTTCACCACACATTCTGGCTTCCTTTATTTTCTATAACAACTTAATTCTAAGTGCCTAATCCTCTGGGGCTTCACACTTAATACCCCGCCGCTTCTACTGGCGCCCGCCATTGTTTTGATTATTTATTTAAATCTGCATCTGCAGGACTTTTTTTGTTTTGTTTTGTTTTTGCGGTTGGCAGGCCTCTCACCGTTGCGGCCTCTCCCGTTGCGGAGCACAGGCTCCGGACGCGCAGGCTCAGCGGCCATGGCTCACGGGCCCAGCTGCTCCGCGGCATGTGGGATCTTCCCGGACCGGGGCACGAACCCGTGTCCCCTGCATCGGCAAGCGGACTCTCAACCACTGCGCCACCAGGGAAGCCCCTGCAGGACTTTTGATGGTGGCAGCGAAGGCCTGTGTGATCTTCAAGGCCTCTGTCCGGTAGGTGTCTGCCCGGACTGTCCCTCCAACGTGCAGGTTCATGCAGGTTGCCCCTGGCGTGCTCCTCGTTTCAGTCCACTTGGGTCCTTCAAGTCTCAGGGCCTTTCCTATGCTATTCTGTGAAGGAATAGGAATCCCCCAACACAGGAGCTTCCTCTCTGCAGCAATCAGGACACAGAGCCTCAGTCTCTGGGCCTCAGGGACATCTGTCCAGTGACAACTGCTTGTCCCTCCTTTCCCCCAGCATGAAGCAAATTTTTTCTGGTGTGGAGCGTCCCCTTCTCCCCCAAACCCACTTCCAAACATTCAGTACCACCATGGGCTTTAGGCTTTCAGAAGCCACTGTCAGGAAGAAGTCTGTCTGTCTCTCATTCTCTATAGCTTTCCATCCTCTCATATCCCTGCCAGATGGCCATGGGCATGAAATAGATTATCTGCCGGAAATGGGGAAGGGGCAAAAGAGAAAAATATGTGGAAAAATTAGTTAAGGCTTCAAAGTATTATTCTGCACACGTGGAGGTGGGAACCTCATGTCCTCATCCCAGGACTAAACCAGTTGGAACCTCTGGAGTCAGAATCACCTATTCCTGAGTTGTACTTTTTCTCAAGCTGGTTCTGAGCACCATTTAATATGTGTTCAAATCACGTGGGGGTCTTGTTCAGCTGGGTGATGGGACCCGAGATTCTGCATTTTTAACAAATACTGCTGGTGGTCGGAGGACCACACTTTAAGTGGCAAAGTGCTAGGGTGGAGTGCTAGTGTGTGGGTCTGTGTGGCTCCTCTGTGACACTCCTCAAGTCCCTGGCGGCAGTGGTTTGCTTGCACTGGGATTGGACATGGCTACACCCTCATGGATACTGTGCTCTGTGGACTGGGCTTTACCGACTGGTCATCTAGACCCACTCTGCCTCCTTGCTTCACCCTCCCCTCCCCTCACCCACGCCCTACTCCCACCCTCACTGCTACCCCTGCACTGCCTTCAGGGCCAACTCTACTGCTACACCCTGGTCTTCCTCACTCTGTGGGCCTCCTCTGACTGTAGATAAATAACTGAACAGCTCCAGAGAATCTTTAAATGTGCTAACACGATAAAGTCCTTCTTCTTTCTGGGAGAAAAGGGGAAGTGAAACTTGAGCACGCAAGTAAAGGTGAGTCAGGAGTTCTTTTTTTCTCTCTAGGTCCACTGTCAGTGGAAAAAAAATTACAACTTTCTATGCTAGCCTTGGCTTTGAAAGAAGAACTGAGCCTGTAGGAACTCCTGCCCCTTTCTGATAGGCGGAGGGAAAAGAGAACTGACCCCATACATGCTTGCATGGCCTGTTTGTCCCTCAAGTCCTTGGGGAGTAGTGGGGAGAGTTATAGAATATAAGTGGTGAGATTCTTTTCTGCAGCCGTGGGGAACTTGTGGTGTTCAAAGTAGCACGGCTTTAATCTCTGTTACTTAATAATAAGAAAGCAAGTCTAAAGTAGAGGGATAGGAAAAGACTGACTTGTGGGGCTCTCCAGACATGGAGAATCATCAATTGCATTGAAAGATCTAATGGTTGGAGTGAAGCCAGCAGTGGCCAGTGGACTGTAATCCCAGTGGATCCAGAAAGAGACCCCTGATATATGGTTGCTGAACTGTGGTCCTGGACCAGAGTGAGAACCCCTAAGGCCTGAGGGGCGGGGTAACCATTAAAGTCACCAGCCCTGTGGCCAGACAAACAAAGAGAGCATTTCTCAGAGCCGTGGCACCCAGACTAGGGTCTTCAGAAAGCTCCATCAGTATCACCAGGGGAAATTTGATAACAGTGACCTCAGCGCCTACCTTAGAGAGGCTGATTCAGCAGGGTCCAGTAAAGAATATTTTTAAAAATACTGTTTGGGCAATTTTTGACATGCAGTCAGTCAGTGCCTTAGCACGCGATTTGCCAAATTCTTAGCAGAAAGATTCATTTACTAGATAAGTACTTATTGAACAATTACCGTAAGCTGTGTATTGTTCTAAGTCCTGGGCAAGCTGTGAATAAGACAGATTCCTAGAGCTTCGAAATATGAAACAAATAAAAATGAGGAGTGGATTTTTCAGGAATTTGAAATATTCATCGTTTGGCAGAAAATGTGGGTTTTTTGCTGAGCCTCTGGAGCACCGCCAGATTCTGTGACACATAGTCTGAGTAACATTGCCACGGAGGCCCGGGAAGCAGGTTGGAGCAATAAAACTAGCCGGTGTCAGTTTCTTGGCCGATTAGGTGGGACACCCTATGGTCTTATTCTGTGCACATAAAGCGTGGGATACAGCACACAGCCTCCAGAGGGCCCTCGTGGCGTTTTTGTTCTCTTTCCCTTCTCTTTGCTTGGGGGCAGGTTAGCTGATCTACAGGGAAACTAGGAGGAGGAAACAAGAGCACAGCACCTGGAAGTGTGTTGCAAGAGAGATCTGCAGATCAAGTGGGATGATGAGGGGCACAAAATGCAGAGGCCAAGAAAGGCCCCAAGTGCTGCCATAGCAAGGAGCAGCCACAGAGCCAAAGGGCGCAGCTGCTGTGGGAAACAGTCTGGGAGCTCCTCAGAAAAGTGAAACATAGTGTCACCAAATGACGCATCAAATCCATTCCTAGTTATATATCCAAGAGAAAGGAAGACACACATCCACACAAAAACCCGTACACCAAAGTTCACGGCAGCAGTATTCACAATAGCCCCAAAGTAGAAACAACCTAAATGTCTATCAAGTGATGAATGGATGAGAAATATAACATATCATATAGTGGAATATTATTCAGCCATAAAAGGAATGAAATACTCACATATGCAACAGCATGGATGAACCTTGAAAACATTACCGGAAGTGAAAGAAGCTGGTCGCTAAAGACCACATGTTGTATGATTCCATTTATATGAAACGTTCAGAATAAGAAAATTGAAAGAAACAGAAAGTAGATGAGTGGAGTCCAGGGACTGGGGGAAGGAAGGGATGTGGGATGACTGGTATTGGGCATGGGGTTTCCTTTGGGGTGATGAAAATATTCTGAAATTAGCAGTGGTAATGGCTGCACTGCCTTGTGTATATACTCAACCCCCCTGAACTGTACACTTTAAAAGGGTGAATTTTATGGTGTGTAAATTATATCTCAATTTAAAAAAAAGAGAAGAGCAGCTAGAGAGAACAAAGACAACCCATGTTCTGTGGCTAAGAACTAAGAAGATGCTCAGAGCCTTTTGCACCGCTGGTAGAACCCACAAGAGGCTGCAGAAAGGGACCCAGGGTTCAGATGACAAAACTGGTGATTGCCTTTCTTTGCTGGGGCTTGAAAAACTTATCAATCTCTCAGAAAAGAGGGATCAGTGATTCACAAAACTATAATAATCATTTTTTTCTGGGCCTACATTGTTTACATATGTTTATATTCCAGTGTTTGGAATGGTTTGTTAACTTTCAAGTACTCAATTTTTCAAAGACCCAGTGAGAACCAGAGTGAGAACCCCTAAGGCCTGAGGGGCGGGGTAACCATTAAAGTCACCAGCCCTGTGGCCAGACAAACAAAGAGAGCATTTTTCAGAGCCGTGGCACCCAGACTAGGGTCTTCAGAAAGCTCCATCAGTATCACCAGGGGAAATTTGATAACAGTGACCTCAGTGCCTACCTTAGAGAGGCTGATTCAGCAGGGTCCAGTAAAGAATATTTTTAAAAATACTGTTTGGGCAATTTTTGACATGCAGTCAGTCAGTGCCTTAGCACGCGATTTGCCAAATTCTTAGCAGAAAAATTCATTTACTAGATACGTACTTATTGAACAACTACCGTAGGTTCTAGAAGCCCATTCAGGTTGTTAGAGGAGTCGAATGCTGGGTCTGGTGCAGTACAGGCTGGTGGTTTTGGGGACTAGACATAACCTTCAATGCTAGCCCACCAGACACCAGGATACAGGTCTTGATGGTAGAGAGCGCTCCTAGAACAAGTCTCATAGGCTCCTGTTGGGTGGATGAGGAAAGTATCTTCAGGAGAAGCAACTTAAAATTTACATGCTGTATGAAAATGCATTAGGAGGACAGAAGGTGTTTTTAAGCATGAAACGTTTGGCTCATTGACGGGAATAAAGGCCTGCCAGTGCGTCGTCGTAATTCCACTTTCTGGATCCTGATTGCCTTGGGGTTTTCTCCTGTGGTTGGTTCTGACAATGTGCCATTTTACTGAATGTGTCACTGTCACTTCCAAGCTGCCACATATGCTCTGCTACACATCTGGGATTATTGCACAGGTTTGCAAAACTGATTAAACAAAAAAATCTTTTGAAGTTTACCTTCAGTGTTTTGCAAGGAGGTTGCTCACCATCTGCTTGTTTATACTCTCTAGTGATTGTTTTGTACATTATCAATGACTAGCATGCAATTACATCATTATAATGACAAGTAGTAAACTGAATACCCAGCAGGGTGTTTGTGGGGGAAGATATGTACTCTCTCTCTAGTCCTAGTGCCCTGAGGAGACTCCACAGTTAGACAAGCCAGTGGCTTCAAGGAGATAAGGGTCCTGTGGTCAATTGCTAAAGCCTGGGGAATCTAGGGTCCTGTGGTCAATTGCTAAAGCCTGGGGATTCTAGAAACCCTCACCAGGCCATTAGGCAGCAAATCTCAAAGGCTGATGGGACTGCCAGACTGAGGTTTGCCAAGAGGACCCACCTGAATGTCTTGCTACCCGTATTTCTGACCCAAATTATTCAAGATAAACCTCCTTTCTGGAATTGACACTGAATTAAAATGATCCCAATGATATGGATATAATTAGAATCTGATTTGTTCATTCATTTTTTAAAAACAGCTTTATTAAGATATGATTCATATACCATAAAAGTCACCCTTTTAAAGAGTACAATTCAGTAGTTTTTAGTAGTTGTCGTTTTTAGTTTTAGTAGTTTTCCTAACCCCTGGAAACCACGAATCTACTTTTTGTCTCTATGGATTTGCCTCTTCTGGACATTTTAGAAACAGAATCATGCAGTAAGTAGCCTTTTGTTACTGGCTTCTTTCACTTGGTCTAATGTTTTAAGGATCATTCATGCTGAAGCATGTATCAATACATTTATTCATTAAACATTTTAAAAAATTGTGGTAAAATACATTTAACATAAAATTTACTATCTTAACCATTTTTTAAAAATGATTGCATGTTTTTTTAGATTTATTTATTATTTATATATTTTATTTATTTTTTGGCTTGTCAGGTCTTCTTTGAGACGTGCAGGATCTTTGTTGAGGCATGAGGGATCATTCGTTGCAGTGTGCGGGCTCTTTGTTGTGGCACACGGGCTTCTCTCTAGTTGTGGCGTGCGGGCTCCAGAGCGCGTGGGCTCTGTAGTTTGCAGCACGTGGGCTCTCTAGTTGAGGCACGCGGGCTCAGTAGTTGTGGCACGCGGGCTAAGTTGCCCCACACCATGTGGGATCTTAGTTGCCTGACCAGGGATTGAACCTGCGTCCCCTGCATTGGAAGGCGGTTTCTTTGCCACTGGACCTCCACGGAAGCCCCCTATCTTAACCATTTTTAAGTGTGTTGTTCAGTACTATTAAGTACATTCACATTGTTGTGCAACCAACCTCCAGAGCCCTTTTCATCTTGCAAAATTGAAAATCTACACCCATTAAAAAGCAGCTCTTCATTCTGCCCTCCTCCCAGGTCCTGGCAACCACCAGAAGAAACCGACCACCAGAAACCATTCTGCTTTCTGTCTCTATGAAAATGACTACTCTAGGTACCTTATATGAGTGGAATCATCCAGTATGTATCTTTTTGTGACTAGCTTATTTCACTTAGCATAGCGTCCTCCAGGTTCATCCATGTTGTAGCATGTGTCAGAATTTCATTCCTTTTTAGGGCTGGATAATATTCCATTGTATGCACATACCACATTTTGTTTATACATTCATCCGCGTTGATGGACACTCAGGTTGCTTCCATCTTTTGGCTATTGTGAATAATGTTGCTATGAATATGGGTGTACAAATATCTGTTTGAGCCCCTGCTTTCAATTAATTTGAGTATATACTCAGAAATGGAATTGCTGAATCAGATTTTTAATTTTTTGAGGAATCACCATACTGTTTTCTATATTGGCTGCACCATTTTACTCTTCTGCCCATATGCACAAGGGTTCCAGTTTCTCTTATATGTCTCCAGCACTTACTATTTTTTTGGTAGTAGCCATTCTAATGGGTGTCAGGTGGCATTCATTCACTCTTAATGAACATCTGACATATCATGCAAGGTGGGTGGGAAGGGGGCTGTCAGTAAAGAAAACATGTGAACAAGATAGTAAACATAGTCCTTGCTTCAATCTTAGAATCCATTTAGGGAAGTAAGATCATAATTTTAACTTCAACAATTTAAAATTACTTACTATGTGCCAGACACTGTGCTAAGTTCTTAATGTGTTTTCTCTCATTTAGTCCTTTCGACAGCCCTGTGAGGGAGATATGATTGCTGCCGTCTAAGAGGGAAGGAAACTGGGACACCCTAGTGATTCGCCAAATGTTTCCAGGCCAGAGTTCAAAGCCTAGGTGAGCTACCTCTCACTCTGGAGCCTCTTTGTTAACCAGAGGATGAGGTTAGCCTGATCTTGCAGGGCTGGAGGGACTGGCCTGGCCTTCAGAGGTGAAGGACAGACAGTGCCAGGGCCCACATTTGACACATTAATTGTCTGCTGTAATACACTTTTATCCCACTATCTAGAACTAGAGCAGAATTTATTTGTAAGTAGGTAGGGATGGAGAATTCACCTAGATGCCCTCCATTCTCTCCATTGCTATTTTTGCAGAGGAGGGAAAAGGACCCCAGGTCTCTAGCTTGTGTCTTAACCAATGTCATATAGATACACACAAGGAGAGGTGGGGAACCAGGACCTAAACGTTGGCCTATTGATAAGGCTGATTCTTGCTTAATCTAGGATTGTATTGTTGATTCACGCTTCTACTGATATATATGTATTTACCCTGTGAGCCATTTCCTTCCTTCTTTGGTCAGCTACCACAGAGGTACCCAGAGGTGAATCATGATGGAACCCATTTCCCTTTCTCAGGATTAGACTAGGGTTGGGTGTGTGACCCAATTCCAGCTGAGAAGATAAAGGGGAAGTCTGTTGATGGGCACCTGGCAAAAATAATTTTTCCTTTAAGAAAAATATTGGAGCCTATCTTGCAAAACTCTTTTTTTCCTCATGCCTCTACTTTCCTTCTCAGAGCACTAGTGTGAAGATGTAGAGCTTGGAGTTGTAGCAGCCACTACATGACAATGAGGTGACAAACCTAAGGACAAGAAGCCTAAAGGATGTTAGAAAGAGGATGTGTCTTGATGACAGCAGATATCACTGAGCCCCAAAACCAGCTCCAGGACTGCGGACTTCCAGACTTCTTGTTACTGCAGATAAACCAAGGTCTACAAGGCTTAAGCCGCCGTTGCTCAGGAATTCTGTTACTTGCAGCCAAATATATCCTAACTGAATTATTCCCCAGCTGGGTTTTAAGTTCCTTGAAGCAGGGATACTGTTTTAAATTTCTTTGTATCTGTCATAATACTATGGAAGGTTTTCATCCATAGGGTAGGCACAAATGTATTGAATTAATACATGAATAGACAGAAGAATAAATAATAGCTATCGAAAATGCTCCCTCCTGAAATATGGGTCAGGTTGGGCACGGATTGGGTGGGGCATCCTGTAGTCAGAGGCCACGTGCCAACGCGCTAATGGAATCAAAGAATCTTAGAGCTACAGATCACTGGGCCTACCCCTATCATTTTACAAACAAGGAAACTGAGGCCTAAAGATGTAAAATGCTTAACTGACATTTGTCAGTGACAAATATGGGGCTAGGTTGCCCTGCTCCCAGAATAGCGGTCTTTCTGTTCCATTGTATTTCTTATCTTGGCTGGTGAGCCCAACCCAGGCCCCTTCACCCCAGAATAACTCCAGGCTCCTCACAGTGGCACTGCAGTAATTTTTGGCCTAGAATCACTTGAAGGCTGTAGCTGACTCTGCTGACTTTGAACAAGTGACAAAGGCTAGCAAGCCCACATGCAGGAGGGGTTTATGCAGGCTTTGTGAGCACTTGGGAAGGAAATGGGGGGCTCCAGTAGGACTTGTAGTTGTAGAGCAGGCTTGAACAAAATGGCAGTGGAGGGACTTCCCTGATGGCACAGTGGTTAAGAATCCGCCTGCCAATGCAGGGGACACGGGTTCAAGCCCTGGTCTGGGAAGATCCCACATGCCGTGCAGCAACTAAGCCCATGCGCCACAACTACTGAGCCTGCGCTCTAGAGCCTGTGAGCCACAAATACTGAGCCCACGTGTTGCAACTACAGAAGCCCGCACGCCTAGAGCCTGTGCTCTGCAACAAGAGAAGCCACCGTAATGAGAAGCTCGCGCACCACAACAAAGAATAGACCTGCTTGGGGCAACTAGAGAAAACCCGTGTGCAGCAAGAAAAATCCAACGCAGTCCTAAATAAATAAATTTATAAAAAGAAATTAAAAAGATGGCAATGGAGAAGGCATGTGGAAGGCAGAACCTCCCATTTACCCATGGGTTCCCCAAACCCAGACCATTACAGAGAGGCTCCCTAGAGGCAGTTGCCTGTACCTCAGCTCTGATTCAAGTCCTATTGAATCTAGTCTCATTCCACTAGGTAGGATTGTAGGACTGCCATGATGGTCAGTTTTATGTGTCAACCTGACTAGGGCCATGTCTAGGTCAAACACCAGTCTAGATGTTGCTGTAAAGGCTTTTTTTAAATGAATGAATGAATTTATTTATTTTTGGCTGCATTGGGTCTTCGTTGTTGGGTCTTCATTGCTGCACACAGGCTTTCTCTAGTTGTGGCGAGTGGGGTCTACTCTTCGTTGTGGTGTGCAGGCTTCTCATCGTGGTGCTTCTCTTGTTTGCAGAGCTCAGGCTCTAGGCACGCAGGCTTCAGTAGTTGTGGCACTCAGGCTTAGTAGTTGTGGCTCGTGGGCTCTAGAGTGCAGGCTCAGTAGTTGTGGCCCATGGGCTTAGTTGCTCTGCGGCATGTGGGATCTTCCCGGACCAGGGTTCGAACCTGTGTCCCCTGCATTGGCAGGCGGATTCTCAACCACTGCGCCACCAGAGAAGTCCCAAGGCTTTTTTTGTGTGTGTGTGCAGTATGTGGGCCTCTCTCTGTTGTGGCCTCTCCCACTGCGGAGCACAGGCTCCGGACGCGCAGGCTCAGCGGCCATGGCTCACGGGCCCAGCCGCTCCGCGGCATGTGGGATCTTCCCGGACTGGGGCACGAACCCGTGTCTGCTGCATCGGCAGGCGGACTCTCAACCACTGCGCCACCAGGGAAGTCCCAAGGCTTTTTTAAGATGTGATTAACATTTAAATCAGTAGACTTTGAGTACAGCAGATTACCCTTCATAATGTGGGTGGGCCTCACCCAATCAATTGAAGGCCTTAAGGGCAAAGACAGAAATTCCCCAAGGAAGAGGGGATTCTGCCTGCAATCTGCCTTTGTGCTCAAGACTGCAGCATCGGCTCTTCCCTGGGTCTCCAGCCTGCCTTCCAGATTTCAGACTTGCCAGCCCCCAGAATTGCATGCGCCAACTCCTTAAAATAAATCAATCTCTCTCTGTCTCTCTCGCACTACTCTTTCCCTCCCACTCTCTCTCCCCACCCCCCCCCCCACACTATTGATTCTGTTTCCTTTGGAGAACGCTGACTAACACAACTACCCTAAAGTCCAAGGATATATGGCTTTTGTGCTCCCAATAACACGGTGTTAGGGAGGATATTTACAGCTGGTGGGAGTGGCTTAGCTCTCAGGCCTGGTCTCACTGGGGACAAGCCTGCAGGAAAAACCAACGGGAGGCATGGAAAGAAATACAATGCACATTGACAGCCCAATTTAAACAGTACCAGGAATGTTTACAGCAGCCTGCAGCAGCCTGCTTTGAAAGAACCTTTTTTTAAAAATCGTGTTCTCTTTCCCCATTATAGCTTTTCTGTCTATTCATCCTTCTGATGCTGTTTTTCCCACTCTTGTGGGGAATCCACCATATAACAGCCCCCCTCCCAGGCTTATTCATGGGGTAGAGTGTCAAGGCAACAACGGTCCATCTCTGTTCTATACTAGAGCTCATCACCAGGACAGCTGTATAGGAGGCAGCAGGGGAAGTGCTTTAAGGATGGTCAGAGGCCTGGCTTAAAGCAACTTAAATTGATGTTCCTGAGAGGAGAGCTGCAGAGTGGCAGCTGCAGGCAGAATCAGGGAGGGAGGAGACTGGGCTGGCACAGGGGGCGGGAGGGAGAAGATGGGCCTGGCGGGCCTGGGCCTCTTTTTGAGCAATGTGATTACGTTGAAAGCCGTGAGACAGGACACAGGGGCTGCAGAGGGGGAAAGTCTGACAGGCAATCTCTCCCCCTGCACATCCTTTCTGGTGATAGAGGCGGTTAAGGAGCCATTATCCCTGTACCACCATGGATGCCAGATACACAGAAGTGACACTAATCACTTTCCTGCCTTACTGTGAGCATCTAGTGAAATGACTGTGTCGAAGCACCCGAAGCCATACCAACGCCATCCATTTACTATTACCTTTGGTACCCCGGGGAAAACTAACTCCTGTCGCCGGATTGCTATAGCAACATACAAACAATACTATCTATCTATCTAATACTATAAATATAGATATGTACTAATGTATCTATAAAGTTCAGGACTTTAAAAAATTACCACTTAGCTGATGATTTCCACTGAAATTCTCTGATTTATAAATTTTGAAAGATTATTAATTGTAGCTGTTGACATCATTTTTCAGACAAGAAGTGTAGGATGAAGGAACGTTTGTGGTGCGTTTTTGTGCATGTAGCAGTATGTGGTGTTTGGAGGTCTCTCTGAGGGGATATCAGGGCCCCTTACTCTTTCCTCCTCCGCTCAGTCAAAGATCCCATATAATATGTAAAATAAACACTTGTAATGCTCTTTTGGATATCATTTTAGGATGACTAGAATGATGAGTTACTGTTCAGTGATATGTCATCGTAAAGAACGCTATCTCCTTTCTCTTCGCAGTCAGAATTCACAGGAACGTCCTATAATGGGAAAGTTACTTTGCTTAAGTCAGCTGAAGCCCTGACAACCCCCTAAAACTGGAACTCTCAAGCAGGGACTATTTTGTCGTACCACTCCTGGCGGGGGGATATTTGGCAATGTTTGGAGACTTTGGTTGTCGTGACTGGGGAGGGAAGCCATCAGCGTCCAGTGAGTAGAGACCCGGGATGTTACTGAACATCCTGCAGTGCACAGGACAGCCTCCATAGCAGAGATTCATCCTGCTCCAAATGCAACACTGCCGGGGCTGAGAAAACCTTCCCAAGAACAAATCATCAGTCCTTCATAGTGGCCCCTCTTCCCAGTCCCTGTGGGAAACATGAACGTAAAGTGTAATTACAAACTTCCCTGGCTTCTCTCTTTCTCCTGCATTTTGGCCTCTCTTCTCCTTTCTCCAAGGACAGCCTCCTTAGCAGAAACTGCCAGTTTTTAAAAGGAATATAAACAAATACTCCTATTTAGACTTTGATACCTTTAACCCTTATGTCCTTTTTCAACTTGCTTTGTTTTGCCACTGAATCAACAAATGAGCCGCGCACAGGCAGTCTGCGGGATCAAGGTCACGTGGGGGTGTGAGCAGCCAGGCTTCCTACGTGCCTCCCTGGGTCCTCAAAGAGAAGTGTGCAAGGGTCCTGCAGGCCCCAGTGCAGGGAGGAATCCATCAGGCTGGGGCTTCCTTTTACGTTTTTTTTGGGCTGCGTTGGGTCTTCGTTGCTGCGCGCGGGCTTTCTCAAGTTGCGGTGAGCGGGGGCTACTCTTCGTTGCGTTGTTCTGGCTTTTCTCATCGCGGTGGTTTCTCTTGTTGCGGAGCATGGGCTCTAGGCACGTGGACTTCAGTAGTTGCAGCACGTGGGCTCAGTAGTTGTGGCTTGTGGGATCTAGAGCGCAGGCTCAGTAGCTGTGGCCACGGGCTCTGTTGCTCCGCGGTATGTGGGGATCTTCCCGGACTAGGGATCGAACCCATGTGCACCTGCATTGGCAGCAGATTCTCAACCACTGCGCCACTAGGGAAGTCCCCCTTTTATGTTTTATGAAGGCACTTGAACTTTGAGGAAAGTTAACTTAAAGCAAATGGCAGGAGACATCCAGCTTTTGTTTGAGGGCTCCCCTGGGTGAGGGGATGCCTTGCCTCATCAAATTGTCTAGACTCAGAAATAAAGGTGTCTGTCAGGAGTCATGATGGGGGGGAGGTTGATAAAGTATACAGCTTAACATATCTTTCTTGACATTGCTCAGGCCTGGGTATACTCCTCAAAGCCTAAGCAAGCCTTGGCTTATCTAGAAGTTCCCAGGGCTGGGACCAGGGTAAGAGACAGTGAGGTGTCTAGGGCACAAAATTAATGGAGGCACTCAGTCTCAGGGTCCTGCAAGTTCAGGTTCAGGGCAGCACCAACCTGAGAGTGCCCCAGGCACCTCTCTTGTTTCATTCTAGTCCTGACCCTGAGGTTCCTCAAGCTTCACAGGGGCTGGAGCTGCCTTATGCCATTGGCAGAACATCAAGAGGATGCTTATAAGCAGGCTTCCCCCGGACTGTGAGCGATCTCAAAATTCCTTTTGTCCAGCTTTGGAGATAAACCCTAACACGGCTCTCAAATTCTTCCTTCCAGCTCGGACACATCCTATTCTTTGTCCAGGATTATTTTACTTGGTTCCCTAAGATGTTCTGTATTATCTTTCCATTTCCAAATTGTTTATACTCCTCTTTCTGACTACCCAAGCAGTATTCTCTTTTGATCTTCTGAATCCCTGTGGTTCTCAGTTTGTTCCTTATTCAAGGCATTTGCCAATGTTGTCATCCTTTTTTTCTTGCACTTATTAATTTCTAACTTACTGTTTGTAGTAGGCTAAATAATGGCCACCAAAAAAATCTGTGTCCTAATCCCTTGAACCTGTGCATTCTACTTTACGGAGCAAAGGAAGGGACTTTGTGGGTGTGATTAAGTTTATGGATCTTGAGATGGGAGGTTATCCTGGATTATCCCGGATGGGCTCTAATATGATCACAGGTGTCCATATAAAAGGAAGGCAGAGGGAAATTTTGACTGCAGAAGTAGGAGATGTGATGGTAGAAGCCAGAGGTTGGAGTGACTTGAGGAAGGGGTTTTGAGCCAAGGAATGTGGGCAGCCTCCGGAAGCTAGAAGTGAGGAAAACAAGGAAACAGATTCTCTCCTCAGAGCCTCCAGAAGGAAACTGCCCTGCCAACACCTTGACTTGAGCTCAGTGAGAATGATTTCAGACTTCTGGACTGCAGAGCTGGAAGAGAATAAATCTGCGTTGTTTTAAGCCACCAAGTTTACGGTAATTTGTTATAGCAGCAACAGGAAACTACTACGCTATCCTTGTATTTTAGTAAATAGTTTTACTAGACCATGCACTCAGTGAAGGAATCAGCATAGTCCAGGGTTTAAAAGTACTGGTTTGGAGGCAATCAGACCTGGGTTTTAAATTCTGGCTTTTGCCAATGTTTGGTCTACCGGGCTTTTGAACTTTCTTCCTAAATAAGGCAGACAGTGTTAGTTGTTCATTTTCCACTTTTCATTACAAGCAGAGCTCTAATTTTGTATATGGTGGTAAATGTGACTCTCTTAAAAATAATCACGTTTCACAGTCTCCCCTGAGGCTTACAAGCAGCCTCTTGCCAATGTGTCATCTCTGGGAGGGATTTCAGAGAAAGCTCTTTAATGAGCGGCTGGGGTTTGATGTATCTGGCATGCTCCTTTGTCCTTGGACTTATCCTTCTTAGAATGTCACATGCTAAAGTGGACATTTCCAGTGGTGGAGTGGAAAGGTAAGACATATCTTGGGTCCCGAATGGGATCATGGAGACAGTGGTTCCAGCCCTGGTCTTCTTACCTCCAGGCGTCTTGCTTCGGGAGAAGAATAAGCTCCTTCTTTGGTTAAGCCCCTGTTTCCGTGTTCTCTGTTTCATTAACTCTATGATTCATTATTTCTTCCACTCTTGTGGAACTTATTCATTTCTATCTCTGATTCTAGTATTCTAGTACATTGTGCATGGGTTCTCTCACCAGGTTCTAAACACTTGGAGGAGGCAAATTCCCAGTGGGTAGGAGCACAAGGCTCCGGGGTCCTGTAGAACCCGGTGTATCGGTTAGGATGAGTGGTGCTAGGTGCCAACAACAGGTGAAACTCAAAGTCTTTGTGGCCTCAACAATAGGAAGCTCACTTCTTGGTCCTATGAAGCCCTTTGTGGTACACACCGTCACTCAGCGGAACTAGGCCCTTTTACTGTCTTGTAGCTCTTTACAAATGCCTAACTTGTTAGAGTGGTTTTCTGATGTGTGTGATTAAGAACTTGGATAGATAGAGCTACTTATTATATTGAGTTGTAAGAACTGACATTTGAACACAAAAGTAGCCTACAAATGGCATTTTCATATGATTCTACCTAATTTACATGTGTGATTTTAAGCAAAAGACTCTCTACATCCATTTCTTTAGCTGTAAAATGAGGCACTAATACTCCCTTCCTCTAGAGAGGTTATAAAGATTAAATAAGAGGGTGAATGCAAAGGACACACAGTAGTGAGGCCTCAAAGGATTAATTATTTTTTACCCAGTGCCTAGCACAGGATCTCTGGCACATACTAGCTACTCCTTAATTACCTTTTAAAAAATTGAGATGTAATTCACATACCATAAAATTCACCCTTTCAAAGTGTACAGTTCAGTGGTTTTTAGTATATTCATAAAGTTATACAGAAATCATCACTAACTCCAGGACATTTTCATCATCACCCCAAGAAACATTTTACCCAGTTAGCAGTCACTTTTAATTTATCTCTTGAATGAATAACCTTTGTCTCAAAATGGCTGAGAATATCTGGCTCATAGGACTCACTCAATATTTATTGATTTTATTGGCACCTACTATAGAGTTAAAGAACAGTCCTTGTTTATTCAACAATTCGATAACCTAATTTAGTGTGTGTGTGTGTGTGTGTGTGTGTGTACAATCACAAGCATGCCACATTTAAGTTCAGGAAATCAGATTCTCCCACACCAGAATAATAAAAAGACAAAATAGTAAAAACAGCCATAATAATATTGTTAGTAATCCTGGCTGTGGATTGAAGACTACATGAGGAAGCTGTCATGATGCTGTGAGGCTTCGGGGCTCTCCTCCTCCACGTCGGGGAGACAATTCCCCAGGGAGGTTGGAAGGAAGAGCTCCAGTTTCTAGATTCTTCTTACCTGCACTGACCTCCTTCTTATTCTCCCGCTGGCAGTCACTGCAGCTCTTGTGGCTGCAAGAGAAGAAACGGAACCAGTATTCAGGAGGGTACCTCGAAAGCTCCTCAACTGTATTAATCTTTCACTTCAGAACATTTTATAAATAGCTCTGTTTTGGGCACACACAAAGAAGGGCAAGTCAAAGTGAAAATAGCCTACTTCTTCTTAGCTAAGAATGCTTACTTTCCACACCTGTCAGACTGGGCAGGATGTGTCACTGGGGGAGTTTGCCTGATTCCTGTTCAGAGTGACAGCTGCAGAAGCAGAAGCATTTTTGCCAATTTACATTCTTAAAGAAAGGTCATCCTGGGAAAACAGCCCGCTTTAGTATTTATGCTACTCTGCTCTGGTGATGGTTCCAAAAGGTTAATCACTGTCCTATACTTATTTTGGAGACGGTTCATTGCTCTTATTTCAAAACAGCCAGTTCTCTTTTGCACCTGACTGTGGGCTACCAGGGCATCGTTCCGGTCTTGGGTCCTTGCTTAAAAGTGCGAGCTGCTGTCACCTTAGAAGGAGCAGGAAATACTGTGGCACTGCATGAAAATTGAAATATAAGCATACCTCAGAGAGATTTCGGGTTCAGTTCCAGACCATAGCAATAAAGCGAGTCATGTGAATATTTTGGTTTCCCAGCTGCATATAAAAGTTATGTCTTACACTATACTGTAGTCTATTAAGTGTGCAATAGCACTATGTCTAAAAAAACAATGTACATACCTTCATCTAAAATACTTTATTTGCTAAAAAACGCCAACCATCTGAACCTTGAGCAAGTTCGTAATCTTTTTTGCTGCTGGAGGGTTTGAAATATTGTGAGAATTACCAAAATGTGACACAAAGACATAAAGTGAGCAAATGTTGCTAGAACATGGCACCAATAGACTTGCTCAATGCAGGGTTACCACAAACCTTCAATTTGTAAGAAATGCAATATGTGCAAAGCACAATAAAGCAAAGTACAATTAAACTGGTTACGCCCGTAGTTCCATTATCTTAACACCTGGTGCCTGAGAATGAACAGATACAACAAAGAAAACTTTAATTGTGGATGTGACCAGTCTAATGGCAAACATTAAAAAAAAAGGTACAATCAAAGTAAAACTTACACACCAAACAAAGAAGCAAAAGTGAAAATAAAAACAGCCCATGGTGGATCCAGCCAACTGGTTACACAGTTGTCTGGAATCACACGGAATATGTCGTCTGACCGTTGACAGAGCAGGAAATTGAGCTCAAAGGGGTGAATGACTTGCCCTATCCCTTTTCTGGTCAATATCACTTTTGGCCTCTGGACTTCGGCTCTTTAGCATTTTTCTGTCACTCTGATACAGCTCCCCATGTATCAATTCTGAGTGCCAATAACACGAGTTTGGGTACCTGTAACCCTTCTTACCTTGAATTCAGCTAGCTTAGTACTTATATTCAGCTGATGAAGCCTGGAGCAGCCCTGAGTAGGGTTGGGAATCAGGTGGCAATAAAAACCCTCCTTTGTTTCATGGACTATGTGTTATGCTTGATATTTGGGTAGAGGCAATTGAGATCTAACTCCAGCACCTTTGCTCACCAGTTGCGTGATGCTGGTGTTTACGTGTCCTAGAGTTGCCAAAAACAAATTACACAAACTGCCGTGTCTTAAAATAACAAACATTTATTCTCTCACAGTTCTGGAGGCTAGAAGGCTGAAAGCCAAAATCAAGGTGTCGGCAGAGCCATGCTACCTCTGAAACCTTCAGGGAAGAATCATTCCTTGCCTCTTCCAGCTTCTGGTTACTTCTAGCAATCCTTGGTGTTCCTTGAACTTGTAGATGTTTATTCCAATCTCTGCCTCGGTTGTCACAAGGCTTTCTTCTCCATGTCTCTATATACAAATTTTCCTTCCCCTTTTTCTTATAAAGGGCGCCAGTCATTGGACCTTACCTAATTTAGGATGATTTAATCTTAACTTGGTTACATGTGCACACACCCTATTTCCAGATGAGGGCACATTAACAGGTACTGGGAGTTAGGACTTAAACATGTGCTTTTTGGGGGACACAACTCAACCCACAAACTTGGGTAACTCCTTTTGCCAACCTGGCTGCCTTTCCTTTCTTTGTATAAGGGGATAAAATACCATCCTTCCCGGGCTGATGTGAACACTCAATGAGATAACATGTGTAATGTTGCCTGGCACATAGTAGGTCCTTTATCAATGACACAACTTCCCATCAGGCCTCTTTGTTCCTAAAGTCAAGCTCCATGACTAACACATAGAAGGTACTCAGTAAGCTTACTGAGCGTTGGTTTTTCAGATCAGAACGGTTAATTCCTGTAGACTAGGCACCAGAGGGCCTGAAGAGGACCAGCCAATTCTTCTCTAAGTGGTCTCTTCACAAAGCATGACTCTCCTAGTCCCCTCTTGGAGAATTGCTTTGAGACACATTTTCTTGTTCTACATCCTTTCTACATGCAGATCACATGGAACAATATCCTTTTTGCAAATCTAAGGTTCTGCTTGGATTTGGCAGCAACACTTTGATATTATATTATGAGGAAGAAATCTCCACTTTCTGTGTAGAGCAGACACAAAGACATTTGCACTATTGAGTTAGGGCTCCTAATTTGGCTTTATAGGTGAGTCTAGGTTCAGAATACTAAAGAATTATTTAAATTGCATAAATTTTAAAAATTGCATAAATGACTTAACAAGAAATGTGAATTAGTATAGTGTTTAAAAATGGGCAACATTTTAATTAGAGACTGTCCTGGGAGAAGAACTGTTCAAATTCTATAGATGAAATATATCTCATTTTAAAAATGATCTAGATCTTCAGAGCAAAGAAATTAGTAGTCTGAGTAATGAGTAATCTGCTAATATTTAGCAGAATCTAATATTGTAAGATGTCTCTAGAAGTTCGTTTGGAGGCAAATATTAAGCAGCAACTAAAAACAAGGGAAAAGCAGAAAAGTAAAAAGTGGAGAGTAATAGAAAAGGAGAACGGTGTGAGGAATTTGGTTTCATAGTTATGACAGTTGATGTTCTTTAGGAGAGAATACATTTAAAAAATTATCTGGGGAGAAATTATTTACCAATGTTTCTAAAGCATTAAAAATGCTTTTTATTATTTATCTAGAATTAAAAAAATGTTTTAATTTTATTTTATTGAAGTATAGTTGATTTACAGTGTTGTGTTTAATTCCTACTGCACAGTAAACTGACTCAGTTATACATATATACATTCTTTTTCATATTCTTTTCCATCATGGTTCATCCGAGGATATTGAATATAGTTCCTTGTGCTATAACAGTAGGACCTTGTTGTTTATCCATTCTATAATAATAGTTTGCATCTGCTAACCCCAAACCCCCAATACATTCCCTCCCCCACCCCTCCTCCCCCTTGGCAACCACAAAAGTCTGTTCTCTATGTCTGTGAGTCTGTTTCTGTTTTGTAGATAAGTTCATTTGTGTCATATTTTAGATTCCACATATAAGTGATATCTTATGGTATTTGTCTTTCTCTTTCTGACTTACTTCACTTAGTATGATACTCTCTAGGTCCATCCATGTTGCTGTAGATGGCATTATTTCTAAAATAGCCTTTTAAATAGGGTGAGAAAAATCATTCATGTTTTTCATCAAAAAATAATTAAAACAGAGGATGACTGTTGATTTCTTCACCTTGCTATGTCCCTCTGTGTGTAGGTCCATGTTTTCCTAATTGGTTCTATATCCCAGGTCTGACTTAGACATACTTATACTTGACTTTCCAAATTCAGCATCATTGGGGATATAAAGCCTAGATCCTACTGTGGAAGAACAAAAACTATTTAGGTCTTGCAGTCTAAGCCTGGTAATCTAGCAGAAGTCTCTGAGGGATAAGGATGTCCCTGTAAGGGTGCCACTAAAAAGTAGGCCTTTATAAAAAACAGACCGTGAGAAGCTGTACACTTGTCTTGCTTGATTAAACACAGCTAAATTTTTGAAACTGAAAGTAATAAGCTGACTTTTTCGAACAACACATGTTTACTAAAGAGACAGTGATGTGAAAAGACCACAGTTCTGAATGAGATAAGTGGCATTGTCATCTTGACCCTGGCTGTTGGTGTCTGTGATGGTCCAGAGTCAGATATCCTATGTAGCTATCCTGAACTCCAGTATTCTGAGGTGTTGTCAGATTGGGCTTTTTTGAGTTTTCTCAGCACAGGCATCATTCAGCCCCTGAGGTCTCCGGTTACGTGCCTTTGCAGGGCTTGTTGGTGGATTGAGTTCTTGTTTCAGCAGAGACCACGACAGTATTTGATTGTCTTTTTAATCACTGTGCCTAACTTGTTGGCTGATATAGTTCATGCTGTGCTTCTGGACAGGTCTCCCTAGGGATATGATGGTTACCCAGCAGGTAAATCCTAGCATTGGGCCCCAGCTAAAGAGGAGAATGCTTGGATTCGATTTTCATATTGTTTTCATTGACTGTCACAGGCATAGCAACATAGGATGTATGTTAAGTTTTGAGCACTCCAAAAAGCTTACCTAAGCAAGATGACATCTAATGGACTGTCCTCCACGGTAGACTCTTGGGAGGTTGTTGAAACACTGATAACACATTTACAATCACCATTTGTTTTTTGAATTGCCAGCAGGGCCATTAATGATCCATATAAAAAATATCATTTTATGAAATGTCTTAATTACTTGTATTACTGATCATGGATTCTGAGAAATTTTTTTGCTTTTTACAAATATAAATTGACCTCGAAAGGCTAAAGATTTCCTGTCACAGGTGACATATAAAAAACCATGTGGGGGCTTCCCTGGTGGTGCAGTGGTTGAGAGTCCGCCTGCCAGTGCAGGGGACACGGGTTCGTGCCCCCGGTCTGGGAAGATCCCACATGCCGCGGAGCGGCTGGGCCCGTGAGCCATGGCCACTGAGCCTGCGTGTCCGGAGCCTGTGCTCCGCAACGGGAGAGGCCCACAACAGTGAGAGGCCCACGTACCGCAAAAAAAACCCCAAAAAACAAAAACAAACCATGTGGGAAACATATGTATATGTATAAATGATTCACTTTGTTATAAGCAGAAACTAACACACCATTGTAAAAGCAATTATACTCCAATAAAGATGTTTAAAAAAAACAAAACAAAACGAAAAACAACAAAAAAAACCAAACCATGCCTCAAGCTCTGACAAGCTATTTTTTTTTTTTTTTTTTTTTTTTTTTTTTGTGGTACGCAGTGAGCACAGCTCCAGAAGTGCAGGCTCAGCGGCCAAGGCTCACGGGCCCAAGCGCTCCGCAGCATGTGGGACCTTCCCGGGACCGGGGCACAAACCCATGTCCCCTGCATTCGGCAGGCGGGACTCTCAACCACTGCGCTGCCAGGGGAAGCCCCTGACAAGCCTATTCTTAAAAACAGAGTTCTGAAATTAACTTTGACCAATGTCAGAGTCATTGCGATGATTATATAGCTTCCAAGAAGATGACTTTTGAAGAGGAAAATACTCAGCTGGATGTAAGTTATGGCATATGTTCTAGAAAAACTAATTATATTGTTTTATTGAACATTAAAGAAGTCAGGTATAGATAGCAAGATGAGTTATGCTATTCACCTAGTTAAAACGGTATGTTTATTTTTGCATTATACAATGTCAGTCTTCTATGAAAAGTGACAATGAAAGTTGGATCTAATGGAAAGTTGGATTAAGGATAGCTCTACTATACCAAGTTCAGAAAAGTCACCCTAGGGGCAAAATGCTTAGCAGTTTGTATTTAAATAGCTTTTTAAAATATATTCCTGTCTCATTGCATATGACCTTACATATAATTCATGTTTATTTATAATTACTTGAGTGAGAAGGAGTGTTAAACTTTTGGAATTACAAATTATTAACTTTAATAGTGTATTATGAAAGTTAATTTCAGCAGATACATAGAAGGCCTGCAGCAGCTTGTTTGATAAGAAGGGAATTTTAGTGAGTAGGTCGTAACCCTGCCCGTTCAGGAGCAAATACAGCCCTTCCTTCTCCTGTCTCATTCATATCATCTTGTTTCATTTTGATCTTCAGATGACCAGCATTACCTATAGCTGCTGACAGAGGAATTTGCTCTCTTTGCTTTTGATTGCTATGGCCCATTGAGTTGAATTGTTATGGTCCCATTGAAGCCAAGCCCACATAACAACCAGGTAAATATTCTTGCTGGTTCCTCCTTCCCATTCTGTCTCTAGGCCTAACTCTCCAGACTTTTAGCAGGATAGGAAAAGGGAGATCTCCCATCTCCTTTAAAGGCCTGTGAAACATGACTTTTTTCCCTTAGCTTTTGCTCACTTCACTGTGTCTGAGGAATGTAAATCATACCCTGCAAAGATAGATGCTTCCTTTTTACCAAACCCCTTTACATTGTACCTCTCCCTTCCCAACTCTTGAGAATCACTGCACTGGAGGGATGCCCAGGGCTCCCTGTCATTGTGTTTTCACATTTGCATGTAAGATCCAGTTGGCCCATCCTAGGTGTTCCCAAGACCTCTAGACTTCCAGAGCCACCAATCCTTTAATATTCAAATGGAATGATTGTTGTTTCCACCTCATGTCCCATGGGACCTCCAGCATTCTCCCTTAGTTTTCCAAAAATTTTTTGGAGAGAGTTAAGATCTGGTCATTTGGTGCTATGGTCCTGCTTCCTGTTTTAGCCTAAGTGAGGGGCTACTGGCCTCCCCCTGTGCCCACACCATCCCTCGCACACAACACTGCCCCTCCTCCTTTATTTCTTGTTCTCTCCTCTTTGTAGGTTTCAGGTGTGGCTCTCATGGTACAAACTCAGGCTGAAGAGAAAGGTGACTTTCTTAATTTTTCTACGATTGTGTCTCGTGATCACCATTCTATCTAGTTACAGAAGCTTCATCTTAGCCCATTTCAGGTTAAACTCATGATTTATCCCCTTGCTGTCTTTCTCCCCTTTAAATTCTGGGCAGGGGTGGAGTGGGCTTAGATGGTGTCAGAGCTTCGAGGGTGGTGGTGGGGTGTGGCCTTTCTTCCCCCATCTGTTTCACACTGGTCTTCACTTGAGCTTGTCTGGTTTTGTCCTTCTTACTTCTTCACCCTGGCGTTCGCTGAGATGTTCTTTGTTCTGTTCACTCTCTTCAGATCAAAGCTGGTGAGATCTCCTTGCCCTGACTGCAAAGCTTCCAGGTCTGCTGCTTGTCGGTGCCACATCTTTGCTACTCTTGGCCAGTGAGGAAGATAATTCTGCTGAGTCCTGCAGCGAGGAGTCCCAGGATTCAGTGAGGCTGCCTTAGGCTTGGCATCCTTGATGTGTCACATAGACATCTCTACCCACACCCTGGGGGTGCAGAGGACCTCTAAGAGGGTGCCCATCTGGAAAGCAAGGCACCGGTTCGCTTTGCTCCCAATCCCCAAGCTCTGCAGGGATCTTCTCCAGAGCTGGTCTGGAAACAGGGAGCAGAGATGTTTTTCTTTTCTTTTTTAAAATATTTATTTATTTTTAGCTGCATTGCGTCTTCATTGCTGCGCGTGGGCTTTCTCTAGTTGCGGCGAGCAGGGGCTACTCTTCATTGCAGTGTGTGGGCTTCTCATTGCGGTGGCTTCTCTTGTTGTGGAGCACGGGCTCCACGCGCACGCCCTTTGGTAGTTGCAGCATGTGGTCTCAGTAGCTGTGGCACGTGGGCTCTAGAGCGTAGTCTCAGTAGTTGTGGTGCACAGGCTTATTTGCTCCGCAGCATGTGGGATCTTCCCGGACCAGGGCTCGAACCTGTATCCTCTGCATTGGCAGGAGGATTCTTAACCACTGAGTCACCAGGGAAGTCCAGAGCTGCTTTACAAAGGCACTAAAGAAAAGTTTCATTTCTCTTCTCTCTGACTTTCCCTTTCCCTAGTCCAGAGAATAGGGAAAATCTCGAAGTGGGAGTAGGGGCAGAAGGAATAGAATTTGACTAATTACATGTTATTTAAAATCTATAATTTATGCCTGGAATCCTAAGATTTTAAACGCCAAAAGCCAAGAATCTGACCCCTTTGCTCTGCTCCGACATCCTTCTCTTTGTGTAATGCTGGAGCTGAGAATGTGGGGATGTGGGAGGAGGAAGGTCAGAAAGGAGGAAGTGCTGGAAATGGAGCCACAATGGGTAAGGTTTCAAAACAATATCCTGCTGCTTGTATAAATCTTTTTCTGAACTTTTGGGAGAAATGAGTAATGGAGGGTGTTAACGGCGCAGTGAAGGGCAGGGAACCACTTAAAAGTCCCCCCAACCTCTCCAGGTCTCCAGGAATTTCTCGCTAGCTGTCTCTTCCTCAAGTTCTGCTCTTTCACAGTTCCTGAGCTGTTGCCCTCACTCTTTTTCTTCTCCTCCCATCTCTCCAAGCCGCCTCCCTTTCTGGTCTACCTACAGATACTCCAGGTTCAATTCATTTACTTAGCCTCCTTTTTGTATTATTCACTGCTTCCAGACCCAGTCCTGGATGGGGTGGGGATGGAGGGGAGTCCTTTCACATCCAAAGATTCCCTCTAGGAATTTTCTGTAAAAGGAGCAACTCCCCACCCTCATCCTCTGCAAATGCACGTGAATTACGCCTCCCTCTTATTTGAAAGCAACTGCAGTCCTATTTTGCTGTAAATAAAATTTCCCCTTTCTCTTTCACTCAAATGTAAACATTTATTTTTGTTTAGTTTTTGAATCATATTTACTTAAAAGTAATGGAAATCACTTCTGAACAAAGATTTGCTAATAGTTTCACCAAGAACCACAGCCCAGGAAAACGGAGCCAACTAAATTTGCATGCAAAGCATCACCTCTCCCTGCTTCTAAAAATTCATACTTCCTTAACCGTTCTCCACCTCCTGGGGCTCAGAGAATTGAAACCCAAACCTACCACAGGCACACCGCCCAGTTCCCTCAGTGACACAGAAACTGAATGAAAACTGCTGTTAAAGGGGCAAGAGACGGAGGCGCCGAGGACGCTATATTCATTTACGTGTTCTTGGTTTACCTCGAATGTTAAGCCTGATTTTGAAGTGGGCCAGATATGTCACCCTAAAATATGCCTTAACATTGATATCAACGTTATTTTGAGCTAAAGGCACTTTAAAAACCAGCAGGTACAAGAAGGATACTCTGATCCTCCCTCCGCTTTTTCTTTCTAAAAGCAGGGGATAAAACCCTCATATGGAAGATGTCTTTCCCATACCAGAAGGAAAGTAGCCTACCTGTCATCAAGCCTGGAAATTGAGACTGAGAAAATTCGTACAAATAGACCTTGTTCAAATAATTCTTATCTTCCTTTAGCCTCTCCACGTAATTTAGTTATTTTGCCACAATTACCCCTAATTCAACCTCGTATAAAAGCATCTAGATCTTGCCACTTCCTTGGGTCTTCAGTTCCTTTTGAGGGGTTCTGTGTCATGTAAATCGTATGCTAAATAAATGTGTATGCTTCCCTCCAGTTTATTTATCTTTATTTAATTCTCAGGCCCAGTGAAGATCCTAAGAGGGTGGAGGTAAACTTTTGCCTCTCCTACAATTTCTTTAGGTAGGTGCGTGTGTGAGAGAGGGGTGAAGGTGTGCAGGCCAGCAGACCAGCTCAATGTTTATTTTCACGGCGTTTTTCTTCCCTATTTCTTTCTTTCTTTCCTTCATTTTTTAAATTGAAGTATAGTTGATTTACGACATTGGGCCAGTCTCTGCTCTACAGCAGCAAATGACTCAGTTATACACATATAGACATTCTTTTTTTTCATATGCTTTTCCACTATGGTTTATCACAGGATATTGAATATAGTTCCCTGTGCTATACAGTAGAACCTTGCTGTTTATCCATCCGATATATAAGAGTTTACATCTGCTTATGGTTACTTTATTTCATTATGATTCAGCGTTTCGCGAAATATGTTTTTTAAGGAATTAATTTGTATTTTTGTCTGCATTTATTCTTTTAAAAGTCAAATAGCTCTAGAAGGGGAAAGAGTCTGGGGAGGGATGTTTTCACATTAATATTCAGACTTCGACTCAGTCTCCTGCAAGTCTATTTGCCCCTCTATCTCTTCACACATACCATCCCCTCTCTGACTTCTCCAGAAAAGATACAACTCCCTTTCTCCTGTGCGGGTGGGGTGGATAGGCGCCATGGATCTAATTGCTCCATACGTAGACTCAGTTGTTCACCTCTTCATTCACTCACATCCCCTGCACCTCCCAGACTTCCACGGCATCTCGTGTTTGTATTCTGAGCTTCTCAGGATTCTGCTTCTACTTTGCCAAATCCCTAACCATCCCTCTACCTGCTGTTTCTCTTCATATTCTGGGCTTCTGCACTACATACATTTACTGCTATAGTGGCCATGAGAAGGCTCTTCTTGTATCGCCCACTGCTGGGAGTGAGATTGATCCAGGGCGTGGTGGTCACCACTGAACACTGTTTTGACCAAGTGTTGTCCTGCTGGGGTCCACGGCCTCCTCTCTCTCCTGGGTATGGAGTCCTCTCTTGTTGCACACTGGGGCTTAGGAATTTATTTTCGGTGGCCGCCTTGAGCCCACGCAATTCTACAGCTGTGCAGTAATCAGTGGCAAAGAAGGAAGGTTGCCTCGCTCCTCTCTGCATTCAGGCCAATGGGTTTCAAAGCAGATTTACTTGGACCTAGTGGTTTAAGTTTAGAAGAACAGATCTTTCTTTGCCTTTCTTTTTTTTTTTTTTTTTTTTTTTGCATGGCTCACGGGCCCAGCCGCTTCGCGGCATGTGGGATCTTCCCAGACCGGGGCTCGAACCCGTGTCCCCTGCATTGGCAGGTGGATTCCTAACCACTGTGCCACCAGGGAAGTCCCTGAATGTCCTTCTTATATCTGCTGTTTCCTAAGTAATTTTAATTCAAAATAATCGATGGGCCAAAGTGGCATATTTTAGGGCTGCCTGCAATCTTTATATCACCCAAGACATTCCACACTCACTGTCTTCTTTTTCACATGGGATAAAATCCAAACTCCTTGGACTTCATTTAGGGTCCTTCGCCATCTGGCTTCACCCCACTTTTCCAGATGAATCTCCTACTCTTCCTCTATGCGAACTCTACACTGACAGAATTGACTGCCTCTCAATGTGCCTTATTCATTTTGTGGTCATACCTAGCTCAGAGTTTTCCTCTTTTCCCACTCCAAATGTTCTCTCTCATCTCCCTAGGTCAAGCTTAAGGCTGTTCTCTTCAGAGCATCCTCAGTCTATTCCAATTCAGAGGTCCAGCTCTCTGTGAAGCATTTGATAGCATTTATGGTTGTAGCTTTCAGTTGACAATTATACGGAGTCTTGCACTATTTCATGTATAGCGATACCTCAAAAAACAAATTCTCGGCTGACATAGATCTATTCTTCTGAGCACAGATCCAGCTAGAGGGAAGCTGCGGGATTCCTTGCTGCTAATTAGTAGTAGTAATAGGTGAGGAGGAACAGGTAGTGATAGGTGAGGAGGCGCTGTCTTGGATCTTGGAGAAAGGCCAGAACTGGGCTCCTGTAACTCTGCAGAGCCAGCGCTTCCTGGAGCCTGGGCAGCCCTGGCACTGAGCCTAGGGAGTTGCTGTGTGGGCTCCACCTCTGTACAGCCCGTGGTCTCCAGTGGAGTTCTACATCAAGAGAATTTTCCGTTCTTTAGACTCACCTTAACCCTGGGGTCTTTGCACAGCTGCTGCTTTCTCTGCTTGGAACCCCCAGCACCCAAATTTTACCCTGGCTGCTCTTTTCATTAGGGTCCCTGCCCGAATACTCCCACTTCATCCCTTTCAGATCTCAATTAACCTCATCCCAATACTCTTTACTGCATCATCCTGTTTTTCTTTTATTTCTTATAGCACTTATCTGAAATTACCAACTCTATTTAATTCTTTACTTGCTTATTGTCTGCTCCATGAGTTTACAGTGACCCTGTCAGTCTTGTTAATTCCTGAATTCCCAGCACTTAGAACGGCACTGGCACAGAGTAGGTGCTGAATACATTGTTTATGAAATGAGTGAATAAACTGGGGAAGGACCTTTGGGCAGTTTCCTACACTTGAGTGAAGAGAGTTGTAGCTCTTTCTTGGAAGACAGGGAGAGGAGGTTGTGAGTCACATGACTCCAACCAGTGCCCTGAACTCTGTCTTTTCTCATCCAGCATCCAGATTTCGAGAGAGAACCATATCCATGGCTACCAGGGCCCAGGCCACCTGCTGATCTTCTAGTGGGCCCACCCCACTGCATGAGCTCATCCAATCAGACACCCCCTACAAAGTCCAAGGGAACTTAGGTCAGCTGGCCATAGTCATTGAAGGTGCTTCCTTAACTGCATTTGGGTGTGTAAACTCCAGGCTGGCAAGCTACCATGCTGGAACAGTGGTTCCTGAGTGAGTTTCATCTTTTTACAGTCTAATTTTCATATTTTTATTTTTGACTCTTTCATCTTTCTCATTGAAGTGTATCTTGTATAATGTAAAATGCACAAATACTAAGTGAAATTTTTACATCCGTACATGCCTAACCACCACCCAGACCAAGATTTATTCAGCATCCCCACAGGTTCTGTCATACTCACTCCAAGTGATATCCCCCAAGGGTAACCTGACCTAGATCCCCATGGATTATTTTTGCCTTTTTTGGGAATGTTGTATAAAAGGAATTAAACAGCAAGTGTTTCATTTTTAAAAAGTGGTCATCTAACCTGACACTGAATGAATAGAAGTGGCCTAGAGTATTTGCAATCTGCCTCAGTCTGCAGCAGTGTGACTCAGGCAGTGCGGGGTTTGAATCATGATTCACTCCCTGTATAACCTAGAGCAGAGCTTATTTAAACTTTGTGACCCTTGGTTTCTTCATCTAGAAAATGGAGAGAATAATCATTCCTACGTTGGAAAGTGCTCGTTAGGTTGATAATTATATGTAAAGTGCCTCACTGCAGTACCTGGAACATAGTGAGTGCCTGATAAATGTGTGTTGAATATATATTCTTGGCTATAGTTGGCATTCATTAAATATAGATTCAAAGACTCTATTAGCCATACTCCTGCTTGTAGTATGGATTTCTCCTGCCTTCTGTGAACTACCTTACACCTCCAGGACTTCAGTTTAGGTACCTTTTTTTTTTTTTTTTTTTTTTTTTGCCCAGCGGCTTTCCGGATCTTTGTTCCCTGACCAGGGATTGAACCCAGCCCTGGCAGAGAAAGTGCCGAGTCTTAACCACTGGACCGCCAGGGAATTTCCCAGGACTTCAGTTTAGGAATGTGTGTGGGTGTGTGGCCAGGGACTTCTGCAAATACTTTTCTTCGCACTTTCTGGCATTAAACGTTATGACTTTGGCTTCCTTCCTTCGGATTTTGTTAGCCAGGGTCAAATACCAGAGTAGGGGGTGGCGGGCAAGGATCCTTTCTCGGAAAATGGGCCAGAAGTGTTGATCTTTTTCAGACATTTCACTTTATTACAAGAAACATTTATGGAGCAAGTGCAAAGCTCGGTGCTTGCCATTCATGTTTTATTCGTTCCCTCACTCATTCACAAGTCAAATCCAATCTTCGCTGCATCTCACTTTCGTGGCACCGGTTAAGGATGAGGGGCGGTCCCTTTAAGGCCCTGGAAAGGGTCTCGGTGTTGGTTTCTGCGGGGAGGCCACGCCCCATCACGTGCGCGTGGTCTCAGCGGGGCGGGGCAGGCGTCTCTTTGCTGCCGTCACTTCCGTTTCTCTGTCAGTAGCGAGCGGGCGAGCTGGAGGCAGTTCGGCTATCGGAGCGGAGCGTGAGTGCGCGGACCCCGCCCCCACCCCCTCGAAACCGCCCTCGGTCGGCCCTCACCTTGCCAGCCTGGTCGCTGCGCGCCTGCAACCCCGGTCCCTCTCATCGACGACGGCCGCGGGAAATGGCGGCGCTGCCTGATCTCCCCCGTGCTTCCTCGGCCTTCCCGGACCCCTCCTCATCCCCGACCCCGCGCCCCACGCGCTTCAGGCCTCTCGGGCCCCCGAAGCTGGCCCCCGGGAACGGCCCAGGGGCGGCGGGGGAGGCGGCGCCGGGCGGGGGCGAGGAGCCGTGGGAAGGGGGCCGGGGCGCCCCCGGGACAATGCAGTGGCGGCCCGGGCGGGGGCGCGTGCGGGGCCTGCGTCTACCCAAGGTCTCTCCGGGGTCCTCATCCCTTCCCCCAGGAACGGGGACCCGGTCGGAGGAAGGCAGGCGGTGCGGCGGGGGCGACTGGCGCTGGGGGAGTGAACGGCTGCTTTGCTGGGGGGCAGTGAGCTCTTCGAGGGAAGAAAATGGCGCTTGGTGCAAGTCCCTCCTCTCCCACGCCGTCTCCTCCGCATTTCGCCGTCTCCTCCGCATTTCGCCGCCTCCCACGCCCCCTCCGACCGACCTGTCTCCCACCGCCCAAGGCGTTGTCAGCCCCGGGGTTCTGGCGGCTGCCTGGCGTCGCCCGGCCCCCTTCCTCCGTTTTGTTGCTTATCACCCTCGTGTTGTACCGAATTCGCGTGCCTTTTAGTCCTAGTTTATTTTCACCTCTTGTTTTCTAATCCCTCCTTCCCCATGCTTTCATCAGAGATCGGAGATTTTTAAGTTGTGTTTTGTATATATATTCCACACCAGCGCTGTTAGTAGCGCCTCGCCAGAATTGCGAGCCTGCCGCCCTCCCCCCCCCCCCCGCTTTTTTCCCCTTGAACGGTAAGGGCTCATTAAGTAAAAGTGAAAATATATTTTGTTACAAGTTCAAACATGCTGGCTTTAGTTACCGTTACCTTGTTTTCGTGTCGGATGGACTTATTTGGGTTAAACAGGAGGTGGTTCTTTGAAATGATCTTAGGCCCCCAGGAACCTTTCATGAACAGATGGTATAGTTATGCCTGACCGTTTCAAAGTGAAAAACAGGGTACGTTCAGTTGGATTACCTTTAAAAGAAAAAATGCTTCTTGGCATTATTAGCTAGCATGAAAAACAACTAAATTGATTTTGGAGATAAGGTTGGAAAGCGGAGCAGTAACAGGATTAATGTATAAAACGTGGCTATAAATGTTGCTTGCTCCCCTCTGAATTTACTACTCTTGGCATCAAGAAAGTGCCAGATAAAATCAACATGGCTGGCTTGGGCATGGTTTGAGCTTTTTGAATTTAGTGGCTAGGCTAGGGATGGCCCATTTCTTTTACCTTGACTTCCTGTTTCGGGATGCATTCAGTGCCCTTGCTAATGACAAGTTTAGTCGAGATCTGGATTATTTATGGGTTTTTTGAAGTCTTTTTTTCCGCTTATTTCAGCAAACATTATAGTGTATGTTGTGTATATTGGATCCTTTAGGGCATACAGAAGTTAATAGGACTCAAGTCTCTTCTGAGATGGAGGTGGAGAGAGCAAAAGATACTTGTTTTGAAAATAAGCATTTTACCACTTGGTATTATAAGTGCTTTGAAAAGAGGTACAGCGTGAAAGTCCTTGAATTTTGGGAAACATAGAAGCACAAGACTCTGCCTTGCCCTCAGGCACTCTGTAAACATCCACAGGGAAAGCAAGGTACTGGCCTGTGTGCCTCTGTCTGGGGGGACCTGGGGAACTAGGGTCATAGTAGGAGTTGGAGGAAAGGTTTTGCCCCTCCCATAAGCAGATTCTTCAAATTTTAGTTGTATTCCAGAGTAGAAAATCAGTGTAAAATGTAAATGAACTGTGAATTATGTATAACTTTGATTCAGTACTTGCTCCTTTGATTGGCATGGTCAAAAAGCCAAAAAAATTAAGAACATATACAAAATATGAAAAATAGGGTTAGAATGGTAAAATTAATTAAATACCGACATCTATGTAGTACAGTTGTTCACCATGCTGTGTGTAAGTTGGTATCAGTTCCGGCAGTGAGTAATTGTACATAAGTCTCCTCAGTGGCAAGTATAAAGCAGTACTGAGAATTAATTCATATTTCTTCTTGGTTTTAACAGGGATTGCTGTCAGATGCCTTTTTGCAGTTTACCCTAAACATAAACATCTAACCCTGCTAAAATGAAGTATAAAAAACCCCATTGACTTTGAGAAAGAGAGAGGTGTAGGAGTATGAGATGTGTATGACATTTAGTTCTTCTTGCTGGGTTCAGAACTCTTCACTTTGCATGTTAAAGAGCATAGATTAAGAGCATAACTTCTGTGCTCAGTGTAACAACTCCAGTACCAAAAATGGTAGAAAGAACTGTGGAACTTCTTGAATCTTTGATTGGGGGAGAGTTAATTTGAAGGTAGTAGAGCAAATTATGAATTATTTACATAATGTATTTTTCTTTCAGAATGCCGAAGTCAAAGGAACTTGTTTCTTCAAGCTCTTCTGGCAGTGATTCTGACAGTGAAGTTGACAAAAAGGTGATATACACCATGTGACTTTTGTGATACTTAATTCAGTATTGCCCACATCCAGTTCTGAAGGACTGCACAGCATATCAGAATCTTAAAATGAGAGCCTGGATGGGTGTTTCTGAAAGTGCAGATGGCCCCTGAACCACTTGACTAAAGTGCCTAGGGTGCTTGGTGTACACGCACACGCCAAGCCCCGATGTCAGACTTGAGCAAGTCTTCTGACATTAACAAGCTTCCTGTTGTGGCTTTTTAGGACTCGTAAGGCTTCCTAGGGGAATAGCACTAGATTTAGACCAAAGCCACTATTTGCCATTATTTAGTAATCTTCCTAATCTGTAGGTATTCTGTGTAGTTGTTGAGCCAAATTATCTGAACTCCTTGAAAGCAGATGTCAGTTTGACAGTCTTCTCAGCCTTGTTGTTTATCTAGCCTTCAAGGATTACATAAAATTTGGCTTGGTACATTTTAAATTAGAATGTTACTTACTCTGGTTCCCTCCTTTTAATTAAATCAGCACCCAGCAAAGCTAACATGAAAGTACCCATTTTGATAGAAGAGGCTTTTTCTGCATTAGGTGATAATTGTGCTATAAGCTTAACTGTGCATTCTGCTTAACTGAGCATCTCACACTGTAGTCAGGGCTTCTTCCACGCAGAATTGTCCTTTATCTCCTAAAACCTTACATAGTTGTGTCTCTGAGCTCAGTTAGCAGTGTTAGTTAAAAGAAAAGAGAGCTTATATGAGAGTCTTGGAGGAGATGGACTTTTATAGGAAAGTACATAGTGTAATATCACCTGGAAGGTTGAAAAAAAACTTCAAAGAGCATGCATGGCTATATTCAAGAAGGGAATGTCTCTTAGTTCTTTAACTTGCACATAGTATAGCATTTGAATACATTGATTTAACAAGTTTTTTATTGAGCTTTTATGTGCCAGGTATGTGCCATTCCACAAGGACTATATAGACCCTGATAAAAAGAATAATTGCTTTCTGCTTATTGAGCTGAGGTAATTTTTGCTATTTATCCCAAATAATACTGTTAATCCTGTAAGGACTTAGGTTAAATGAATCCAGTCTTTCAGTTTGTGTACATAAATACATACATTATATCAGTATTTTACCTAGCATCACATAATTTGGTAAAACATTAATAGTTTATATACCTTCCACTAAGGAACATGAATGCCCTCTACTGTTTGGATTGGGAACTCTACTGGATTTCATGGACTGTTGGCTCATTTTTTAAATAAATAAAAGTAATTAATTAATTTGGTTGCACCGGGTCTTAGTTAGTTGTGGCAGGTGGGCTCCTTAGTTGTGGTTCCAGGGCTTCTTAGTTGCAGCATGCATGCGGGATCTGGTTCCCTGACCAGGGATGAAACCCAGGCCCCCTGCCTTGGGAGCTCAGAGTCTTATCCACTGCGCCACCAGAGAAGTCCCTGTTAGCTCATTTTGAGAATGAAGCTATATGAAAAACTTTTAGAGTAATGCTGCTTTTAAAACATTGTTTTGATTTTGAATGCTAGTGTAACACATTACTGTTTATCTTAAGTGATTTTTTTGTGATGAGTTGTTGACTTCTGGTGCCCAGTACAAAATACCTTTCTTAGCTTTGCCTACTCATAAACTTGCTAAGACAATTTAAGTCCTTTTTGGAATAGGCAGGCATAAATAATCATAAGTTGGTGGTATTCTTCCTAATTAGTACATTTTCTTTGTAAAAATAAGTAACTGACTAATTTACTAGAGTGGTTTCCAAAAGTTAAAGTTTATTCAAAAGCAGCAGCCCCCATACCTCCATCTTTTTTCTCTCCCAAAGAAATTTTATGAGGGATCCCAGTCTATAAAATAACTTTCTCTGGTGAATACCACTCTAATGCCTGAAGTATCTTTTGGGTTTCTGAGAGCAGTTTGAAAACACTGCACTAGATAGCAGTGCTAGGTTAGTTTCATAGTTCTGTTGTCAAGTGAAACTTGCTTGTGTATATATTTATGATTTTTTTTATTAATAAATGGAGTGTTTTGATCCTTTAAGTCTTGAAAAGTAATGGAATATTTTGAACCTGAGATATGTTTTGTTTTTATGCAGATTTTAACCATATTCTTGTTTTTCTTTCAAGTTAAAGAGGAAAAAGCAAGTTGCTCCAGAAAAACCTGTAAAAAAGCAAAAGACTGGTGAAACTTCAAGAGCCCTGTCATCTTCTAAGCAGAGCAGCAGCAGCAGAGATGATAACATGTTTCAGGTAAAGTGGGTTATTTCCTTAGTTCCAGAGGAAGTATTTCCTGGCTTGATCTAAAGAATGTTAAAAGTACCTTAATCTGATAATGCATAATAATCTTTTATGTATGTTACAATTCTCTTGACTGAGGATATTCCTTGAAATATAAGAAGAAGTTAGTAGAAATGAAAGCAATTTATATGATGCTAGATGATTGTTAAAATCTAGAATTCTGTAGTTTTGCTGTATTTAAAACAATGGGAATTTAAAAGTTAGAGAAATGCAAAAAAAGATTGAGAACTGCACGTTTAGAGAGCAGCTTGGAGGAGATAGGTCTAGTATTGGGCTGTGAAGTATGGATAGGATGTTACTGGAGGGGAAACAGCAGTATGACCTGCCCAGTTTTGGCTTGATAACAGAAAGGGTGAATGGGTTTACTAAAATGGGCCCTCAGTTTATTTGTTGTGGGGATTAAGGTTGAGTAGTGAGGTAAAGTGAGGGAAGTTCATTAGAGGGCTTTGATGAAATTACTCAGGACTGGCATAGCTTCTTTCCTTGGGTTTCTTATCTTGTTTTAGGGAGACTTGTTATTGGCATCATGGTACAAGAAGGATTTATGGGAGAGGCAGTGGGGATAAATTATGTGAGGTGGTAAGCTTAGGTGGTTTTCCCAGAAGATGAAATAGTGATGATTAAGATCGCTGGTGAGGAAGAATGGACTAGAGGAATGAAGCAATCAATGAAGACTGGTTTTAAATTTGAGAGACAATAGAGATGAAGGTTTCATTGATAGATAAGAGGAAAATAAGTTAGTTTTAATGGCAGAGGTGGTTAAGTTTGGCCTTTTGGATCTGATTGTAAGTGTGATAAAGTGTCTCTGCTTTAGAACCTAGAAGGCTTAGTTGGGAACTGTTCATGTGGGTCATTAGTATGGTTGACTGAAACCTTCCACTGAAGTAAGTATAAACAGAGGTAGAAGAGGAGGTGACTGAGGACATGCCTTGTGATATTCAGGATGGAAGGAAAAAAGGATATAGGTTAGAGAAGGTGAAGGAAAATAGGAAGAGTACAGTAATGGGAGCAAGAAAAAAATAAGTGCTTTGTGGGAGCATAAACAAGATAAGCGTTTCAAGGAGACATTAGTATTAGTCGAAGTCAGAAGGTTGGACAAAAGGAAACTGCAAACATTTACTTGACTAGAAAGTAAGGCTTGTGTGTGTGTGCACTTATTTTTTTTTTTTTAAAGCTTACTGATGTCCTTGAAAGACAGTACCAGGATTAATGTGAGAATGGGAAAATAGAAGTTTTACTCAATTTTGTCTTGTTATAGCTCTAGATAAAGAAATAGACACATGCTAGCTGTGCTTAATACTGTATTGAACGTTGGAGATGTACTAAGTAGATTTTCAGGCGCACTGATCATACAAAAAATGGTAAGGATAAGGAGATGATATGTTAGCTTGAGTGTAGTAGTCTTTCACTCGGAATATGTACATTGAATCATGTTATAAATCTTAAATACATACATTTTTTAATTAAAAATTATGTAAAAAAGTGACAAAATGCAGATGGATTTTTATGGGTTTTAGTCTTCTGAATATTTTAGAGGAACTAGGAGCAGATTAGATTAATTTGACAGAGAATTTGCAGATGCCTTGAAGTGCTAAAGAGCTTGGATTGTGTAGGAATTATGAAGCCCTTGTGCCTGGAGCCTAGAAAGTTGGCTGAGAGTGTAGGTAGGAGGTCTAGTTGATGAGGAAGGTGAAGGCCAGATCTTTCAGGGCTTTCCTGTTGGGAGACCAGTTTTAGGAGTTTTAGTTTCATTCTAAGTGCAGTGGGAAGCTATTTTAAGGGGCAGAATGAAATGTAAAATCTGCAAGAAAGTATCCCTTCCTTTCATAGACTTTCCTCCTATATAGAATGAAGGACTGCTTTGGAATATTTCAACTTAATGTTTGTACTAAAGGTAAAAACTTTCAAGTATTTGCTTGGCAGTTATCTTGGGCTTTTCTCTGATCAATTCTGTTCACTGTATGCCTGCTTGTACTTGGATAATAGAGCATCTGTGGTCTATTAATGGATTTCATCTTGTCTCCTTTACTCCTGATTGTACAGATAAAGAAACTAGGGCCCACATTTAGAGATTTTATTCTATTAGAGCAGTTTTGGGAAACCAGTTCTTTTTTTATAGGGAGGTTATCTCACCAAAAGAAGTGAGTTCAGTTCTTAAGCCCTCATTTGGGAGGTTCCCAAGCCTCAAAGGCTGTTAGACCCCTCACCCTTTTGAAAGTGCCTTTAGGAGGATCATAGAGGCCTGATTTTCAGAGTGACTTTTCACGGACCTAGTGAATACATTGGTTATGTAATTTAAAATGAGGATTTCATTTTTATTAGTAATAATGGTTTGATAATTTAGGAAAGACAGGTGAAGGATGGGGTTTTTGGAAGGAAAATCAGTTATGCTCGTTGTGTTCTGTAAAGTTTTAAAAAAATCTATTTATTTAATTTAAAAAATAGAGATATATATTTCCTATATTTTTCATTTACCAAGAAAATGCCTTGAAGACAGCTCCCAGAGTGGAACTTTTTTAGACATTGCTAGTATCTTTAAGGACCTGGGTTATCAGGTATACTTTACCAAAGACAAGTCTAAAATCTAAATTAAAGTTGTTTGAGTATTGCTTAGCAGCCATAAGACAGGGTTTTTTTTTTTTTTTTTCTTTAACCTAAATACCCATCTCTTGAGAATAGAACTGGAGGAAATGATCTTAAATTTTGGTAAAGCAGTGTGCATCAAACATAAGCGGCTCTCTAAATGTAATATTTGAAGAGAATTGTGCCCAAGGAAAGTCACTATGCTAATCTTTTAAGCTGTGGAATGATTTGGGCAGATTCCTGAGTAGAGAGGGGATACTACTAGATGCTTGCTTTTGTCTGGTTTCTTCAGCTCTGAATTTTGAGAATTTGGTTCCGAAGGGATATAATTTACCTGAGATGACTTATGTGATGTGGATTGGAGAACTATCTTGTAATTACTTAGTACCTGTGTCTTAAAAGTTCAGAATGATTGAGGCGGGGGACTTTGATCCCTATTCTTCTTCAGAGGGATCCCTGTTCGTCTTCAAAATTCAGCACAAAGGATCAGTAATACTGCTTTAGTTGATTTGATGATTTTAAGGATAAGCCTGTTACTTTTAAATTATGTTACTACTGAGTCAGGTGTTCTTAACCTGGGGGTTTATTTTGGGAGTCCATGAAATTAATTTTTTTTTGGATTTTTTTGTATTGAAGGGATTATTTATAACCATCAGTACCCCAAAGGGGACAGGAAATCAAAAAAATTTAAGAATCACTCTTCTGTATGACGTACATATTATTTTTCTCTTGTTAATCTCCAGATTATGTGTGTGTGAAAATACATGCATTCTGTTGTGTCATTGTTTTCTCCTATGACATGTAAGTGCAATGATCTTTATTTTTTCTACTTTTAATTATATCTATACTACTACCTCCTCATTTTTAGGGGGTAGTTATTTTGCTTTTTTTTTTTTTTTTTTTTTTGGTAAGAATTTGTCAGCTTTATGTCTCCTCAAGGAAGAGGTGACTATTGGGCAAGTTCTTTTCTTTTTTTAAAAATAAACTTTATTGAGATATAATCCATATACAATAAAATGCACACATTTAAAGCATAATTTGGTGAGCTGTAAAAAACGTACATGCTTTTTAAAATTTTGTTTTAATTTTTATTGGAATATGGTTGATTTACAGTGTTGTGTTAGTTTCTGCTGTACAGCAAAGTGGATCAGTTGTACATATACATATATCCACTCTTTTTATTGGGTTGGCCAAAAAGTTCTTTCGGGGTTTTCCTAACAGCTTACAGAAAAACCCGAACGAACTTTTTGGCCAGCCCAAGTAGATTCTGTTCCCCTATAGGTCATTACAGAGTACTGAGTAGAGTTCCCTGTGCTATACAGTAGGGTCTTACTAGTTATCTATTTTATATATAGTAGTGTGTATATCTCAATCCCAATCTCCCAATTTATCCCTTTCCTCCCTCCCCCCCACTTGGTAACCATAAGTTTGTTTTCTACATCTGTGACTCTATTTCTGTTTCGTAAATATGTTCATTCGTACCATTTTTTTAGATTCCACATATAAGCAGTATCATATGATATTTGTCTTTCTCTAAACGTACATGCTTTTGTAGTGAGGCCGTTTCCATCACCTTGGAAAGTTCCCTCCAGACCTCCCTTTATAGTCCATTCCCTTTCCCCAGGTAAGCACTGATGTAATTTCTGTCCCTAGAGATTTATTTTGCCTGTTCTAGAGCCTCATATAAATGGAATCATACAGTCTGTATTGTTTTGTGTCTGGCATCCTTTGCTCACCATAATGTTTTGAGATCATTCCTTGTTTCAAGTATCAGTGGTTTGTTCTTTTTTATTGCTGATTGGTATTCCATTGTATGATTGTACTACAGTTCGTTTATCCATTCATTTTGGGTGGACATTTGGGTTGTTTCTAGTTTGGGGATATTAGGAATGAAGCTGCTGTGAATATTCTTGTACAAGTCTTTTTGTGGACATTTTTGCCTTTTGGGTAAACACCAGATGTATTTGCTGGGTCATAGGCCAAGTGTATGTTTAACTTTAAGAAGCTGTCAGACTTTTCCAAAGTAGCTGTACCATTTTACAGACCCACCAGCAGTGTATGAGATTCCAGTTGCTGCACATCGTCACTGGGTATTACCAGTCTTAAAAATTTTATCCACTTTAATTAATGGATGTGTAGTTCTACTTTGTATTTCCCTAATGTCTGATATTTTTGTTTGAAGATTCTGTTCAGATCTTTTGCCTATTAAAAGGTCATTTGATTTATTGAATTTGAGGGATTTAAAAAAATATTTTAAATAAAAGTCCTTTGTCAGATACAAGTATTGTGAATATTTTCTGAGTCTGTGGTTTACTTTTTTTATTTAAGTATCTTTAAAAAGCTTTGATTTTGAAAATGTCCATTTTCATCAATTTTTCGCTTTTTTGGTTAATGCTTTTTGTTTCCTGTTTAAGATACAGTTCTCTACCCCAATGCCAAAAACAAAAATTTTGCCAGTGTTTTTTTTGCTACACTTTTTATAGTTTTAACTTTCATGTTTAGGTCTCTAATCCATATAGAATTAGTTTTTTCTGTGTATAATGTGAGATAGGGGTTGAGACTCATTTTTCACCCCTGTACAGATAATCGAATTATTCCAGTACCATTTGTTCAAAAGACTATTCTTTTCCTGTTGAATCACCTTGGATCTTTAAAGAAAATCAGTAAATATACAAAATATTTATCTATTTCTAAACTCTGTTGTAGTCCATTGATCTCTATGTCTGTCTTTAGTACCACACTTTCTTAATTATGATTTTATGGTGAGTCTTGAAATCAGGTAGTGTAAGCCCTTTAACACTGTTCTTCACTTTCAGAATTATTTTTGCTATTCTATGTATTTTGTATTTTCATACACATTTTATAATCAGCTTGTCAGTTTTTATCAAAAAGTCTACTGGGATTTTGATTGGGATTGGGTAAATCTGAAGATCAATTTGGGAAGAGTCAGAACTTGACAATATTGAAGTTCCTGTTCATGAATATGGTATCTCTGTCCATTTATTTAGATCTTTTTTGATTTCTCTGTTTTGTGATTATTCTGGTATATCTTTTGCTAAATTTATTCCTAAGTATTTTGTGTTTTGATTCTATCGCAAATGTATTGTTTCTTTTTTTTTTGACTTATTTTATTTATTTTTTAACATCTTTATTGGAGTATAGTTGCTTTACAATGGTGTGTGAGTTTCTGCTGTATAATAAAGTCAACCAGCTATACATATATCCCCATATCTCCTCCCCCTTGCGTCTCCCTCCCTCCCACCCTCCCAATCCCACCCCTCTAGGTGGTTACAGAGCACTGAGGTGCTTTCCACTAGCTATCTGTTTTACATTTGGTAGTATATATAAGTCCATGCCACTCTCTCACTTCGTCCCGGCTTACCCTTCCCCCTCCCTGTGTCCTCAAGTCCATTCTCTGTCTTTATTCCTGTCCTGCCCCTAGGTTCTTCAGAACCACTTTTTTAAAATGTGTTGTTTCTTAACTTCGTTTTCCAGTTGTTCATTGCTAAACAATATGTACGATATTACATGATATATGTAAGTGTACATATATATTCTATATTTTATATATTTACATGTTATATATGTATTTTTTTGGACTTCTTAGATTTCTCTGTTGATGACGATTTTTGCTTTTACATCATCCTTTTCATTCTTTTTCTTGCTTTATTGCTAGTATTTCCAGTACAATATTGAAAAGAAGTGGTGAGAGCAGACATCCTTGCTTTATTCCTGATGTTAGGGGCAAAGTATCCTTCTGACTCTTCTTTTTCCTCTAGTGCCTCTATTGCTTAAACTCTGGAATGAATGTGCATACTGTGGATTTGGTGCTTTGGGCTGGGAGAATGAAAAGTCATGGGATAAACGTGGTGCCGTTTTCTGTAGGGCCCATCTTTATTTGAAAATTCACGTTAAAGCTTTTTATGCTAAAATGAACACTGGAGAAAAAAATTAAAAAAAAATAAAGTGAACACTGAATATATTAAGGGGCAGTATACAAAAGAAAACGCACAGTAAGTTTTTGGTTACAATAAGGGGTTCAGATGTTGGTAGAGCAGCATCGGTCTGCGTCCTCAGGCTTCCCCTCCTTTCACCCCCACAGTTCTTTGGTGCTGGTGTTCCCTGAATCATTATTGCCAGATTTTAAGAGAGTCAGTTAATTGACCTATAACTTTTCCCTACTTTGTATAATTTCTTATTTATAATAGTCAAACAAGTTATTTGAAGAGTGATTCGGGACTTCAAATTGTAAATTCACAAAGTTTTAAGTATGTGGATGGTCAGTTACGTTTGGGAGAAAGAACATGCCTCTTTTTAAGTTCATCTGTAGCATACAAACATTTATACACACCTCATTGAAATTGTGGGTGAGGAAGCTTGTTAGAAGTTTCTAGGGATCGAGGGTAGAAGTGAAGCTAGCTAACAATGTGTTGTGTTAACTGTATTGTACCATGCTTTTTACATAAAATAACTGAGTACTTGTTATTACTACTTTAAGACTGATAAAATGCCGTTCATGTACTTACACTGTTTTTAAAAAAAGGTTGCTTTCAGTCTTGATCTTTAACTTTTTTTCTAGTGAAATTTTAAAGTTGTAACCCTGTTTTTCTGCTTCTGGTTTTTTTTTTTCTTTTTTGTCCATAGTTCAGGGACCTATAAAGGCTTCAGAATTCTCTTCCTGGCTTTTCAAGTCCTTTTCAGTATAGCTCCATCTATTCAGCCTTTTGAATCTCATCAGTATTGTATCTTTCTGCTTTCCTTGGTCTATGTCCTCATCACTTTTTTCTCCCTTTTGCTTAATTAATGGCCTGTCATTTTTCAAGGTCAAATTCCACCACCCGAAGTCTCTTGCACTACTCAAGCCCACACTGAATGCTTACTTGACTTACCTAATCAGTATTACTCTAGTAGGTTTTCAGTGTATTTTAATTTTATCTATTCATCTGTCACATGGGCTTACCTTAAAAACCAAAATGAAACAATGTTCAGTTCAGTGCTATAGGTGCCTAAGATACTTAAAAATTTGTTAGGTATTAAATCAGTGTTATAAATCACTATTGGGAGTTTCACTGTGATAATTATTTTGGTCTTATTTATTTAGTTCATCCATTAAAACAGTTTGCTCGGAACCCGGTATGACAGGCACTAGGGGACACAAAGGACTGTAAAAAATAAGCCGTTAAAAATGACAGTAAGATCACTGGTGACTTTAGCATAGGCATTGGGAGTTTAATCAATGGAAACAGCTATTCTTGCCTTTCAAAGATTAGCAATAAAGGGAGGAAGGAAACATGAGGAAAGTTATACAATGCAGATTAGGGAAGATGCCTTATAGAAAGAGGAGAATGAGCATGTTTGGAAATGGTAGATAAGAACCAACAGGAAGGGAAAGAATGTACAGTCGACCCTCAAATAATGCAGGTTTGAACTGCCTGGGTCCACTTATACACAGATATTTTTCAATACTAAATACTGCATGGTTTGTGGTTGGTTTAATCCTTGGATGTGGAGGGCCGAGGTATAAACTATACTTGAATTAACCTCTGAGTTGTTCAGGGGTCAGCTGTATACGCAAGAAATGGGATACAAAAGGTAAAGAACTTAAGAATTGATGAAGATGTGGGTAAGTACTGAGAAGAGAGATTTGAAGGCACTTAACCATACCTGATGGACTGTATTTTCTCCATAAAGCATGAGGCATACCCAGCAAATAGGGGGCACACTAGTGGGATGAGAAATTTGAGAACGAAAATGAACAAGACCTGAGACAAGAAAAAGCAGCCTGAGAGGACGTAGGCAAGATGGAAGCCGTAAATGTGTACTTGTATCAGCACAACTGTCCTTCTACTATAGCAATACTTGATATCCCAATAAAAGGGATTATTTAATCATTAAGGGACCCAGGTTTATAGGGAAAGCAACTTTTACATGATGATGTGTTTCAAGCACAAGATCACAGCTAGTATTTAAGTCAGGAAGATTGAAGAGTAGGTTTAAAGTGAGTCAGATAGGTAGAGGTAGAGGTTTTGATCAGATATACTGGAAAGTGCTTATAGACACTTGGTTGAGTAAGCCTTTTCCTTCCCTGTGCAATCTGTAGTTTGTGTTAAGCAGCAGTAGAAGGTTTTTGAAAAATAGTTTTCTGTGGACAGTTTTAAGTTCTCAGTTTGCGACTGTAAGTGGAGTGTATTAAAGATGTTATTTGAAATGAATGTCTAAAAGGAAAAGCCATCTCATGTTACTGTTGACTGGAACTTTGTATTCTTATATTCAGAATGGTTGCTAAAGCAATGTAGCTAGCTGAGTCTATGGATTCCTACGGTGTGGTTTGTGCAAGATTTTGCTTTGTAATGATCTTTATGGTAAAAAAAAAACACTTAACATAAAACTTATCATCTTAACCATTTTTAAGCATACAGTAATGTTAAGTATGTTCACTTTATTGTGAAACAGAGCTCCAGACTATTTTCATCTTGTACATAACAACTCCCCTTTTTTCCCGATCTCCCCCCAGCCCCTGGTAATCACCATCCTACTTTCTATCTTAATCTGACTATTCTAGGTACCTTGTATTTTTTTTTTTAAAGCATACGAAATTTTAAAAAATTTATCTATTTTTTGGCTGCATTGGGTCTTTGTTGCTGAGCGGGGGCTTTCTCTAGTTGTGGCGAGCGGGGGCTACTCTTCGTTGCGGTGCGTGGGCTTCTCACTGCGTTGGCTTCTCTTGGTGCAGAGCACAGGATCTAGGCACACAGGCTTCAGTAGTTGCAGCACGTGGGCCCTAGAACACATGGGCTTCAGTAGTTGTAGTGTGTGGGCTCAGTAGTTGTGGCGCAAGGGCTTAGTTGCTCCGTGGCATGTGGAATCTTCCTGGACCAGGGATCAAACCCATGTCCCCTGCATTGGCAGGTGGATTCTTGACCACTGGGCCACCAGGGAAGTCCCTAGGTACCTCATATTAAGTACTGGAATCATCCAGTATGTATCTTTTTGTGATGAGCTTATTTCACGTAGCGTAATGTCCTCAAGGTTCATCCTTGTTGTGAATAGCACGTGACAGAATTTCCTTCTTTTTTAAAGCTGAATAATACTTTGTTATATATGTCCCAATTTAACGTAAAAGTGATCGGAAACGTGAGATGGGCTTTTTTCATCTTTTTAGAAACATTCTAACAGTGATAGTTCCTTTGGTGTAGTTTTGATATTGAGAATAGTAATTATTTTTGTGATTAAAAGTAGAGTGAGTGTGCAGCAAGTGTGAATATAAATATGGATGCCATTGTTGAACACCATTTTATGTTTTGTTTCTTTGCAGATTGGGAAAATGAGGTATGTCAGTGTTCGGGACTTTAAAGGGAAAGTCTTAATTGATATTAGAGAATACTGGATGGATCCGGAAGGTGAAATGAAACCAGGAAGGAAAGGTAAGATTTAATTTCCTGAATTTGGTCCTGATGTTGGGACTAAATTTAAAATTATCTAAGCTTGAAATTGTTTGGACTTTATTTGAAATTGAAATAATGTTGATGGTGCATAGGGCATGGGAGATCCTCCTTGAGTTGATTCTCTTTATCTTCTGTAGCCTTTTTTGTTTTTGTTTTTTGGCTTCACTGTGCGGCATACAGAATCTTAGTTCCCTGACCAGGGATGGAACCTGTGCCCCCTACAGTGGAAGTGCGGAGTCTTAACCACTGGACCACCAGGGAAGTCCCTGTAGCCTTTTTGGACAAGACACTTAACTTATTTTAATGAAATGTCTTAAATAAAAGCTTGTTGAAATATCTCCCTCCCTCCCCCCAATAATACCCCTAATATCACTTCAGTTGGCTGCTAATTTACTTGAATATACCTTTAAAAAGATTACATCAATTCTGAAGTAGAATGGGGGCACTGGGAAGGTGTAAAATCAGGAATGGAAAATTCTGGTTTACAGCGTTTCCTTTTGGTTCATCTCCAAACAGATATTCTTTAGGGTGGTATCCTTGAAGTGGGTCTTTGTCCTCCTTCCATTTTTGCTTCATCCAGTCCCAAGCATGTCATCATCACAGAAGCATGCTTTATTCATTCACCAAATAGCTACAGAACATTTGTGTACCAACAGAAATTCGTATATTTGGCTGGTTAGCTGCTTTAGATGGATCCTTAGTTAATGAAAAAAGTGCCTTATTTTCTTCTACTCTGCCTGCATGTCATTTTGAAAAGTACCACTTGTTTGCTTCATGTAATTTTTGACTGTATTAAACTTAACATTTATATGCTTTCGTGCCCTTTTCTTCTTCAGGCTACTTCTGGAGTGATCATTCAAGTTGTCCCAGTGTAGCCAATGCCAGATTTCTTTTCTTTTTCCTGCAAACATTTACTAAAATGATTTGATTAGCCCTTCCTAAGTATTGCCCTAATATAGTCTCCTCTTTCCTCTCAACTTCATGGCCTTCCAGCAGTTTTCTGAGAAATTCATTAATCTTCCAATTCTAGTTTATTTCTGTGCTTATAAGGGTCAGGCATTAGAACATTGTAAATTTAAAGCACAAAGTACTTTCTGTTCATACTTTTATGTCTTAAATAGAAACATGTCATTAGCTAATGTTTTAAATGTTTATGTGTCTGGTGATAGGCTGAGATTTTATTCACATTAGCTAATTTAATTATTCACAACAACCCTTTGAGTTATAAGCAGCATTTTACTGATGAGGAAACTGAGGTTTAGAGGTAATTAATTTTTTAAAGACCATAGAGTTAGTGACAGTGAGGCTGGGATTTGAACCCTGGCAGCATGACTCCAGAGTGCACTCTTTTTTTTTTTTTTTTTTTAAGCAGAGGTCTTAGAAGCCCATATGATTTAAATTTATTTCTTTATTTATTTATGGCTGTGTTGGGTCTTCCTTTCTGTGCGAGGGCTTTCTCTAGTTGTGGCAAGCGGGGGCCACTCTTCATCGCGGTGCACGGGCCTCTCACTATTGCGGCCTCTCTTGTTGCGGAGCACAGGCTCCAGATGCCTAGGCTTGGTAACTGTGGCTCACAGGCCCAGTTGCTCCGCCGCATGTGAGATCTTCCCAGACCAGGGCATTGGCAGGCAGACTCTCAACCACTGCGCCACCAGGGAAGCCCCAGAGTGCACTCTTAACCAGTATGCACAGTCTAAGAAGTCCTGTTTGGATCGTGTCTCGGGGATTTTTCCAAAGTGAAGTGAGTGCTTCTGGAAGAGCTCAGCACAGTCATTCATGCTGAGTTCCTGTGGAAATTTTGAGCAAATGTTGGAAACAACTGGTTGTAGAAATGGGGTGTCACATACCGAATCTGGGTCTGGCCACATAGCCTGCCAGTTTGCAAGCACTTGTGACATAAATCTTCAAATCATCATTTGCGCTCCCTGGGTATAATAGGCATTATGCAGGATGCAGTGTTGAAAGTAAAACTGGGTATAAGATTTACCTGCTAAGGTAATTGTGATGAATGTGTAATTAACAAACGTAAGGGATTTGATTTTTAATGTACTATTGTGCCGTTCAAAATGGCAATTTAGATAAAACAGTATTTTAGTTGGAAGTATGAAAATCCTCAAGAGAGCTTAAGTAGATATTCAATTTTTGATTTTTAAACTTTTTTTTAGGTATTTCTTTAAATCCTGAGCAGTGGAGCCAGCTGAAGGAACAGATTTCTGACATTGATGATGCAGTAAGAAAACTGTAAAATCAGAGCAACGTAAAAACCTGTACTGTTTTAGTTGTTTTAATCTGTCTTTTTACATTGGCTTTTGTTTTCTAAACATTGTTTTCCAAGCTATTGTATATTTGGATTGCAGAACAATTTGTAAGATGAATACTTCTTTTTAAATGCGCATTATTAAAAATGTTCTGAGTGAAGCTAATTGTCAGTTTTATTAAGGAGGATTGCTTTTGTGTCCATCATGTAGTGTAAAATAAAATCAAGTAATACAATCTTAACTGTTGTGGCCTTCTTTGATCAGAAAAGTTGGTACTATTTAAGGCCGAAAGTAACAGTTTATCGACCTTTTAGTTTCAACTCAGCTTTTATGTTCAAAAGGATTAGCATCGCATTGAATTTAGAAAATTTTGGTTTGTGAAATTCATGGTTAATCTGTTTCCTTCTAGTCAAATATCTGGACTTGTTTGATTTTTTTTTCTTTTCCCCCCACCCCAATGATATTTCACTTTCCCCTTTTTTTCTTCACTTCATTTTCCTTTTAATAACTTGTTATGTTCAGTTTTCGTTTCGCTTTTTGCTCTTTTTCTTGAGTATATTATGCTAATTTGGAAAGTCTGAAACTGTCAAAATGTTACTTATCTCAATAAGGTTCTTGTAAGTAAAATATTATATGAGAACTACAATCACTAATTCTACTGTATTAAATACTAGGAGATATAGTTTGATAAACAACATGGCTTGTACGAAAACTCCGAGCAAGTAAATGTATGTATGTCATTACCTGTAGTGTTCTGTGTAGTTGTTATCTTATTGCTTAGTCTGCAGAAAATAATGACTTAGATGTCTGATTTGCTTTCACTTATTAAACATATTCACCATGGGATGATGTCTATAAAATCAGATATTGTTAAATTAGACTAGGATTTAATAAAAATTGTGAAAGCTTACTGGCCTAACATTTTATTTTATGACATTGAGTATGGATTATATATAGCCAGAGATGTCACTGAGCTTAACTGTCATAGTAGATAATGTGGTCAATTTTTAGGGGAAAGAGCACAAAGAGCACATAGTTGTGTTTTTTAGCCTTTGCTTCAGTAGACTTGGTTCTTTTGCAGTTCATGTATGGGACAATAGCATTCTAGACTTAACGTTACTAAGTTTTAGCAGGCACTCTGAAGTGATTTTCATTGAACCATAATGATGAAGCAGACATAGGTTGAGGCACAGATTTCAGGGGCTTTGCAGCAATAAATAGGACATGGTGTGCCTTAGGAGAAGAATGTAAAGAAACTATAACTGAAATTACAGAAGGTGGCCGTGAAGAGGAAGGAATTCTCTTCACACTAAATGATAACACATGATACCTTGATCACATTGATAGGACACAGTTCTAGATAGAATAGTAAAAAGAAAGGTTTAAAGACATGTAAAAAATTCTTGCTGACATTTGGTAGCTAATCTCAAATGGTTCCTACCATATCAGAGAGTTGCACTATTATAACAAGTTTGATTACTATGTCTAAAACATTTTCTAGCAGAGTTGTCAAGGGCTTGATTTCAAAACCATCTGCCAGGTCACAGAGTTATCAGTTTTTTTTCTGGCAGCTGTTCTAAGTGTTTCTTTTACATTTTTAAGATTTTTAAGAAGTGTTTTTTTAGCAGTAACCCTAATATGTGCATAATTGGGGAAATAAATCCTCTTTTCTGGTATTTTAGCCTTCATCACATAATAGATATTAAAGTATTCAGAATACGTATTTTAGACAAATCATACTTGTTTGAAAACTTTCCCCTTATTTGGGAACATATTAACTGAATTGGGTAGATTTGTAAAGTATTCCTTATTGTATGTACAGAAAGGGTAGTTGGAACACAGAACTCTGATTTTGGTGTAGATGAAGAGGGAGTAATGGGTAAATTTCCTAGGTTTATGTGAAATTACAAGGTGTATGCATTTTGAAACAATATGCTAATACAGAGATGTGCTGCAATCTGTTACCTAGGCATTTTCTAGCTGTTTAGTATTATGTCATTCAAACTTCGAAATAAGGAGTGTTTCTCTGGCAGACTTTGGTAATGTTCTTGGTTAATTCATTTCAGTACATTACTGGATATGTAATATACAGAAATTATTAATCGTGTGTGTGTGTAGAAAAGGATGAGAACTGGGTTAAAAGAAGAGACTTTTTAAAGTAACTTGTGCTGGAAAGAAAAGATAGGGTATATTGTTTTCTATTTAAACTTTACCTTCTTGGTAAGATTTCTTCCAGGAAGAAAGTGTGACATTTTCAGGCACTGGTTTCTTAGCCTGGTAATGCCAAAATGAATTTAATTCACGCCAGCCCACGAATCTGTGCAGTAGCAGGGCCTTTCTAGTGGATTTTTGTCTTTGTCTTTTTAAAGTACAAGCAGCATTTGACCAATTTCTAATGCTCTTGGCGTTTAAAGAACAACCACTAAAGAAAAACTCATAATTTTATTCTTTTTTATTTTGCTTCATAAATGCTTAAGAACTTCTTTTGAAAGAAGAATATTCCTACCTCATTAGCTAGTCAAGATGCTGTGATGGTCAGCCTATTCTTCATAATGTGTTTAGGGAAAAAGACAGGAAAAGTAAGTACGTTCTGGCTTGGCTATTGAGGGGAAAAGAGAAAGAACTGAGTATTAATTATTTAAATGTTCCTGATGGCGGTATGTTAGAACTATAAAAGTTTGAAATTTTAAAGAAGTGCTAATATTTAGGTATCTCTCCTTAAATTCTTTGCAACTCACTTTTTATGGAAAATCCAGTGAAACACTCAAAAGTTTTTGCTTTTTTTCTTTAAAGTGGTGTTTTTCCAGATAAACTCTAGGGGTAAACATTCACATAGTAACAAATATGTAATTCTGTAATTGTGGAATACCTGTCTGCTTTGTTTGGTACATCTTCCATGGAGATGTCAATGAATATACTGCATCTGTGAATATTTTAAATGTTGAAATAAAAACAAGAAATGTGCCCTGTGTGTCATCCCAGTTTCACAAACCCAAAGATGAATCGCTAAGTTATCTCTTGAATGGGTTTTATTAACAAATAGGATACCTTTCTTTGTGAATGCTTTGGAATGTGAATTAGCCTTTGAGTGTTAAATCTTCTGAGGACCTCTGGGACTGGGTGCTGTGGCCTCACTTTTTTCATCTACTTGATCCAAATGAAAAAATGCAAATATTAAGCTGTACGTGGCCTCTTTTACTTTACCTGTATGAGTGCTTTGTGGTCTGATTATTCCTTGTTAAAATTAATGTATAAAGTCTCTATTTTTCCCTTCTTGATTAGTAGTTTTGCTTATTAGTTAATATTGAGATCTCTCATTGTTTAAATTTCTATTTAGGGAAATTTACACAGGGATAGAGAGATCCATGGAAGGTTACTTATAACTCTTGTTTTGTTTCACTTTGAATTTTAGTGAAACATATTGACTTAAAAATCTAGTCAAGAAGAAAATAGTACTGGAATTTATACAGTTAACCACTGACGTTCCAATTTTGTTGTATGGTTCAAAGGAGTTACGGTACGGGATGGAAAAGGAGTTTGAAAAGTGTGAAACGTTAAAAAAATGATGTGAAATTATTTACTATATAACATTTTATTCAAGACTTATGGCCATCTGTGTCAAAGATCTTGCTACACAGACATTCCCCTCTTCCCCCACTCACTTCGTGTAAATTCATCACAGAGTTCAGACCTTCCCGGACCTCCTTTTACAGCCATTTAGTCCTGGACTAACAATGACCTAATGTTTCTGCCTAAAGTGAAGCACTGCTCTTATTTCACTTTTTGGCTCTTGATAGAGTTTAAATAGTATATCTTTCTGCTAGATAACTTATTTTAGCATGGAAGTGATATAGGCCGCTTCCTTTTTCTAAACTCTGCTAGAAAAAAAAAGCACTTATCGTGAATCTCAACAGTTGGATCCTAAAACCTACCTTGGTAACAGAATGCTTTATGCAAGGGGCTTCTCCTACCAGCCAAGCCAGAACTTAACTAAAATTGTGTGTGTTTTGGAAAAAGTGGTGTGAAGTTCCAGTTTGGCCCTCTTCTAATTAAGCCCAGTGTACTGATAGCTCCCGCTCTGGCTTTGTTTCTCAAATGAGTTATTGCAAGAATGATACAGAGAATTCCCATATATCCCTTCACCCAGAGATTCCATTCAGATTTTGCCAATTGTTCCAGTAATGTCTTTATAATGAAAAGCTTCCAACCAATTTCGTTGTTAGTCTTCACTCTGACACAGTTCTTCACTTTTTCCCTTGCTTTTACAACACTGACGTTTGTTTCTGGTGTCTTGGAGGTTCGAAGGTCATGAGTGATGCTGACAAGGGTGGACAAGGCCTAGAAGCTGGTTGACTGTGGAGTTGGAAACTTAGCTGGGTTGTGAATGAAAAGTGGGATGGCAGCTGTGGAAGCATGTGGGATCAAGGGCGGGTGTCTGATTGAAAGAAACACAGTGTGTGCAACATCTGTGACATGCAGAGTTGGCTGCGTTCAGTACATGTTTAAATTGACCTTTGATGTCAGCTACAATTTCAATCACTTCCCACTTTTGTTTTCTGGTGACTTTTTCTAAGTGCCACCTGAACTGTGAGTACTTTTAATAATTTTTTTTCAACATTTAATTGGAGTATAATTGCTTTACAATGTTGTGTTAGTTTCTTCTTTATAACAAAGTGAATCAGTTATATGTATGCATATATCCCCATATCCCGTCCCTCTTGCATCTCCCTCCCACCCTCCCTGTCCCACCCCTCTAGGTGGTCATAAAGGACCGAGCTGATCTCCCTGTGTTACGCAGCTGCTTTCCGCTAGCTATATATGTCAGTGCTACTCTCTCACTTCGTCCCAGCTTATCCCTTCCCCTCCCCGTGCCCTCAAGTCCACTCTCTACATCTGCGTCTTTATTCCTGTCCTGCCCCTGGGTTCATGAGAAGCTTTTTTAGATGCCATATATGTATTAGCATACGGTATTTGTTTTTCTTTCTGACATATTTCACTCTGTATGACAGACTCTGGGTCCATCCACCTCACTACAAATAATTCAGTTTCTTTTCTTTTTATGGCTGAGTAATATTCCATTGTATATATATGCCACATCTTCTTTATCCATTCATCTGTCGATGGACACTTAGGTTGCTTCCATGTCCTGGGTATTGTAAATAGTGCTGCAAAGGACATTGTGGTACATGACTCTTCTTGAATTATGCTTTTCTCAGGGCATATGCCCAGTAGTGGGATTGCTGGGTCATGTGGTAGTTCTATTTTTAGTTTTTTAAGGAACCTCCATACTGTTCTCCATAGTGGCTGTATCAATTTACATTCCCACCAACAGTGCAACAGGGTTCCCTTTTCTCCACACCCTCTCCAGCATTTATTGTTTGTAGATTTTTTGATGATGGCCATTCTGGACTGGTGTGAGGTGATACCTCATTGTAGTTTTGATTGGCATTTCTCTAATGATTAGTGATGTTGAGCATCCTTTCATGTGTTTGTTGGCAATCTATATCTTCTTTGGAGATATGTCTGTTTAGGTCTTCTGCCCATTTTTGGATTGGCTTGTTTTACTGATATTGAGCTGCATGAGCTGCTTGTGTATTTTAGACATTAATCCTTTGTCAGTTGCTTCATTCGCAAATACTTTCTCCCCTTCTGAGCGTTGTCTTTTCATCATGTTCATGGTTTCCTTTGCTGTGCAAAAGCTTTCAAGTTTCATTAGGTCCCGTTTGTTTATTTTTGTTTTTATTTCCATTTTTCTTAGGAGGTGGGTGAAAAATGATATTGCTGTGATTTATGTCAGAGTGTTCTTCCTGTGTTTTCCTTTAAGAGTTTTTATTGTGTCTGGCCTTACATTTAGGTCTTTAATCCATTTTAAGTTTATTTTGTGTATGGTGTTAGGGAGTGTTCTAATTTCATTCTTTACATGTAGCTGTCCGGTTTTCCCAGCACCACTTTTTTTTATTTTTAATGTTTGTAAAGCTTGTTTATTTTAAAATTTTATTTATTTATTTTTAGCTGCGTTGGGTCTTTGTTGCTGCGCGCGGGTTTTCTCTACTTGTGGTGACTGGGGGCTACTCTTCGTGTGGTGCGCGGACTTCTCATTGCAGTGGCCGTTCTTGTTGCAGAGCACGGGCTCTAGGCACACAGGCTTCAGTAGTTGTGGCTCATGGGCTCTAGAGCACAGGCTCAGTAGTTGTGGTGCACGAACTTAGTTGCTCCGCGGCATGTGGGATCTTCCCTGACCAGGGATCAAACCCGTGTCCCCTGTAGTGGCAGGCAGATTCTTATCCACTGCACCACCAGGGAAGCCCCCAGCACCACTTACTGAAGAGGCTGTCTTCTCTCCATTGTATATTCTTGCCTCCTTTATCAAAGGTAAACCCACACACATATGTTCACCTTTTCTCTGGGCTTTCTATCTTGTTCCATTGATCTGTATTTCTGTTTTTGTGCCAGTACCATACTGTCTTGATTAATGTAGTTTTGTAGTATAGTCTGAGGTCAGGGAGCCTGTTTCCTTCAGTTCCGTTTTTCTTTCTCAAGATTGCTTTGGCTATTTGGGGTCTTTTGTGTTTCCATACAAATTGTAAAATTTTTTGTTCTAGTTCTGTGAAAAATGCCATCGGTAGTTTGATAGGGATTGCATTGAATCTGTAGATTGCTTTGGGTAGTATAGTCATTTTCACAATGTTGATTTTTCCAGTTCAAGAACATGGTATATTTCTCCATCTAAATAGTATTGTCTTTAATTTCTTTCATCAGTGTCTTATACTTTTCTGCATACAGGTCTTTTGTCTCCATAGGTAGGTTTATTCCTAAGTATTTTATTATTCTTTTTGTTGCAATGGTAAATGGGAGTGTTTCCTTAATTTCTTTTTCAGATTTTTCGTCGTCAGTGTATAGGAATGCAAGAGATTTCTGTGTATTAATTTTTTATCCTGCTACTTTACCAGATTCATTGATTAGCTTTAGTAGTTTTCTGGTAGGATCTTTAGGATTCTCTATGTATAGTATCATGTCATCTGCAAACAGTGATAGTTTTACTTCTTTTCTGATTTGGATTCCTTTTATTTCTTTTTCTTCTCTGATTGCTGTGGCTAAAACTTCCAAAGCTATGTTGAATAATAGTGATGAGTGGGCACCCTTGTCTTGTTCCTGATCTTAGAGGAAATGGTTTCAGTTTTTCACCACTGAGAATGGTGTTGGCTGCTGGTTTCTCTTATGTGGCCTTTATTATGTTGAGATAGGTTCCTTCTGTGCCCACTTTCTGGAGTTTTTATCATAAATGGGTGTTGAATTTTGTTGAAAGCTTTTTCTGCATCTATTGAGATCATATGATTTTTATCCTTCAGTTTGTTAATATGGTGTATCACATTGATTTGCGTATATTGAAGAAACCTTGCATTCCTGGGATAAACCCCACTTGATCATGGTGTATGATCCTTTTAATGTGCTGTTGGATTCTGCTTGCTAGTATTTTGTTGAGGATTTTTTTTTTGCGGTACGCGGGCCTCTCACTGTTGTGGCCTCTCGCGTTGCGGAGCACAGGCTCCGGACGCGCAGGCTCGGTGGCCATGGCTCACGGGCCCAGCTGCTCTGCAGCATGTGGGATCTTCCCGGACCAGGGCACGAACCCGCGTCCCCTGCATCGGCAGGTGGACTCTCAACCACTGCGCCCCCAGGGAAGCCCTGTTGAGGATTTTTGCAACTATGTTCATCAGTGTTACTGGCCTGTAGTTTTCTTTTTTTGTGACATCTTTGTCTGGTCTTGGTATCAGGGTGTTGGTGACCTCGTAGAATGAGTTTGAGAGTCTTCCTCCCTCTGCTGTATTTTGAAAGAGTCTGAGAAGGTATTCGCTCTTCTCTAAATGGTTGATAGAATTCACCTTTGAAGCCATCTGGTCCTGGGCTTTTGTTTGTTGCAGATTTTTAATCACAGTTTCAATTTCAGTGCTTGTGATTAGTCTTTATATTTTCTATTTCTTCCTGGTTCAGTCTTAGAAGGTTGTGCTTTTCTAAGAATTTGTCCATTTCTTCCAGGTTGTCCATTTAATTGGCATATAGTTGCTTGTAGTAATCTCTCATGATCCTTTGTATTTCTGATGTGTCAGTTGTTACTTCTTTTTCATTTCTAATTCTGTTGATTTGAGTCTTGTCCCTTTTTTTCTTGATGAGTCTGGCTAATGGTTTATCAATTTAGTTTATCTTCTCAAAGAACCAGCTTTTAGTTTTATTGCTCTTTGCTGCTTTTTCCTTCATTTATTTCTGATCTCATCTTTATGATTTCTTTCCTTCTGCTAACTTTGGGGTTTTTTTTGTTCTTTCACTAATTGCTTTAGGTGTAAGGTTAGGTTGTTTATTTGAGATGTTTCTTGTTTCTTAAGGTAGGATTGTATTGCTATAAACTTCCCTCTTAGAACTGCTTTTGCTGCATGACATAGGTTTTGGGGTCATCGTGTTTTTATTGTCATTTGTCTCTACGTATTGCTTGATTTCCTTTTTGATTTCTTCAGTGATCTCTTGATTATTTAGTAGCATATTGTTTAGCCACCATGTGTTTGTATTTTTTACAGTTTTCTTCCTGTAATAGCTAGTCTCATAGCATTGTGGTCGGAGAGGATACTTGATATGATTTCAGTTTTCTTAAATTTACCGAGGCTTGATTTGTGACCCAAGATATGATCTATCCTGGAGAATGTTCCATGAGCACTTGAGAAGAAAGTGTATTCTGTTGTTTTTGGATGGAATTTCTTATAGATCTCAGTTAAGTCTGTCCTTTTTAATGTGTCATTTAAAGCTTGTGTTTGCTCATTTATTTTCATTTTGGATGATCTGTCCATAGGTGAAAGTGGTGTGTTAAAAGTCCCCTACTATAATTGTGTTACTGTGGATTCCCCTTTTATGGCTGTTAGTATTTGCCTTATGTATTGAGGTGCTCCTATGTTGGGTGCATAAATATTTACAATTGTTTTATCTTCTTCTTGGATTGATCCCTTGATCATTATGTAGTGTCCCTCTTTGTCTCTTGTAATAGTCTTTATTTTAAAGTCTATTTTGTCTGATATGAGAATTGCTACTCCAGCTTTCTTTTGTTTTCCATTTGCATGGAATATCCTTTTCCATCCCCTTACTTTCAGTCTGTATGTGTCCCTAAGTCTGAAGTGGGTCTCTTGTAGACAACGTATACATGGGTCTTGTTTTTGTATCCATTCAGCCACTCTCTGTCTTTTGGTTGGAGCATTTAATCCATTTACATTTAAGGTAATTATCAATATGTATGTTTCTATTACCATTTTCTTAATTGTTTTGGGTTTGTTATTGTACATCTTTTCCTTCTCTTGTGTTTTCTGCCTAGAGAAGTTCCTTTAGCATTTGTTGTAAAGCTGGTTTCGTGGTGCTGAATTCTCTTAACTTTTGCTTGTCTGTAAAGGTTTTAATTTCTCCGTCAAATCTGAATGAGATCCTTGCTGGTTAGAGTAATCTTGGTTGTAGGTTTTTCCCTTTCATCACTTTAAATATGTCCTGCCACTCCCTTCTGGCTTGCAGAGTTCCTGCTGAAAGATCAGCTGTTAACCTTATGGGGATTCCCTTGTGAGTTATTTGTTGCTTGCTGCTTTTAATGTTTCTTCTTTGTATTTAATTTTTGATAGTTTGATTAATATGTGTCTTGGCGTGTTTCTCCTTGGATTTATCCTGTATGGGACTCTCTGTGCTTCCTGGACTTGACTATTTCCTTTCCCATATTAGGGACATTTTCAACTGTAATCTCTTCAGATATTTTCTGAGACCCTTTCTTTTTCTCTTGTTTTTCTGGGACCCCTGTAATTCGAACGTTGGTGCGTTTAATGTTGTCCCAGAGGTCTTTGAGACTGTTGTCAATTCTTTTCATTCTTTTTTCTTTATTCTGCTCTGTGTTAGTTATTTCCACTATTTTATTTTCCAGGTCACAGCTGTTCTTCTGCCTCAGTTATTCTGCTATTGATTCCTTCTAGAGAATTTTTAGTTTCATTTATTGTGGTGTTCATCATTGTTGGTTTGCTCTTTAGTTCTTCTAGGTCCTTGTTAAATGTTTCTTGTATTTTCTACATTCTGTTTCCAAGATTTTGGATCATCTTTACTACCATTACTCTGAATTCTGTCTCAGGTAGATTGCCTATTTCCTCTTCATTTGTTTGGTCTGGTGGGTTTTTACCTTGCTTTTTAATCTGCTGCATATTTCTCCATCTTCACATTTTGTTTAACTAACTGTGTCTTGAGTCTCCTTTTCGCAGGCTGCAGGATTGTAGTTCCCGTTGTTTTTGGTGTCTTCCCCCAGTGTGTGAGGTTGGTTTAGTGGCTTGTGTAGGCTTCCTGGTGGAGTGGACTGGTGCCTGTGTTCCGGTGGATGGGGCTGGATCTTGTCTTTCTGGTGGGCAGGGTCACGTCCGGTGGTGTGTTTTGGGGTGTCTGTGAACTTAGGCCGCCTGTCTGCTAATGGGTGAAGTTGTGTTCCTGTCTTGCTGTTTGTTTGGCATGGTGTGTCCAGCACTGGAGCTTGCTGGCCGTTGGGTGGAGCTGAGTCTTAGCATTGAGATGGAGCTCTCACTGATTGATATTACGTGGGACCTGGAGGTCTCTGGTGATCCAATGTCCTGAACTCAGCCCTCCTATCTCAGAGGCTCAGGCCTGGTAGCAGGCCAGATCACCAAGATCTTGTCAGGCACACTGCTCAGAAGAAATGGGAGAAAGAAAAGGAAAGAAAAAAAATGAATAAAAAAAATTATTCAAATAGAAAATAATAAGAATAAAAACGAGAGCAATGAAACCAATAAGGAAATCCACCAATGATAACAAGCGTTGATAACTATACTAAGATAAACATAAGAATCAGAAACAAATCAGTCACAGACAGCAAACCCCAAGTGTATAATTTCTCCCAAAGTCCACTGCCTCAATTTTGGGAATGATTTGTTGTCTACTCAGGTATTCCACAGATGCGGGATCCATCAAGTTGATTGTGGGGATTTAATCTACTGCTCATGAGGCTGCACAGAGAAATTTCCCTTTCTCTTCTTTGTTCGCACAGCTCCTGGGGTTCAGCTTTGGTTTTGGCCCCTCCTCTGTGTGTAGGTCACCCTCAGGCATGTTTTCCTGCCCAGACGGGACGGGTTTAAAAGCAGCGGCTGATTATGGGGCTCTGGCTCACTCCGGCCCGGGTTGGGGGCGGGGGAGGGAGGGATATGGTAGTTAAAATTGGAATGATGGGCAAGCCTGCGGCGGCAGAGGCCCGCGTGATGTTGCAACAGCCTGAGGCGTGACGTGTGTTCTCCCGGGGAAGTTGTCCCTGGATCACGGGACCCTGGCAGTTGGCGGGCTGCACAGGCTCCCAGGAGGGGAGGTGTGGATAGTGACCTGTGCTTGCACACAGGCTTCTTGGTGGCGGCAGCAGCAGCCTTAGCGTCTCATGCCCATCTCTGGTGTTCGCGGTGATAGCCACGGCTCACGCCCGTCTCGAGCTCGTTTAGCCGGTCCTCTGAGTCCCCTCTCCTCGCGCACCCGGAAACAATGGTCTCTTGCCTCTTAGGCAGGTCCAGACTTTTTCCCGGACTCCCTGCAGGCTAGCTATGGCGCACTAGCCCCATTCAGGCTGTGTTCACACAGCCAACCCCAGTCCTCTCCCTGGGATCTGACCTCCAAAGCCCGAGCCTCAGCTGCCAGCCCCGCCCGCCCCGGCGGGTGAGCAGGCAAGCCTCTCGGGCTGGTGAGTGCCGGTTGGCACAGAGATCCTCTGTGCGGGAATCTCTCCTCTTTGCCCTCCTCACCCCTGTGGCTGCGCTCTCCTCGCGGCTCCGAAGCTTCCCCCTCCGCCACCCACAGTCTCCACCCGCGAAGGGGCTTCCTAGTGTGTGGAAACGTTTCGTCCTTCACAGCTCCCTCCCGGAGGTGCAGGTCTCCTCCCTATTCATTTGTCTCTTTTTTCCTTTTTCTTTTGCCCTACTCTGGTACGTGGGGAGTTTCTTGCCTTTTGGGAGGTCTGAGGTCTTCTGCCAGCGTTCAGTAGGTGTTCTGTAGGAGCTGTTCCACATGTAGACATATTTGTGGGGAGGAGGGTGATCTCCACCTCTTACTCCTCCAGCATCTTGAAGGTCCCCTACTTTTTTTTTTTTTTTTTTGGTCCCCTACTTTTAATAATTTTAAGGAAAAATTTATTACCTACTTTACCCTTTTTTAACATCAGCAATCTGATCATTTTGGTTCTCAAACCACTCCCTGCTACTCCCCAACACACACACACACACACACACACACACACACACACACACACACACACACACACCTGCACTTCTTAATTTTAGACCATGGACTTGCCCAACACTGTGGGCAGCTGTGTGGTCATGTTTGGTGTGTGAGCCAGTCATGAGCCTCCCCAGTTTATTGTTTTTTAAAGCATAAGCTCTGTTGCCTCTATTCACTATTGGCCTTGGAAGATAGAAAGAAAACATTTTCATTTATTCACACCTGAGTGATCCAAAAAGATGAAAGGGTAGTGAGAATATATATAGCAGAAATCTGAGGATTTTGAAGAGTTTAAGAATTTCAGCCCTCGATCTAGGATCGTGGTGGTGAGGTTTGAAGACTAACTCTTTTATTTTTTTTTGTAAATATTTATTTATTTATTTTGGCAGTGCCGGGTCTTAGTTGCGGCATGTGGACTCTTAGTTGCGGCATGAATGTGGTAACTAGTTCTCTGACCAGGGATTGAAGCCAGGCCCCCTTCATTGGGAGCGTAGTCTTACTCACTGGACCACCAGGGAAGTCCCTTTTAAAATTATTAATTGAAAAATAATTTTAGAAGCCCTATGGTTTTCCTTAAAATTCTTGGTTCAGAAACAAAGGTCTTTTGGTATCCAAGCACTCATAAATAGGTTCTTTTTTTTTTGTGGTACGCGGGCCTCTCACTGTTGTGGAGCACAGGCTCCGGACGCGCAGGCTCAGCCGCTCTGCGGCATGTGGGATCCTCCCAGACCGGGGCACGAACCCGTGTCCCCTGCATCGGCAGGCAGACTCTCAACCACTGCGCCACCAGGGAAGCCCCTAAATAGGTTCTTTTTTGATCTGTAACTTTTTTTCCTGAATATGGAGAAATGCTTCTTGCTCACTGCAGAGTTAACTGGTAGGCAGAGAAAGCTCTTAGAAACAATTGAGAACATTTCCAACACTTTGGAGTCCTGTAACAATGGTTCTTGAATTTTTAAGTTGAAAGAAAGCTATTAAAGAAGTATGTAAAGAAGTATTCAAAACAGTGTTGTCAGCAAGCCACTTCCATTAGAAAACTGCCTCCAGAAGGTTAATGGGTGTGATAACTTTAAAAGAAATTAAAAAATACTTTATAGTCTGTGTTCTGCAGCCTTTTTTTTTTTTGCGGTACGCGGGCCTCTCACTGCTGAGGCCTCTCCCGTTGCGGAGCACAGGCTCCGGACTTGTAGGATCAGCGGCCATGGCTCACAGGCCAAGCCGCTCCGCGGCATGTGGGATCCTCCCGAACTGGGGCACGAACCCGTGTCCCCCTGCATCGGCAGGTGGACTCTCAACCACTGCGCCACCAGGGAAGTCCTCAACCTTTTTTTTTTTTTAATTTAAATTTATTTTTGGCTGCGTTGGGTCTTTGTTGCTGCACGCAGGCTTTATCTGGTTGCGGCGAGCGGGGGCAACTCTTCGTTGCAGTGCACGGGCTTCTCATTGCGGTGCTTCTCTTGTTGTGGAGCATGGGCTCTAGGCATGCGGGCTTCAGTAGTTGTGGAATGCGGGCTCAGTAGTTGTGGCTCGTGGGCTCTAGAGCACAGACTCAGTAGTTGTGGCGCACGGGCTTAGTTGCTCCACGGCATGTGGGATCTTCCTGGACCAGGGCTCGAACCCATGTGCCCTGCGTTGGCAGGTGGATTCTTAACTACTGAGCCACCAGGGAAGACCTGGGTTTTGCAACCTTTTAAACTCTAGCAATCTCTAAGGGGGGAAAAACTAGAGTGCTTACAACTCTTTCCTATAATTGGAAAGGATTTAGGTTAGACCCTCCCATGTTTGAAAATTTTTTATCTTTTTTATCTTACTGTACTGTAAGTTTATTTAAACCATCCCTTATCGTAAACTACCCAGTGGAATAATAACTCCCATTTGTTGAGTGCTGAGGTGGAGAAGTGTCGACGGTGGCAGATATTGGGAATTTTATTTATTTTTCCATTTAATATTCATCCTATGAGGAGGTACTCTCATTACTCACATTTTACAGGTGGAAATGGAGGTTTCCAGGGAATAGTTGATTTGTCAAAGCGACACAGTAAGTTGAAGAAGCAGGATTGGAATCCACATCTGGCTGATTCCAAAACCTGAGGCTGTGTTTACCTCACTGTGTTCCTATGGTATATACCTTGGACAGTGGCAGAATTCTCTCGTGGTTAACTGATTCAGCAATGGACCCTATTGGAAGTAACCCTCACCCTGATAAGCTAGAATTAGTGCCTGACCCAGCACTTCTTGTTGAGTTTCTCAAAACCATTTCCCCACATTCCCAGCAGCAGCAGAAGGGGCTGTTGTCCACACCTGCATCCTCAGCACCTGGTAGCGTGTCAGGGTAGGTTAATTTGCTGAACCCTTTGATCAAGGCTAAACACCAAGAAAGTTGGTGATGGTTTGCTACAGTTAGATTTTGCCACTAGCCACAACTCCTGAAACAGGTTGAATTCTTCTTGAGTATAGTGACTAGGATTTCCTTTTGGCCACCAACTTAAGGTACCACAGGCCTTGTGATTGTGTAGGAAAAGCTTAACTTTTATGAAGACACTGGGAAAGAGAAGAGAATTATGTAAAATCAGACTTGATTCTCTTTCCTCCCAACTTTTTAATGGTTATAATGAAATTGGAGCCTAGAGGCTTTGTATACCGTATGTGGGCTGTCTTCTGGGCACCTTCAGATCCACTCTCCACCCTCCCGCTCTGGTTGGCTGGCCTGGATGGACATGGCAACAGGCTCCCCTGCTTTCTGGCTCCTGGCTGGCTTTGGCCAGTGCAGAGCCCCACTAGGAAATTGGAGAGATGGAGGAACGGAGGTCAGATATTTATTCCTCTGGCTCTCTCCCTTCAAGGTCACCTTAGGCTGGCTGTGTCCCTCAACTAAATATGGCCTCTTAAGGGGGCCTCTACCCAATTCTCTTCTGATTTCCAGTAGTCACACCCTTCCCTGTCCCTTTGAGCCTAATGTATTAACTATCCCTTTGGTTTTCCTATGCTCATATTTGTAATTGGTCTCATAAAGTCTCCTCAAGGGCTTCCCTGGTGGTGCAGTGGTTGAGAGTCCGCCTGCCGATGCAGGGGACATAGGTTCGTGCCCTGGTCCGGGAGGATCCCACATGCCGCGGAGAGGCTGGGCCCGTGAGCCGTGGCCGCTGAGCCTGCGCGTCCGGAGCCTGTGCTCCGCAACGGGAGAGGCCTCAACAGTGAGAGGCCGGCGTAACGCAAAAAAAAAAAAAAAAAGTCTCCTCAAGTCGCGATTTGTGTGCCATCTGCTTCCTGTTGATATTGTGACTGCTACAGTAATAGCACCAGAGATGGCCCCAGGAAACGTCAGAGGGGGCCAATGGGACACTAGTAAACTGTGGTATATGGTGGTGTCACAACCACTTAAGCTAATTAGTGTGGTAGCGTGGAAGGCTTCCAGTTGGAGGGCAAGACTTCGATAGACCAAATGGCTGTGGCACCTCATCACGATGGCTAGTTGTGACTATAAAGATTTTGCAGACACCTCGCTTTTGACAGTCCTGAGAAGGCACCTGGGGAAAGAAGAAGTAAAAGCTGTGAACATAGAAGAAGTAAGACACATGAGGAGCTAGAGAGCCCCTATGGCAGCTTTGAAGGGGTCCCTCATACGTGGTCACGGCAGTTCGGGGACAAGCCCAGGCTTGGTAGCAAGGGCTGCGTAGCTGTAGCACCAATTAAACGCTCAGTCCTGTGAGACCTAAGTGTGCTAGCTGGGAAAGGAGGTGGCATTTGGGCTCCAAATCTCCCTGGGCCTCTATTGCCTGCAGAGGCAGGCCACACTACCCCTACTGCCTCTAGTTCCATAACTCCCAACATGTCCCGGTTAGACTTACAGGGCCTGCTCCCGGAGGAGAACCTATAAACAGAGGAAGACATTTGAAGATTTCTCGTCTACTGGAGGAGCCTAGAGAGCCTTTGTCGGAGTAGCTGCTAAGTGTGTGAGATCAGGGGGGTCATAGGTGGGAGTGGCTCCTTACATCTAGTGACCACTTGAAGAGTGTTTGTTCCATCCCAGTGACCTTAGACTTGAATATCTCCCTCCACATATTTTATTTTGAAGGTTTTCAAACCTACAGAGAAGTCAAAGAATAGTAAAAGGAACACCCTTATATCCTTCAAGTATTAATTGGCAACATTCTGTTTCCCTTTTTGCTGAACCGTTTGTAATGATGTTTGGGTTGCAGTATGTGAAGAAAATTCAGCCTCCCAGAAATATGTAGTTGGAAAAGGGAGGAGTATTTTAATAGACTCTTCAGATAATTGTGGATACTCTTTGATAACAACCACAGAACTTGACAAGTGGTAGTTTCTCAAAGGTCAGTTGCACTATATAATTTTTGCTCCAAAGCTTGAATTACACCATTGGCAACAAATGCTGTCAGTTGTTTTCCTTGAAGTGAGGAGTTCAGTTTGTTCCTTTTTGAGAAATGTGTGCTAATTCCACAAGTCAGAGTAATCATAGTTTGTCAATTGTTCTTGCAAATAAAAGCGGTGCTCCGTAGAAAGAAACAGTAGTTCAGTTCGTGTTCCAGGCAGCTGTGTTTTCTTTTCCTGTGCTTAGGCTTAGGCTTTTTCAGCCATTGAACTTCAGTGTCTTTCCCAAGAGTCAAGACATTCTTCTACTTAATCTATTAGCACAACTTGGAAAAATTCAGTAATTTTATCTAATAATCAGTTTGTATTTAAATTTCCCCAGTTGTTCCCCCAAATGTTGTTTCTTCCCCGATGCAGTATCTAATCAAGGTTCATGCCATTCATTTGGTTATTAGTCTCTTTTAATCTAGAATAATTACCTACTATTTATGTTTTCCGTAACATGACTTTTTAGAGTCCAAGCCAAGCATCTGGTAGGATATCCCACATTCTGGATTTGTCTATTTCCTCATGACTCAAGTCAGGTTAAATGTCTTTTGCAAGAATACTACAGAGGTGAGGTTCTGCACTTCTTGCCTCACACCAGAAGGCACATCAGGCCAGGTTGCTTCACTCTGTTTGATCACTAGGCTAGTTAAGGTGGGGATTGCCAGATCTCTCCATTTTAAATTAAGATACCTTCTTCCTTCATCCTTTTTATTAAATTCTTTGAAGAACATGTGAGTTTTGGGGACTTAGTGTGGAGGGGAGGAATGGTTCCAATGAATTGGCAGTGGAGATTACCTGCTGGCTATCTTGTGCTTCTCATGCCACTGACTAATAATAGGCAGAATAGGGAGGTTTTGTATAAATTGAATTGATTGATCTTGATTGTCTCGAGGAAACTAGGCTGTGGAGAACTATGTTTGGAAACCAGGGATTTATTGATCTTTTATTTTATACTCCCTTGACCAGTTGTCCTGGTGAGTAAAAGACTGCAATGACTCACAGAGAAAAGAATTCCAAGAACACAGACACTGTAGCAATGAAGAGTTTGGACTCCCCATCTGGTAAAGAACCCTGGTACAGTCAAGATGCTGGGAGAGGTTAAGGGGCAGATGGAATGGGCAGTGGGAAAAGCCAGCAACAATGACCAACACAGACCTTTTGATGTCAGGAGTGTCACAACAATGTTTTATGTAACTTAATTGTTTCTTGTCTCCCTCCCTTTCCTCTGAAATAAGTTATATGGATAACAACAATGCTGGCAAAGTTTTAGGGTTTTGTTATGTATTTATTTAGGCTGCACTGGGTCTTAGTTGTGGCACACGGGATCTTCAGTTGAGGCATGCAGGCTTCTTAGCTGCTGCATGCGTGAGGGATCTAGTTCCCCGACCAGGGATCTAACCCATGCTCTGTGCATTGGGAGCGCGGAGTCTCACCCACTGGACCACCAGGGAAGTCCCAGGTTTTAGGTTTAGATGGGAGTATAAGAAAATTGATACCAATTTGGTATGTGACATGGTAGCTGATAGAACTTCATGCCCACTCTGTGATGGGGGCTCAATCTTTCCATTAGATGAAGGACCAGAAAGGATGCTGAGGGCAAAAAGGCATGGGTGGTATCTCTAGCTCTGTATCTCGTATCTATCTATCTACCAATCATCTATCTATACTGTGAAGTGTATACATACATACACACAGCACACACACATATATGTATATATAGATATGTTCTATCTCTCCAGATCCATTGTACCTGTTCTATGTCCTGGGAGGCTGCTATGTATAGATTACATCAGTGGCCTGTGCCCTCTCATTTCTGGTTGGGATTGGTCCGTGGTGAAAGGAGACTGAGGTGGAGTTTGGGTCACCCCAGGCTCCTCCTATGTGAGTATCTTGTGTTGGGCTCCAGTACCTGCTCCTGTCCTTCACCTTTCGGCTGTGGAATGGTGACAGTTCCTCCATTATTAGTAGTCCAGGGTTATAGCATGGTTACCCTTTGGTTTTCCTGACTTTTACCCACACTTTTGTCAATAATCTATTTTAATAAACATACTCCTTGAATTAGCTTAATTTGAGTATATCTTTTCAAATTGGGAAACTGGTAATTGGCAAATAGAATGAGCATAGAGAACTGTTTTGGGGAAGAATCTCTGTTGCCTGGCCCTCTGAGTGTGTCTTCAAATCTCTGGTCTTAAAGCAAAAAAACTTTGTTTACTGATTTTTAGAGTGTTTGTTCCTCTCGTGCTATGTGGCATCTAAAAACAGTTATATACATGACCATAAACATCTCCTAAAATCATCAACCAGAAATCAATCCAAGAAAGAAGAGTTTTTCAAAGTCTAGTCCCCTAATTGAATTAGGCGAACTCCTCTCTACTCCAAAGCTACATACTCTCTTTGGTCCATCTCAGTACCAGAGAGAATCACAGCTGTCAGGGGGAACACGAGATTACTGGCAATCACTAGGGTGACTGCCTGCTGCTGTGCAGGGATAAATGCCAGGGGCTGCCATTCCACTGCACACGTCCCTTGACGGAGAAGCGGTTCCCAGCATGTTCAGCCCCCAAGGTTGGTTGCCAAGTGGCTCAAGCAGATGTGGTCAGAGTTAGATAGGGAGACGAGGACGTTTCTGAGTGCTTGAAAGGTATGGGAGATGTTGGCCATCTTGAAGCATGGCCAGAGTAAATCCCCAAGGCGGGCACCCAAGTCGGACATCAGAATCCCAGTCTCAAGTGGCAGACCTGGAAGCCTGGATAATTTATTACATGAGGTGATGTCAACTTTTGGCCGCAGACAGGTTTTCATTCTCCTTGTCTGCCACATGGGTACAAGTCTTTTTACAGGGGAGGAATGTACTGAAAGCCAAAGGCTTTGGCAGTTTATAAAGCCCAGCATCCTAACCATTAGGCCACCAGGGGATTCCTACAGCCCTGTATTTTTAAATACAGGAATATTCTGTGAGTGGCTTCTGAGGGAGTGGCAGTAAGTGTCACGGGGAGCCATGATGACAGCTGTTTTAACAGCTTTAGTGTATAGAGATGTTCCTGGGCATGCGGGAGGCCTATCAACAACTGGCGAAACATATCTATATGAACATCCACATCTTCCTTTGTATCAGTCAATCTCAATATTTACAAATGTCCCATGCAAGGGTGACTGAATTGCCTTCTCTATGGGCTTGACAAATAGGAGGGTTCTGACAATTGTGCCAGGCTACACTGGAAACGTTTGTAGCATATGAAGTGCCTTTTTACTTCTCCATTGGAGGTGCCGTTCCAAAGGTCACGCAAGCAGTCAGGGAGGAGATCCTTGGTCACCACCTAGTGGCCATCTAGGGAATGTCGAGGGTGATAGCAGTAATGCTCAAATTATCTGCGGTGAAAGACGTCATTTCCAACTGGTTGTGGACCAATACTTTTGTAAAATACAACAAAAAATTGTTACGAAAGTTATGTAAAAAATACAAAATGCAAATTGCAATTTTTTATTCAATTCAACACAACATTTTAATAAATGTAATCAGAACAAACAAAACACAGGGAAATGAAAATAAAAACTCTACACATAGTTCATTGCAAGTGTAAACAAAACTAAACAGAGTGAAACAGCTCTTTCCCCATGTTAAATGCCTAAATGCAGTTTTGAACAAACACCATATGTACCAATGTTCAAGTTTTCTACCAAGTATTTGATGTAAATATGTATCAACATCTGTTATGTAGAAAGAATAGGTTTTTAATGTGTTAAATGAACTTGTTTCTCCTTAAAATTTATCTAATCTAGATTGCATTGATGACAGTGTTACTGATGGGGGTAATGTATATATAAACTGTTTCTGTGTTTTGTTTTAATAACATATGTAGTAGAGAAACCAGTTCACAGGAACAGGTTCAAGATACTAATTTTTGACTTTTATGTATAATGAAGCAAGTGAGGCTATATTTCCAAAATTGATCTTTAATTCTTCATAAGTAGTCAATTCTAACAATTTATTCTGTATTGTTGCAGTTAAATTGTATATTGACACGAAAGAGATGAATTCAAGCTACATTTCCATCTTTTGATGAAAAACATAATTAAAAACATTCTATCCTGTATCTAAACTATTGATTGATAATTGTTGTTAAATTATGGTAATGTTATTACAGTCTATATAAATTTTGTTTTCCCAAATTATAACCCTTAGATCTTATTTGCCATTGAAAAACATGTTGCGTGAAAGTATTAAAATCATTAAAAGTACTGAAGCTATCAGGCAAATAAGTAAACATGGCTGTTCAAATTGTATCATTAAGGGCTTCCCTGGTGGTGCAGTCGTTAAGAATCCGCCTGCCAATGCAGGGGACACAGGTTCGAGCCCTGGTCCGGAAAGATCCCACATGCTGTGGAGCAACTAAGCCCACGCGCCACAACTACTGAGCCTGTGCTCTAGAGCCCACGAGCCACAGCTACTGAGCCCACGTGCTGCAGCTACTGAAGCCCAAACGCCTAGAGCCCGTGCTCTGCAACATGAGAAGCCACCACAATGAGAAGCCCGTGCACTGCAACAAAGAGTAGCCCTGGCTCACTGCAACTAGAGAAAGCCGCGTTTAGCAACGAAGACCCAGTGCGGCCAAAAATAAAAATAAAGTAATTAATTAAAAAAAATTGTATCTTTAAAAAGTAGAAACCAACTTTTAAAATTAAGAGTTTGTTCCTGAGTTCAAACATTCCTATTTCAGTAACCACCATACTTCAGCAAACAGATATAGTTGTTTATGATCAGCTTCTATATTACAACATACTAAAGGTAATATTCTTGATGTCAAAGCATTAGCTTTTACGTCATTCACAATTTTTGCTCTGTCAATAAACATACTAAGAACATCTGACTTTATATATGTATACACACAAATTTATAAAGTAAACTGGTGAAATATTAAAAATTGGTGAATCTAGGTTAAAGGGTTTATGGGAATTCTTTGCACTATTCTTGCAACTCTTCTGAAAGTTTGAAATTATTTCAAACTAAAAAAAAGTAAAAATAAATGATTATTTGATTGGAGAGTAACCAGACTGCCAAAATTTTGTCTACTATCATGACTGTAAACATTATTAAATCCTTTAAAATAGTAAATCCTTTAAAATGGTACAAGCTAATAACATAAATTGCTTCACTAGTTTAGGTGGTAATGTAAAACCATAAATTGAAAAAAACCTGATTATAAATGAACATTATTGTAAAAATTACAGTTATAAAAAGAAATGCTTACATTTTTTAGAATCGTATTGGGTGGGCCAAAAAGTGCCTTCAGTTTTTTGGGTTTTTTTTTAAAACATCTTTATTGGAGTATAACTGGTTTACAATGGTGTGTTAGTTTCTGCTTTATTAACAGAGTGAATCAGCTATACATATACATATATCCCCATATCTCCTCCCTCTAAAAATATGGAATGCTTCACGAATTTGTGTGTCATCCTTGTGCAGGGGCCACGCTGCACAATCTCTGTATCGTTCCGATTTTAGTATATGTACTGCTGAAGTGAGCACATGCCTTCAGTTTTTAAAGTAAAAGCCACGTTTTTCATTTTCCGAAGAACTTTTTTGAACAACGACATACCCTTTTGTTCACTACCTTCGGCCATTTTCCAGGCAACTTCATAATTCCATCTTTCCAAAACTTTTTATCTTGCCAGGTAAGAACTGTCCCAGGTGCCTTTTACAGTCTTCCAGGGAATTGAAGTTTTTTCCACTAAGAGAATTTTATTAAGACCAAAATAAGTGGTAATCGGAAGGTGCAATGTCTGGTGAATACAGCAGGTGAATCAGAACTTCCCAGCCAAGCTGTAACAGTTTTTGCCTGGTCATCAAAGAAACATGTGGTCTTATCTTGATGGGAGATTATGCATTTTCTGTTGACTAATTCTGGACGCTTTTCGTCAAGAGCCGCTTTCAGTTGGTCTAATTGGGAGCAGTACTTGTTGGAATTAATCGTTTGGTTTTCTAGGAAAAAAAAAAAGAATTTTTAGGCTGGGACTTTGGGTAAATAAGCTGTAATTTGGGTACTTGAATTCAAGATTTCAGAGGTGGCTGAGGAGACGCAGAAAAGTTGCTCTAGATAGTCAGGGAAAGGAGAGACTAGGATATCGAGTGGATGAAGTCATCTTTGATAGTGACCAAGAAGTCTGTAACTGACAGTAACATGGAGGCTTGGTGAGGGCCTTGCAGACTGCAATCTGTAGCTTAAAAACCTTTTAATTCTTTCTGAAATAATTTCAGACTTTAAAAAGGTACAAAAACAACACTAAGGATTTCTATAAGCACTCCACTCAGATTCTTACAGCGTTAATATCTGATACAACCGTATGATTATAAAAATCAGGAAACTAACATTGATACAATTATGTAATCTTACAGACATTATTCAAATTGCACCATTGTCCCACCAGTATCCTTATTTTTGGTCCAGGATCCAATCCAGGATCACACATTACATTTTTTGTCATGCCTTCTTGGTCTCCTCTAATTTGAAACAATCCTTCTTGACCTTGAAATTTTGAAACGTAATGGCCAGTTATTTTGTGCAGAATGTCACTCAATTTGGGTTGTCCGATGTATGCTGATGATAAGTTCAAGTTCTGCATTTTTGGCAAGAATACCACAGTAGGGATGTAGCTTTCTCGGTACATTTTATCAGGAGGTACATGATGTTTATTTGTCCCATTACTGGTACCAAATTTGACAGCTTGGTTAAAGTGGTGTCTGCTAGATACTGCCAGGTTAGTTTTTCAAGGGGCGAGGAAGGAAATGTGGTGTGACAAGGGGCATACTTTGGAAGGAGGAAGGAGGACCTCTCCCCAGCCTCTTGCCCCCAAGCTACCTGGCAAGTGAGGGAAAACCCCAGCATCAGTGAGGACGGCTGCAAGGTCATTGTCCTCAGGGGGGCACCACATTCTCACTTAAAATGATTCCTCCCAGATTTTCTGCTTGTTTTCTTGGCCACCATTTTGTTCTTTTATTGCCACTGTTGAACATTGTGTGCTAAAGACATTTTAAAAAATTCATTTCTTTAGGTATTGGAGAAGAGAGAGTCTGTGATCTTGCATTCCTCTTCTATCTTTGCCTTTTAACAGCTTTTTTTTTGGTCTGTTGTTGTTGTTATGATAGATGTGGGTGAAATAAATATACAACGTACAGTAAACAAAACTATGGACACTCATTCTAATCAAAGATCATAAGATGTTCATTATTTTGCCAGAAGGTGGTAGCAAAGTTACAATCAGACCTCGGGTAAAAATTTTCAAACTGTCAACACTCAACAAAAAACCAAACCAAATGAAAACAAACAAGAACAAACTGGGCAAACAATGAAATGTCACCTACTTATTTAATATTTGATTTTTATCTTATAGTCCTGTTGTAGAACTCAGTATTATTAAAAGAGAAAATGTTATATAGTAAATACAATTCTTACATTGTAAGTTTGATGAAACAAATGATTATTTAAAAATTCTTCAGGAGTCAGAGGATCTTTATCAAACTAAATTTTATTTCTTTTTTTTTTGGTTGTGCCATGTGGTTTGCAGGATCTTAGTTCCTCGACCAGGGACTGAATCCAGGCCACAGCAGTGAAAGCGCCGAGTCCTAACCACTGGACTGCCCAGGAATTCCCTCAAACTAAATTTCTACTTTGTCGGTAGTACTCTCCACTGAATTAAGAGGTTGGATATGAAAATGAACTTAATAGTAAACCCATAAAATTCATTGCATTCTATACATTTTCACAATGGTATGCTATTTGGTGTCAGATTATAATATTGAACATGTTCTGCAACAGGAAAATGTTGGGAAAGAAATTAAGATCTAGTAATTAAAATGTTCTCTATGGAGACTATCATAATTAATTTATGAAATATTGGAGTAGAGAATGTTGAGAAGAACCTAAACAAATATGTTGTTTTCTTGCTCCTATTTTCTGTCCAGTTCAGGCTATTTTAAGCATTCCCTTATTTCCTTTTCCACTGTTGCCCACTGATGAATCATTCATTCATTCAAACCAGTCATTACTTATCCTTTATTTAAAAATTATTTTTTTTTAAATTTTTTTAAAAATTTTATTTTTATTTATTTATTTTTGGTTGTGTTGGGTCTTTGTTGCTGTGCACGGGCTTTCTCTAGTTACAGCGAGTGGGGGCTACTCTTTGTTGCTGTGTGCGCGGGCTTCTCATTTCAGTGGCTTCTCTTGTTGCAGAGCACGAGCTCTAGGTGCACGGGCTTCAGTAGTTGTGGCATGCAGGCTCAGTAGTTGTGGCTCGCGGGCTCAGTTGCTCCGCGGCATGTGGGATCTTCCTGGACCAGGGATCAACCCATGTCCCCTGCATTGGTAGGTAGATTCTTAACCACTGCACCACCAGGGAAGTCCCACTTATTCTTTATCGAGTTTACTATATGGTAGGCAGTCTTCTAGATGCTAGAGAAGTCTCAGTGACAAAGAAAATAAGGACCCTGCTTTGATGGCGCTTTCAGTCTAGTGCAGCGCTGCCCAACAGTTTCCTGAGGTGCGGGTAATGTTCTCTGTGCGTCCATCACAGCAGCTGGCCACATGTGGCCACTGAACACTTGAAATGTGGCCTTTGTGTTGGGCAGATAAGTTCTAGTGAGTGTATTGGGCAGATAAGTTCTAGCGCAAGCTGATAAACAAATACACTGCAGAATTTTGGAAAGTGATAAGCAGTACAAACAAACTGGTTAATGGGATAGAAAGCTGGAAAGGAAGACAATGTTAGTTTCAGTGGTCAGAGAAGGACTTCATATGCACAACAACTGAGGTAAGACCTCATGGAGAAGCCAGTCATGAGGTAAATGGAGAGAAAAAGTGTTGTAGTTCATGAAAAGGTGCTGGATGGAGGGATAATCTTGTACCCAATAGGAGTCACTCCCACTTCCTCCTCTCCCCTCAGCCATCGGCAACCTTTATGTTTGTTGGTTGTCTCTCCGGGTTTGCTTATCTTGGGCATTTCATATAAATGGAATCACACAAAATGTAAACTTTTGTGTCTGTTTTTTTTACTTGACATAAAGTTTTCAAGTTTCATTCATGTTGTAGCATTTATCAGTACTTTATTCCTTTTTATTGCTAAATAATATTCCATTGTATGGATATATGCCACGTTTTGTTTATTCATTTATAAGTTGATTGACATTTGGTTTGTTTCCACTTTTTGGCTATTATGAATAGTGCTGTTATGGACATTTGTGTGTAGGTTTTTGCATACATGTATTTTCAGTTCTCTTGCGTTTATACCTAGGAGTGGAATTGTTGGGTCATATAACTCAATGTTTAACATTTTGAGGAAATGCCAAACTGTTTTCCAAAGTGGCTGAACCATTTTATGTTCATGTTAGAAATGTTATGTGGATTCCAAACTCTCCACATCCTCACCAACACTTGTCATCTGTCTTTTTGATTACAGTCATCCTATCGTATTACTAGTTTTAAACAAAGACTAAAACAGAAAAATTTAAATCTAATATTTTCAGAGGATAAGCCTATCACCTAAAACTCTGTGTTAACTAGACTTTTAGAATTTTGTGAAACCTAGTCTCTTTTTGCTGTCAATCAACAAACAAGCTCCTGTTGAAGGCATGATTGCATTCCTCTGTGCTCTAGACATGAGTGCAGGAATCAGTTGCACACAGGGTCTTTCTTTCCTTTTCTGTTTATGGTTTTTCTTCAGAGCTGACCATGTAGTCATGGGGTTAGGCAGAGAAGGCTGTTCTCCTCACAGCCCACATCCTCACACACTGAAGAAACCTCGCCCTGTGCACATGCCCGGAAGTGGGCCATGGACTATAATTTACTTTCTGAGGATTTCCACAAAATTTCCTGACTCTAAGACCTGTGAGATGTAGAAAATTGAAGCTCTGTTGCCAGAGGCATCTGTGGGGCAGACATTGGGATGAGAAATGCCTTTTAGCTCAGTAAAGAGAAAGAAGTCTAGTTGTCAAGAAAAAAAGTGGGCCAGGACTTCCCTGGTGGCTCAGTGGTTAAGAATCTGCCTGCCAATGCAGGGGACATAGGTTTGAGCCCTGGTCCAGGAAGATCCCACATGCCACGGAGCAACTAAGCCCGTGCACCACAACTACTGAGCCTGTGCTCTAGAGCCCGTGAGCCACGACTACTGAGCCCACGAGCCACAACTACTGAAGCCCACATGCCTGGAGCCCTGCTCTGCAACAAGAGAAGCCACCACAATGAGAAGCCCGTGCACCACAACGAAGAGTAGCCCCCGCTCGCCACAACTAGAGAAAGGCCCTGCACAGCAACAAAGACCCAGTGCAGCCAACGATAAATAAATAAATAAAATAAACTTAAAAAAAAAAAAAAAGTGGGCCAAAGTTTTAGAACAATCTATCTCAAAGGATTACTTTTTAAGACGTACTTTTCTAGCTCCAATGTTCTCTAATTTATGTAAGGCACTTACGGGCCAACCAGCCAAAGCTCACACCTAACCCAGGGATCCCTTCTCTTACCTGCCTGTCAGATCTGTGTTTCTCTGGAACGTTTGATAGAATGGGAGGCCACTGTGACTTCATGACACAATTCTATTTTTGGAAGTGGATACGTCTAAGTAACTCTCTGTATATCAAGCTGAAGTTTCTTGCTCGATGGGGTCACCTAGTTTTATGCTTTGAGATCTAAAAAGGAAGAATCTATGCTTCTTTTGACATGAGGAAACCAATCAACACCCAGGTAAAATCCACCCGGGGGTCCCCAGAGTTTGTGTGGAGGGAGTTTCCACAGGATGCTGGCTCCATTGCCCGTGCCTTTCTCCCTAGGGACCCCCTTACTAATTACAGCATCACTACCTCTTTGGCCATATGGGAGGTTGTGTCCTCCACTTATTGGAGGGGGGCTGTGTCCACCCCAACACTTCAGTGCTCCTGTCCATGGCCCTTATTTCCCCGCAGTACAGACAAAACCAAGAACAGGTCCCTCCCACCATTCCTAGGTTTTTGGTAAACACAATGATTTTCAGCAGCGTCTTGTGTTTGCTCCCAGGAGGCCGAGGAAAGAGGGCACGCTCAAAGATTGTATCCCAAGCCCAGTTTGCTTCCAAATTCCATCCTGCTCCCACCCCCTCACAGCTTTTGGCCGAGGCCCAGTGGGAGCCAGCCATTCAAAGGCAAAGGCAGTCAGGTTGACCCAGACCATCGGTTCCCCTCAGGCCGGCAGGCAGGTGCTCTAAGTAGCCGGGTTCAAGGAGACGTGGTAGGAAGCATGGAGGCCAACAGCAGGTCCGTGGCCGGGTCCTCACCAGCCTTCCCGCCACCCACCCTTCTCGGTCACATCCCAGTTGCTGTTTCCTTCTCTTGATTTGTCAAGGACAAGGTGAAATCTAAAACCCCATCACGGCCTAGCTGCTGGTTCCAAAAGGAAAAGAATGAAAAGTTGAAGAAGAGAAGTGAGTAAAGGAAATATTTATGTATTTTCTTCTTACACATGTCTCTCTGGGGAGTGAAAGATCCAGAAGGGGCAGCGTGTTAGGTGCTGTCAGTAGAGGTTTAAATTCGGGCCTGCCTTGGGCGGGAGCAGACTCAGAAGGTTTCCTCTAGCCTGAAAATTATGTCATTCTATTTCCACTGGACAAAATTCCACAGATGCCTTTGGCAACAGAGCTTCAATTTCCAATGTCTCACAAGTCTTAGAGTCAGGAAATTTTGTGGAAATCCTCAGAAAATCAGTTACGGTCCATGGCACCCTTCTGAGCATATGTGCACAGGGTGAGGTTTCTTCAGTGTGCGGAGATGAGAACCCAGGAGAACCAGGGAGAGGCTGTGAGAGAACCAAGAATGAAAGGATGCTTCTCTGTATCTAGGAGCTCATTAAATGTGAATTCTTTTTTTTTTTTTTTTTTTTTGCGGTACGCGGGCCTCTCACTGTTGTGGTCTCTCCCGTTGCGGAGCACAGGCTCCGGACGCACAGGCTCAGCGGCCATGGCTCACGGGCCCAGCCGCTCCGCGGCACGTGAGATCTTCCTGGACCGGGGCACGAACCTGTGTCCCCTGCATCGGCAGGCGGACTCTCAACCACTGTGCCACCAGGGAAGCCCTAAGTGTGAATTCTTAGCCCAGCGGGTGGAATGCTGTAAAGGAAGGAGGAAAATAAAACTCTGAAAATATGGAAAATAAAAACTTGGGGAACTGCACATGCTTTGCTTCAGAGTTACAGGCCTCTCTGAAGTCTATAAAGGAAGACTTATCTCCAGGAACTGAGGCCACGGCACCAGGGCCCCTTGGTGGTTGGAGAAGCCACGTGTGGACCTCAGCACACTGTGTGGACCAAGCCTGTCTCGCACACTAGCATGTTGAACGCCTTACAGAACTCATCCGAAGAGCTGCAGTCGTGTTTGCTTTCAGAAATGGCTCCATGTTTCACAACAGGACGACTTTGTTTGCCTGTCCAGTGTTGTCTCCTTATACTGTCCTCACCGTGACATCAGCATAGAATTTGGAGTCAGGAGCCCTGGATTTCAGTCTTAGGTCTGCCACCCGTGAGCAGTGGGGCCGTTATCAAGCTGCTGAACTTCTCAGAGCCTCAATGTTCTCATCTGCGGAAAGGGGATGATATCACTAATAGTACCGTGGAAGTGAAATGAATGCTTTATCATATATGAGCATGTACAGTAAACACTGTACAACGGATTATTCTTGCTTTTCTCCTTCTAGGGTCTTAGGACTACATAGTAAGGCAAGTGGCTGATCCAACCTGCTCATTATGTGGTACAACCAGCTGTATTCCCTCATGCACCAGTGTGCACGGGCTTGTCCTCCACCTTGGATATTGGTTGGATTTTGTGTTATAACCATCCAGCAGGGTTTGAGAGGAGAGGTTTGGGTCATGTTTAGAAGCAGAGGGGGAAGTGGAGAACGAGCTTCTGTTGCAAGCATTTGGACAGAAGCACAAGCACTGCCAGCTTTAGGAAATCATAGCAGCCAGTCCAGACGGAGTCATAAAGCAGTTCTTGCTTTGATCTCCTCCCCTCCCTAAGCAGCCGTCTACGCCTTGGGGGCCGTCCGCTCCACTGCCATTGCTCCTTGAGGGTCTCTGCCTTCACTGGCATCCTAAGGAGGCTCTGGGCTCTCTCAGGAAAGGCCTTAAGATCAACCCATCCTCCGTTCGTAGAAACCCTTTCTTTCAAGGGTTTACTTTGTTTTCCAAGCTGGTCTGTAGAATATGTATTAGCACAGTTCAGCCCGGTAAGTGAGGAGGGGCCAATATCTATGCCTCCCAGTTCCCTTCTGTGCTTCCCATGGTCTGAGGATTTGAAGGCAAGAGGCAAGAGGTAGAGAGGGAAGGCTCTGAAGATTGGTCACTTTTGTCTCCTCTTAAATTTCCGCACTTACATGACATCCTAGTGACTTTCTGTGCACTGATGATGGGGAGTAGAAGAGAGAGGACGAGAGCCTGGGGACTGAATCATTGGGCCTGATCAGCTTCTCTGCTCAGAGGCGGTGAAGTCCTTGTGCTAGAGACGTGCTAACGAATGAGCTCCTGCAATGAAGATGCCTGCTCTGATCCCAAGGGAAATAATAATAGACCAGCACTTGCATGTGGGTAACGAAATCTTTCAATCTTATAACGTCTCTTGGTCTAGACCTGCACTGTCCAATATGCTGTTATTTTAAACAATTATGAAAAATTAAATAAAAATTAAAGTTTTTTTGTGGCCACATTAGCCACATTTCAAGTGCTCAGTGAGGCTAGTGGCCGCTGTCCTGGACCACACAGGTTAGACTAGCCACCTGTGAACATGGGAGGGCGTTATCGTTCTCACCTGGTCCGCTAACCAACATTGGATGCGGATAAGAGGCCACAGACTCAAAGGCTTTCGGGAGCCAGACAGGGAAGGAAAAGGAGTGGGGGGGCCGGCTGTCCTAGGGGAGCGGTGGGGACGGGCAAACTGAAGAGTGGACGCGTGGTCCAGCAAGTGGCTGCTGCTTGACTTTGGCCAGAAGTTGCCATTTGAAAATGGAGGCCCAGGGGCGCCAGATCTTTCCTTTTTTTTTGGACATTGATAATGACTTTTTAAAAATTCGACGTTAGATGAGCCCACAACCCCCCAGATTTCAAATTCTGCAGATGGACCAAACACCTGAAGCAAACAACTTTCGTGGAATCACCTTCTGTGTGGAGAGAGGAGATTGTAGGAATGTTGTCTGTAAGAGTCCAGAACTTGGGCGTGAGCTTCTAGGAATGGGCAGACTAAATAAAGGAGATCGTGGCAGGAGAAAAAAATCCCAAACCCTCAGAACAAAGACACAAGCTGCTCTTTTTTTCTTTTTAAGGATCAAAAGTCAGAGAAGTTTCCAGTGTTTGCACAGGCTGATGGAGAACAATGGGGATCGGCCTCCAAACATCAAGGAGCCCAAATTATCATTATTTATTTATTTTATTTTTGTCTGCGTTGGGTCTTTGTTGCTGGACGCGGGCTTTCTCTTTTTTTTTTTTTTTTTTTTTTTGCGGTACGCGGGCCTCTCACTGTTGTGGCCTCTCCCGTTGCGGAGCACAGGCTCCGGACGCACAGGCTCAGTGGCCATGGCTCACGGGCCCAGCCGCTCCGGGGCATGTGGGATCCTCCCGGACCGGGGCACGAACCCACGTCCCCTTCATTGGCAGGCGTACTCTCAACCACTGCGCCACCAGGGAAGCCCGCGGGCTTTCTCTAGTTGTGGCGAGTGGGGGCTACTCTTTGCTGTGGTGCGCAGGCTTCTCATTGCAGTGGCTTCTCTTGTTGCGGAGCACAGGCTCTAGGTGCACAGGCTCAGTAGTTGTGGCTCACGGGCTCTAGAGCACAGGCTCAGTAGTTGTGGCGCACGGGCTCTAGAGCACAGGCTCAGTAGTTGTGGCGCACGGGCTTAGTTGCTCTGCAGCATGTGGGATCCTCCCGGACCAGGGCTCGAACCCGTGTCCCCTGCATTGGCAGGCGGATTCTCCACCACTGCGCCACCAGGGAAGTCCAGGAGCCTGAATTAGAGGTGACGACTTTCCCCACTGACCATAACTTTTATGTGTCAACAGTTTCCATACCCCAGGGTAGACAGTTTTAGTTGCCTGCCACACCCTGCAAATCTTCATTGTACGGCTTCAAAATCATAGTACAGGAAAACAACTCAAAATAACAATACAGACGTTTCAACAAAAGGAGTGGATGAGGGGGAACAATTTAGTTAGTTATAGAGACATCACTTAACTAATGACCGTCGTGTGTTATGTGATGAAAGTTATTGCATTTCCGATTCAGCCTGTTGTTCTCACTTATAAGGGTTAGAGACAGCCTTCAAATTATCAAAAGTAAAGAGCGTCATACAGAAAGTATCTGTTTTACGAATTCAACGCTGCAGAGAAAAAAAGCTGTATGTTAAAGTTCCAGTCTCTCTAACCATCTGTATTACTAGACTGTGTTTACTATGTGTTTCTAGTTCAGAAAATTTAAGAAAAAAATGGTTTATTTCCATTTCAAATTCCTGGGTTATGTCTTAGTTATGACTCAGATGTTCTGTTGATTGTCTTAAGACTGCTGTTTTATAATGTTTTTCTGACACCGTGCCAGGAATGTTGCAAAAACCAACCAACCAACCAAAAAAAAAAAAAAGAAACCAGATTGAGAAACCTGAGTCAAACTGAGGCAAACAAGCAACCTCCTCCGAATGTGAAAAGAACTAGCAGTTTTCACTGAATATTTCAAATGGCTGGGTGTTCGTTTTGTGAAATGTCAACGTGTAAGCCAACATTTATTGAGCGACAATTGCATACCCTCTATTAAGGGCCCTGGGGATGGGACATAGGGATAAATTCAACACTCTCATTCCTGCCCTTAGCAAGTTCAAAATTCAGAAATGCACTCATAATATTTTCTTCTGAAGTTCAGTTGAAGTTGACGAATAATGACTGAGGGTCTAGCGTTTCCAGGCAACATGCTAAGCATTTGAAGGTCCCTACAGGATGCAGACAGGAATACGTAGCCTGCTGAGTAATATTGTAAAAAGCCACCACGATGTTTACAGATACAAGAATTGATGGTCTCTCGAAATGTGGATGTTTTCTGGAAAAGGAAATGCTGTTAAAGCACAAGCATGCTATCGTCTTTTGATCATGGAGTGCCTTTTGCCCTGGGAGCCTTGGAGCATGTACTGCACTTTGTTCAAACCAGTAGCAAGTTTGTTAGATGCCTCTTTTCCAGGTCCTTGGAGAACTTGCAATATCCTGTGAAGATGTCAAGTTTTAACAGGCACCTCAGCAAAAGGCAAGACTTGTTCCAGGAGCTAGGGACCTTGCCTTCTGAATTAGTCTGCTTGGGCTGCCATGGCAAAATACCACAGGCCAGGTGGCTTAAACAACAGAAATTTATTTTTCTTTACAGTTCTGGATGCTAGAAGTCTGAGACTGAGGTGCCATTGGGCTTGGTTTCTGGTGAGTCTGCTCTTCCTGGCCTGTAGAAGTTGCCCTCTAGCTCTCCCCTCACATGGCCTCTTCCCTGTGGGCCTGTGGGAGAGAGATCTCTGGTGTCTTTCCTTTTCTTAGAAAGACACCAGTCCTATAGGATTAGGGCCCCACCCTTATGACTTCATTTGACTTTAATCACCTCTTAAAGGCTCTATCTCCACATACAATCATAGCGGGGGTTAGGGTTCCAACATATGAGTTTGGGGTTCAGTTCAGTCTATAACAACTTCCTTCATTTTCCATATCAGATCGTTTCATCTAGGAAATGGTGTCTGTACGTAATTGTCCCCCACCCCCAATTTTGTTAAAAAAAAAACAAACCAAACCCAATAACCAGATCATTCAAGGTGAACCCTGGAACGAGAATTTCCTGGAGAAGAGGAACAGCTGGATCTTATAGCTCTGTTGTTTGTCCCCACGTTCCACTGTCCTGGGGGGATCTCTCATAGGCAGCCCCAGCATCACCAGCGCCCCCATGGGGGTAGGGGTGAAGGTGGGGAGTATCATTTCCCCTTTGACAAAACTGGCCTAAACAGGGAAGCATGACCCTTCCACTCACGCTCCATAGCACAGCTGAGGTCATGTCACTGGAGAGAGGCTTTCCTAAGAGCTAGGACATGACCAAAGGCAGAGGATCACTGATTGCAACAGGAAGCACCATAGTCCTTTGGCCAAATTGTCCCTGTTTATGGTCCACTGGAGCGAGCTGCCTTGTTCCCTGATTCTCAGGGTATGAGAGATAACTAAAGCTTCCAAATTCTATCCCATGAGAGAATTCTAAGCTCCATTTTTTCTATTTCCCATTGCCCCGCCAGCTGGCTCTCCCAGCAGTGACCACCCCTCTGCAGAGGAAGTCATGATGCGGAAATCCCCTGTCAGGAGGCCCCTCAACATTTTGGAAGAGGATGGCCCTTTGCCGGGAGTCATCACCCCTTTGTCTCTGTGGATGTGGCTCCATGGTGTCTCAGGTACCTCCCCAGTGCTCCAGACCAAGCACCATGATGTGCCAGGTGGACTACATTGCTCAAGTGTCATCTTTCTCTCTGGGTCCTAGATAGTCACCACTTTACTCCATCTAAGTCACTCTTGCATCATCCTTCCTTCCAAATGACAGACATCCATGTGCACAATACAGACCTTGCTTAGAGAGTTTAGTTTTCATAATTACTAAACAACCTCAGATAACATGAAAATCCACCCTAAAATCCCTATAGGCTCCCCCAGAGTTGCATGGCAATCATGAAAGGACTAAAAACATATATCTATACCTAGACATTATGTGAGTCTAATCTTTGTGACAACATTCAAAAAAAATACTGTTTTTTATACATGCATTTTAATTACCGAATGAAAATTGAAAGAAAAATTTTCGTCTTGTAAAGGAGAGTTTTAACAGCAAACCACCAAGGTTTCATTTATTTTCCTGAATCAGTTGAAGCTATAATTCTCAGCCTTCTGATATCACTCTTCAAAGCTGGTCCCCGGTCTGAGATCTGGGAGATGACGCCAATTCCCGATTCAACTCCTGACTCTCGTGCACAGGAGTCTTCTTTGAGCATTTTCTTGAAGAACTTAAACTAATTAACTTTCTTAAAGAGAAAATTACAGAAACTTAGAGCACTGTGTTGTCTTAGTTGAGACAAATGTCCAAAAGGAGTTTTTTGGTGGTGGTGGTGGTTTGTTTTTATTTTTATTTTTAAACAGACAATGATAGAAAAGGCCAGGAAGACAGACTCAATTTTTCTTCGAAAATGTTTAATTTCCAGGTTTCCGGTTTTGAGTATTTGGGCCTGGCGATAGCTATGAGCCAAACATTTTCAATGCGCTAATGTCCTTGAATTAAAACAAGCCTCTCAATCATTCATTCTTACAGTAAGCATTTATCAAGGGCCACCTGTATGGGTAGCAGTGTACCAGGTAGGTCCTGAGGGATGCAGAGTGGGAAGGGGTGCCCTCCTAGCCTTCAAAGGGTGAACTGTCAGGACCTACAGTGGGGTGAACAGTGCCCTGAAGGAGCCCACTTCAGTAGTGTGGCCAGTTTCGTGGCCTTGGTGGGGAGAAGGATGGCTACCAGGTTTAGAGTAGTTTGGAATGATGTGGGGTTGTGTCCCTTAGGACCTGAGCTGCTGGCTGATCCACAGCACTATGAAGCAGGATGTGAGGTTGTGACTAAGCAGGGCCCTATGGGGGCTTCCTGGAACGGACACCCACCCCTCATGTCCTCCACATGCCTCTTGTCTGTAGGAAAACTTTAGCCTCCTAGGCCTTCCCTGAGTTTCAAAGAGTAAATTTAATCAAAGAAGTGAGAAAAGGCAGAAGGAAAGGAAAACAGTCAAGCAAGACAAAATAATAATAATTTAGCCATTAAGCAAAGTCAAGGACATTTAGTTCCTTCTCAATGACTATAGATAATATTCTGAGCCACATCCTTTGAGCTGTTTTGCAGAGACTGAAGCCCTCACCAGGTGGGAGAAGTTAACTGTCTGCTGCCCACAAGCATGTAGACCCTAGACCGGTTGGAACCAGAAGGTTGAACACGTTGACTCCCGATTACCTCACCACCGGCCAATCAGAAGAATGTCCACGAGCTGATCACACACCCCACAAGCCCCTCCCTCACCCTGTCTTGATAACCTTTCCTTGAAAGCCTTTGAGGAGTTCAGGCCTTTTGAGCACTAGCTACCTGGACTCCTTGCTTGGTGCCCTGCAACACATGCTGCACTTTCCTTCACCACCACCTGGTGTCAGTAGATTGGTTTTACTGTGCGTGTGGGCAAGTGGCCCAAGTCTGGTTCGGTAACAAGTGGGAGACTGCAGCTTCGTGGCTCCCCAGGTTCAGCAGGGGATTTCAGAAAGAAAGTTATTTAGATGACTCAATAAAGAGAAGAGACAGGAACCCAAACCTCTTAATCAAACATGACTTACTCGCAGGAGGATGGGGCAGGGAGAGAAGAAGTTGGGGAGAAAAGCGTGCATCTGTACATCAGTGCAAAGGCAGAAGAGTCTAAAAGGCAAATGGAATTGACTGGAAATGGAAAACCTCAAAATAAACACCACCAGAGTGAGCTGGTGAACACAGAAATGTTCCGGTATGGGGCCTAGCAGGGCCAGCATCTCTCCTGGAAAACACTCCAAGGCCTTTGTGATACTATGAAATGAATTTTTATTGTCTATATCACTCTATAATATTTAAAAATCTCTGCGATCTTGTTTCTGCTATTAGTCTCTCTCTCAACCACCCATGGGAATTTCCCCCGTCATTTACATTCCTCTGAGTCTTCAAAGCTGAGCTCATTCAGTTTTGTCTGGGAGGTGGCTGTGTCTAACTCAGTCAGCAGATGTCACTGTCGAGTAGTTACAGAGTCCTCCCCACCAAATCTTAGGCCAGAAGCTTCAGGTTCCCTTGGATGGATTTACTTGGTTGGCTCTGTAAGGTCTAAAACCCGACAGTGGTGTGGCCACCTCTTCATTTCAGATATGACGTTCGGGATGTGATTTGCCCTGGGGTCTGCAATCCCTGGCTTTCACCGGCTGCCAGCTGCAGCACATTGCCTCATGCCCCAAGAAGCCACAGTTGCCCTTCAAGGCTGATTCAATGGCATCTAATAGTATCTAACCCTGGCCCATTGCCCTCTGGACTTAGATCTTGAAGTTGTGGCCAAAATCTTAGCTCCGAAGTTGGAGATGGGATCAGGTACCACAAGGTCCTGAGTGCAGGAGCCAGTCTGAGTGTGTCCTGTCACTTGATCGCAGACAGGCACTCTTCATCAGCTACTCAGGACTCCAGGCGCCAGGAAGTAAGTTGAGGTCAGGGAGTTTGTTTTATCTACTGATTTGGAAAAATATTTAACCTCCCTGGAACAGGGATGTGCATTCCGTGTGCCTGAAGCCATGAAATTTGGCAAGTCCCATATCAGATGCCTAAAACTGTTATACAACTCAGTCTAATTTAGATTGTAAGGCTTCCAGAGGGAACCAGGTCTCTCCCTTGGTCCAAAAGTCCCCTCTGGCAATCCTTAGGGCCCAACACTATCAAATCATAACAATAAAAATGATAATAATATTCATTGCCCAGATTTGACCTACAGTTCAAGACACACAGTTTTGGGTAATCAGAAGTTGATCTGGTCCAGAGGGAAATGTGAGTACTTGTGCAATAATTTGGCCATCCTACAAATGAAGACAAAGGTACTGACAGCGTCAGTTGTAGTGAAAACATCTCCCAAGATAGTGCTTCTTCCACAGTTTGCTCTGGCAACCAAAAATGAAAAGCCATCGTGCTCGTAAGTTTTCAAAGGAGAGGTCGTTGCATATCTCATATAATTTTTATTCAGAATTGTCTTAAAAAGATTTAATCCTACTTAGTTTTGCATGGTATGTACAGCTCGGCAAGAGCAGGCACTAAAAAAACAAAAAACACCACCTTGTTCTCTAGGAAAGTAACACTTAAAATGGAAACGCAGACTCAAAACCAGAATGTCTAACACTTACCTTCCAAATGATTTAATGGTACTCGTGTGTGTATATGTGCACGGAACCGTAGAAAGAACGTACGTTTTAGATTTAAGTAAATCTGGGTTCAACTTGTCACTCAGCAGATTCTTCAGGTTTCTCATCTTTATGTTCTGTTCCTTATACCAAAGTGTATCCTGCTAATTTTGTAGAATAGGAAAAAAAGATCACAGGAAAGAAAAAGGAACAAAAGTTAATTAAGTTTGGGAGGTGCTGGGTTAAATAAAGTTCAACTTTTTAAAAAAAAATTAATTTTATTTTTATTTTTTTGCCTGCGTTGTGTCTTCGTTGCTGTGCATGGGCTTTCTCTAGTTGTGGCGACTGGGGGCTACTGTTCGTTGCGGTGTGCAGGCTTCTCATTGCGGTGGCTTCTCTTGTTGTGGAGCATGGGCTCTAGGCGCATGGGCTCGGTAGTTGTGGCTCATGGGCTCTAGAGCACAGGCTCAATAGTTGTGGTGCACGGGCTTAGTTGCTCTGCGGCATGTGGGGTCTTCCCAGACCAGGGCTCGAACCCGTGTTCCCTGCATTGGCAGGCGGATTCTTAACCACTGCGCTGCCAGAGAGGTCCCTCAACTGGCTTTTTAATTATAGGGTCACTCAGAGCCTTTAATATATTAAAATAGAATGAGACTATCAAAGAGGGGGAGCAATAGATAAATTAAAGCACAATGAATACCCAAGAGTTGCCCAAACTTATCTATGGAAACTTTTTCTCCTAGAGCATCTCATGGAATTCAGGAATTCAGGGGAATAATGATAATATTCCTCAGGACTCTTCAGGCTGCAAATAATAGAGACCAAACATCAACTTAGAAACCATTTGCTCGGGGAACCAAATCAAAGGTAGGACGTGGGTGGAGGTAGCCTCGTGGCCAACTGGAGAAGCTTCTAATAGTTAATGTTTATTGTGGGGTGACCATGTGCCAGACACCATTCAACATGCTTCATGTGCATTAATTTGTTCAACCTCACAACAGCCCTGTGAGCTAAGGACTATTATTATCTTCTTTTTACAAAAGTAGAAACTCAGGTTCGGAGAGGTTGTTTCCTAGGGTTGCCTAGGCAGTCTGTCTCTAAGCCCACACTTGGAGCCACTATTCATTGTGTGTCTCCAGGGACTTAAATGCTGTTAAAGTTTATTCTCTCTGTGTGACTCTTGTGTCCTTCAGTCTATTTCATTCTCTTCAGCTCTCCCCGTAAGATTAGAGACCCGGCTCCCACCTCTGAGCTTGCCCCTTCACCTCATATCCAAGAAAGGGCTCTTCCCCCTTAATGTTCTATTAAAAACCTTCTGCAGAAGAGCTGCGATTAGCCCCTGACTTGAGGTCAGGTGCCTGATCTTGGTGGGCAGGTGGGTGGGGTATTCTATTAGCTCAGCTCATGTACTGCTGCTGTGGCCAGGAGAGTGGGGAACCGCGATTAGCCGTGTCTGCTCTATCAACATGGTCTTTACAGGGTGATGGGAGCAGCTCTCTGAAGGGTGAAGGTGTGTTTTCCAGAAGAGGCCTGGGGCACTGACATTCTGAGCTCTGACACACCCAGGAACTTTTAGGATCATGGGGGAGATGTATGTAGAGCTGCCCACATAGCTCCAGGCACTGGAGTAGGTTGTCAGTTCATCATGGCTACTCTTCTATGCAGGTTGCAGAAGAGAAATATTCTCCTTTGAGCGATGATGCTAAACTAAACAGGTGGAAGAACTAGCTGTGAAGTGTGCTTCATATGAAGCCATGGTGTTATAACAAGACGTGTCTGTCAGGTCAAGGTCAAGGTCTCAGAGGTCAGGCCAAGCTGGAGGACAAACAAAACAAGGTTAGAAGTCCAGGGAATGGGACAGCACGAGATCCAAATTTGTCATAAAACACAAACATGCTCAGAGGAAACAGGCCAGGAGTCAGCTTCCAGAGGTCCCATCTCAGTGAGAGCCACAGGCCCAAAGTGAGGTCTGGATGTGCCCACTTGGGCTGCAGTGTAGGATCCCAGGTGGGTGGAGGTCAGGGAGCAGTCCCCAGATGCAGAACAGGGAGACAGAGAACAAGGCTGCAGATTCCAAAGTCTGGGACTCACTGGAGAGCCAAGGGATGCCAGAGAGAATTTCCTCCGATGCCTTGAAGGGAAAGTCAAAACAGACAACGCATTGATTTGTTTCAACCAACTATACCCACTAATTCTACAGGTCACCATGGACTACTTGTAGGAATGGGTTGTCAGATCCCAGATGGTGATCCACATGGGGCCCTTGGTGCCAGTGGCTTGGGTTCTGGTGGGCAGTCTTCAGGTCAGTCTCCGCAGCAGCCACTCTGTTCTCTGGATGCGTAAGGAGTCGAGTGCCTCTTCTCTGCGATCCTCATCCAACTTTGTCATTGTTTCATACTGCTGCGATCAATTACCGTGAACTCGGAGACTTAAAAAACATGAACTTACTACCTCACAGTTCTGGAGGTCAGAAGTGAAAATGGGCCAAAACCACTGAGCTGAAATCAAGGTGTCTGTGTTCCTTCTGGAGGCTGTAGGGGAAGGTCCCTTTCCTTGCCCTTTTCAGCTTCCAGAGGCTGCCTGCATTCCTTGGTTCGTGGCCCCTTCTGCCATCTTCGAAGACAGCAGCCTAGCATCTTCCAGTGTCACTCTAACTCTGATCTTCCTGCCTCCCTCTTATAAGGACCTTTGTGATTACCTTAGACCCCAAATCTTCCAGATAATCAAGGATAATCACCTCTTCTCAAGGTCCCTCACTTAATCATACCTGCGAAGTCCCTTCTGCCATGTGAGAAAACATATTCACAGGGTTTGAAGATTAGATATGGACGTCTTTGGTGGGGGGGATTAATTAGCCTACCACAGCTGTCATGTTCACCTTTAAACCTCCAGACAGCTTTGGCTGTTTGTCATGTACATATGTCATTGCCACAGTGCTTCCATTGGTCTGTTGCAGATTTTAGAAGCACCTGCCCGGGTGCCTGCCGGATGAGAGCTGCACGCCCTGGATGTATGAGGTCTCCTTGTGGAGGAGGATAGGGCTGGAAGGGCCATGCTGTTCCGCTAGTGAGGTGGGCTTCTGTAACAGCCATTGCATACAGGAGAGGCCCAGTTACCCAGAGCCTTCCGGGACCATTATGTTCTCCTCCACGAAGGGAAGAATTTCTCAGCAACCTCTGGTTGCTAGCTACAGTTATATATATATTGCCATACTTAAGCAACCTTTATGGAAAAGCAAATGGGATGGATAGATCTCTCTGGAAAAACTCTGTTGCCTGTGTTCCAGGAAAAATGCATGAGAATATTCACCAAAATCTTGTTTGTAATGGTGAAAAACTGCAAACAACTAAAATTTCCTTCAGTAGCAGAATGGATAAACTATTGCTATACCCTACAGCAATCAGCATGAATGATTTAGAAGTATGCATAATGATATGGAAAAATATTAAAAACATAAGGTTAAGTGAAAAAAACCCAAGTTATAGAATTATATTGTTTATGTACATAGGAGGTAAAAGTGTAAAAGTATGCTTGGGATGGAAACATTCCAGCTTCAGAATAGTGGCTTCCTCTGGATGGGAGGGAGGAAATGGCCTTGGATAAAGCCACATAGAGAACAGCGGCTGCATAGGTAAGTTTCACTTCTTTAACAAAAAAACTGAAGTGATTATGGCAAAATGGAAATATTTGTTATAGCCATGTGGTAGGGACACTCTCTATACTCTTCTGTATGTTTTGAAATACTTAATAACAGAGCAATAATTAATTTAAAAATCTAAGCATAAGACACAATATAGTTATTTGGGTTATTTTTATTTATCTATTTATTCATTTTACATCTTTATTGGAGTATAATTGCTTTACAATGGTGTGTTAGTTTCTGCTGTATAACAAAGTGAATCAGTTATACATATACATATGTTCCCATATCTCTTCCCTTTTGCATCTCCCTCCCTCCCACCCTCCCTATCCCACCCCTCTAGGTGGTCACAAAGCACCGAGCTGATCTCCCTGTGCTATGCGGCTGCTTCCCACTAGCTATCTATTTTACGTTTGGTAGTGTATATATGTCCCTGCCACTCTCTCGCTTTATTTTTATTTGTTTATTTATTTTTTGCGGTACACGGGCCTCTCACTGTTGTGGCCTCTCCCGTTGCGGAGCACAGGCTCTGGAAGCGCAGGCTCAGCGGCCATAGGCTCACGGGCCCAGCCACTCTGCGGCATGTGGGATCTTCCCGGACCGGGGCACGAACCTGTGTCCCCTGTATTGGCAGGCAGACTCTCAACCACTACACCACCAGGGAAGCTCTCTCGCTTTATTTTTAAAAGCAACATTTTTTTCTATAATAAAACGTTAAAAAGAAATTTGAACTAGTTTCATTATGGAGTCAAACTACATACCGAACCAATGAATGATTTATAGTTTTTCAACACTGTATCTGACTTAAAAATTGATTTGACTCAAATTTCAACTCTTCAATTATTATATAATTAGTAATTTGCCTACTTGTCTTTCTAAACAGCATGGTCAGTGAGAATGTATTCTCTTGTTTTCCTTTTATACAAAATTCCACGTGAAAAGGGGATAAAGGTTTTTTTTTTTTTTTTTTTATCAACAGTAATTCTTACTGAAAACCTCTCTAGTATGGTCATTCCAGCAAGGGCTTGCTTTAGCAGGGTAAATCAATGTTCCAGAATTTCCTCCCCAGGGACTTATGCAGCAGATGTTAATTTTTTCCATGGAATTAGATGCAGACATACGTTAGGTAAAATTTTTATATTGAATACAGAATTTCTTCACTATGATAATATTGAATATGACTTTATCCAAATGATAATATGAAAATCCAGCTTCACCAGTTCTACATTTCTGCCTCATACAAAATGTTACCGGCAAGTGTAAAAGCAACTGCCCGTTCTTCTCCAGTCACCTGGTACTTTGTACAGTCTTTACTCTGCGAGTATCATGTTGTCCTATTTCTCCAGTCTTCCCAAATTACAAGGATGAGGTTCCTGACACTCTGCAGGGAAGGAGAATTTATAGTTGAAAAACAAGATTTTAAGAGCTGAGAGAGTGTAGTCAGAAGTGAACATGTAACAGTTCTTATACAATTTTTTGTTGTTCACTAGAGCAGTAAAGATAATACATTCAGGGCTGCTGCCAGGTCATACAGCTACTCTGCGCAAAATTTAAAATGCACTCTTTCTCTGGGTGGACACAGCCGCAACTGGCCACATGCCCTTGTGCAGTGCACAACCTGCCCAACCACACATGGCAGCTCTGATTATCCATAGTGTTTTTTTTTTTTTTTTTTTTTTTTTATCCATAGTGTTTTATACATCCTAAAATCGTGGATATGTTACAAACAATTTAAATGTGCAACCCCTTGCTTGGCAGAATTTTTTTAGGGTCTCTTTCCTCTGAACTTGCAACAATATGCATGCAAATGTGCTTGCTTTGCTGAGATGGCATGTGCAGTAAGAGGCATTTTTGTTCCTCCGCACCTGCATGTCCATTCAAATGGTCTTTGAGTCAGGACTGTTGAGTCATTTCTCCCACTCACCCATTGTTCCAACATGATGGCCCCAGTAGAGCCTGGGGAGGGGTGGTGGGAGCAGGCATGTGTTCAGGGCAGTGATCCATATGGGGCTCCAGCAGCACGGGAACAGAGTAGCACGATGGTAAATTGGTTCCGCACACAGACGGCACCCTTGAGTAGAAACAAAATAACCTGTGCGCCAAGCGATGTCTCCTAAATATTTTTGCAATGCCCACATGAAGGCTCATCCCGTCAGCTGAAAGTCAGCAGTCCTAGGAGACTGGAATTCTGAAACTCAGGAAAGCATGGCACTGGGAGCTTCTTGTGGATGGAATACGTGACGGATTTCTTTTATTATTTAATATGCCTCCCTATAATTGGCTGGGATTAGAAAATTCCAAAAGGAAAGAAAAGCTGGAAATGTCGTGTTGAATTTTTTCAGACCACTGTCTCTGTTTCAATCAGAATTGAATTAGTGTTTCTATATGCACTTTAAGAAATATATATGTATATACATAATACACACACACACACACACACACACACACACATATATATACATATACATAATTTTGGACCATCACACAGAAAAGTTGCAAGTACAAAACAGAGAACTTCTTTACCTCTGAAACTTCTCTTTTCCCCTTTGTAATTAATAAGTATTTTGTGGGGAGAGAATCTGAAACTATGTAAATATGTTCTACCTGTAAACTTACAATTCATTGGTTATTTTATCAATATGAATATGGGTACATGTGTTTGGGTAATGATCTATGACTACCATAATTTATCTTGATATATTATCCCTGTTTTGCCCCCATTCAAGCTGGCTTTTGTGTCCTTTTGGCATGTCCCCTCATTCTTTGAGCACCTCTTACTTTTCTGGCATAAGATACTCCAGGCTTACCTTATACTTCCCCTGCCCCAGCCTACAGTCACCATTTCCTCAAGAGTCCTGGTTCCTTTTAGTGGAGAATGGTGTTTAGGATTCAAGAACTGGGGACTTAGGTGTGCTCATTGTTATTGGGGTGTTGTTGCTCCCAGGCCCTTTTAGTGGATAGATTTTCTGCCTGTCTGTATGTCTCTCTCTCAATTGATGTATGTATATAAACACATACCTCCATCTAAGTTTATTGAAAACCATGACTTCACACCAATATCACCAATTCCAATCCATCACCATTGAGTTCATTCATTCCTTTCCATATTTACACCTCTCTTCTACATGAGAAACCTGGCTCCGTTATCTTTATTTACTCCTTTGATCAACCCTCCTGTATATTGTCAATCTACCATCTCTGCTGCTATCCCTTCCCCTGCCCAGAGGCCCTCCTTACTGGTGCTGACATCCCTTGCTGGGCTGCCTTTCCACAAAGACATCCTTCTCACCCTTGCCCCTATGCCCCACCTGGCACCTCCTCTGCGGGGACACCCTTTCCTCCCTGTGCAAGAGCTCTGATTCCCCCCTGGCTGTCCCCGTGTGTGGGTACAGTGTTCTCATTGCTGAGCTCTGACACCTGCTCTGGGTCATCACGGCTCTTTTCTCTTCTGGTGCAAAGCCGCCTTGTCCTGCTTCACCTGAAAGCCTTAGAACTGCATTGTTTGAGAAGGAAAGAGAAGGGCAGCAGAAGGAGGGGGAAGAGGAGGAGTTATATGCACTTTTTTTTTTTTTTTTTTTTTTTTGCGATACGCGGGCCTCTCACCGTTGTGGCCTCTCTCGTGGTGGAGCACAGGCTCCGGACGCGCAGGCTCAACGGCCATGGCTCACGGGCCCAGCGGCTCCGCGGCATGTGGGATCTTCTCAGTCCGGGGCACGAACCTGCGTTCCCTGCATCGGCAGGTGGACTCTCAACCACTGCGCCACCAGGGAAGCCCTATATGCACTTTTTAATAATAAAAAGCCCCTAACCCTAACCTCACTAAATAAATGTTGAGCCATTTTTAAAAGTAGCATTGGTTTGAAAACGTGCTACATTGTCGGCCTTCCCGGGCACCTTGTGTCTCTGCTCAGCCCTGGCTGTCAAGCCCTCTTATGTATGTCTTAGTTCCTTCCTTCTGTATGATTCCAGAGCACAATTCTAAGGAAGTAGGCTTCTCTCAGCTTCCTTTATCTTCTTAAGCGCTCACTGCAGAAATGCTCTGTGATTTACCTTCGTTTTCTATTTTTAACAATCTCACTTCCATCCCTGTTCTTCCTTATCTAAATATGCCCGTCAGGAATGACTTGGGTTTACTGGATTCAAAATTCTCAGGCTTGCCAAAGAGATGGATAGCAGTCAAGGTTTGTTGCTAGAATTCGTCTACCAGGAAGTCGTGACTGAATTTCTATACGTGTTTATTCCTGAGTCTGAAGCTTTTTTAAAGTAATTTTTTTTGTCTTTTAAGACTTGGCATTGTACCTGGTACATAACAGGCAGTCAATGTATGTTTGTTGGATTATAACAAGTGATCTTGCTTGATATTATAGCCCACAATGTTCCAACACCTGAACCGAAACCAGAAAAACTGTCATTTTCAGTCTTCTGACTTTTAACTTTTTGAGTAGGTTGTCCCTTTGTTCTGGGGAGAACCAGTCAGAATGGCCTTTAGCAATGAAAGGCGGAGCAAAGACCCTCTTCTGGAATGGAGAGGTGTGCGCTAAATGATCTGTCGAATCGTGTACACGAGGGCCATTACTGGGCCGAGCTGCCTCACTGCTCTCTTCCCTTCAGGGAGGGGATGGCTTTCTAGGTCCAGATCCAGGCTGTGTTGTTTTGTACGTCGCTGCTCCAGATACTGGAGCAATGTGTGTTCTTCAGGGTCTCTTCAGTGGAGATCCTGAGGAGCCTGGGAACACACACAGGCCACATACATCTTCCCTTCCCTTGTGCTGGAGGGACTGTGTCAAGGAACTTTGCTGGGAGTAAAGGGACCGGATGGGATTATGGCTGACCCCACACGGTGTTATTAAAGAGTGAACCCACTTGGCAAACATCCTGATCTAGAAGTGTGTTCTGATGTCTTTCGGAGCTAAGGAACAATACCCAGTCCCGGGGGTGGAGGCTGAAGTCTCCCCTGAAACGAATGGAGAGTCTGACCACCAGTCATCCTGAGAAGAGGTTAGTCCTGGGGAAGGAGGTGGGAGCATAAGAGGAGGGGGAAGAACGTCCTTTCTCTCCGAGGCCTTGGGTCAGTCAGGCCTGGATGCTGACAAGTGGAAGCAACCTTGTGTGGTGGTGGGGTATGCAGGGCTATGTGACCTGAACACAGATGGGGAAGGACCAAGACAGGTGAAGTGTTCGAATCTATTCTTTATGTTGTACTTCTTTTCTGTGATTTTGAAAACACAGACACACAGACAGAAACATACACACAGAATTTAAGTCACCTAGGTTGGAAAAAAAATCCCTGGAGCTATGGGTAGAGTTCATCACCTATAAATTAAAGAAAATACGACAGGCCACATAGGGTTGCTGTGTGGATTAAGTGGGGGTAACCTCAGAACACCTGTAACTGCTCATTAAATGTGAGTTTCCTCTACTTTGCACAGTGAGCTGCTTTAGGAACTATCTCCAGGGAAGCTTCTGTCTCACAGACTCTTAGACTTGCCTTGGGTCCTTCACTCCAACCAACCAAAGCCAACTCCTTACTCCACATTCTTAATTTTGATAAATGTGCTCATGTGTGTCATGGTGGCTCGCAGCATTTAATTATCTGGTTCATCCAACATAAATGTAAAGAAACAATGACAGAAAATAAAGTGATGAAATGTCCGAGTGAAAAGAACTTAGAGGTGATCTAGTTTAGTTCCACAATAGGGCTCTGTTGGTTTTCCAGAAATAAAACAAAAACAAACCAAAATTTTGTTTATGGGACTATTCCCCCTGCTCATTCGCCCACCTTGTTACAGGGCATTTAGCGTTTTTGATTCCCTTAGTTTTTGTGCCAACCAAAGAACACCCCACACATTTCCAAATGACCCCGAGGTGGGAGGAAATAATGTTCTGTTGAGAACCATTAAAACTTTCATTTTCACTTGAAGATAGGTAGGGCTGGTGAAGTCATATGATGTGTTGAAATTACAGACCAGATAAGAGAGCTAGAAAGGAAACCTACAGGTAAATCTTATCACCCTCTTTACCTGGATAAAGGAATTGAAGTTCAGAGTGGTTAAGGACATGCATTACATCACACAATTCATAAATGGCAAAGCCTGTATTCAGCCCCAGACCCAGCTGGTTTCAAAACCCACACATTGTACTTCATTATGTGGTGCTCATAAGCTGATTCACGTTCAGTTAGAAAATGAAGACCCCGACATGCTTGACACTTTCTGCTGGATGTTTCCCCCACCTGTAACTCACAACTAACCCAGGGATAAGCCAGAGATTTTCTGGTATTTTGAAAATTACCTAATTTTCTCTTGTAAGTTACTGTAATTTTCACTCATAAGTTACTGTAAAAGTGATAGATAATATAGAAACCTCTAGAGAATTTGTTTTTGTTATTACCTACCTATTATCTCATTTTGAATTGTGCAAATAAACTTGCCCAATCCTACATTCTTTCAGTATGACCAACTTCATCACGGGAGTTTTCATACAGAGATATAAAATGTCGGTGGAACATTTTACCCTAACTGTATTATTAATAAAGGCCAATTCTTTGAATATCTGACTGTGGAAGTTAAAGATAATTATATTTCATAAAATGAAACTAAATATTAAGAAGAGGTTTCTGTATAGCCTCTCTTCACAAGCCTAGCACTTTATTGATAGCTCTGTTAATATGTCATCAGAATCATTCTGTCATTTATAATACAATCAGCACACACAAGATTGCCTTTTCTTATATGGATGCTATGAGAGCTATTCTTCACCGAAATATTCTTAGTGCTATCTGTTCGTGTTTCCAATATATTTGTAAACAAGGCATAATTATAAATTAAAGAGACTGATTTCACCAGTGAAAATAAAAAGATTTCTCATTGTTATAACACAGGTGATCAACCAAATAAACCATAACATACTAATATATAGTTTTTTGAGATTATTTTAGATATATAAATGCAAAATTTAAACATTCTTGGGGCACTCTTATCTCACATATGAAAACATTTCTTCACAGCTATCAATGCTCTGTCCTTTTCTTAAAAAAGATGCTGTAATTCTTAGTGTAACTCAGCCATGTAATTTAGAATAATTGTTAGAATGTATTTAGAAAGACAATGCATGTAAAATTTGGTTATGTTGAGGACCCTCAAGATGGTGGAGGAGTAAGATGTGGAGATCACCTTCCTCCCCACAAATACATCAAAAATACATCTACATGTGGAACAACTCCTACAGAACACTTACTGAATGCTGGCAGAAGACGTCAGACTTCCCAAAAGGCAAGAAACTCCCCACGTACCTGGCCGTCTGGCTGACAGGGTCTTGGTGCTCCAGCCAGCTGTCAGGCCTGAGCCTCTGAGGTGGGAGAGCCGAGTTCAGGATATTGGACCACCAGAGACCTCCCGGCCCCACGTAATGTCAATTGGGGAGAGCTCTCCCAGAGATCTCTGTCTCAGTGCTAAGACTCAGCTCCACTCAATGACCAGCAAGCTCCAGTGCAGAACACCCCATGCCAAATAACTAGGAAGACAGGAACACAACTCCACCCATTAGCAGAGAGGCTGCCTAAAATCATAATAAGTTCACAGACACCCCAAAACACACCACCAGACGTGGTCCTGCCCACCAGAAAGACAAGATCCAGCCTCATCCACTAGAACACAGGCACCAGTCCCCTCCACCAGGAATCCTACACAACCCACTGAACCAACCTTACTCACTATGGACAGACACCAAAAACAACAGGAACTACAAATCTGCAGGCTGTGAAAAGGAGACCCCAAACACAGTAAGTTAAACAAAATGAGAAGACAGAAAAATATGCAGCAGATGAAAGACCAAGGTAAATGGTCTTTCACCAGACCAAACAAATGAAGAGGAAATAGGCAGTCTACCTGAAGAAGAATTCAGAGTAATGATAGTAAAGATGATCCATAATCTTGGAAATAAAATGGAGAAAATACAAGAAACGTTTAACAAGGACCTAGAAGAACTAAAGAGCAAACAAACAATGATGAACTACACAATAAATGAAATTAAAAATTCTCTAGAAGGAATCAATAGCAGAAAAACTGAAGCAGAAGAACAGATAAGTGACCTGGAAGATAAAGTAGTGGAAATAACTACCACAGAAGAGAATAAAGAAAAAAGAATGAAAGGAATTGAGGACAGTCTCAGAGACCTCTGGGACAACATTAAATGCACCAACATTCGAATTATTGGGGTCCCAGAATAAGACTTGAAAAAGAAAGGCACTGAGAAAATATTTGCAGAGATTATAACTGAAAACTTCCCTAATATGGGAAAGGAAATAGTCAAGTCCAGGAAGCACAGAGAGTCCCATACAGGATAAATCCAAGGAGAAACATGCCAAGACACATATTAATCAAACTATCAAAAATTAAATACAAAGAAAAAATATTGAAAGCAGCAAGGGAAAAGCAACAAATAACACACAAGGGAATCCTCATAAGGTTAACAGCTGATCTTTCAGCAGAAATTCTGCAAGCCAGAAGGGAGTGGCAGGACATATTTAAAGTGATGAAATGGAAAAACCTACAACCAAGATTACTCTACCCAGCAAGGATCTCATTCAGATTTGAGAGACAAGCAAAAGCTAAGAGAATTCAGCACCACCAAACCAGCTTTGCAACAAATGCTAAAGGAACTTCTCTAGGCAGGAAACACAAGAGAAGGAAAAGATGTACAATAACAACCCCCCCCCCCCAAATTAAGAAAATGGTAATAGGAACATACATATCAATAATTACCTTAAATGTAAATGGATTAAATGCTCCAACCAAAACACATAGACTGGCTGAATGGATACAAAAACAAGACCCATATATATGCTGTCTACAAGAGACCCACTTCAGACCTAGGGACACATACAGACTGAAAGTGAGGGGATGGAAAAGATATTCCATGCAAATGGAAATCAAAAGAAAGCTGGAGTAGCAATTCTCATGTCAGAAAAAATAGACTTTAAAATAAAGACTATTATAAGAGACAAGGACATTACATAATGATCAAGAGATCAATCCAAGAGGAAGATATAACAATTGTAAATATTTATGCACCCAACATAGGAGCACCTCAACACAAAAGACAAATGCTAACAGCCATAAAAGGGGAAATCGACAGTAACACAGTCATAGTAGGGGACTTTAACACCCCACTTTCACCAATGGACAGATCATCCAAAATGAAAATAAATAAGGAAACACAGCTTTAAATGACACATTAAACAAGATGAACTTAATTGATATCTACAGGACATTCCATCTAAAAACAACAGAATGCACTTTCTTCTCAAGTGCTCATGGAACATTCTCCAGGATAGATCATATCTTGGGTCACAAATCAAGCCTTGGTAAACTTAAGAAGATTGAAATCATATCAGGTATCTTTTCTGAACACAACACTATGAGACTAGATATCAATTACAAAAAAAAATTGTAAAAAGTACAAACACATGGAGGGTAAACAATATGCTGCTAAATAACCAAGAGATCACTGAAGAAATCAAAGAGGAAATCAAAAAATACCTAGAAACAAATGACAATGAAAACATGACAACCCAAATCCATGGGATGCAGCAAAAGCAATTCTAAGAGGGAAGTTTATAGCAATATAATCCTACGTCAAGAAACAAGAAACATCTCAAATAAACAACCTAAACTTACAGCTAAAGCAATTAGTGAAAGGAGAACAACCCCCCTCCCCACCAAGTTAGCAGAAGGAAAGACATCATAAAGATCACATCAGAAATAAATGAAAAAGAAGTGAAGGAAACAACAGCAAAGAGCAATAAAACTAAAAGCTGGTTCTTTGAGAAGATAAACAAAACCGATAAGCCATTAGCCAGACTCATCAAGAAAAAAAGGGAGAAGACTGAAATCAACAGAATTAGAAATGAAAAAGGAGAAGTAACAACTGACACTCCAGGAATACAAAGGGTCATGAGAGATTACCACAAACAACTATATGCCAGTTAAATGGACAACTTGGAAGAAATGGACAAATTCTTAGAAAAGCACAACTTTCCAAGACTGAACCAGGAAGACATAGTAAATATAAACAGAGCAATTACAAGCACTGAGATTGCAACTGTGATTAAAAACCTTCCAACAAACAAAAGCCCAGGACCAGATGGCTTCACAGGCGAATTCTATCAACCATTTAGAGGAAAGCTAACTCCTATCCTTCTCAAACTCTTCCAAAATATAGCAGAGGGAGGAACACTCCCAAACTCATTCTATGAGGCCACTATCACCCTGATACCAAAACCAGACAAAGATGTCACTAAGAAAGAAAACTACAGGCCAATATTACTGATGAACATAGTTGCAAAACTCCTCGACAAAATACTAGCAAGCGGAATCCGGCAGCACATTAAAAGGATCATACACCATGATCAAGTGGGGTTTATCCCAGGAATGCAAGGATTCTTCAATATAAGCAAATCAATCAATGTGATGCACCATATTAACAAATTGAAGGATAAAAATCATATGATCCTCTCAATAGATGCAGAAAAATCTTTTGACAAAATTCAACACTGATTTATGATAAAAACTCTCCAGAAAGTAGGCATAGAGGGAACTTACCTCAACATAATAAAGGCCATATATGACAAACCCACAGCCAACATCGTTCTCAATGGTGAAAAACTGAAACCATTTCCACTAAGATCAGGACCAAGACAAGGTTGCCCACTCTCACCACTATTGTTCAACATAGTTTTGGAAGTTTTAGCCACAGCAATCAGAGAAGAAAAGGAAATAAAAGGGATCCAAATCGGAAAAGAAGTAAAACTGTCACTGTGTGCAGATGACATAATACTATACATAGAGAATCCTAAAGATGCTACCAGAAAACTATTAGAGCTAATCAATGAATTTGGTAAAGTAGCAGGATAAAAAATTAATGCACAGAGATCTCTTGCATTCCCATACAGTAATGATGAAAAGTCTGAAAGAGAAATTAAGGAAACACTCCCATTTACCACTGCAACAAAAAGAATAAAATACCTAGGAATAAACCTACCTAAGGAGACAAAAGACCTGTATGCAGAAAACTATATGACACAGATGAAAGAAGTTAAAGATGATACAAACAGATGGAGAGATATACCATGTTCTTGGATTGGAAAAATCAAAATTGTGAAAATGACTATACTACCCAAAGCAATCTACAGATTCAGTGCAATCCCCATCGAACTACCAATGGCATTTTCAGAGAACTAGAACAAAAAATTTCACAATTTGTATGGAAACACAAAAGACCCCGAATAGCCAAAGCAATACTGAGAAAGAAAAATGGAGCTGGAAGAATCAGGCTCCCTGACTTCAGACTATACTACAAAGCTACATTAATCAAGACAGTATGGTACTGGCACAGAAACAGAAATATAGATCAATGGAACAGGACAGAAAGCCCAGAGATAAATCCATGCACTTATGGTCACCTTATCTTTGATAAAGGAGGAAAGACTATACAATGGAGAAAAGACAGTCCCTTCAATAAGTGGTGCTGGGTAAACTGGAGAGCTGCATGTAAAAGGATGGAATTAGAGCACTCCTAAACACCATACACAAAAATAAACTCAAAATGGATTAAAGACCTAAATGTAAGGCCAGACACTATAAAATTCTTAGAGGAAAATATAAGCAGAACACTCTATGACATAAATCACAGCAAGATCCTTTTTGACCCACCTTCTAGAGAAATGGAAATAAGAACAAAAATAAACAAATGGGAACTAATGAAACTTAAAATCTTTTGCACAACAAAGGAAACCATAAACAAGATAAAAAGAAGAATATTATGAAAAAATATTTGGTTATGTTGAGTTGATCTTTTTAAATAGAGCAGAATGTCATTTAATCTTACTGGATGAGAATTATTTCAAAATCAAGTACTGTGTTTCACAATCACTAGTCAGTGAAATTCTCCACATGTGCATTTACTCAGGAGAATAGCTAATTATTAGCAATTTCATAACTAGAAGAATGGTCTGAATCTTAAAGTGTACTCATGGATTCAATTTACATGCTTTTTTATACAATTTGACAAATATATATTAATATATTCATGGAAAGTAGAGCTTTCACCTACTTAATAGAGATTATCAGAAGGCTGTAAGGTATTTTCCTTTTTAAAATACATTTGCAGAATATCAAGGGCCTAAGAAGTATCAGAATGCATGTGGAAATTTTACACCAAATACCCATCTAGGAATTTATAGCAGCAAATCATTGTCATACCCTTCAAAGGGTTTATCTTAGGAGGGTACACATTTATACTAAGGGGGATGCCATTGCTCTAAACCACTTTTTCTCAAACTGGGGGTCATGATTCCTGGAGTTCCAAGGACATAGTCTCAGATCCTCCATTAGATAGTTTAAAAGTCGCATTTATATTTCTAAGGTATCTCAAAAATTTCATATCAGCACTCAGTTATGATCATCTGAGTGACCAGCTCATAACTGAGAAGTGCCAAGAATTGTTACACCTCTATTTGTATTTGGGTTTTCAATTCATTAACAGCAAGTAACAGTACTCTAATTATCATGGGCTAATAGGGAGAGATATTTTCACACCAAACGAAGGCAAAGTAATGAACTGGCCCAGCTGTCGCAAGGTTTTCCAGTGGATTGAAGGGATAAATGTTGGGGGAATTGAGTCCTCATAAGGCACGCAGTGGTAGAGCGATGCTGAGCTCCAGGATGCCCGCAGTATAGCCATCAGTACTACATTCTCGTCAGGAGTCGCAGCTCAGTTTCAGAAAAATATCACCTGTCAAGTTAAACTTAGGTAAGCAATTTGAATTATGTTGGTTTTGTCATTCTGTTTGAATTGAGTGGCTTGTTGTGTTAAACCTTGCTGTGGCTTTATAATTTTATAAGTGCTATAAATCCAAAGATTTTTACCCCTAGTTTTATATTGGTACACATCTAAGTAACAAGGTAATTGAAGACAACACTAGATGATCCACGAGGGTGTTTGTTTTATAATATTTTATGTATTTTTAAAAAAGTGGTCCTTTTGAGAAACAGTGCTCTAAATGTTTTGGACTCTTTATCAATTGCCTCTATGTGCATTTCTTTTTATATTTTCAAGAGTATAAATCTTTCTCTCCGATCATGGATGTGTTAAAGTCATTGCAGCAGACCTTTTGCACTTGCTTGCCTAGCACCCGCGAAGCCTTCTTTTGGTTACTTCCCCTCTGTTTTCCTTTCTGGAATGCAGTCTTGGTGGAGCTGCCAATCACAGTGCCCCATCCTTCCTCCACCCCCATCCCCTGGCGTAGGGCTGGACAGAGGATCCAGATGATGTCAGTCATACTCTCCCTGGAATTTGAGGCTTGAAGCAGAGTGACACAAGGACTGAAAATAGTTGAAGCTGATTCATCCCAATGGTGGAGTCTGTCTACTACTTCCTGTTACCTTATTCCCTGCCTTCGCCTGGATTCTGTCCTTTCCAAGATTTGCTGGTCAGCTGCTGCTTAAATTCTGTGGACTAACCTGACCTTTCAACAAATCCCTTTATTTTTGGTAAATTTAGCCAGAGTTGGTTTCTGTTTAACAAGCCACCATTGATGGGGATGTAAGAGTGAAGTCTGATGTAAAGGGTTAGTGATAATTCCAGGAAATTTTGTTCGGGGTCAGTAAAATAATGTGGAAATGCTATGGATAACATTTACTGGGGCTCCTCATTTGGCTCTTCATTCTATAAACACTACTGAAAGAAGCCATGGAGGCTTGTGGCTTTAGCGTCAAAGAGCTGGTTCTTTCACTTACCAGCTGTGCGACCTTGAGGATGTTACTTATGTTAAACTCTCTAAGCCTCAGTTTTCTTTATGGATAAATGGGGGGATTAAAATGGTGTATACCACATGGAATTGATGTGAAGATTAAATGAGACTAGGTATATAAACCATATAGTGAACATTCAAAACATAAAGATTATTGTTACGATAATTTTGGTATCACAAGAGGTCGTTTTATGAGGCCACAGTTGAGCTACATGCTGGGGCTGCAAAAATAATAAAAGAAATTAAATCCACTCATATTCTTCTTGGAAAAATCATTGACTTTGTTTGAAACAGCACGCTGATACTCTATTTCAGGTAGAAAGCAAGGAATTAAGTACCTCCAAGGAAATGCTTAATTAATAGTCAAGTGAGCATGGAGAGAGAAGAGACATTAGCCAGGGAATGACAGATTAGAGATTTTAGACTGAAAAGTGATGTAATATGACCCAGCCCATGTAAAATGAGGGGACAATTGCCATCTGTGTTTAATTCTGGCGTTCTATGTGGGATTATTGAACTAAGGGACAAACCCAGTTATAATTTATATTCGTTCTCTTTATACATAGAAAACAGATCCTTGAAACAGATTTCGGGGTTGGGTTGTGTGTATGTTCAAGAAGCACAGAGATTACTTCCTTGACAGGGGTCAGGGGAGTATGGGCCGTGGGTAGTTCATGGCCTGGAGTGGCATCATGACTATTCCAGTCATCACTGCGTGGTATCCAGGAGTGAAGTGCAGGTGGCAGGAAAGGCGGGGGGAGATCAAGTGGCCGTGGGACTTAGTTGCTATAGTGACAGTAGTGTTTGTAAAGACTGTGGAGTCACTTGGCTTCTGAGAACCCTAGACAGTACGAGAGAAATGAAAAGCTATGATCGTAGACTTAAGAATACTCATAGGGAACCAGAAGGCCTCCACACAGCTTTGAAGGAATTCTCCATCCCTTCTAACTTCAGGGTTGATACAGCTGAGGGGTAAAGGATGAAGAATTGTAAGTCAATTAAGTGCTTAAATTGCTAGGCTTCTTAGCCTAGGGTAAGGGCACTGGTGGGGCTCCAGTGGGACAGGAGCCATGGCTTGAAGACATTAGGACAAGGCTGAGAACTTGGAACCTGTAAATTCCCTTCGACTCCCTTGCCAGCAGAGAAAACCTCACCCGTCTCTGAGCGAATAAGCCTTCCTCTGCTAAAAGCCTTTAAAATGGAAACATCTGGCGATTGCCTCCTAAACTAATGTTACCACTTATTGCCTTGAGGCCCGTAACAAGAGTTAAAATCCAACAGAGCCCTGACTGAGAGGCACAAAGGCCAGGCTTGGAAGAGAGAGTTTATACAGAGTTACAAGATGTCACTGATCAGGCTTGGCAAGAGTCTGAGGAACATACATGAGAGTGGATTCTAAAGGTGTTAGACCAAATAAGACAACATTTAAGGCTCTTTTGGCCTGAATTGATTAACATTGGAGCGTTCTTACAGGATTCCAGATTTCACGTGCTTGTTAGACTCAGCCATGGTACAGCAGCATGGTGTATTGTCCAAGGTGTTTGGAATATATATCCCATCCCGTATATGTCAGTTCTCTTGCTATCACAGTATAGTTTGGAGAAATAGTGGTATTCCCATAGTAGTTGGAATTATGCTAATGGGACTTGGTGATCAAGAAGTAGAAAATTCTTTTGATGCCTTTGCATGCCCCAGCATGAAAAATAAACACTGAGAAAGATTAGGGCTTTGCCATCTTGGTGAATTTCTAGAGTCCAGTGATCTGGGTATTTGGGGATATTCTTTCTACAGTGAGAGACGTGTTGTCGCACCACGCCTTGCTCACCAATAAGAACTGGTGAGCTTCTGTGGATTTTGGAGGCATATCCCATAGGGCAACAGGTTTGAATGGGACCTGGAATAAGAAATGGCTCTGCAGAAGGTCTAGGCTCTGACCCCAGCTGACCCTGGCTGCCCTGCCACTGGAGCCTTGTGACCCAGCAGAACCAGCAGTAGGAGAAAATTTCTTTGGGAAAAGAAACTTCAGTATAATAAAATAAAAATAAATATTTTTATTGTCTCATCTTTTCCCATTATTTTCTCATTTTCATAAAATAATACATACTTATAGAAATTTTAAGAATATAAATATGGAGAAAGAAGAAAATAAATCAACTATAATCTCACAGCCCATATCTATGGTGGATCTCATCTTGGCGCACATTCTCTGTATCCTCCCAGCCTCTTTTTTTTTTAATGTATGTAAATACTTTTTTTTTCAGAAAAGCAGATCACATAGAACACAGAATTTTGTAACTTACATTTTTCATTAAGTATATTGAAAATATTCACTGTTCTTCAGCAACATTATTTGAAATACCTGTTTCATGTTTCATTGTATGGATATCTCATCATTTACTTAATCTCTTAGCTTTGGGTATTTAGATTGTTTTCAATTTCTAGCTACTCTGATAGGTTTTGCTGATAAACACATGTTAATTTTTATTCTATTCAACTAAACCACAGCCTAGAAAAAAGGAAAACTGCTATTGGAAAAGTAATATACCTTTAAATAAAAAATGTTAATGCAGAAAGAAATATGTACAGTTTTTTTTTTGTTTTTGTTTTTGTTTTGGCTTAAGACAACAGAAATGTATTCTCTCACAGTTCAGGAGGCTAGAAGTCCAAAATCAAGGTGTCAACAGGGCCATGCTCCCTCTGAAGGCTGTAGGGAGAGGATCCTTCCTTGCCTTTTATAGCCCTGGCGGTTCCAGGTATTCCTTGGTTGGTGGCAGCCTCATTCCAATGTCTGCCTCTGTATCCATATATACATTCTAAATTGGAGAGGAGGAGGGTAAAGCATCCATCTATCCTTACAATAATGTAAAACTTCCTGAACTTAATTATACTTCTGTGATTTAGGTGATTAGTTCAGTAATATATTCTACCAGCATTGATCAATGTTTGGGACAGAACCACATATAAAATCCAGAGATTGTATAGATTTCCTCTTTTTTTTTTTTTTCAGTAAGACTTAATGAATATTAAAGAGCAGTTCTACCATGATATTTTGTTTTTGGTTAACTCCACCAAAGAACAACTTGCCTAATAGTTGCCTTTTGTATTAATCATGATCTTTATCTGCTTTGACATCTCTGGCCGCCCTTGCTGGCTTGGGAGAGACGGCCCCTCCAGGACAAACAACTTTTCCCTGAGCTTTACTTTCGTATGCACACTAATGCATCCGAAGACCCTGTCCCCGGCCACCTCCTTTGTTTAACACACACCAAACCAATTTCCTTGCCCTCAAAATCAGATACTGGACAACTGGAGACCACTCCAACAGCCCATAGCCCTACAAATTATTCAAATGATTCAATTCTACGCTTGTTCAAACTTGCCAACCCTGCCTTGCCCATTCCTTCCCTCAGAAACCACAAAATAGTCTCTGGCCATACTTCTTCCTTCTCTCCTTCTGCCTCCTGACCCACCCACTTCGGTGCTTCCCCACGTGGTCCTGCGTGGTGTATCAAGCCCCCTTCTCTTGGGAAGTGTAAGCAATAAACTCTTCCTTTCAAAGGCAGTGTCACTTCACCATACCTGATTAAAACAAATCCCGGGTACATTTTAGAACACCTTCTTTCTCTTCTTAACCATAACATTCCAAAGCTGCCTGGGGTCCCAATTCTATGCCTATCCTCAGCGCACTTTTCCAGTTTAATAGCAACATCCAGGCAGGGTCAGTGTGTGTCTGAGGTTTTAGGATTGCCCAAGCCCTGAGGCTCTGCACACTGTGTGGGTAGGAGTTTTTTCCATAATACAGAATGTCTTTTGGATATTGCAATTTGTTTTTTATTTTCTCTTGTTTTTTTAACTGTGTCTTCATGGTTCTTCCGTGTTCAAAGGAAGAAGAAAACAATCTATTACTTTGCTTCATCATCTTTGAATAGCTGAATGAAACAGAGGCCCCCTGGATTTTCTATGACGAAGATATGTCTACGGCTACGCAAATTTTACACAGTGTGAATCTTTCCCCCAAAGTCCAGTAACTAGTCATGTAAAGACTGTGTCAGCCAAAGCTTCCGTCTGATCTTTGTGGCTCTGGCAGCTTAAAATAACTCCCGTTGAGAAATAGAAGAGTGTCTACTCATGATGACACTAGGAAACACAGGAACTTTTAAGAATGAGTGATTCATTAGGAGGATAAACCAATAGAAATATAACCCAATTAAAACCATTATTCCTGAAAAATAAGATGTGTAGATTTTAAAAAGGGACTTACTTGATAAAAGGCCTGAATATAGAAAATTTAGAAAATTAGGTCAAATACTAAACAATCACCGAGTAACACCTCCACCACACTTCAGGCTCAGAACGAAAGTCTCCAAAGTTCTTAATAACAACGTATGATAACACAATAAGACATATCCTACTGAGGGATGATAGAGTCGTTATGCCTTGCTTCTTGGCTTGGCTTTATTTGGTGGCACTGGCATTCACGGAAATTTCTAGGCTCTTCTTCGTCTGTGAAATGAAGATGGGACTGGCTGAATTCTTCTAAAAATTTGACATGTTAATAATTTACTTGGGATTCGTTCTTTGACTGTTTCAAGCCCATCTTTAGGTCTTAAAATAGAAGCCCCAGTAGTAGAGACCTTTCCTCTTAATTTATTACCAGTACCTAACACTTTTGATATATGCTGAGAAATAGATGCATGGACTTACATTTTGTAATAAATGAAAAATGACCTGATTTCCACAGCAGGAGTGTTAGAGCGCCGAACCCCACCCATATCACCCTAAACTCAGAAGGGGGAAGGTTGGGGAGGCTAAAGGAAGAAAAGCCTGACAAATATCATTGCAGCCATCACTTTGCCCTCCCGATTTTCGCCCTAAAGAGTATCCCCATACCTCACAGCTAAACAGAAAATCACCTAAACGTGATAAGTTATTCCTCATGTGGCCTAAAAAGGCACTCGCTCTTTCTTCTGAGGAAGAGGCAACTCAAATCACATTGGTGATAGTAACCAGACTCTGAATCAGGATTTCTACGATAGGGTCCATTATATCTCTAATTCTGTGGTGATCCCATCTCAACATTCACAGCTGATGGACCACATTGTAAAGTTATCAATGCGACAGTGAAGCAAACAGAGAGAAAAAGAGAAAGTAGGTAAAATATACAAACATACGCGGGATAGAATGAGGATGGGAACAAGAGTAGAGATCAGAACCCTCAAATCTGTACCAAATCAGGAGGCTATCATTGGTTTAGGGACTCTGTCATGCTGTGGATCCTTTGACTTCAGCGGTATCCTCAGCTTGTTAGTGCTCTTCACCTGATGAATGACCCCAAAACCTTTAATCCACTGGAGTCTGATTCCTTGGCTCAGATATGCTGCTGTGTTCTGAGGGTTCTGGTAGTCAGCCCTGTCTGCTTATCACTGGTATTTTTCCATGCGAGGAGGACCTCATGGGAGCCCTTTAATTCCATTCGTATTTCTGTGTTTCTGCACACCTAGTTCCCTTAATAGTTAGGGTTAACCCTTCTAGACAATATAAGACCAACTTAGGACTCATCCTATATTTGCTTATTTACTCATTGGTACACAGATCCCAAGTAGCCATTGTCAATTGTGAAATCATTCCTTCCTGGGTTCAAAACCAGCAGAAACCCAGAGTCACAGAGATGGCAGCATAAAATTGAAAGTGGGTCATTAGGAGTAATAATGACATGTGACAATCCCATATCTGTCCCTTCATTCCTAGAGCCATGTATTCTGGCTGTGGAAGAAAACAGCAACGTATTTTGATTGAACCTTAAATAGGTTTTTTCCCATGTTCTTTAAAAACTAGCTGCTTCTGACAGAGAGCGAGTACGTGATAAAACCTGCAGATCTCATGGGAAGTGAGATTATTACCTACCTTTTTTTCATTGTAAAGTTAATTCCTTGGTCATAAGTAATGCTGTGTGGGATACCATGACAGTAACTCCGTAGATGATGGAGCTGGCAGAAGCATTGTGATAAGGAAATCAATCCAAATACAGAATAAGTATACATTTCAGTGAAAATATTACATTGCTACCCAGAGGAAGGGATTCAGTGTAGCTAGCTTCCCTTCAGAGAGGTGGATGTTTCACCCAGAGAATGGTTATCTCAGGGTTGGTCCCTGCTGTTGTCAAACTCTGTACTCATAGTAGCAGTAGCTAAGCCAGTTTTGCTAAGGCAGAGTCCTATTTTGTGGAGGTGATGTATAACCTCTGCTCCTGACAGCATGGATAGTTTGTTCTATGAGTCCTTTTGAACAGCAAGTGGAGTGGCTGGGGAAGGAAGTTGCTAGACAAGGTCATCTTTCCCACCTGAATAACTAAGGACCCTCCTCCAGGGTAGGAAATTTCTGCTGAACATTGACATGGAACACAAATATTCTCACACTCTAGGCCCATTCAAAATGTCTATCAACGTACCTTATCCCTACATCTCTTTGTCAGCAATCTTCAAATCTTCTTCCGACCAGAGCTCTGACCGTGGGGTCATTCCATTAATCTTTTTCCATCATGTGAATTTGGATTAAGTTCATCTGCATATCACAGAAAAACTCAATGTAGTGGCTTAAGCAAGAAAGAAGTTTATAACCTAGAGAAGTCTTCAGCTGTACCATTCAGGGCTATCACTACCTCTTCTTCTTTAGGTGTGATCCTCATCCCTTGATCCAAGATAGCTTCTTGAGCTCTAGACATCATGTTTCCTTCTAACTGGAGAAAGGAGGATGGGGGCGGATAGCAAACTCTGATTTCTTTCATAAGCCTCTCTGGAAATGACACATGACATTACTGCTTACATCTCATCATTAATCACATGTCTACAACAAGCAATGTGCCTAGCTAAAATCACTAAGACTGAAGGGGACAGTGGATCTTGAAAGGCAATTAACAGTCTCTCTCATATACATAAATCAAATATTCTTACTCAGGCCATGTCTCCTTCAAGGTAAAGTACACAGGTAAAATCTTTTCCACTGTCTCTTCGAGGCCACTTGCAGGTGGGTGAGATGGGGGCTGTAAATTCAGAGTCTGCTTCTATCTGACGCTAATATACTTTGCAGCATTATCCTTAAACCAGGCTTGTTTTTTCTCCCCTTCACCAGTGAGTTGGCTGGAATACATTTCCTATGAGGCCAAAGGTGTAAATTAAGGAAGGAGTATCAGTATGGAATGAGTAGTATTTATTCAGAGAGAGTAAAAACTTCCCCATGACCCTCCAGTATCTGGTGGGCCTGAACTTATACATACTTCTTCCATTTGATGTGGGGAACTGCTGGGCATGTTTGGCTTTATGTGAAGGGGTTAGATAAAACTCAGTTCAGGATGGACAGCTCAGGTCACATGGTCACTTGGTGGTCCATGGTCAGACGTTCTGTCTTCATGAGGGTCCAGCAGCAAGCTGAGGAATGCTCCTCACAAGGAGCGTATTTACTTGCTCCAACTCCAAGGCCAGCTATTGTGACGCTTCTAATGAAGCTTGTATCTAGACAGTATCTCCATCTTCCACAGACACTTCAAGGACCTCCCACATCATAATGACAAGTAGCAGACTTCTTATACTTCAGCCTAGACTTGTTGGAGAGCTTGCTTTTACTTTGGTCCCCACTTAAAGCTAGCAGTCTTTCAGTTTAGCTGGGTCACTGTAGCAAACCAAAACACAGTATACAGTGCCTCCAAAATTCGAAGAGGCCCGGCAAGTGAAATGTATCTTTCTTTCTTAAGGGTATGGAGTATAAGATGCGCAAATTTGTCCTTTATTTTACAGTGCAAATACATGTATTTTCATGGGCTCTATCTTCTGTCTTCACCTAAGCATACATTTTAAATGGTCTGAATAGTATTTGTCATTTTATGTTTCCAGATACACTTAATATGTTACAAAAGTACTTGATCAGTGTGATGACCTATGAGATATTAAGACAGTCAAGGTCCCTGCAAAATTAATTATGTTTCAAGCTAGTGAGCTGAAATACACCTGAGGTGCTGTCATAAAAGTATACTGCTTTCCCTGCCAGGTCAAAGAAACTTGATCTGGGGTTTGTAATTTATTAAGCTAGAGCTCGTGTCAGAAAATTACAGCTTTCTGTTCTTGTAAATCAAGTTTTATTGGAACACAGTGATATGTATTCATTTATGGATTCTCTATGGCTGCTTTCATGCTACAAGGACAGAGTGGAGTAGTTGAGACATACTATATGGCCAGCAAAGTCTGAAATATTACCATCTTTATTGGCAAATTTTCTATATCCTGGGTTGGAGAAATAACTTGTTAAGTCAGTAGTTGCATAACAGTTTCGAGGGGGCTGTTTGGTTTGCCCACATCTGTTTAGATGACTACAAATGCTGTCTCTACCAGGTTGAACATCAAATAATTCACTGTCATTTTCCCAAGATTATACTCTTTTCATTCCAGCCAAATTGGACATATAAATGGACATGTGATAGGAATCATCTTCTTTCCTCACATATAAAAAATATTTCATGATGCCCCCAATCTTGGTAATTTCTCAGAAATGCAGAATTGCTTTTGGTTTTCAATTTTGGAAAGGAGGGGAAATCCTTGAGTTTCCACTTGGTCTTGTCTACTAAAATAGTCCTTACTCTATGGGTTAGAAGGCAATGAAAGTATTCTTGAGTTGCTGAGGATATCTATATTTTTGGTAATCATGGATAGTATGACAGTCCTATTGGACCTCTGGTGAGGTGGATAAAGTTAAAGAAAAAGTCAGCATATCACATGTCCTTTATTATCTCTACTGTGATTGGTAGACTGTAGTGATATCTGGGAGTTAGAATTACCCTTGATTCAGTGTAACAATAGTTTTCCAAAATTTTGGGTATTTCCCTTTTTTCCTAGTGCATGGTTATACTGATGAATAGCTAAAGGTACCTTTGGAGAAGAATCGGAAGAAGAGTCACAGTACCCACTTGTGGTGTTACTTCAGGTTCCTTCTTTCCTCAATGGAACCCAGACTTTTCTTCACCAACTCTGTGAATGGATTCAGGACTGAAAATTGGGCAAAGTGTTGTTACTCTTAGGACTTTGTGTTTTTTATTTAAGTCAAGTAGGACCTTAGCAGTTTAACTTTATATTTTTATTCTAGGGACCAAATAATAAATTAAAAGTCACCAAAGTTTCACATGGATCAGAACATTTTAATTGCAATGATGACTTTACTGTCTATAAGAGCAGGAAGGGGAGGAAAGTAAGGCAAGCAAGGTGCCTAGGATACAAAATTTAAGGAAGCACTCACTCTCGGAGGTAACATGAGTGCTAAGCCTTTTACTGCCACAACCTTGAGAGTGAATGTCTCCTTAAATTTTGTGTCCGGTGTGTCTTGGTTGCCTCGCCCTAGTCCCAGTCCTGTAGAATAGTAATCATGTGTTTCTACTTTACCTTGGATTGCTAAGTACTCCTTCTGGGTCTCCAACATCTCTTACACATTGGATTCATTCATTCCTGTTGATATTGAAGAGACCATTTCACTTGCGGTGTCTCCCTGGCTGTGGTGAATGTGTGCTTTGCTTTCCATATCCCCATTTTGGGGCAGAGACACACTCATTCCATCAGTTTCTGGGAATGTTGGTAGCTGAGGACTGTCAGCTGAGTTGCTCTCCAGGAATTGCCTTTATAAGCTGAAGAAAGCCACTTCATCCAAGGTCATGTATCTCGTAGGGGTCAGACTTAAAGGTGAAGCTGGATACCTTGCTTCAAACTTGGGCATCCTAGCTCCTGAACTCTTGGTGGGATTATATTGCAACTCAACCCCTCTCTCTGCCTAATTCTCCTGCTTCACTCTCCCACAGATGTTCTCATCATGAAAACATTTACCAGTAAATTTCCTGCACACAAATCTTCTCTTAGAGTGTGTTTCCCAGAGAACCACATCTATGAGAGTTGGTGCCAGGTGTGGTTTGAGGAAGCCAACTCGACAATGAGATTTTGGAGCCGGATCATCTTCCAGCTGACTGGCATTGAGGACAGCATCAATGGTGGCAAGTGGAACACGGATCACCCCAGGCTTGTAGCAATGCATTCATTAAAACTGTCACGGTTGGTGTACTGGGATGGGATACCAACGGAAAGGAATTTATGGGTGGATTGTGGAAAGGAATGCAGAGGTAGGGGCAATACCACAGGTGTCTGAGAAGATTGGTGGAAGTAGTTATTATAAGAACTGTGGAATTGGATGGCTATTCCTGGGGAAAATTGATAAAATAGAGTAAGACAATGAAAACTGAGGGATATTAATTATTAATTAAAGGTTAAGTATGAAAGACAGAAGGCCTTTTGGGCAGCATATAAGCAGATGCCTCCTGCAGCTGGAGGGCAGAAAAATCAAAGGGATCAGGCATAGTGCATATAAGAATACTAGTGCTCCAGAGGTGGTTGAATTTTTAACATTAGAAAGTCTGTGACACCAAGGCCATGGCCCTGACTGGGAAAGAGTAGTAGCCTATGACATGAAATGGGGAAATTGGAACTTCCTAGGGCTGCAGAAAGGGCACACTACTCCCTGTTAAAGGACCTTCCCTCCCACCCTCTTGCTTGAAAACAACTTGGAAGCCTCTGCCACGTGAGACAATAAGTCCCCTTGGGATCCACACCCATCTCATATCCTGGCTACCAGGTCAATAATTAGGGTCAAATCACAATAAAACTCATCTGTGGAAGTGCTGGCCTGCTAAGGAAGGATAGCAACTCTACCTGGAAGGAAGTGCAAGAACCTACCAACATGGTAGCTGCTGCTGGGAGGATGGGTATGGAACTGGGTTCTGAGGATGCTGCATGAAGGAAAGTTAGAACATAATAAAGGAGTTTATCATGGAAGCACGCTTCCATGATACATGATTTAACAATATTGGCAATGACCCTGAAAAGAAAGGGAAGGCTCACACCAAGCGAAATAGAAATTCCAGAGCTGCTGTGGTAGGCAGTGAAAAACAGATCAGAAGTTTCAGAGAAGAGGGCATGCTAGAATAGACATACAATCTAAGGTCAGCGAGCCCATTAGCTGATTATGTTCTGGGAAAGGGCCCAGAGAATAGTCTATTTATCAATATATTAAACAAATGCTCTGGTGAGAGGGCACCAGATTCACTGAAATGCTCACTGGTATTTGTCCTTGATGATAGGAGACGCTGATATAGAACTGAGCTTCCTGGTAACAAGGGGATAATAGGACTCTAAAATAATCAAGGCCTGTTGGTCTTTAATCATCAGAAGAAATGGAGCTACAAAATCAGAGGGGCATGGGGTGAGTGGGTTTGACCTTTAAGAAGGCTCAGAGTTGGTTAATAGAAGATGTCTTCCCTAGGAGCAAGACGGAAGGCAGGCAATAAGGGTATTGCTTAATTTATGCAACAAGAGAAATCAAGGATGGATGATAAAAGGGCTGAATGCAGCCAGACCCAAAAGTCATGATCCTTTGCTCAGTTTCCAGACCCCGAGCTGTTTTAAGACCTAGAACCCCTGAATTAAGGGAGAGGCCATATCTCCAGGAGGAAGGACCCTGCAATACCATGGCAAGTGTATATGGTGACAATCTCCCTAGTCCTTTTCGAAGGACACCTATGGCATTTACGCAGATAACCAATCACTGGGGCAAAGGCAATACCCAAACATTACAAGGACTGTTGGACCTGGGGTACAATTTAACATTGCTATCCAGGGAACCAAAACATTTTTGTGGACCACTTTTATAGTGGTGGCAAATGGGAGACCAGGTAATAAATGGAGTCCTGACTCAGGTCCATCTCACAGTGGATCTGAGGGTTCTATAGACCCACCAGTGAGGAAAGTCTTCAAAGGACTTTTCTGTATAACAGGAAAGAACAAAAGGAAAGTAAATACCAAGTTTCAAGAAACCACTACAGCCTAATTTACATAATACAAGTTATTCAACCTACCTTGATGGACTAGGTTAGGACTAGGTTCATGTGTATTGACCAAAAACTCAAACAAAGAATGGAATAAAAATATGAATTCATTCACTCTTGTAAAAAAAGCCTGCAGGTCTATCATAGGGGACTCAGACAGTGATTTTTCTATTCCACCATCCTTAACATGAGGGCTCTATTTTCAAGGTCATTTTATAGTCTGATATGATTGCTGAAGCTCCAGCCATCATGTACATATACCAGGAAGGAAGAATAGAAAGGAACAAGCACCTTAGTGTATGTCCTCCCTTTAAAAAGAGCCTTTCTGAAATTTTTACCCAACTTCTAATGTAACTTGTAGTTACATTTGATTAGCTAAACTTCGTTTCACATGGCCATGCTAAGTGTCAAGGGAGGATGATCAATAATAGTTTATCAGCAGAGAAGATTGTTTCCTTGAATAAAGTGGGGTTCTAAGAACAAAGGGGGGAATGGACATTGGATGGACAATAGCCCTGTCTGCCATTGCCATACATGGCATCCATGGCTCAGAAGCTATATTCAGTAGATGTCCTTCAGCTTTAAAGAACTGGGAAAAATCCAAAGCCACATTGCCTGTACGTTGTCTGTACCTTGAGCTCCTCTCCAGAATCCATGGGGAGTTTTCATCTTAGAACCCATCACCTCAGTGCTCCCTCAGTCTCCCAGGCTGGCTCAAGCCAGAAGAGACAAATTTTTCTCTGGGTCCTACTTGGTTTCAGTTTTTGGCCAGGGAGTCATACCTCTTCCCTAGGTGACTCTCAGTAAAACTCACCATTTTAGGGTAGTATGTTGTGGAATTTTCTGTCCTGTAGCATGGTAGATTCTTATTTTAATGGCTGCCAATGAATCATGCATCTGGTACTCACTCCCTTATGTATTGTATCGCCTTCCCACACTGACGCTGGCCTTGGCCATGTGACATGCTCTGGCTAATGAGACATCAGCAAATGTCAAGCCAGAGACTTGATATGTGCTTTTGTACTGGAGCTTGTATTCTTGGATCACCTGTAAGAAAGTGTAAGAAAACTAGGCCATCTTGTTGGAGAGGTTGCATGGATGAGAACTGAGACTTGACAGCCAGCAGCCCCAGCTAATCTCCAGGCATGTGAGTGAGGTCCTCTTGGATCTTCCAGCCCTAAATAAACTACCAGATGATTGTAGCCACGTGAAAAATCATAAATGAGAAAACTCCCAGAACCACCCGGCTGAGCTCGTTTGCAGAATCATGAGTGAATAAATGGTTGCTGTTTTAAACCATTATACTTTGAGGTGGTCCTTTATGTAGAAACAGAAAACTGAGACCTATTGGAAATTGCTCAGAGAAGTTATGGCTAGGGTTAGGGTTATGGGTTGGTCATATCCCCTAACCACAAGGCTATGGTTTTAAGAATGTGCTCTTCAGTAAGCATGTGTTGTTTTTGGCCACCCAGCATCCGTTCCTTCCTCATTTGGTAAGAACACTAGGATTTTACTCAGGGCAATCCATTATTCAATTCTCACATGTGATTCCTTTGGCCACAGTGTTTAGACAGGAAGAATTAGGTGACTTAATTCAGACAATTAAATGTCTGGTCCAGGACTTTTGTTCAAACTCTCGTTTCATCTAGAAAGCAGACTCTGAAGTTATGAAAGATCTGAGGAAACTGGTTTGGCCCTCCTCTTTGGTAATGGAGACATACCAAATAGCCACTGGAAACATACTGTAAAGAAGTTCCTAAAGGAAACCCTCACGTAGAGCTGGAGGGAGTATAAACTGATGCTGCCATTCTGTTGTAATCTGAAAGTAAAAACACATATACATGTTGATGCAGCAAAATATACCCCAGGGAAACTCTAATATAAGTCCAAAAGGGGACACAGATGAAGATCTTCATCAGAGCAGTTTCAGGTAGCAGAGAACGAACACAGGTATCAAAAACTAGCAGAATGGGAGTTCCCTGGTGGCCTAGTGACTGGGATTTGGCACTGTCACCGCAGTGGCCAGAGTTCGATCCCTGGTCGGGTAACTGAGATCCTGCTAGCTGCACAGGGAGGCAAAAAAAAAAAGAAAGAAACTGGAGGAGTGAACAAGTAAAATATGGTAGAATACTATGCGGCATTCAGAAGTAATGATGTAGGCCAGCAACGTGGCAGGCTAGGAGGTCTCAACGAACGACAAAACAATAAATGAGCAACTACAAACTGATAAAAATAGCTCTGAGAAAGCTCTGCACTGTAGTGAAGAAGTAGTAGAAACTCTGCAGGGCTCAAAAATGGAGGATGGCCACATGGAAGAGTAGGAAGCATTTTACCTGTGTCACCCATCCCCCAGTCCAAAGCAGCTTGGCACTGAGCGGGATCCCCTTGGAGGGATTTTACCCCAAGGGGCAAGGGACAGCAGTAGAAACCCAGCAAGCCTCATTGCTGTGGACGTTTGCAGGCTTTGCTACTGAGGACCCCCGCAGTCCTCACCAGCACCAAACTCAGCTAATGGAGCTGCTCACTGCTGTGTCCCCACTGCTGTGTCTTCCCCAGGGTTGAAACTGTCACTGTGGTGACATAATAAAGGCTATATATGACAAGTCCACAGCTAGCATCATACTAAACATTGTGAAGTTAAAAAGACTTCCCGCCTAAGATCAGGAACAGCAGATGGCCACTCTCACAAGGAAAAGGCAAGGAAAAGAAATAAAAGGCATCCAAATAGGAAAGGAAGAAGTAAAATTATCTCTGTTTGCAGATGACATGATCTTATACATAGCAAACCCTAATGGCTCTCTGAAAAATTGTTAGAACTGTACATGAATTCGATAAAGTTGCAGGATATAAAATCAACAAACAAAAATCAGTTATGTTTCTTTACACTAACAATGAACTATCTGAAGAGAAATTAAGAAAGCAATCCCATTTACAATGGCATCAAAAACAATAAAATACTTAGGAATAAATATAGCCAAGGAGGTGAAAGACCAGTACAGTAAAAACTATGACATTGATGAAAGAAGTGGAAGAAGACACAAATAAATGGAAAAGATATCCCATATTCTTGGATTAGAAGAATTAATGTTCTTAAGATGTCCATACTACCCAAAGCAATCTATAGATATAATGCACTGCCTATCAAAATTCCAATGGCATTTTTCACAGAAATAGAAAAAACTGTCCTAAAATTGTATGAAACCACAAAAGACCCCTAATAGCCAAAACAATCCTGAGAATGAAGAACAAAGCTGGAGGCATTATACTTCCTGATTTCAAACTATATTAAAAAGCTATAGTAATTAAAATAGTATGGTTCTGGCATAAAAGCAAGCATATAGATCAGTGGATCAGATTTAAGAACCTAGAAATAGACCCATGCATATGTGGTCAACTAATCTTTTTTTTTTTTTTTTTAATTGCAGTGCACAGGCCTCTCACTGTCGCGGCCTCTCCCATTGCGGAGCACAGGCTCCAGACGTGCAGGCTCAGTAGTTGTGGTTCACGGGCCTAGCCGCTCCACGGCATGTGGGATCCTCCTGGACAGGGGCACGAACCCGTGTCCCCCACATTGGCAGGCAGATTCTTAACCACTGTGCCACCAGGGAAGCCCAGCCAACTAATCTTTGACAAGGGCACCAAGAATGGAGAGTCTCTTCAATACATCGTGTTGGGAAAACTGGATATCCACATGCAAAAGAATGAAATTGGACCTCTATCTTACACCACTCACAGATAGTGACTTGAAATGGATTAAAGACTTAAAGAAATGTATTAAAGATGTAAGACCTGAAACCATAAAACTCCTAGAAGAAAACAGGGAAGAATCTCCTTGACATTGGTCTTGGCAATGATTCTTGGATAAGACACGAAAGCACAAGCAACAAAAGCTAAATAAACAAGTGGAACTACATCAAACTAAAGAGCTTCTACACAGCAAAGGAAACAATCAATAAATTGAAAAGGCAACCTATGGAATGGGAGAAAATACCTGTAAACAATGTATCTGATAAGGGGTTAATATTTAAGATATATAAGAACTCATACAACTTAACAGGAAAAAGCAAATAATCCAATTAAAAAATGGACAAAGGACCTGAATAGACATTTTTTTTTTCAAAGAAGACATACAGCTGGCCAATACGTATATGAAAAGATGCTCAACATCACTAATCATCAGGAAATGCAAATCAAAACCACAATGAGATTATCACCTCATACCTATTAGGATGACTCCTACCAAAAAGGTAAGAGATAACAAATGGTGAAGATGTGGAGAAAAGGGAACGCATACACTTTTTGGTGGGAATGTAAATGGGTACAGTCATTATGGAAAACAGTGTGGTGATTCCTTAAAAAATTAAAAATAGACCTGCCATATGATCCAGGAATGCCACTTCCGGGTACATATCCAAAGGAAATAAAATCAGTATCTCAAAGAGATATCTGCATTACCATGTTCATCACAGCATTACTCACAATAGCAAAGATATGCAAGCAACCTAAATATCCTTCGATGGATGAATGAATAAGAAAAATGTGATGTATATGTATATGTATGTATGTATTACAATGAATATACAATGGAATATCATTCAGCCGTAAAAAAAGGAAATCCTGCCATTTGCGACAACATGGATGAAAATTCAGGGCCTTATGTTAAGTGAAATAAGCCAGAGAAAGAAAATTACTATACACTGTATGGTATCAGTGGAATAAAGAAAAAGTTGATTCCATAGAGAAACAGCGAATAGAATAGTGATTGCCAGGAGCTAGGAGGAGGGGCATTGCGGAGATGCCAGCCAAAGTGTGTCAACTTTCAGTTATAAGAAGAATAAGTTCTGAGGATCAAATGTACAGTCTGGTATTGTACACTTGGAAGTTGCTGAGAGTAGATTTTAAGCATTCTCACCACACACACACACACACACACACACACACACACAAATAAATGAGTTACCTCTATGAGGTGATATATGTGCTAATCATCTTGATCTTGGTAACTACTCCACAATGTATATCACACCATCACGTTGTACATTAAATATGTATAATTATATTTGACAATTATTCGTCAATGAAGAGATGACTAGTTCTAAAAACTAAACAAAATGAAACTAATGATGTAGATTTTCCCCCTAATAGTTTTGTTAAGATCAATCCATGACACTGTCTGTGAAAATAAGAAGTAGCATAATACAGTTTCTGTATTAGAATAACACATGTATACACAAGACCCATTCTTTTTTAAGAATATAGACTTATCTACAGCATGTATTAAACACATAAAGAGGATCTTATAGAGTGAAAGGAATATGAAGGGAGCAATGAAGGGGAGAACTTAAAATAAGACAAGAACCGTACAGATTGATCATGAATGTGCCAAGAATTGAGGATATAGTTAATTAAAACAGTTGTACCTGAGGTTAAACAAAAACCCCAAAATGATTCACTAGAACATGAATGACTTGCAATTTGAGACAATTTGTACACTTATATACACTTGAATATGACAATTTGCCCAAGTGGAAAGTCATTTCCATATCTTACCTCCAGACTTCCAAAAGTCTGCAAAGCAACAGGGTTTATGTTAAAATAATTCTTACTATTTTCCCCAGGCAGTTAGTAAAGGGAAAAAGAACATAAAGGCTGAAAAGGTAATATTTTTGTGGGAAGGATGAAGAGGAAAGAAGAGCATTTAATGTAGAGGAATTACCAGCAACTGAAAAGTAACAATGTTAGCTTGATGAAACAGTTTTCTCCACTAATGTCAGGGCGAAATTTGATGTCACAACACGATCACCAAAAATATGAGAGGGCAAATGTCAAGAATTTTCCTGATGTTTTCCTCATGGCATTCTATTCTATTTTAGTCTCATGCATCAGCTTTCCAAGATTTAATACCTCTTGGAATGTACTTGCTGGAAAGAAATAAAAAACTATATCTCACAACATTGTACACGGTGGTAACACAAATTGTCCTCATAATCTTTAATTCCTGTTCACAGCGTTACAAAGATAATGTACTGATTTTTTCTTTTCTTTTTTTTTCAGAATACTGCATTTTTCTCTTAGTGAGGAAATAATCAAGAATTAGGTATGAGTGATGAGGTGCTGGTATGTCAATGTGTTAAGATCTCTTGAAGTTAGTATTTAGGATCTTTGGCTTATGATATTATTTGCATAATCATAACTCCAACGTGATGATATCTGAATATTTAAAAAGTTATTTTAGAAGTTATGTATATGAATATATATGAGCTAATTTCTCTTTGAATGATCTTTTTCCTTTCACTGCTTTATTATTTCTCTTCTAAATTCTGTTTTATAGGAAACTGGCATTTTTTGGATTTATCATTGGTGAAATGAAATTTCAAGTGCCTACTACATCATTCTTGAAGGAGAGAATGCAGGATTAAAGAAAAAACAATATCCCAGCCCTCATGGAGTTTACATTCTAGTGGATTAATGCTGATTAATTTGGAGTATAAACTGCTCAATATTCTGATGTAATAACATCAGGAAAATTATTTTTATAAGATTTTTTTAAAATGTTATGTTTATAAGATGAAATTTGATATATTTTTGTCCTGATAATGTTTCTCTTAAACTTTGCACACGCGACTATCGCATAGATTCAAATATAACTTGGGTCAAATCATATCCCCAAATAAAACAAGTGAATGTCTGATGAAACAGGTTTAAGCTAGAGAACACCATTTTCCTTGACACACTGTAGATGCTTAAAAAGGTTTTTTGAATTGGACAAGAGCATTAAGCCCTGGGTCTCACATTTTTACAGCCTGGGTTTTAATACATTAGGACATTCTACTCTTTTCTCATTACTTATGGTAATATCCATGATCTATAAATTAAATACATTCCTTCCAGTACAATCCTCTTTGTGCTTCCATACAGCATTTTCTCCCCTTTATCTTGAAGGTCCGGTCCCTTGCAGGCACCAGCCACTTCTATTTCTTCCATTTTTAAAACTGCTCTCTGATTTGTCCCACTTCCCCTTGCTCCCTTTAGCCTGAGTTTCTGGAGGAGCCTTGAAGCTGTGAAGGGTAGCTATGCGCATGAGCTCTTGTTCTCTTTGCCCCACTATGCAGAGGAAAGAACACTGAACAAGCTTCTGCCTCAAGCTTATCAGGAAATATCTGAGTCTGGGAATCCAGGGCCAATATCAAAGTGATTGCCAAAAAGTTTCCTCCAAAAAAGCCACTGTTAAAGTTAAAAAAGAAGGCTTATTAAATAAAGTCTGCTGTGATCAGGCAACAGATAATTCCAAACAAGGTACGCATAAACCATCTTGGTTTTGGGTTTTAAATTCACTCATTCACTCATTCCATAATGAATTTATGGAACATTGATCGAACACTTACTTGGTATCGTACTCTTCACCAGGCATTGAAGGGAATGTAATAGCAAGGGCTGCCATTTATTAATTTCCTACTGTATACGAAGCACTGTGAGTCTATCAATATTTTTTTTTCTGACTCTTACTTCTACAGCACCAGGGCAAGACCGTTATCTCCATGTTAGAAGGAGAAAACTGAGGGAAACGAGGAAACTGAAGGGCAAATAAGTGAGGAGATAATCTCGGGACATGTTGTGAGGCTTCCAAATGCGTGCTGTTCCCGCAGGACACCGCTCTGAGGACTTGATCCCTATCCAGACTGCTTCCTTGTAAATGCAAATAAAATTGAGTGTGATCACGACCCCGAGGGATGCTGTGGGAACTCAGATGGGAGAGGTAACCATTGCTGAGGCTTGCAACTGTTAGTAAAACCTTAAGAAAAAAAGTAGGAGAGTAGGATGCAATGGCTGTGCATTTTGCCCTGAGAAAAATTCTCTAAAATTCCATTTTATATTTTTACATACCTTCTTAAGTCCTTTTTGGAGTAATGCCATGTACAACTAAATAAACCAATTAAATGGAGTCAGAATCGTTATGGATAAAGTTGAGGCATATACACTTGTTTTTGTGAATCTAATGATTTATATTAAATGACTTGTCTATAAATCAACGGTGAGAATTCTTGATGTAGCTTGCAAATCCTAGAAAACCTCATGCCAGCAACTCAGGTTAAATCACAGATGAGTTCTACATTTTTCGGAAGTGTTTCTAATGTCATTTTATCTCAGGACATCTCCAAAGAAATGAAGAGAGATTGCGGTTGATGGAAACCTAGGAGGACAGTAATACAGAAACAAATCTGATCATAAGGAGATAAATCTGGTAGAGCGGCATTTTCAAAAGAATCCCTCGAGGCCACATTTAACTGCATTTTCTGATGAAAGTAAATCATAAGTTTAAATAGAAAAAATATGTAATTGCTGTTACTTACAGTGCTGGCAAAAAATTGTAGATTTGTATAAAAGAAGAAAAGAGATCAATTAGAGTCCCTGCTAAGGAAAGCTAAAACCTAGAGGCAAGGTTTCAATTTAATTTTTTGCCCTTTATTGATTTTCCTCCCATGTCTTGAATGGATGGTTCCCTCTAAAAGATCAACTATATGTTAAAAACAAAATCTCAACACTTATTGAATTACAGAAATGTTCTTGAATTATGTGTAATATTCTTTCATCTTTTCTGCCTCTAGGGGGAAGTGTGTTTTCAACAATTCTGTCCCCAGAGGACACTTTCTTTGTGGGCTACAGGCTTCATGGGGTTATTCTTCAACATGACTTCAGGGCTGGCTTAACAAGGGAGAGGAGACACTCTTTGAAAGGCACTTTAGAGATTGCTGCCCGAATTCTGAGGGAGATCACACAGACTGTGACAGTTGGTAGAGAAAACTTCCTTCTGATATAGCATTTCTAACACATTTCACCGGTTGAGGTTCCCTATAGAATGTTGTCTTCCCTGGTGGAAAAAGAATGCCATAGAGACATGATTTCATTTCACAGATGGAAAGCAAACAGCTGAATACTTTATAGAAAACTTGCCACTTGATTTTAGTAACAAAGTTAAAAAATATGATTTGTGGATATTGATGAGAGTTCTAAATCCTATAAGAAGTCTATTATTGATGTTTTCTGTAATATCACATTTAGGGCTAACATTGCTTTTTATTTGGCTAATTTTATTTTATTTTGCAGCATTTCCCTGTAACTTTCTTTTGTTTTCATTCAGTAATTGTAGTCAGAAAGAATGCACTCGGTGAAAAGGTTAGCAATCTTTTGAATGTTAAAAAAAGTGCTTCTTTTTTTCCCCATTTCAAGGTTTACAGAATTGAAGGGAACAATATTGAAAAATTGAGTCCAAGGGATGAGTTATTTCTATTCTTTCTTTTTTCCTACCTTCTTGATTGGATTCATCTTTGTGATTATGACGCTGCAAAAGTTATACTATAATCTATTAGTAATTGCGTTGCATATTTTCAAAACAGCTTCGTATAAAATCAAAGTTTGATATAAAGCATGTTACTCCTTCATGAAATTTAACTTTGTTCCCAACACTCTTTTACATGGTATAATAAGTATTTATTTCTAATCCAATCCCATGTAAAAATATTCTCTGGGGATGAAGAGGTATTTATATTCTTTGGCCTAGATTCTCCACATAGAGAGTCAAGGGTCTCAGGCTAGGTGACTTCTAAAATTTTTCCAGCCCTAAGATTGGAGAACTTCATGATATGCACACTTTCAGTTGCCTGGGAAAATCTAATTTGATGGAAAGTGAATAAAACTGGTAATGTTAAATCCATATACATATATTACTTGGCAGGTCTTCCTATAATCTTGCGGCTATTTTCATTTGAAAAACTTTCTTCAAAAATCGTAAATTCTATAAAATGATGTCATGGGGATGTAATGTACAGCATGGTGACTATAGCTAATAACACAGTACTGCATATCTGAAAGTGGCTAAGAGCAGATCTGTAAGTCCTCATCACAAGAAAAAAAAGTTTTTGTAATTCTACGGTGACAAATGTCAACTAGACTTGCGGTGGTGATCATTTCACAATATATACAAGTATCATATTGTGTTAGATCCCTGAGACTAACATAATGTCATATGTCAACTACAATAAAAAATTTCTGTTCAATGGAAAAATGTAAGGTGTGCTTTGAGCATTAGCAAGAGAGGTAACATTGGCTTTTCTGGTACTGCTGCCTAGTTTGGGGGCTCTCCCTTACACGGTTTGTCAGTGCTCTTGAATGACAAACTGGAAGCTGAGAGCTCTGATCCAAAGGCCACTGAGAGGCTGCGATACTCGCTCTAACATAAGTGCACTGACTACCCTGCCCGTGACCCTTGGCGCGAACGGGCAGCGCCTGTTAGGGGAGAGGCGTTCACACCCGGTGCCACTGAAACCCCAGCCTTTCCGACTAAGCCCACGTTACACAGTGTGCGGAATCATATCGCCGTTGGCCAGTGTTCCCCAGACACGGGGCATAGCGAGCAGTAATAGTAAACCTTGGTTCCTTCACGTCTCCTGGCAACCAGTTTCGAAATCCATTAAGACCCTTGGAATTCGGGATTTAGCTTGTTTCTCTCTCTCCCTCTTCCCTCCCTCCCTCCCTCTTTCCCTTCTTCCCTCCCTCTTTCCCTTCCTCCCTCCCTCTTTCCCTTTCTCCCTCCCTCTTTCCCTCCCTCCCTCCCCCCTTCCTAGGAGTTCAGGGGGGATTTTATTGCTGTGAAGCTCTACATCTCAGTTTCCAGTATGTGAGGACTACCCTTTGTGTGGAATTAAATTGTACACAGATGCCTCGTTTGCTACTGGTTAGCAGCTGTAATAAAATAAATGAAAGTTTTCGCAGGAGTAATAAGGTCCTACTTGAAGATTCAGGGATCACAGTGCATAATCTGAACTCTAAATGCCCCGGAGGATGAGACGTTACTCATAATTACATTTACGGTGCCAGAAAGAGCGATAAGGAGGGTTCTGTTAAAGGTGACGAGCGCTGATGCCTGAAATTGCCACATCTCCGGAAACCCCAATTTGCCTTTTTATCGTCACAAATGAGAGCGACTGCTCTTTGAGGCCTCGGCGTTAAACAAAGAAAAATAAAACAAAGACCAAAAAGCAAACTCAGCGCCTGGGGTGGTGGCATCGGGGTTACAAGTCGGCTACAAGTTTCTGCCGAAAGAGGGCGTTGGTCTCAGACTAATAGAAATTTGTGGACACGGACGCCCAAATGAATGACCATTTTCAAACATTCTCAATTTATTTTAATTTGTGGGACTTCAGTGTCAGAATTCACCCGTCCAATGTAGTACGTTCCCACTGCAAATGACCTCGGTGTGTTACCACGTTCAGAGGGTCAAGCTCCCATTCGGACCTGCCCTGCAGCGCGGCGGACTCCGGCGAGGCTCCTCTGGCCACGGACTTCTCCACGGCCGTTTCCACCCTCGTCTCCACCGCTGCTGTGCCTGTGACAAGTGGCAAGACTAGGTTTTGGACGCAGGACCTTCCTCGGCACTACCGAAGCCGGAGCACAGGGTCTCGCGCTGCCCGCAGGAGAAGCGGTGGGATTTCCGAGCGCACGGATTGGAGCGGAGGACGCGCCTCGACCCAGGGGACCCTCGGGGTAAAGCTTTACGGCGAGGGTCTCTTTATTTAATTACCTGTCTTAGCAAGTAAAGCCCAGAGGACGCCTTGGAGATGCTTTTCAAGCTTTCTTTCTGCCACCTTCAGAAGAAATGTTCTCTCGCCTTTGGAAGCAACAAGTTTAACTTTTCTGCTCGCAGCGCGCCGGCGGAGGTGTCAGTGCGCCTGGGACCCTGGATGCCCGGCAGCACTGCGACTCTGGCGCGAACTCGCGCGGCTCTGGGGGAGGAGGCCGGCGGGGGTGGGGAGCGCGGGAAGGAGGGATAGCTGGGACGCCTGGGCTAGCTGGGCGCTCCAGGTCCGCGACCGAGCCGTCTGCCCCGGGACCTTGGTCCCTGTTCCCTGACCTTGCACCAGGGGACCGGGAAGGTCGAGTGCACGCCCCGAGTGGGCGCATCAAGAGGGAATGTGGCTGGAGTGAGAAAGAGGTGAGAGTCAGCGGGACCTAGGGTGTTTTTTTTTTTTTTTTTTTGCAACGAAACCACCGATTTCCAGGGCCACCTCCTTCCTTTAATCCTGTTGTTTTTTTGCACGGCGTGGTGTGTGTGTGTGCCTGCGCGCGTTTCTTTACTTTCAGACATATTTCCATTTTTAAAGCCCGGAACTGGAAAGAGAGCTGCCGCGTGCGGGGCCAGGGAGAGGCGGGGACCCCGCTACACCCAGGTGGCTGTGTAGCGCGTTGGGGGCTCCCGCCGGTACAGAAGTGGGCGACTGTGGCTTTAAGGAAAAGGCCCAGGTCTGGCGGGGAGCGGGGAGTTAGGGACAGGGGAGGGGTGGGAAGAGTAGGGGTGCGGGGAGGAGTCCTGATGTAAGAATGTTAATGAGAGGCTCCCCTAGCCCAGCCGCCACCCCCCCCACCCACCCTCCCCACCCGCTGGAAATACAAGCCGGGCCTCGGCGCGCCTTGTGTGGTAACACGCTCCGCCGCTGCCACGCTATTTAAACGCGGGTTATGGATCCAGAAACCGGCGCGAATCAATGAGATCAAACGCGAGGGAGATGCACCGTCAATTACAAGCACTTGGACAAGTCTAACTTTTTCTTCTTTTACAAATACGCTTTCAAAAGCAACCTTAGCAATGCCCAAATAAGAAGCCACCTCTAAGCAAAATAGTATATATAAAGGGAGGGCGAATATATATATTTATAAAAAGTATATATATAAATATATTACAGACGTACAGGTTTACACCCGGTGAACTTTTTTTTTTCTTTTTTTTTAAACGAGTGGCATTGCAAAGGAGGACTCTTCCTCTCTCTTTTGGCGAGTTAGTGAAGGGGGTATTCTGTTTTCTTAGAGCGCCCAAGGGGGCGCAGGGACCTCGGAGAGAAGAGTGGGGAGGAAAGAGGAAGGGTCGGTGGGGGGCAGAGGGCGAGTCCGCACCGAGGGCAGGCGCTTTCCTGCGGCACGATGCCGTCCCTGCTGGTGCTCACTTTCTCCGCATGCGTCCTGCTCGGTTGGGCGTTGCTGGCCGGCTGCACGGGTGGCGGTGTCGGCGGGGGCGCGGGCCCGGGCGGCGGGCGCCGGGAAAGAGAGGCGCTGCCGCCGCAGAAGATCGAGGTGCTGGTGCTGTTGCCCCAGGACGACTCGTACCTGTTCTCCCTGGCTCGGGTGCGGCCGGCCATCGAATACGCGCTGCGCAACGTGGAGGGCAACGGGACCCGGCGGCGGCTTCTGCCACCCGGCACTCGCTTCCAGGTGGCCTACGAAGACTCGGACTGCGGCAACCGTGCACTCTTCAGTCTGGTGGACCGCGTGGCGGCGGCGCGGGGCGCCAAGCCCGACCTCATCCTGGGGCCTGTGTGCGAGTACGCGGCGGCGCCGGTGGCCCGGCTAGCGTCGCACTGGGACCTACCCATGCTGTCGGCCGGGGCACTGGCAGCCGGCTTCCGGCATAAGGACACGGAGTACTCGCACCTCACGCGCGTGGCGCCCGCGTACGCCAAGATGGGCGAGATGATGCTCGCCCTGTTCCGCCACCACCAGTGGAGCCGCGCCGTGCTGGTCTACAGCGACGACAAGCTGGAACGGAACTGCTACTTCACCCTCGAGGGGGTCCATGAGGTCTTCCAGGAGGAAGGCTTGCACACGTCCGCCTACAATTTTGATGAGACCAAAGACTTGGATGTGGACGACATTGTGCGCTACATCCAGGCCAGTGAGCGAGGTGAGCAGGAGTGCGCCTCGGGCCCCAGGCCCTAACCCAACCGGTCTCCGCGGCTCTCCCTACACGCTCGTCCGCTCCTCTGGGGACCCCACTACCCGCTGCGGCACTGAGGACCCGGGGAGGGCGCGTGCGCTTGGACTCGCCGGGCTGTGTGCTGTCTGGCTGCGACGACCTTTGACCATCATCCATGGCTGTGGTGGGGTGTACGCAGAGCGTCCCGGGGAGGTGGTGGAGCCTGGGGGAGGGGCATGTGAGCCCGCAACTCGCTAGTGCTCTGGTCCAACAGGTGCTGTCAAAGCTCCTGGTTTTTTTCTTTCTCGCTTCCCTGGCTCTGGTGCCGGGCTTGTGGTTAGGGACTCACTACGGGTACCCTTCTCCAACCAGGGTCTGAAAGCGTGATGAGGCCGAAGGAACTTGTTACCCAGTCTTTGCCGACGTGCGCCCCCTCCGAGTGCGGAAGTGTACGCTTTACAGCAGACGCTCCGCCTCACGGTCCGCTCCGGTCTCCGGGTTTCCCGGCTGCTCCTCGCACAGATCCCAGCTTTCTTTTAAAGGCTCATTGTATCGCCCTTCTCATTCCTTCCCTGGCCCCTCCAGCCGCTTATGAACGGGCTTCTGTGGTTTCCATCAAAAATGCCTCGCAGTGTCTAGGCTCTGGCGACACTCACCCCGGCGCGTTCGGCATCGCGGTCTAAAGCGCCGGCAGCTAGGCTTTGCTAGAGCGCGCGCGCTGGGGAAGCGGGCGCTGAACCTCCTTTCCACGTCCCCCCGCCCCCGCCCCCTTGAAGTTTTCTCCGCGGGTCTTTGGGGGTTTGAATAACCACCAACCTGGCCAAAGAGCTCAAGGTTGAGGCTAGTGTCTATGGCTACAGGGAATGGGAGAAGCGGCTGGTCACGGATATATAATCGCGGAATCCCCTAGTGCGGCTGCCTCATTGTACTGCGATGGCGGGCGGAGATGCCAGCATAGCGCAGCTCCCTCCTTACCGATGTCAGGTTTGGGTGCATATCACTCAGGGAATCCTGCCTGCTCCCGCTCGGCGCGCACGCGCCTCGATTGTCAGTGGGGTGCAACCCCAGCAAAGCTCCCTACTACCCGACGCGGGGAGACGGAAGGGGAGAGGGGCCCACTACCCCACGCGGGGAGACGGAAGGGGAGAGGGGCCGAGCCGGGCGCGGGGCTAGCCCACGACTTGGCACGGCTGGGCGCCTGGGCGCTGGCAGTGGGAGACAGCGCAAGCGGAGACAGGGGGCCTCAGGAACAGGTGAGAGTGGGTAAAGGTTCCAAAGAGGATGGCGCTGCGGTCATCCGCCTTCCCAGTTTGACTACTTCGGACTCGGAGTGAACGCACTTTTTAGAGCGAAGAGGCGGGAAGTGTTGACAGTGGGGATGCACGGCCAAGTTTTGAGCGTTCGAACTGCAGGCTGTCTGCGCCGAATTCCTGCCAGCCAAGCAGGCGGGGCGCCGGCTTTGCTGATTATGAAAAAGGGCACTTGTGTACAATGGCTGCGGATTCGCCACGCCAGGCTGAGAAAGCCACATCTGCTCTCCCACTCTCAGTCCCCAGGTTACTGCAGACCCCTGCAGACCTCGGGCTGCTCTAGACACCGAACTTGATTATTCAGCTCTCGCTCTCGAGGGCTTGGAGCTAGGAGTTGGAGACTTCCCAGCTTGGGCTGGGGATGGGGGTGTGTCCCCCTACGGGCGAGATCCGCGGTCTGCCAATGCGTCCGTGATGCTACTGCCCTGAAGGTCTCAGTGCCAGCGGTGATCTCCTCGCACGTGGCCTGGGATTCGTGGCCGAGTTCAGCCCAGAAGAGGGCAGATCGAGGCCACCGGGGGCCCCTCAGCCTCACAAGGGTGTGGCTGAGCCAGAGGGTAGGGAGGGCGTCAGGGCCCTAGTGGGCCTGGGGGCTTCAAAGAGCTTGGGCTACAGTCTTGCTGCTGATTATTTTTTAATTCCGAAAGCCTCGTAGATGTTCCCAAGCCTCTTTTTTTTTCCCCCAAGTTTGAATCTAGTGGTGAAAGTTTGCTAGACTGACCGGTATGTTTTACAGGTGATAAGGTTACCATTCTTACCCTAAAATACATTTCCAACAGTGACTTGGCAGTTGTTCAGAAATATAAAACAAAATAATTTCTCCCCTAAGCCCTCCTCCCTCCCCTGAAATTCCCTACTCTCAGGAGAGAAAGCTGCTTGATAACAAAGCTCTCTCTGGGGGTCTTTTAGTTTTACCAGTCACCTTTATTTCACCATAAGTGGTTAATGGGTTAAATAGGGGTCCAGTACAAGGATTTAGTGGCGTTTGAATTTTCAGAGCTCTTGACTTGGCTGAGGCATTCACTGGGGAGGGAGCTTGGGCTGCCATAAACCTCTGTACCTCAGGCTCCTCAGGTAAAGTGGGGGGATGCTGGGAGGAGCAAATGAGCTATCTTACAGGAATGCCCTGAAACAGTACAGATGCCTACTGAGTGCTCAATAAACCTAGGTTTTATTAGAGTTGTTATAATTATTTTATATATATGGTGATAATCTCCTTTACCAGAAGGCGAGACCATGTCAAGGGTGAGAAGCAGACCCTCTGGATCTGGTGGCTGCACTCAGCTGCTGCAGGGCCTGCCCAAGTCTCTTACTTTCTCAGAGGCCGAATTTCCTCTTCTGTGAAACGGAGGTGGGATGAGAACCAGGCCTCTTCAGACTGGTATTTGGTGGTTCTGATTTCTGCTCACTCAAGTGTAAAATGGAACTGACTCTATTTTTGTCTTTGAAAATTCCATATTAAATATCATAGAACTAGAGAGTCACCCCCCACCTTTTGAAGATAACGCTTTTAGCATCTTTTTGGACTTAAGTTCATCTTTAAAATCAGTTCACAAAAGTTTTAATCTCTCTTTTTTAAAAAAATTAATTAATCAAGGTTTTGGCTGTGTTGGGTCTTCGTTGCTGTGTGCAGGTTTTCTCTAGTTGCAGGAGCAGGGGCTACTCTTCGATGCGGTTCACGGGCTTCTCATTGCGGTGGCTTCTCTTGTTGCGGAGTACACGCTCTAGGCGCGCGGGCTTCAGTAGCTGTGGCACACAGGCTCTAGAGTGCAGGGTCAGTAGTTGTGGTGCACGGGCTTAGCTGCTCGGCGGCATGTGGGATCTTCCCGGACCAGGGCTTGAACCCATGTCCCCTGCATTGGCAGGTGGATTCTTAACCACTGTGCCACCAGGGAAGTCCCAAAAGTTTTAATCTCTTAAAGGGTAAAACTGATAATGCCACCATCTCTAATAATAATATAACTAAAATTTCATTTGGCTACATGTGTGCTATAGAATGAAAAACTGAGGGGTATTATTTATTCTTCTTAGGGATTTACTATCAAAATCAATAATTAACGTTTTTTCTCTCATGTTTTTAGCTAACATATATCACTAAAATACACACACCTGAGCATGTATTATTTTTAAAAAGTCAGCTACTACCCTCAATATTCTATACTCAACGATAAATTTATTTTTAAAAAGAGAAGTTTAAAAAGAAATATTTTTTTAAGCAATAAAAGCCAGCAGTTGTTTTGTCTATACATCTCATAAGATGCAGAGCCAGAAGTGTGTGCACACAACATTTTTGTATGAAGAACTGTAGTTTTATCTTTTTAGTTATTGATATGTCATTATTCTTGGCCTGCATAACAACTGTAGTGATAACAGTATTTAATCAGTAGAAGAGTCATTTATTTTTAGAGTTAGGCTGGGGTAAATGACAGAGAGGTTGATCAGAGTTTTTAAGCAAAGAACCCATGATAAATGTAAAATAACTGATTCATAGCAGGGGGTAAAAGAAGCATTGTAGGCTGCGGTGTAGAAATTCTGAAAGCCTTTGGAGTAGATGGAACTTTGTGAACAAAAAAAATAAAGGTGCAGTCTCTATTTTGCAAGTGAAACCTATTGCTTATGTAAAGTAAAAACAGCCAGAGAGAAATATATACTTTTAAATAATAGATTTTATCTTTATGAAAGTTATACAGCTATGTAGTTTAGAAAGTCAGAAAACGACACAAGTCTTACTAGGAACAAGAGTTTCCTATCTCCTGCTCCCCATATCTCACCTCCCAGAGGCAACTATTTTCAACTCTTGTAGCTATGTCTGTAGGTATTTGACTTCATACCTCTAAATAACATTATTTTTTATGTTTTTCAGGTTTAGGTCTTATTTCTTGCCATCCCAGGGGAAGATAGTGATTTAGTTTTCTTCTACTGCCTGTTAACCACACACTCAAGCTTTCCTTCCAGTCATCCTTTCAATATGATCGTGTCAGGTTTTTTTTGGTTAGCTCAGTATTCAGTGTCTGTATTATTACTACCTTCTAAATGCTATATGTAGTTGAGCCATATAAGCTACTACAATGATATTTCTTTATTGCCCTACTTGTTTTCCTTGGGGTTAAAAATATAGTCTATTTTTGCTTAGTTTCCTGTGAACTTATAACTAAATCATCTACCAATTCTCTATTTTAAGCCTCCTGAGTTGCTCCAGTTTGGTTATTTTCTAAGCATACCACATGGTTGCCACTCTGGATTCTTTCTTTCACATCCTCTGCAACTCTATCACCTCTCCCTTTTGAGCTAGATCCCTATGTGTTCCTATTTCTTGGTTTATGCCCTTCTTTTGTTGGAGCACATCCTCCAGGAGCTTTCTGAGAAAGGATGGATGAGAGCTAAAGTTTGAGACCTTTCATGACTGAAATTTCTTCTTCCTACCCTTATACATAACTATAGAATTCCAGGTTGGAAATAATTTTTCCTCAACATTTGAAGAATTGTCATTTACATTCCAGTGGTGCTATTGGAAAGCTTGATTCGATTGTGATTTTTGACCTATTGTTTGCTATTTGCTTTTTTTTTCTGTAAATTTTTAGAATCCCCTTTTTCTCCCAGTGTTTTAACGTTTCATTTTGATTGTACTTGTGTGCCCATATTTTGCCATATGCCCTTTAGGGTATTGAAGGGTAAGTCTCTTCCGTTCACAAACTCATGTCTTTTAGTTCCGGGAAAATGTCTTAAATTATTTCTTATATCCCCTCATTTTCTCTGTTCTCTTTTTCTACAATTTGTTTTATTTGTATGTTAGGCTTTCTGATTTGGGACTCTGTTTTTCTCATCCCTTTTCTCCTATTTACCACCTGTCTTTTAAAAAAAATTCCTCTTACTTAGATGTTTCATTGGCTACTCCCACAGTTACTATTGAGTTTTAGTTTTAAATTTCTGCTGTCATATTTTCAATTTGCAGTACATGGCATATCTTGTTTTGCTTCCATGGAATAACCTCTCTTTTCCCTTGTAAGTTTAGAACTAAATAGAAGATGGATGCAAGAGTCAGATGGAGAATATGAAAATGTCATTTTTATTATTGATAACCTATTGGAGAACATGGCTTTAGATCTGTTGCCAAAAGGGCCTCCCCTCATAATTAGGCAGGGTCATCCACTAGATCACAGGTAGCGCTGCAGGCCCCCCTCCAGGACACGCCCCTTACGACAGGGTGAAAGTTGCCCATAATGTGTACTCTCTGCAAGCAGACACGCCCCAAAGAGGAAGGAAGAAAGGGCTGAGTCCAGTGTGCCCAGTTGTCTTTTCCAGACTCAGCAATCAGACAGTTCCCTCCTTCTCCTCCCCCATGGGAATGGGGGGAGAGGGACAAATGAAGGCACATGGGGAGATGAAGAGTGGCCTTCTGTTAGAGGTTGCTCCAAATGTAAACCTGAAAGGGGGAAAGGGTATCACCCTAACTCAGGTATGCTTCCTGGATTGTTTTGGGGTCTCTGAACTGACTTCTCTAGCCACCCCTTTGTACTTCTCTCTGCTGTTCTTAGAGTGATTGCAAGAACGTGTTGCAGTAGGGAGAAGCCACTTAACAGAAGACACTGTGGGAATCAGATAGTGGAGGGTAACATGGAATATCACAGATAGTGGAGGGTAACATGGAATATCACATGTTCTTTGGCAAGGGGGAAAAATAGAGCAGAATGATGAAAAGTCTATCCAGAAACTTGGAATCGCATCATCATTTCCTCTTCTAGAAGTTTAACAATTTGACCGAAAATGTTAGTACTTATATATTTAAATATCTATTTAATATACTTAAATATACTTAATATATGTTTAAATATTTATATATTTAAATATACTTAAGTGTAGCAGAAATGATTTTAATTGACCTCCACTTAAGCAGCTTGCAGCGTTAGCTGATGCTCTCCTTTTCTCTATAAACTTTATTGGCTGTCAGTGAACGCTGGTAGCTGGTATACTTCTCCCATGTTTGCCAGCACATTTCTCATAAATCTGTTTAAAGCAGTTGTACTTATTATTATAAGTATGCAATTTAATTAGTTATTATGTAAACTGATGAAACATGAGTAAGAAGAGAAAGCTATTTCAGTGAAAACTATTTTCAACCTTCCGAAAGATTGTATAGAGGCATGTTGCTAAAAATACTTGCTGTTGAATTAGGCATGAATGAAAAAAACATAAGAGATTAAGGAACATTCTACAAATGTAGAAGGACTCTGCATTCTGACTGCTCGGCCAGTGTCATTAAGTGCTTGCTCCAACTTAAACTGGGCGATAATGTGCACTATGGGTTTGTTTTGTGGAAGAAAAACAACACCTGACCCATGAAGATGGGAGTTAGGATTTCGTTTTCAGAATTGGACCACATTGTCCACACAAAACAGATGGGATCTACAATAATTCCAGTCTGCTCAGATAGGCTCAGTGCTGCTCTGTGTCACTCTTGCTTGGTCCAAGCGGGTACTGACATTTAAAGAAAGAATGTGTCTATCACAAGGGGTTGGTCTTAGTGGTGATGGGAAGAGAGAGAAGGAGAAGGGCCAGGGCTGTAAACATAGAAAAGAAGTGACAGAGAGGCCAGTGTTGGGCACAGCCCATCCAGGACTTGGGGAAGCCTGTGCTCTGGCCTGAGGACACAGCCTGTTCAGGCCTGGGCCAGGTGTAGCTCTTAGACGGATGCTTTGGGTTATCAAGACCTGATGCCTTTGGATGCTTGAACCTGCAGCTGATCTCCCTGATTCTGACGTCACCCTCACTAACATCCTTCTGCTTATAATTTGGCTCCTCAATGAGCACTCCCAGGTCTATGTCGGCACAAACGTGTTTGTGACCACTGTGGTCCTCATTGAAATTAATCTTCACTTCAGATTATCTAAAAATATCTGTTAGGTTATCAGGACTCTGCTCCCCCAAGCAATGACTCTAAAACTTGTCCAGCCTTAGCCCAGGCTGTTTTGGGAGACACCTTGGCTCTTTTCTCATTTAGAGGACTAGAATCAAATCGGAGCTAAAACAAGTGTCTAGATCACAGTGAGTAATGAGGAGTTTCTTCAAAAGCTTCCTTACTGAGACACCTTGAAATTTGACTGTTCATCCCAAATATATAACTATATTTCCAGGCACAAACAACACCTGCTCCCACAGTTATAAATCTATCGGAGTTTTGTATTGTTTTAAAAACTTGTTCTGCAGACTTTGAGCCTGTCGCCTGAGCCCTTTTGTCGTAAGAAATGTCAGAGTCATGATCTAACACTCTGAATTAACCTGTGCAGTAGACGAAATGTCAACAAGCGCCTGGCCCTTCGCGCAGGCTGCCAAGGAGGCTTTGGCACAGCCTGAAGTTTGTTCTGCATCTTTCAGCACCCATGCTTTTACAAAGAACATACACAACCTGCAGGGCTGGCACGCATGGCGATAATGTGGTTATGGCACCCAGGCTTCTCCTCTCCTCCATGTGTGCAGAAAAGCACAGCGGGCACTGTCTTGGGGGCCAGGGGCCATCAACAGTGATCAAAATAACTGGATGAAGGCCAGGTCCCCACTTCCCTCTAGTCCGTTGCAGCTCTTACGTGGCAGACAATACTGTTCTGCTATTCTGCAGCTGCTTAAAGCCTCTCAGCTCTGACAGCGTGGTTGTGAACTGAGAGCACATGGGGAAGGACCTGGAATCTCGGGAACTATTTCCTATATATGTTGAGACGGCTTGAGAAAAAGGGTTCTACATTCAGACTGCAGAAAGCCTGTAGCACTGGCTGCATCCTCTGATTTGCCAAATGAAAGCTTTCTCAGGAAAGTAGGTTTACTATTGCTAGTAAAAGCATAAAAAGCAGTTGACAAGCCTCACTAGCTTATATTGGGCAAATCTGGGAATTTATTTGAAGTATTTTTTTAAAGGAATTCATTCTGAAACAATTGTGTATGTTTGGAAAAGATGTAAGAACGTATAAAGCACCTCCTATAGCCTTCAGCCAGATTTTCACCAATGGTTAGCATTCTGCTGGTATGCTTTGTCATTCTAATCTCCCCCTTCCCTCCCTTGCCCCTCCAAATATATACACATGTACATATACATGCACAAATATTACTATCTTTTTATGAACCATTTGAGAGTAAATAGAGCTATCATGCTCTTTTACCCCTGAAAACTGAAGTGTGTGTTTCCTAAGAACAAGGACATTCACTCATATAACCACAGTAGAATTATGAAAAGCAAGAACTTTAATACAAACACAATACTATTATCCAATTTACAGACCTTATTCAAATTTCTCCAGTTGTCTCAATAATGCTCTTTATAGAAAAACTTTTATTATTATTTTTCTAAGGTCCAGGATCCAATCCAGGACCACACACTGCAGTCAGCTTTCTGTTTCTCTAAGTCTCTTTTAGTCTAGAACATTTCCTCAGGCCATCTTTGTTTTTCATGAAAGTGACCACTTTGAAGGGCGCAGGTCCGCTATTCTATACACTGTCCCCCTAGCTGGGTTTGCAGCGGCTTCCTTCTGATTAGATTCAGGTCGCCCGCTGTGAGGTTTGGGGCCCGGAGTGTGTTACACTAGGGGACTCCTGAGTCTGCCCCCATGGTGGGTGATGTTGATGTCCATCACTTTGTTATGGTGGCGATGGATAGCTTTCTCCACCGTCAAGCTATTATTCTGCCCTTTGTAATTCATGAATAATTTGTGAGGATTCTTTAGGACTTTAGCCGTGCCCTGTTCCTCGTCAGATGCTGTCCTCCGTGCAGGGGCGTTTCACGCGTCTGTTTGTTCCTCCCCGCAGTGGTGATCATGTGTGCGAGCAGCGACACCATCCGCGGCATCATGCTGGCGGCGCACAGGCACGGGATGACCAGCGGAGACTACGCCTTCTTCAACATCGAGCTCTTCAACAGCTCTTCCTACGGTAACTCTGCCTCCGGTTTCCCCTCCCACTGCCAGGGTGTCAAAAAGGGATTGTGAGACAGGGCCAGTAACTTGAGTCATCTCTGTAGATTTGATTTCCATAGATAGGGTTTTAGAAATTTGTGATTCTGAACACTCCCACTTCTCATAAGGTCTCAAGCTTTCCTTCTCCGAGAACTCAGAGCAAAAAGTCACCACCACCTGTGATGCCAAGGGACTTGGGGAGAACATAGCTCACTCCAGCACTCCAAAAGATCATAAATCCAGGCCCTGAGGACCCCTCCCCAGTGCATTTCCAACTTTGGGTTGCCACCATGATGGACTGCTGGAGTAATTTTAGAGAGATTTGGATAGAATTTTTAGTAGCATGGAATAGACTCGAACACATCAACGTAATAGAATAGAACATGTCGAAGTGTGTCACACATAGCATATGTATGGTTTCATACAACCTTTATTTTAGGAATATGATTACATGTTTGTGTGTATATATTTATGCATGTTACACATGTATTTGTAATGGGCCACAATGTGAAATAAATAAAATAACCATTACTGTAAATCGAGGTAAAAAATTTTGAAAGGTGCTGCTCCCAGTCCCTCCTCCTTCCAGATTACTGTCTCTTAGCTTCTCTTATAAAAAGTTGGGGAGCTTGGGCTTCCCTGGTGGCGCAGTGGTTGAGAGTCCGCCTGCCGATGCAGGGGACACGGGTTCGTGCCCTGGTCTGGGAGGATCCCGCGTGCCGCGGAGCGGCTGGGCCCGTGAGCCATGGACGCTGAGCCTGCGCGTCCGGAGCCTGTGCTTCGCAACGGGTGAGGCCACAACAGTGAGAGACCAGTGACCGCAAAAAAAAAAAAAAGATTGGGAAGCCACTAACAGTTACAATCAAAAGCATTTAACTCCTTAAAATGGATCTGGGGAAGTTCCCAGGGTTCCTGTGAAGGAGGGTGTTCTAGGAGGTCATCAAGATCGCAGGTCTAAAACATTTTCCCCAGATGCGGTTAGGGCTCTCTCTGAAGTAAACAGTGTGGGGCTCTGGACCATTTTCTCAAGTACTGCACATTGGCAGTTAAGGGGAACTGTGAGTGTGTGTATCACGAACAGCATGTTCATGCTGAGCTCCACTTCTCAGTTATCGTGGTCGAGATATAGTTAGATGGGATCTAAACCTTAAAGCGTATGCCTCAGTTTCCTGCTCTGATAAGCTCCTGGCTTACTTAAGCAGTAGATTATTGTGCATAAACGTAATGAATCACACCTCTCACGGGAATAAAGCAAAGTTGTTGAAGCAAAAGTAACCTCTCTTCCTGTAGCGGATAAAATTGAAGATTTGAGGCTTGCAGGATAAACACCCAGTTTTCCCTTGCCTGCTCCCATCACTGTCTTTCCCCCTATCTTTACACAAGCAGAGTGGCAGTTTTGCTTCTTGACCCAAGATCAGAATGTAATTACATCATTGGTTACGGTATTGAATTCGTCGAGACAGTGGTAGAGACTGGTGAAAAATGAAAAAAATTTATTCTGAGTTTTGCAAGTTGGCTACTGAAAGCATAGCATTTTGACGCAATGCATGTGAATGCATGTTATAAGTGAGCAAGTACAAATTAGGTACTGGAATTCCTTTCATCCACGGATAGAGCTTGCATTACTTTTCCCTGCTCATTACAATACACAAGTATTATAGAAAATTTGAGAAACATAGAAAAGCATAGGGAAGAAAATAAGTTACTGAAACTCTGCCATGCAGATAAAGGTACATTGATAATATTTAGATGTCCGTCTTGTCTATTTTATTAGAAATTATATATTTATGAAAATTTTTCAATAAAATGATCATACTATCTATAGTATGGATACATAGTATTTTATAATGCTGATATGCCATCTTTCTTAATCAGTCTTTTGTTTTTTAATATTTATGTTGTTTCCAGCTTTTTGCTGTAAGAGCAATGCTATATTGAGTTGCCTTGCCATGTGCATTCATGTGTGCACATACATACACACGTATGTATGTGTGTGTAATCTGTAAGACAAGCTTCTAGAAGTAGAATTCTGGGTCAAATGTTACATGCATTTAAATTTTGATAGATATTGCCAAAGTTGTCCTCTAAAGAGGTTTGCCAATTTACATTTTTGCAACGGTGTATGAGATATTTTGTTTTCCTGTATCTCTGTCAACCCTGTATCATCTAACTTTTAAATTATTTTATTTATTTGAATTTCTTTTTATGTCCATAAGCAGAGTTTTGCAGTTTTCTTTATTTGAATTCTGCACCATTCTTGCTGAGTTCATTCTTAGACATTTTATGTTTTTTGGTTTTTATTATGTTCATGATCTTTTCCTATTACATTTTGTAACTGTAGTTGTTATGTAGAAAACAAGAATTCCACATATTAAATCCTCTGTTCTAATAGATTTTCTTAATCACTTTCAAATAATAACAATAGTTATGCCTCCATTTTGATAGTTGAATGTTATATTTATCTTTCTTTTCTTACTGCATTGGCAGTAGCCTCTAGAATAATATTATATAACAATGGTGATACTTAATTTCTAATATCTTGTCAGAAGTAGATGTTAAAATATTCTTTAGTTTATGAAGTGTGGTTTTAAAAATTGGAAGTGAGTGATGAGTGTTATCAAATATATTTTATCTGTACTCTTAATAAACTTCCTAGTATTGAGCCATTATAGTATTCTTGGAAGTAAGCATAGTTTGCCATGATTTTTTAGATGTATTGCTGATTTTAACTTTTTAGTGTTTTATTTACGATTTTTGAATCTATACTCATGAGATTAGACAGTTTTCTTGCATTCAGGTGGTATTGTCAGATTTTAATATCAGGTTAATATTAGCTTTATAAAATTAATTGGGACACTTTCCATTGTTTTTATGCTCTAGAACAGTTTATATACCATAAGAATATTCCTTGAAACAATTCAACTCTCTATCTGGACCTAACTTCTTTTCAGAGGTAATTTTTGGAAAATTAAAAAACAAATCTATTTTGCAATAATTTTAGATGTACAGAGAACTTTTAAAAAAATAGAGTTTGTGTATACCTTTTACCCAGCTTCCTCTAATGTTAACAGTTTAAACGGGCATAGTACAATTATCAAAATAGACAATTAACATTAGTACAATACTACTGACTAAACTACAGGCTTTATTTGAAATTTACTACGCTTCCTCCTAATGCTCTTTTTCTGTTCCAGGATCCAATCTATTTAGTTGTGTGTCTTCTTTTTGTTTGTTTGTTTGTTTGTTTTGCGGTACGTGGGCCTCTCACTGTTGTGGCCTCTCCTGTTGCGGAGCACAGGCTCTGGACGCGCAGGCCCAGCGGCCATGGCTCACGGGCCCAGCCGCTCCGCGGCATGTGGGATCCTCCCGGACCGGGGCACGAACCCGCGTCCCCTGCATGGGCAGGCGGACTCTCAACCACTGCGCCATCAGGGAAGCCCAGTTGTGTGTCTTCTTAATCTTCTCCAGTCTGTGATAGTTCTTCAACCTTTCCTTGTTATTTATGACCTGACACTTTGGATAGGTCTGTTATTTTGTAGAATGTCTCTCAAGTTGGATTTATCAGGTGTTTTCAAATGATAAGTTGAGTTTACACATTTTTGGCAAGAATACTACAAAAGTGGTGCTGTATCCTTCCTAGTGCAAAATACAAGTGCATGAGAAGTCATGTATATGTATATACATATGTATATGACTTATTATTGGCTTTATGTATGTATGACTTATTGTTGGTGATTTTTGGGACAACTTTTTAAAATTTATTTTTCCATTAGTTTAGTTTTTCTGCTTCTTGAAAACTGAATTGCATGGAGTTATACAATGTGCTCTGATACAATCTACCAAATCCTTGGTTTTTCTTTTTTCAAATTTTATAAAATTTATTTATTTTATTTTTTAAAAGTTTTTACTTTATATTGCAGTATAGTTGATTAACAATGTTATGATAATTTCAGGTATACAGCAAAGTGATTCAGTTATACATATACATGTGCCTATTCTTTTTCAAATTCTTTTCCCATTTAGGTTGTTACATAATATTGAGCAGAGTTCCCTGTGCTATACAGTAGGTCCTTGTTGGTTATGCATTTTAAATATAGCGGTGTGTGCATGTCAATCCCAAACTCGGTAACTATCCCTTCCCCCCACCCTTTCTTTCTGGTAACCATAAGTTCGTTCTCTAAGTCTATGAGTCTGTTTCTGTTTTGTAAATAAGTTCATTTGTATCATTTCTTTTTAGATTCTGCATATAAGCGATATCATATGATATTTCTCTTTCTCTGTCTGACTCACTTACTTCACTCAGTATGACAATCTCTAGGTCCATCCATGTTGCCGCAAATGGTATTATTTCATCCTTTTTAATGAATGAGTAATATGCCATTGTATATATGTGCCATATCTTCTTTATCCATTCCTCTGTCGATGGACATTTAGGTTGCTTCCATGTCTTGGCTATTGTAAACAGTGCTGCAATGAACATTGGAGTGCATGTATCCTTTCAGACCATGTTTTTCTCTGTATATGTGCCCAGGACTGGGATAGAGGGATCATATGGTAGTCCTATATTTAGTTTTTTTTTTTTTTTTTCTTTTTTTTTAAACATCTTTACTGGGGTATAATTGCTTTACAATGGTGTGTTAGTTTCTGCTTTATAACAAAGTGAATCAGCTATACATATACATATGTTCCCATATGTCTTCCCTCTTGCGTCTCCCTCCCTCCCACTCTCCCCATCCCACACTTCCAGGCTGTCACAAAGCACCGAGCTAATATCCCTGTGCCTTGCGGCTGCTTCCCCCCAGCTATCGACCTTACTACGTTTGTTAGTGTGTATATGTCCATGACTCTCTCTCGCCCTGTCAAAACTCACCCTTCCCCCTCCCCATATCCTCAAGTCCGTTCTCCGGTAGGTCTGCGTCTTTATTCCTATCTTACCCCTAGGTTCTTCATGACATTTTTTTCCCTTAAATTCCATATATATGTGTTAGCATACGGTATTTGTCTTTTTCTTTCTGACTTACTTCACTCTGTATGACAGACTCTAGGTCTATCCATCTCATTACAAATAGCTCAATTTCATTTCTTTTTAAGGCTGAGTAATATTCCATTGTGTATATGTGCCACATCTTCTTTATCCATTCATCTGATGATGGGCGCTTAGGTTGTTTCCATGTCCTGGCTATTGTAAATAGAGCTGCAATGAACATTTTGGTACATGACTCTTTTTGAATTTTGGTTTTCTCAGGGTATATGCCAAGTAGTGGGATTGCTGGGTCATATGGTAATTCTATTTGTAGTTTTTTAAGGAACCTCCATACTGTTCTCCACAGTGGCTGAACCAATTCACATTCCCACCAGCAGTGCAAGAGTGTCCCCTTTTCTCCACACCCTCTCCAGCATTTATTGTTTCTAGATTTTTTGATGATGGCCATTCTGACTGGTGTGAGATGATATCTCATTGTAGTTTTGATTTGCATTTCTCTAATGATTAATGATGTTGAGCATTCTTTCATGTGTTTGTTGGCATTCTGTATATCTTCTTTGGAGAAATGTCTATTTAGGTCTTCTGCCCATTTTTGGATGGGGTTGTTTGTTTTTTTGTTATTGAGCTGCATGAGCTGCTTGTAAATTTTGGAGATTAATCCTTTGTCAGTTGCTTCATTTGCAAATGTTTTCTCCCATTCTGAGGGTTGTCTTTTGGTCTTGGTTATGGTTTCCTTTGCTGTGCAAAAGCTTTGAAGTTTCATTAGGTCCCATTTGTTTATTTTTGTTTTTATTTCCATTACTCTAGGAGGTGGGTCAGAAAGGATCTTGCTGTGATTTATGTCATAGAGTGTTCTTCCTATGTTTTCTTCTAAGAGTTTGATAGTTTCTGGCCTTACATTTAGGTCTTTAATCCATTTTGAGCTTATTTTTGTGTATGGTGTTAGGGAGTGATCTAATCTCATACTTTTACATGTACCTGTCCAGTTTTCCCAGCACCATTTATTGAAGAGGCTGTCCTTTCTCCACTGTACATTCCTGCCTCCTTTATCAAAGATAAGGTGTCCATATGTGCGTGGGTTTATCTCTGGGCTTTCTATCCTGTTCCACTGATCTATCTTTCTGTTTTTGTGCCAGTACCATACTGTCTTGATTACTGTTGCTTTGTAGTATAGTCTGAAGTCAGGGAGCCTGATTCCTCCAGCTCCTTTTTTCGTTCTCAAGATTGCTTTGGCTATTCGGGGTCTTTTGTGTTTCCATACAAATTGCGAAATTTTTTGTTCTAGTTCTGTGAAAAATGCCAGTGGTAGTTTGATAGGGATTGCATTGAATCTGTAGATTGCTTTGGGTAGTAGAGTCATTTTCACAATGTTGATTCTTCCCATCCAAGAACATGGTATATCTCTCCATCTATTTGTATCATCTTTAATTTCTTTCATCAGTGTCTTATAATTTTCTGCATACAGGTCTTTCGTATCCTTAGGTAGGTTTATTCCTAGATATTTTATTCTTTTTGTTGCAATGGTAAATGGGAGTGCTTTCTTGATTTCACTTTCAGATTTTTCATCATTAGTATATAGGAATGCCAGAGATTTCTGTGCATTAATTTTGTATCCTGCTACTTTACCAAATTCATTGATTAGCTCTAGTAGTTTTCTGGTAGCATCTTTAGGATTCTCTATGTATAGTATCATGTCATCTGCAAACAGTGACAGCTTTACTTCTTCTTTTCCGATTTGGATTCCTTTTATTTCCTTTTCTTCTCTGATTGCTGTGGCTAAAACTTCCAAAACTATGTTGAATAAGAGTGGTGAGAGTGGGCAACCTTGTCTTGTTCCTGATCTTAGTGGAAATGCTTTCAGTTTTTCACCATTGAGGATGATGTTTGTTGTGGGCTTGTCATATATGGCTTTTATTATGTTTAGGAAAGTTCCCTCTATGCCTACTTTCTGGAGGGTTTTTATCATAAATGGGTGTTGAATTTTGTCGAAAGCTTTCTCTGCATCTATTGAGATGATCATATGGTTTTTCTCCTTCAATTTGTTAATATGGTTTATCACATTGATAGATTTGCGTATATTGAAGAATCCTTGCATTCCTGGAATAAACCCCACTTGATCATGGTGTATGATCCTTTTAATGTGCTTTTGGATTCTGTTTGCTAGTATTTTGTTGAGGATTTTTGCATCTATGTTCATCAGTGATATTGGCCTGTAGTTTTCTTTCTTTGTGACATCCTTGTCTGGTTTTGGTATCAAGGTGATGGTGGCTTCGTAGAAGGAATTTGGGAGTGTTCCTCCCTCTGCTATATTTTGGAAGAGTTTGAGAAGGATAGGTGTTAGCTCTTCTCTAAACGTTTGATAGAATTCACCTGTGAAGCCATCTGGTCCTGGGCTTTTGTTTGTTGGAAGGTTTTTAATCACAGTTTCAATTTCAGTGCTTGTGATTGGTCTGTTCATATTTTCTATTTCTTCCTGATTCAGTCTTGGCAGGTTGTGCATTTCTAAGAATTTGTCCATTTCTTCCAGATTGTCCATTTTATTGGCATAGAGTTGCTTGTAGTAATCTCTCATGATTTTTTTTATTTCTGCAGTGTCAGTTGTTACTTCTCCTTTTTCATTTCTAATTCTATTGATTTGAGTCTTCTCCCTTTTTTTCTTGATGAGTCTGGCTAGTGGTTTATCTATTTTGTTTATCTTCTCAAAGAACCAGCTTTTAGTTTTATTGATCTTTGCTATTGTTTCCTTCATTTCTTTTTCATTTATTTCTGATCTGATTTTTATGATTTCTTTCCTTCTGCTAGCTTTGGGGTTTTTTTGTTCTTCTTTCTCTAATTGCTTGAGGTGCAAGGTTAGGCTGTTTATTCGAGATGTTTCCTGCTTCTTAAGGTGGGCTTGTATTGCTATAAACTTCCCCCTTAGAACTGCTTTTGCTGCATCCCATAGGTTTTGGGTCGTTGTGTCTCCATTGTCATTTGTTTCTAGGTATTTTTTTATTTCCTCTTTGATTTCTTCAGTGATCACTTCATTATTAAGTAGTGTATTGTTTAGCCTCCATGTGTTTGTATTTTTTAAAGATCTTTTCCTGTAATTGATATCTAGTCTCATGGCGTTGTGGTCGGAAAAGATACTTGATACAATTTCAGTTTTCTTAAATTTACCAAGGCTTGATTTGTGACCCAAGATATGATCTATCCTGGAGAATGTTCCATGAGCACTTGAGAAAAATGTGTATTCTGTTGTTTTTGGATGGAGTGTCCTATAAACATCAATTAAGTCCATCTTGTTTAATGTATCATTTAAAGCTTGTGTTTCCTTATTTATTTTCATTTTGGATGATCTGTCCATGGGTGAAAGTGGGGTGTTAAAGTCCCCTACTATGAATGTGTTACTGTTGATCTCCCCTTTTATGGTTGTTAGTATTTGCCTTATGTATTGAGGTGCTCCTATGTTGGGTGCATAAATATTTACAATTGTTATATCTTCTTCTTGGATCGATCCCTTGATCATTATGTAGTGTCCTTCTTTGTCCCTTTTAATAGTCCTTATTTTAAAGTCTATTTTGTCTGATATGAGAATTGCTACTCCAGCTTTCTTTTGGTTTCCATTTACATGGAATATCTTTTTCCATCCCCTTACTTTCAGTCTGTATCTGTCTCTAGTTCTGAAGTGGGTCTCTTGTAGACAGCATATATAAGGGTCTTGTTTTTGTATCCATTCAGCCAATATGTGTCTTTTGGTGGGAGCATTTAGTCCATTTACATTTAAGGTAATTATCGATATGTATGTTCCTATTTCCATTTTATATATTGTTTTGGGTTCGCTACTATAGGTCATTTCCTTCTCTTGTGTTTCGTGTCTAGAGAAGTTCCTTTAGCATTTGTTGTAAAGCTGGTTTGGTGGTGCTGAACTCTCTCAGCTTTTGCTTGTCTGTAAAGGTTTTAATTTCTCCATCAAATGTGAATGAGATCCTTGCTGGGTAGAGTAGTCTTGGTTGCAGGCTATTCTCCTTCATCACTTTCAGTATGTCCTGCCACTCCCTTCTGGCTTGTAGGGTTTCTGCTGAGAGATCAGCTGTTAACCTTATGGGGATTCCCTTGTGTGTTATTTGTTGTTTTTCCCTTGCTGCTTTTAATATGCTTTCTTTGTATTTAATTTTTGACAGTTTGATTAATATGTGTCTTGGCGTGTTTCTCCTTGTATTTATCCTGTATGGGACCCTCTGTGCTTCCTGGACTTGATTAACTATTTCCTTTCCCATATTAGGGAAGTTTTCAACTATAATCTCTTCAAATATTTTCTCAGTCCCTTTCTTTCTTTCTTCTTCTTCTGGAACCCCTATAATTCGAATGTTGGTGCGTTTCATGTTGTCCCAGAGGTCTCTGAGACTGTCCTCAGTTCTTTTCATTCTTTTTTCTTTATTCTGCTCTGCAGTAGTTATTTCCACTACTTTATCTTCCAGGTCACTTATCCGTTCTTCTGCCTCAGTTATTCTGCTATTGATCCTATCTAGAGTGATTTTAATTTCATTTATTGCATTGTTCATCGTTGCTTGTTTCATCTTTAGTTCTTGTAGGTCCTTGTTAACTGTTTCTTGCATTTTGTCCATTCTACTTCCAAGATTTCGGATCATCCTTACTATCATTATTCTGAATTCTTTTTCAGGTAGATTGCCTATTTCCTCTTCATTTGTTAGGTCTGGTGGGTTTTTATCTTGCTCCTTCATCTGCTGTGTGTTTTTCTGTCTTCTCATTTTGCTTATCTTACTGTGTTTGGGGTCTCCTTTTTGCAGGCTGCACTTTCGTAGTTCCCGTTGTTTTTGATGTCTGTCTCCAGTGGCTAAGGTTGTTTCAGTGGGTTGTGTAGGCTTCCTGGTGGAGGGGACTAGTGCCTGTGTTGTGCTGGATGAGGCTGGATCTTGTCTCTCTAGTGGGCAGGTTCACGTCTGGTGGTGTGTTTTGGGGTGTCTCTGGCCTTATTATGATTTTAGGCAGCCTCTCTGCTAATGGGTGGGGTTGTGTTCCTGTTTTGCTAGTTGTTTGGCATAGGTTGTCCAGCACTGTGGCTTGCTGGTCGTTGAGTGAAGCTGGGTGCTGGTGTTAAGATGGAGGTCTCTGGGATATTTCCACCGTTTAATATTATGTGGAGGTGGGAGGTCTCTTGTTGACCAGTGTCCTGAAGTTGGCTCTCCTACCTCAGAGGCAGAGCCCTGACTCCTGGCTGGAACACCAAGAGCCTTTCATCCACACAGCTCAGAATAAAAGGGAGAAAAAGTAGGGAGAATTAGTAGAAGTATGAGTAAAGAAAGAAGGAAAGGAGGAAAGGAAGGAAGGAAGAAAGAAGCAAAGAAGGAAAGAAAGGAGGGAGGGAGGGAGGGAGGGAGGAAGGAAGGAAGGAGGGAAAGAAGGAAAAAAGACAGAAAGAAAGATGATACAGTAAAAATAAAATAAAGTATAATATAGTTATTGAATTAAAAAATATTTAGAAAAAAAAAAAAGGGACGGATAGAACCTTAGGACAAATGTTGGAAGCAAAGCTATACAGAGAAAATCTTACACAGAAGCATACACATACACCTTCACAAAAAGAGGTAAAGGGGGAAAAATCATAAATCCTGCTCCGTGAGACCACCTCCTCAATTTGGGGTGATTCGTTGTCTAAAGGAGGGAAGGAAGGAAGGAAAGAAAGAACGAAGGTAAAGTATAATAAAGTTATTACAATTAAACTTAATTATTAAGAAAAAGAATTTTTAAAAAAAAGTCATGGACGGATAGAGCCCTAGGACAAATGGTGGAAGCAAGAGTATACAGACCAGGTCTCACACAGAAGCATACACGTACACATTCACAAAAAGAGGAAAAGGGAAAAAAATCATAGATCTCGCTCCTAAATTCCACCTCTTCAATTTGGGATCATTCCTTGTCTATTCAGGTATTCCACAGATGCAGGGTATATCAAGTTGATTGTGGAGCTTTAATCCGCTGCTTCTGTGGCTGCTGGGAGAGATTTCCCTTTCTCTTCTTTGTTCTCACAGCTCACAGGAGCTCAGCTTTGGATTTGGCCCTGCCTCTGCATGTAGGTCGCTGGAGGGCGTCTGTTTTTTCGCTCAGACAGGACGGGGTTAAAGGAGCCGCTGATTCGGGGCCTCCGGCTCACTCAGGCCGGGGGTTGGGGGATGGGGGAAGGAGGGGCACTGCGTGCGGGGCCGGCCTGCGGCGGCAGAGGCAGCGTGACGTTGCGGCAGAGGCCGGCGTGACGTTGCACCAGCCTGAGGCCCGCCGTGCGTTGTCCCGGGGAAGTTGTCCCTGGATCCCGGGAACCTGCCAGTGGCGGGCTGCACAGGCTCCGCGGAAGAGGGGCGCGGAGAGTGACCTGTGCTCGCACACAGGCCCCTTGGTGGCGGCAGCAGCAGCCTTAGCGTCTCCCGCCCGGCTCTTGGGTCCGCGGTTTTAGCCGTGGCTCGCGCCCGTCTCTGGGGTTTGCGCTTTCAGCCGCGGCTCGCGCCCGTCTCGGGGGCTCGCGCCCTCAGCCGCGGCTCGCGCCCGTCTCTGGGGTTCGCGCTTTTAGCCGCGGCTCGCTCCCGTCTCTGGAGTTCCTTTAAGCAGCGCTCTTAAACCCCTCTCCTCGCGCACCAGAAAACAAAGAGGGAAGAAAAAGTCTCTTGCCTCTTCGGCCGGTGCAGGCTTTTCCCCGAACTCCCTCCCGGCTAGTCGTGGCGCACCAACCCCTTCAGGCTATGCTCAAGCCGCCAACCCCAGTCCTCTCCCTGCGCTCTGTCCAAAACCGAAACCCGAGCCTCAGCTCGCAGCCCCGCCCGCCCCGGCGGGTGAGCAGACAAGCCTCTCGGGTTGGTGAGTGCCGGTCGGCACCGATCGTCTGTGCAGGAATCTCCCCTCTTTGCCCTCCACACCCGTCGCTGTGCACCACTCCGCGGTCCCGAAGCTCCCCCCTCCGCCTCCCGCAGTCTCCGCCCGCGGAGGGGCTTCCTAGTGTGTAGAAACTTTTCCTCCTTCACAGCTCCCTCCCACTGGTGCAGGTGCCGTCCTTATTCTTTTGTCTCTGTTTTTTCTTTTGCCCTACCCAGTTACGTGGGGAGTTTCTTGCCTTTTGGGAGGTCTGAGGTCTTCTGCCAGCCTTCAGTAGGAGTTCTGTAGGAGTTGTTCCACGTGTGGATGTATTTCTGGTGTATCCGTGGGGAGGAAGGCGATCTCCGCGTCTTACTCTTCCGCCGTCTTCAAGGTCCCCCGGATTTTCCTATATTTAGTTTTTTAAGGAACCTCCATACTGTTCTACACAGTGGCTGTACCAATTTACATTCCCACCAACGGTGTGGGAGGGTTCCCTTCTCTTCACGCACTCTCCAGCATGTAGATTTTTTGATGATAGCTGTTTTGACTGGTGTGAGGTGATATCTCACTGTAGTTTTGATTTGCATTTCTCTAGTAATTAGCGATGTTGAACGTCTTTTCATGTGCCTCTTGGTCATCTATATGTCTTCTTTGGAGAAATGTCTATTTAGGTCTTCTGTCCATGTTTTGATTGGGTTGTTTGTTTTGATGATATTAAGCCACTTGAGCTGTTTGTAAATTTTGGAGACTAATCCCTTGTTGGTCACATCATTTGCAAATATTTTCTCCCAATCTGTGGGTTGTCTTTTTGTTTTATTTATGGTTTCCTTTGCTGTGCAAAAGTTTTTGAGTTAAATTAGGTCCCATTTGTTTATTTTTGTTTTTATTTCCATGACTCTGGGAGACAGATCAGAAAAAATCTTGCTGCAGTTTATGTCAGAGAGTGTTCTGCCTATGTTTTCTCTAAGAGTTTTATAGTGTTCAGTCTTACGTTTAGGTCTTTAATCCATTTTGAGCTTATTTTTGTGTATGGTGTTAAAGAGTGTTCTAATTTCATTTTTTTACATGTAGCTGTCCAGTTTTTCCAGCACCATTTATTAAAGAGACTGTCTTTCCCCCATTGTATAGTCTTGACTTCTTTGTTGTAGATTAATAGACCATAGGAGTGTGGGTTTATTTCTGGGCTTTCTATCCTATGCCATTGATCTATATTTCTATTTTTGTGCCAGTACCATACTGTTTTTTTTAAAAAAATTATTTATTTTTGGCTGCATTGGTTCTTCGTTGCTGTGCGTGGGCTTTCTCTAGTTGCGGTGAGTTGGGGCTACTCTTCGTTGCAGTGTGCAGGTTTCTGATCGTGGTGGCTTCTTTTGTTGTGGAGCATGGGCTCTAGGCTCATGGGCTCAGTAGTTGTGACTTGCAGGCTATAGAGCACAGGCTCAGTAGTTGTGGTGCATGGGCTTAGTTGCTCCACGGTATGTGGGATCTTCCCAGACCAGGGCTCGAACCCATGTCCCCTGTACTGGCAGGCAGATTCTTAACGACTGTGCCACCAGGGAAGCCCAGTACCATACTGTTTTGATGACTATAGCTTTGTAATATAGTCTGAAGTGAGGACGCCTGATTCCTCCAGCTCCATTTTCTTTCTCAAGATTGCTTTAGCTATTCAGGGTCTTTTGTGTCTCCATAAACATTTTAAGATTTTTTTGTTCTAGTTCTGTGAAAAATGCCATTGGTAATTTGATAGGGATTGCATTGAATCTGCAGACTCCCTTGGGTAGTATCATCATTTTGACAGTATGGATTCTTCCAATCCAAGAACATGGTATATCTTTCCATCTGTTTGTGTCTTCTTTGATTTCTTTCATCAGCATCTTATAGTTTTCAGAGTGCAGGTCTTTTGTCACCTTAGGTAGGTTTATTCCTAAGTATTTTATTCTTTTTGATGTGATGGTACGTGGGATTGTTTCTTGAATTTCTCTTTCTGATCTTTTGTTGTTAGTGTATAGGAATGCAACAGATTTCTGTGTATTAATTAATTTTGTAACCTGCAACTTTACCAAATTCATTGATGAGCTCTAGTAGTTTTCTAGTACCATCTTTGGGATTTTCTACGTATAGTATCATGTCATCTGCAAACAGTGACAGTTTAACTTTTCTTTTCCAATTTGGATTCCTTTTATTTCTTTTTCTTCTCTGATTGCCATAGCTAGGACTTCCAAAATTATGTTGAATAAAAGTGGCAAGAGTGGACATCCTTGTCTTGTTCCTGATCTTAGAGGAAATGCTTTCAGCTTTTCTCCATTGAGTATGATATTAGCTGTAGTTTTGTCATATATGGCCTTTATTATGTTGAGGTATATTCCCTCTGTGCCCGCTTTCTATAGAGTTTTTATCATAAATGGGTGTTGAATTTTGTCAAAACCTTTTTCTGCATCTATTGCGATGCTCATATGGCTTTTATTCTTCAATTTGTTGATGTGGTGTATCACACTGACTGATTTGTGGATTTTGAAAAATCCTTGCATCCCTGGGATAAATCCCACTTGATCATGGTATATGATTCTTTTAATGTATTGTTGGATTCAGATGGCTAGTATTTTGTTGAGGATTTTTGCATCTATGTTCGTCAGTGATATTGGCCTGTAATTTTCTTTTCTGGGACATTTTTGTCTGGTTTTGGTATCAGGGTGATGGTGAGCTCATAGAATGAGTTTGGGAGTTTTTCTTCCCCTGCAATTTTTTGGAACAGTTTCAGAAGGATAGGTATTAGCTCTTCTTTAAATATTTGATAGAATTCGCCTGTGAAGCCATCAGGTCCTGAGCTTTTGTTTGTTGGGAGTTTTTAAATAACAGTTTCAATTTCAGTGCTTGTGACTGGTCTGGTCATATTTCTGTTCTTCCTGGTTCAGTCTTGGGAGATTGTACCTTTCTTAGAATTTGTCCATTTCTTCCATGTTGTCCATTTTATTGGCATACAGTTGCTTATAGTAGTGTCTCATGATCCTTTGTATTTCTGTGGTGTCAGGGTTTTTCTGATTATATCCCCTTTCTTTTCCCTTTTACAGCCTGGTTGCTTAGGCTTTGCGCTTGGCTGTCAGCCTGGCTGAGAGTCTGTGCCATGTACTAGCTCTTAGCAAACTGACATAACCCTGCCCTTCCCCTGCAAGTGTTAGTTTCTTCTAATGATAATAATAGTACTTATCTCATGGCATCAGGCTGAGTAATAAATGAGGTGGTGTATGTGAGAGAAACAGAAAACTTCTTGGAACATGATGAGTGTTTAGTAAATGTTCATTATATTTACTATTAATTTTAGTTTACTTTGACCATTACATATAGTACTTTAAAAGTGGTAAGTTTGTGCATTTTCTTGTGGTGCAGTTATATAGCTTGATTTAGGCCATACTTTTTTTTTGTGTGTGGTATGTGGGCCTCTCACTGTTGTGGCCTCTCCCGTTGCGGAGCACTGGCTCCGGACGTGCAGGCTCAGCGGCCATGGCTCACGGGCCCAGCCGCTCTGTGGCATGTGGCATCTTCCCGGACCGGGGCACAAACCCGTGTCCCCTGCATCGGCAGGAGGACTCTCAACTACTGCACCACCAGGGAAGCCCTAGGTCATACATTTTTTTGTTACCAAATTAGTCAACTTTTATCTAGTACATCCTAAGGATCTGGGTGCATTAGGAATTATATCTGCCTGCAAATAACCAAGACTTCCAGCTATAGTAATTTAAACAAATGTAGAGGTTTATTCTCTCAACTGTAAGAAGTGCAGAGGTGGGCAGTCCGGGGCAGAATGATGGTTCCATAATGTCATCAGGGACCCAAGCTTCTTCTTGTTTTCTGCTCCCTCAATCCTAGTGAATGGCATCCATCCTCAAGATCATGAGGTAGTGGCTAGGATTCCAGGGATTGTGTCTTAATTCTAGGCAAGACAGAAAGGGAAAGATGAGAGGCAAAAAGAGATCCTTTTCAGTTGACTCAGTTCTGTTTGAAGGGCTCTCTCGAAGCCCCACTCATTAACTTTCGCTTACGTATCATTTGCTACCCGTGGTTGCGGGGGGGGGGGCAGGAAATGTGTGCTTTTAGCTGGGCTCACTGCTACCCCACATCAATTCAAGAATCTGTTACTAAGGGAGTAACAGAGAGAATGGATGGGAGAATGGATGTAGGGAGGTTTGCCGCAGACCCTGAAGCACTTTTCCTCTTCAGAATAGAAGCAGTAAATAGAATCTTATGGCAGGCACAGTGACCTAGACCAAGGTTCTGGTGTCTGTCGCTCATAAAGGACTTTCTCTGAGATTTTTATACTCTAAGAATCAGATATATTATCCTGAAAAGTTCTCCAACATCCTCCTCTCCCTGTGCTTCCTCACATCAAAGTCTACACCAGTTCTAGAAAAAGGCTCTGTTTTAAATAATACTTGAGATTGGTTTTTTAAGAAAACATATTGATAGTGTGCCCATATTTACTGATTATTAGATTGTCTTGGTGAGCACTCAGAAAAATTCTCAGATCTGCCCCAATTATATTGTTACAGGAGTTCTGAATATATTATGAGGGAATTCAAGTGATGGAAAATAAGATTGAGAGGATAGGTTTTAAAAAAATCCAGAGTGAAGATGATATATATTGCGCTGCACGGTTTTGAATAGCACCTGTTGGCATTTTCATTTGCTGGCATTATGTTCTTTGGATGTAAGTTAGGTGGAAAGTCATTTGCGCGATCCTGTCTGGGACTGTAAGGTTATTGTAGAGCTTTCCTGACTTCCTGAGAACACAGAGGCACTCAGTAAGGTGAGGATGGGAGAATTCCAGGGCTGGTCATGCACATAAATTACTTGACTCGCTAAAAGTAGAAAAATGGCAGAAAAACTGGGGAAGGGTTGGATTTATATTTTGCTATCAAAGTGATATATTCCTGTTATAGTCAGTTTAGGGTAGTGAGAAAAGAGAAGGAATTCTCACACAGTCTTTCAACTGTAAGAGTTGTTAAACCACGTTTAGACACTTCTTCCTCTGATCTTTCTTCCTCTGTTACTTTTATTTTTAACATTCTTGTCCTCCACTGAATTTGAAGTTTTAAATCTTAGAACACACCAAACTTTGATGAGATGAATGAAGAGCAGGCACCGCACTGGAGTTTGGAGGCTGGCTTGCGTTTGAATCCTGCTTCTACTTATTAACCAAGTGACTTCGGGCATGTTAATTTCCTTGAGCCTCAGTTTCCTTATCTGTAAGATGGGGATCATACTTAAATATTCCTCATAGAGTTTTCATAGGATTAAAAAATGAAATGCTCCAGGCAAAGCCATTCACAATGGCATCGCTCAGTAAGTGGTGCTGTTATCACTGATGGGAGAATCTGGACCAGCCTCGCTCAAGGCAAGCAGGTAACTCCTGGGTATTTGGAGAGGTTGGGGTGAGGCAGGGTGGCCAATCCTTTTGTCTCACTTAATTGGCTTCCAGAGGGCAAGAGCCATGTATTCTGCAGCCAGCCCAGGTGTACTCCAGGCATCATTTTTTGGATGTAGTCTGTGATGTCTCAGCTCCGTCATTCAGCGCACATTTACCGAAGGCTTTCTATGTGCTGGATCCTTGGTAAGTACTGAGAGCTACAGGATGACACAGTTATCCCAGTACTGCCGGCTCTCACCAGCTCCCTGGCCGCAGGATTGCCAAGCACAGGGCTTGGTGCTGAACAGGTTATTTCCTCTTTCACAAATATTCTGTACCCTTCTCACTCTAAATGCAAGCTTGGGGCTCCATGATGTTTAAGACCAAACCAAACAAAGAAAGCAAATTCACTTTCCCTTATTCCTGAAGCAACTGCAAGCATCACCTTCTCTGCCCTACTTCTCATTAGCCGACTTCTTTCTCCTCTTCTTAATCCCTTGTTCAGGACCATTGTAAGAGTATGACAACAAGACCCACCACTCCTCTGAGAGTGTTAGGTCACCGCTGACCTTCTCAACACCAAAGCCATCAGCCTTAGTGCAGACCGTGCCTACATGCTTCTAAAGCAGTGCTGTCCAGGGGAACTTTCTATGATGCTGCCTGTGTCCTACTCTGTGTTGCCCAGTACAGGAGCCACTGGCCACATGTGACGATTGCACGTTTAAAATGTGGCCAGTGCGAGTGAGAAACTGAAATTTTAATTTTATTTAATCTTGAGTAATTGAAATGTAAGCAGTCACCCATGGAGCTAGTGGCTGCTATAGTAGAGCTATATACAGCTCTAGTCCTTGCCGTATTGTTTCCGTCCATTTCTTTCTGGAAACCCTGTTTTTCTTAGCTTTGGTGGCACAGCATTCTTCGGACTTTCTCTTAGCTCTTCTGTCTCCTTTTAGTCCTTTGCCCACTAAAAACAGCGTCCCAAAGTGTGTGTGCTCACCCTCCGCCCTCTGCTTCTGGGTACTAAGTATAAGACATATGGACGTGACAGCCAGCATTCTCTCTAGCCCTCACTTCTCTTGCTGGCTTCAGACCCCTCTTTCCAACCCCAGCCTGGTGCTGCCACTTGGGTGCTCTGTAGTCAGTCACCTTGGATTGACCGTGACCCTAACTGAAATCACTGTGTTTCCGTGTCCACGTAACCCTTCCTCCTCCCTCTGGCTCTGCTATTTCTTCTGACAACCATTTGCTTTTCCTCTCTGGCATCACTGGTGACGCGCGTCCCTCTCGGCTGTCGTTCACTCCCTCACTCTTGTAGAGTCTTCAGATTCCTCTTGCACAGCCCTCTGCATTCATTCTCAAGGGCCCTCCCTCTTTTTATGATTATAAAAGCAGTAAATATACTGCTGAAAATTTGCTAAAGTCAGAAAAACACATAAAAAAAGAAAAGAAAAGAAAAGATGCCTGTAATTCTAACCACCCGGAGAGCCATGTTCAATTTTTGGCGGGGGTGTGACTTCCCACATATAACCTTTGGTAACCCCTTGCCTGGATTACTGTGGCTGTGAACCCTCAGTGTCTCCCCAGTCTAATCCATTGCTATTTCCCAAGGCATGAGCCTGATCGTGTCATTCTTCTGTTCCGCTCGTAAATCTCCAGAGGCACCCAGTGTCTGCTGAATTAAACTTGTCCCCACTGATGGGGTATCATGCCAAGCCAACCTCTGCTTTTCCTAGGGTTCAGTGGCCCCGAGAGGTTACTGACACAGTAACACACACACAAAGCAGGAAACACACACAAAGCAGGAAGTCATAGTATTGGCTATGGTTGTGACTAGATACCTATTTAGTTTGGCTTACATTTACTAAGCACTTTCGTTTCCATTCTTCTTTCTTTCTTTTTTAAAATTTTTGTTTGTTTTTATTTTTCGGCCGTGCCACACGGCAGTGTGGGATCTTAGTTCCTCGACCAGGGATTCAAACCCATGCCCCCTGACCACTGGACCGCCAGGGAAGTCCCTTCTTTTTTTCTAGAAAACGAAACCCCAAGATCATTCCCTTTTAGATTGTGGTAGACAGATTTATTGTACTATATTTCACTTCTTTCAAGATTAAAAAAAAAAAGTTTTTTCCATATTAGTAACTAAGATAGTTGCTGTTTCCAGTTCTATGTGAACTACACAGCATAATACCCTATAGGGTTATTTCCTTTCTTGTGCCCGGAGGGTTCTCTTACCCAAAGCCGAGGAACTCTGACCCTCTTTGCCTAAGAAACACCATTCCTGCTGATTCTTGATACCTCGAGTCAATTAAAAAAGAATCAATACGTGTGGATCGCACACCTAGAAGAAATGGGTTCCTTCATGGGTTGAAGATGGACATTCTTAGAATTTGGGGTCTTGCTGGCAAATGGATTTGGCCCCTTGACAGAAGGCCGCGTTGTCCATGTCTTGAGCACCCAGAGGGGTTGGCCCTGGCCGATGACAGTGCCACACAGCTCACTTGCCCTCTGAGCAAGCGCTGGCATAGCTGTGGCCTCCCTGGGGTTTGGGAGGTTTCATAGTGGAGGAGGAGGACTTCATCAAGTTTTGTTCAGTGGCTTGAAATTTACTCTTGTGCTCACTGCGAATGGATCGAGCCCTTAATGAATTCTGTCCTTGACTCTGTCTTATTTATCTTTTAACAGCTCCCTGGCACATACTAAGCAATTAATGAATGGCTGCTATTTTTAGGATTAGGATTAAACAGATGCCTCCACAAACAAATTCTTTGTCTCTGCCTTTTCTCATGCTCCAGACAGAGGTTCCCAGCTGCCCACTGGATGTCATACACATTTGCACCTCTGCCCGTGCTGTAGATTCTGCCAAGCATGCTTTTCCATCCCCTTTTCCTCTTATTAAAATCCTATTCACACAATTAGGGCCAGGCTGATGCCTCCTCCTGGCATGAAATTTCCCTCTTTGGAGCTGGTTACCTCTTCCTCTGTACTCTGCATGGTTTCCATGTACCACCGCCCGCCCCGCATAGTAAGCTAACTGTTACCCTGTAATGACTTCAGGTGTTTACATGCCCATCTCTAAATCCCCCTCTTGAAGTGGTGGAGACTGTTCAAAACATTTATGGTGCCCACTGTGCTGGCTGTCACAGAAACTTGCATGTAGTTCAGTTAATCTGTTTGTCTGATTTAAGCTATGATAGAAATTCCAAAACCACCAGCTCCTAACTGAACTTTTTCTGTAAGAGTAGAGCAAGGGCCATGGAGCCCTGGCTGCACATTCCAGAAGCATCTTCTCTTAGCCGCTGGGCTCTGGACATCTGCACTGGACTCTGGGCTCAGGGCAAACAAATGACTGTGATGTTGGACTCCAGCTGGTTGAATGCCTTGTTGTATTTGCAGAGATCTCAAGAAATCATAATGATAATTCACAGAATTATTATTATTATGGTCAAAAGTTAGAGGTCCATATTTCCTTTTGGGGTCCTGCAAGCCACATGTTTTCTCAAAAATGAAATAATAAAGAGAAGAGGAATGATTCTTATCCATGTAATTTGCCTTTGCTTTTGTGAAAGGGAGAGCCGTGAACCAGCGGGGTACCCAGCTTCTGAATGCCTCAGTTTCCTCATCTGTAAAATAGAGAGGATAATTCAGAAAACTGAATGCCTCAGTTTCCTCATCTGTAAAATAGAGAGGATAAAAGTCACGGGATCTTGTGAGGATTAAGTGAGTTTATAAAGTGTTCAATAACTAAGCTTTTATTATAATATATATATATACATATATATATATATATACACTCAATAAATGTTAGCAATTTTTATTTTATTACTATTGGTGCACAGATCGACTTGTCCAATAAATAATCTTTTTGATGTTGCCAGCACTAGAGAGATATAAATCCTCAAGTTCACCTAAGCTACTTTTCAGTCTGAAGAGATTCGAGAAACATTTCAAGAAATATCAATAATCTGTTACCTTTTTTTTTTTTTTTTTGGCCGTACGCGGGCCTCTCACTGTTGGGGCCTCTCCCGTTGCGGAGCACAGGCTCCGGACGCGCAGGCCCAGCAGCCATGGCTCACAGGCCCAGCCACTCCGCGGCTTGTGGGATCTTCCCGGACCGGGGCACGAACCCGTGTCCCCTGCATCGGCAGGCAGACTCTCAAACACTGCGCCACCAGGGAAGCCCTCAAACCTTTTCCTTTTAGCACCAACTTTATAATACTCGTGTTGTCGTATGTAGCCATCCCTGCCTTCCACATCTACGTAGTGTCGGGTTTCCTGTAGCACAGTAACATCTTGGTTGACCTCCACAGTTGATTAAAAAATATTCAAAACTAAGTGTGGATGGAAAGGAATAGACCTACTGCTTACTCCTGCAGTGCTGCAATTCTTGGGGGCTGAAAATTAGTTACAGGGTTATTATAAGGCAATTAACACAACAGTGCTTTTGTTTCTGCCTCACATTTCAAAGGAACACGTGTTCTTCTCCTTTGAGGATCTTGACATTGTCACTTTCTATCCAAATGCAAAACTGTGACAATACCTCCTGCCCCAGCCACCAAAAGAAACATGTAGAGACAATTCGCAGTTGAAAAGGGAGAATGGCCCCTTTATGGTGACTGGCTTGGAATTATAAATATTTTTACTTCTCCCGTAGGAGATGGCTCATGGAAGAGAGGAGACAAACACGACTTTGAAGCTAAGCAAGCGTACTCATCCCTCCAAACAGTCACTCTACTGAGGACAGTGAAACCTGAGTTTGAGAAGTTTTCCATGGAGGTGAAAAGTTCTGTTGAGAAGCAAGGGCTCAGTGAGGAGGATTACGTAAGTAACTGATTATGAGTCTAGACCTTCGCATCCTGAAAACAGTCTTCAAATTAAATCAGGTGTGATAAATCGTCCTGTTCTGAACCATTCCTAGGTTCTCGTCTGAATGTCACTGTTGCTTCCTGTGTTTTTTTTTTTTTTCTGGCCAGCTTTCCTCCCTCCTCCCCACCAGGCGCCCATCACCCCACGCTTCACTTACACTTTGCCAGCTGCTGAAGGAAGGGAAATTGCTTTCTGTGGGTACTTGTGGTCATGCTGAGCAGAGATCTGGAGACTTCCATCACCTATTCTGCTAGGAGCGTGTTGGGGGAGAAGATGGATGAAGGATTGCCAAAGTTTTGCATGCCTGATTTTTCCAGAGCTTGGTGAGGAAGGTATTTTGGATTTTAGAAGGCTCCTTCTTTTGGCAATCTGTCTTAGCTTCGTGGCCAGTCTGCTTCTCTCTTTTGTGGCCGTGTTGTCGCCTCCTTCTGCTGCAGGCTGTTCCCTACTGAAGTATTCCAGAGTGTCGCACACCATTAGTGAGGTTGTTACTCATGCCTCTTCCAAGAGTGGACTGGAGTCAGGAGCTCAGGCCAGGCTCAGGATTAAGTAGAGGGACATCTAGCTGTGTGATCTGGGGCAGATTCCTCAGTCTCCCTCATTCAGATGAGGATGGGAGGGTTACAGATAATCTAGCTGAAGTCTTTAGCACTGTCTGGTCAAGAAGTTGGAACTCAACGAATGGTGCCTCTTTTGTACTATTGTCACAAGATCATGCCTGCCTTTATAGGAATTTGCTACTAAACGACATACAAAGGGTCTTATAAACATGTATTAATGTCTTAAATGCGATTTATATATTATACACGTATCATTTAAAATACCTTTTGACTTTCTAAATTAACACTGTCTTCTAGATATGTAATGTGAGCCACAAATGTAATTAAAAAGTTTTTAGTAACCACATTAGAAAAAGTTAAAAAAAAACAGATGAAATTAATTTTAATAATACATTTTATTTCACTTAAATAGAAAAAATCATTTCAACATTTAATCAATGTAAAATTATGACTGAGATTGTATATATTTTTTTCTTGTATGAAGTCTTTGAAATCCAGTGTGTATTTTACCCTTACAGAGTATCTTAATTCAGTTCAAGTGCTCAGTAGCGATAAGTGGCCAGTGGCTGTCCTGTTGGACAGGGTGTTCTTAATTATTAAAGAAGTGGAGCCCAAGTTTGCAGAAACCTTTGATAGTATTGTCATCTTTTGCCTCAGGAATGCGAAAGGACACAAAGGACATTGTAGTTCTCTTCAGTAGTTCTGCCAGAGGTGGCCTGTGTCAATATTGAAAGCATCCGAGTCTTTTACGTATGCCACTGTATGTTACTTTACTTTACTGGGTTCATATTAATTTTCTGGTTTAAAAACTCAGAAATGGTGTCATTTTGTCTAACCTCTTTCCTAAGGTTGTTGAAGTTCAAGTATTTCAGTACAGGTCGTCCAACATGATGATACTTAGTGGGCAAAAGTTGGCATTGCATCGCCCTATCAGGTCCATCTTCTTGGTCATTAGTTCTCCTGTGTTCAGAATGTTAAATCTTATTTTAATGGTAGTCTAGGCAAAATCTCCCTGGAAGGTGTACCTACTACAAAGATCCGTAATACATTCCAAATCAAATACTGCTGCTTTAGAGATTATTTGTAGTTGTAGATTACAATATCGCTTCCCTCTGATGGTGGGATCGTTAAAATGGATTTTATACATAAATAAAAATGGTAATGTAGAAATTGGAGCTCCTCATAATGACTTATTCTGTCTTTCGTAGTTACGTGTGTTTTAGCTGTGCTCTTTTGAGTGCCACTGCAGCTGTTTATCAGGTTAGTTTAGACAGGTGGTTGTGGTGAGTGTCGTGGAAGAGGGAGATACGGGGCCTCACGGAGGCTAGAGCTTGATTTCCTGCAGCGGGAGATGCTGGAGCGGAGTAACAAGACTCGGTGGTCTTTATCCTAAGCCTCAGCTCTTTCCTCATTCTTGCTGCTTCTCTTGTTTGTACTAATGGGTTGTCTCATCTACTTAGAATTTCTGTTAGTGACACCCATCGTGAGCTCTTCAGTCCTCGTTACTGGATCTCAAATCCAGCAACGTTGGTGGACTCTATTCTAAAGTTTTACCATGCATTTTCTAAACAACCACAAGACCTGTGAACAGTAACAATTTTGTTTCTTTTCAGTTCTTCTTTTAAGTATGCTTAATTAAGAGATATTTAATTACATTGTCTATTAAATTAAGTATAATTAATTAAATTAAAACTTTTAATGATACTGACTAGGATCCCAATACAGTATTGAATGTAAGTAGCGGTAGTGGGCATCCTTGCCTTGTTCTGAACTTTAAAGTGAACAGCATGTAACAGATTTCATATCTGTTCACATCACCATTTAAGTGTGATGTTTACTGTGGGGTTTTGGGGAAAGAGTCTTTATTAGATGTGGAAGTTCTCTTTTATTTGTTTTTATTTGTTGGTGAGGTTCTGTTCTGGCAAAATGATACCCTTTATTAGGATAACTGAAACAAAAATAGCACAGAAAACATAAAGATTCACATAATGTAGATTAGGAAAGGATCTGGACACAGGTCTTTTCTTAATTGAAGTATAGCTGATTTACAATGTTGTGTTAATTTCTGCTGTACAGCAAAGTGATTCAGTTATACATATATATATTCTTTTTCATGTTCTTTTCCATTATGGTTTATCACAGGATATTGAATATAGTTCCCTGTGCTGTACAGTAAGACCTTGTTGTTTATCCATCCTATATATACTAGTTTGCATCTGCTAACCCCAAGCTCCCACTCCATCCCTCCCCAACCCGCCTCCCCCTTGGCAACCACATTTCTGTTCTCTATGTCAGGACACAGCTTTTGATTGTAGGCATTGTAAACTACATGATATCCTTGACCCCATGTCATGTATGCTAGTATCACAGTCATCAGATTAACATGTGGTTGGCGTCTTTGGAAAGCTTGGGATCTTCTCAAGATGCAAAAATTTGGAGCTTAAAATATTTTATAAGGCTATACTGAAACATTAGAAGGATGGAATGGCAATGGTATTTTTTAATAAAATTATTATTATATATTTTAAACTTAACAAATTTTGTTATTAACGTTACTTTGTTTCTCCCCCCTCTCTTCTTCTCTCTCTCCTTCTCTCTTTCTCCCTACCTTCATCTCCAACTCTTGCCTTCTCTTTTTTTAAAGTGACTTTTTAACTGAGACGAGTGCAAATTTACCTGCAGTTTTAAGATGCAATATGGAGACATTCCTCGTATATAGTGCCTAGTTTTCCCCAGTGGTAACATTTTGGAAAACTATATGTAAGATCACAACCAGGATATTGACACTGATACAGTGCACTAATTTTACTCACATTTCCTCAATTTTGTTTGTACTTACATGTGTATGTGCCTGTGTGTGGGTATTCAGTTCTGTGGAATTTATCACCTGTGTAGGTTGGGGTGATTGAATATTATCAAATGCGTTTTCTACATCTATTGAAATAATCAGATTTTTTCTTTATTCTGTTATAATGTGGTGAGTTGCATTACCAGGGTTTTCCCCCTGAACCCCAGTTTTATTGAGATATAACTGACATATAACATTGTATAAGTACAACATAAGGATTTGATATTTGTATATATTGAGAAATGATCATCACAATAAGTTTGGTTAACATTGATCATCTCACATAGTTACAAACAAATTTTTTTTCTGGTGATGAGAACTATAAAAGTCTACTATCTTAGTAACTTTCAAATATACAGTACAGTATTGTTGACTACGGTCATCTTGCTGTACATCTCATCCCTGGAATGTATTGATATTTAACTTATAATTGGACATTTGTATCTTTGAACCACCTTCATTACTAGAGTTTTCTAACTTTAATAATCTCTGCACTCCTGGAATAACTCTGCTCTCTCTCTATACCAAGTCTTAAACTCCTCTATTTCCCAGTCCATATCTTGGAGAATATAATTGTGGTTGAACCTGTACAAGTTTGCCTTGGTGGAGCTTTCCATGCTGGGTTGTCTCAAAGGCTATTGGCAGCCTGTAGATTAGGCTCTCTGGGTTGGAAGTCCACTCCTGTTTCACTCATCTCTGGTGGGTAGTTGGGTGCGTACACGTGTGTGATGTGATGGAAAATAGGATTCCTTAGGGCTGGGCTATCGTTGGGGCTCTGGGTGTTGCATGTACTGTAATTGTCTCATTATTACCACATGCATCTATGACAGTGTTTCCGCCATTCCTATGGGTACTATAATAGTATTTTTAAAAGTATATTTGTCCTTTTACTAGTGAACCTGGTGGAAACCTTATCTATTCTGATGCATTGTCTTTTAATAGGGCCCATTATATTGGGAGATGGTATAGCCTGATGGTTAAGTGTGCAGGTGTGGGGTTTCACAGACCTAGCTCTGCGTCTTACTGTATTGGTCTTGAGCATGTTTCTGAAACTGTGCCTTAGTTTACTGACTCTAAAATGGGGATAAATAATTTTTAACTGACAAGGTCACTGAAAGAACTCAAGCATTGTATATAATTAATATTGAACACAATGCCAGGCACTAAGTAAATATTCAATACATGGTAGCCATGATTTCTCTTACTTTTGTTTCTCATATTCCAGACCAACGTAACCAATGTATATGAGGCTTCTGCATGTCAATGTTCTCCCCAGCACCCCTGCTCATCCTTCAGAAGTTAACTCAAATACCACTTTCTCAGGATGTTTTTTCCTGACACTCCAGACGAATCTCACACACTCCGCTCCTTTCTATCATAACATGCCTCTCTGGTTGTAACCACATGTCTTCGTGTGGGATTTTTTTTAAGTTAACGTTGGCCTCCTTTGCCAGACAGTAAGTTCCATGAGAGCAGCAACCATGTCTGTTTCTGTTCACTCTTGCATCCCCCCTTACTGTATGCTTGGCACGTAGGACACAGCCAATAAATGTAAGCTATTATTATTATGCTTATTATTCGGGGTTTTGCTGGACCAGAAGACATCAAATCCAAGCCCCTTCCTGTACAGGGGTGAAAACTGAGGCCCAGGGAGGTGAGGTGGCTTTTCCAAATGTAACCACTCTATTGCAGTCAGTACAACAATGCTGGGTGGTGACAGAGTCCTGTGCTTGGACCTTATCAGGTACACAAAGGCAGGAGTTCAGATCCACTTATACTGTGGGAGATGGTACTGGGGGGTAGTAATGGCTTTTTACAGTGAGGATTCTGAAGACCTTCTAGTGGGCGGCATCAGAAATCTGAAGTTAGAAGTAAAGCCCCACTGGAGAGGCCGTCACATATCAGTGGGACTCCCAGCGTGGCTCAGACAAGTGCTTGCCAAGTGTCTGTCTAGCCTCCTCTGGTGGGGTTTTGTTTTGCAGCCAGGGTGGTCTTTACTGCCTTTCCCTTGGGCTAAGCCAGCACGAAGTCCTTCTGGAGACTCAAGCCCCACAGCAGCAATGGGAGGTGAGAGGGGCTGGGCCGACAGGAAGCCCTGCTGCGATGTCTGGGTAAGGCAGAAATGGCCCTTGTACCTTGGCCCTCTTGAGGCTTGACGGGCCTGCTTGGCCGTGACCACGGCGCTGAGGGGAAGCCTGTCTGACTGGAGAAATCTCAGGCTCACAGGGTCCAGTAGGCGTCGATGAGGGTCCGAAGGAGGAAGATGGCCACCGACAGCAGCATGTTCTTCCGGTTCTCCTGCCGAAGCAGCTGCAGCTCCTTCTCATAGTCGGAGGCTTTGTTCATCAGGCTGCTTTTCTCCTTCTCCAGAGACCTCCTGGCCTCTGAGCCCAGCTCCGCCCCATAGAGCCTGGAGTTCACAGCCTCCAGGTCCCTCCGACGTGACAGCTTCTCCTCCAGCCCATCGATCTCTAGAGCGATACCCAGATTCTCCAGCTTCCTTTTTTTTTTTTTTTTTTTTTGCGGTACGCGAGCCTCTCACTGCTGTGGCCTCTCCCGTTGCGGAGCACAGGCTCCGGACGCGCAGGCTCAGCGGCCATGGCTCACGGGCCCAGCCGCTCCGCGGCATGTGGGATCTTCCCGGACTGGGACACGAACCCGTGTCCCCTGCATCGGCAGGCGGACTCTCAACCACTGTGCCACCAGGGAGGCCCTCCAGCTTCTTTTTAGTCATGTTACTTGCCGGGTTCCCGGAGTCATTACTGGACGCTCTCTGGTGGTTTATATTGGGTCGCGCACATGTGCAGTGGCTCTCACTCCAGGGTGCCTGGATGGAGCTGTTTGGCCTCTGCCACCGAATTGTTCCAATTCTAGAGCACTGGTATTTGGTTTTAGAATGCGCTGTGTGGTGGCCAAGCCAAGATTAGTTGCATCCCCTGACTCCTGGTCAGTGGCTTTCTTTATCCACTACATCAGTCTGACCCTTTTAACAACAATGTGCCCAATATGGGGGCAAACCCATGACCCGAAGATTAAGTGTCTCAGGCCCTACAAGCGAGCCCGGCAGGCGGCACAGGCAGGAGCGCTTCCTTCCTTTTCCTGCCCCCTGCCTGCCCAAACACACACTTTTAACACATCAGTTTCTCTTTACTCTTTCACATACTTGACAAAGTCCGGCTAGGACTCCCGTCTCCTCTCCATCTGCAGCGATCTACTTTGCCTGTTTTCTTCTGAAGTGTAAACCACCATTTCCTAAATCAGCAGATGCTGTTTATTGAGCACCCCAGGGACCATGGCTGTGAACTTGATCCTGGACCATGTAATGGTCCCATCTTGGGTGGGATCTTCATCACCTAAAAATACTTGAGCAAGTATATAAATATCCATGGCCATGAGCTCTGGGAGGCTACAAGAGCCGCATTCCTGTGCCAGCACAGATTGGAAACATCATCCACTTCGGTGTCAGCACTCTGACACATTGATGGCATTCACGCAAGTCTGGACAGTTTATCTTGCAGGAGACCAAATGTGGCACATGTGTGAAAATATCCATGTTTCTAGAGAAATGAAATCAAACACGGTGGAGTGGGTTCACTTAGTTCTGTAGTAGGAGGCTCCCTCCAAATTCATCCAACTTTCCATGACCTCTTTAAGTGGATGAGGGTTTCCTGAGTTAGGGTGCATTAACTCTTTACAATTCTGTGCAAAATTTTGTACGTGAGGGCACATGTGTATATTTCTGGAGAGAGGGGCCAGCACCCTTCATCTGATTTTTAATGGAGCCAATGTCACAAAAAGGTAAGAATCATTGAACTAGACCAGAGTTAGTCAGCATACCATTTGACCAGTTACCGTCCCAAGCCCTATTTATTCCTACGGATAGGGTACAACATTGTGCAAGCAGGGCTGCATTGAAAAATCACTCCCCTGGAAGAAAATGAAGAGACACCTGAATGCTGTAATATTTTTTATTCTTATATTCTAAAACCATTCGTTTTATTTCTGAGATGAAAGAGATACTAATTCATTTATTTATTCCTTCATTCTGAACTAGGGAGTCAGTCCAGTCTTTACAACTACCAGTGTTTTCACATGAGGTCTTTAAGAGGTAGACTTAACTTTGTCCCAGCTACTATTTCTCAGTTTAGACTGAGCCAATGTTGGAGACCTCTTTTCCCCTCTGGCAGCTGCTCTGACTTCTCGGTCCTGTAAATCCCACTCTTGGCTTTGCCCCATTCTCCTATTGTGTTTGGCACTTCTGAGACCCATTCACTGGCTGGCCCTTTAACAGTTGGCTCTGCCCTTGGGTGAAGCTCACCCTCTTTCCTTGATGTTGTAGTTGTTTAAATCAAAACGATACATGATTTTCTAGATTGAATACAATGAAAGAAGACCCACACTGAATTAAAAATGAATTCATAATACTCTGAGAGTTAAGACAAACACAAGTCTCCCATTCTGCTCTTCTCCACTCCTGACTCCCATTCTTTGGAGGCCATAATCCTTAACGTTTTTATTGGCCTCTGCTGTTTCCCTTTATATTTCTAAAATAGCTTATCTATATTGATGTTTTGAATATTAAAAATTTTGATATTATTTTGTGATTTTGTAAAATGGAAAAAGATTTAGCTCCTTTATACACTCTTCCTCTACCAATACTTCTTTTTCCTCCCATCCTCCCAATATTTTGTGACATAATTTTTAGTTAAAGGTATAGTCACAAAATAAAATTTGAAGCTAAAAAAATAGAACTTTTATTATTATGACATGCATATATATGTATATGTATTTACAACTGAATCATGTAGTGTTCTATGATTACATTTCTTTTCCTGCCTAGCTTTTTGTTTTTTCTGCAGTTAGTGATTTCCTTGGTTTTTTATTTGCTTCCATGTAATTCTCACTACTTCATTCTTATTCCCTCAGCCAAAAATTTTGGATAATGATGTTTCTTCCCCCCCCCCCCCAACTTTGTTTTCCTGCTCTAGTTTAGAGTAATTGCTTTCTTCAATATCAACCTTTAGTTCTCTCCTGTACTGGATCCTCTTTTTCTTGGATATCAAATCTCCTTCTTTGTTGAATTTCACCTTAGTTTTGAAGGACAGGGGTGCAAGGATTCTTCAGTATACGCAAATCAATCAATGTGATACACCATATTAACAAATTGAAGAATAAAAAGAACCAGCTTTTAGTTTCATTGATTTTTGCTATTGTTTTCTTTGTTTCTATTTCATTAATTTCTGCTCTGATTTTGATGATTTGTTTCCTTCTATTAACTTTGGGTTTTGTTTGTTCTTTTTCTCTAATTGCTTTAGGTGTAAGGTTAGGTTGTTTATTTGAGATTTTTCTTGTTTCTTGAGGTGGGATTGAATTGCTCTAATCTTCCCTCTTAGGACTGCTTTTGCTGCACTCCATAGGTTTTGGGTCATCGTGTTTTCGTTGTCATTTGTTTGTATATAATTTTTGATTTCATCTTTGATTTCTTCAGTGATCTCTTGGCTATTTAGTAGCATATTGTTTAGCCTCTATGTGTTTGTGTTTTTTTTACTGTTTTTTTTCCCTGTAATTGATTTCTAATCTCACAGTGTTGTGGTCAGAAAAGATGCTTGATATGATTTCAATTTTCTCCTGCTGAGAGAGGAGAAATTTACTGAAACTTCATTTGTGACCCAAGATATGATCTATCCTGGAGAATGTTCTGTGTGCACTTGAGAAGAAAGTGTATTCTGCTGCTTTGGGATGGAATGTCCTATAAATGTCAATTAAGTCTATCTGGTCTATTGTGTCATTTAAAGCTTGTGTTTCCTTATTTATTTTCTGTCTGGATGATCTGTCCATTGGTGTAAGTGAGGTGTTAAAGTCCCCCGCTATTGTGTTACTGTCAATTCTTCTTTCATGACTGTTAGCATTTGCCTTATGTATTGAGGTGCTCCTATGTTGCGTTCATAAATATTTATAATTGTTATGTCTTCTTGGATGGATCCCTTGATCATTATGTAGTGTCCTTCCTTGTCTCTGTGACAGTCTTTATTTTAAAGTCTAGTTTATCTGATATGAGTATTGCTACTCCAGCTTTCTTTTGATTTCCATTTGCATGGAATATCTTTTTCCATCCCCTCACTTTGCCTGTATGTGTCCCTAGGTCTGAAGTGGGTCTCTCGCAGGCAGCGTATATATAGGTCTTGTTTTTGTATCCGTTTGGCCAGTCTGTGTCTTTTGGTTGGAGCATATAATCTGTTTACATTTAAGGTAATTATCGATATGTATGTTCCTATTACCATTTTCTTTATTGTTTTGGGTTTGTTTTTGTAGGTCTTTTTCTTCTCTTGTGTTTCCCGCCTAGAGAAGTTCCTTTAGCATTTGCCGTAAAGCTGATTTGGTGACGCTGAATTCTCTTAGCTTTTGCTTATCTGTAAAGCTTTTGATTTCTCCATTGAATCTGAATGAGATCCTTGCTGGGTAGAGTAATCTTGGTTGTAGGTTTCCCCCTTTCATTACTTTGAATATATCCTGCCACTCCCTTCTGGCCTGCAGAGTTTCTGCTGAAAAGTCAGCTGAAAACCTTATGGGGATTCCCTTGTATGTTACTTTTTGCTTTTCCCTTGCTGCTTTTAATATTTTTTCTTTGAGTTTAATTTTTCTTAGTTTGATTAATATGTGTCTCGGAGTGTTTCTCCTTGGGTTCCCCCATTTTTTCAACTCTTCCAACTTCTTTTATTTTCTGTGATTGCCACAACTTTATCTTCCAACCTGTCTATTGAATTTTTGATATCATATTTTTAATTTACAAGACCTCTTTTTTGTTCTCTTTTTAAAAAATAACACACTGACCTTGTTTCCTGGATACAATAGCTTCTTTTCCTGAGTGTACTCTTCCATCAGTTCTAGAATATACTTCGTTCACATTTTAACTTATCTAAAGTTGAGATTCATTTTATAATTGGTGGGCTGTCATAATGTTTTCTTTCTAAGGGCACATGTAATACAGGTGCTTCATATAATTGCAGATATTTCATCTTTGTTGAGATTTTTTTAAAGTTTTCTTTTACTTCCTGCTTGCCTATTTCTTTCAAATTCCTTTCTAAAAATATTCATTTTGAATTCTTTCTCTTTCATATTATAAGCTTTTCTTAAACTGTTGGTAATCCTTATCTAAGTTCTGTGTGCATGGGAACTTGTCTAGTGGTGGACTTTATTGTAGGGTAATAACATGTCAAGTTGGCTTTTTCAAAGGGTTATCCCAAATATGATTATGTGAGGGTTGTTTCTCTTAGGCTGGTCAGTTTCAATAAATAATTCTCCTCCAAATAACTTCTTGAGAGTCATAAGCCTGCCCTACATTCTGGGAGCCTAGGAAGGGGGGACTCTCACCTTTAGGATTGAGGACTTTTCACCTACACCTCAATTTTTAGTATTATGCTTCACCCAATCTCCAGCTGTGCCTTGTACCCTCCCAGTCGGATCTTTGTGTCAACATATTCAGACAATAAATCTCCTGTCTTCTGCCTGGGTAGGAAGGGACAGTTTCTTCTCTGTTTAAGGCTTGGGGGTGGGAGATCTGACATTTAAGTGCTTCTTGTACAGATTTTCAACTAATCCCAGTATTTCCAACCCCACTGCATCCCTACCTCCAGAGGTAACTAGTGTCTCCAGGTTGGAGCCTCTGGACTGGAGTTCTTTGCTTGTTGGAATTCCCTGTCACGCTCCCATGCACACTTGGATTTAGGTTTCTCGGGTCTATTGAGTCACTTACCCCTTTCCAACTTCCAAAATTTTTTTGACTTTCCTCATCTACTATTTCCTTCCTGTACGCTTTCAACTTGTAAATTTACATCTTAAAAATTTCATTGTCATTTTAGTGGGGATTTTGCAGGGAATGTATGTTTCAATGGTTGTGACTTACTGAAGTCTCTCAGTACCAGGCAAGTATGCAGTGATGGTGGTGCCATCTTTATTTTTTGGGGGTGGTGGTGGTTGTGGTAATCTAGTTATATTCAAAGCAAAGAAGGAAGAGGAAAAGAGAGACAGAGTGTGTGTTTGAGAGAGGGGGTCAGTGTATTTCTTTTAGTCCAGAATGCCCTTGCTCCTTTAGAAATTCCCACTTGGTTACAGCTTCTCTTCTAGTGGCTACTTAATCTTGACTTATTAGCTCAGTGCTTTCTTTCTTACTCTCACAGATATGCCTGCCCTCTGTGATTCTTCAAAAGCAGTTGTACAGAAGCAACACACATTAACAATAATATATACTCACTAAGAAAAGGCTTGTTCTTTTACAGGTTTGTCGTACTAGTGTATGAAGACTTTATTTTACTCTATGTCCAGGGCTAAACTGTTTCTTCTAATACAGCTCTTATGCCAGTGTCATTTGAAAAAGGAACACATATAGGAATATCATCTAGGAATCCTGTTGCCAGTGTAAGTAGAAGTTTAGGTTTTAACGTGGATTTTTTAAAAAGCTAAGTTTTAAGGTTAAAAAATAGAATATTTACATAAAAATAATGGGACCTGTTTGTGTCCTGTTGGGTTATTTGTAATTTATCACAATGCAGTGGTAGCAATTTTGCACCCTTTCTAGAATCTCTTAGGACTCTCTTATTGTACAACAAAATACTTCAGAAAAAAGTGAAAACATTGGAAGACATAAACTTGTATAGAGGGTTCCAACATGGGACTCAGTCACCTTCCAGTGCAACCTTGGGTAGTAGAGACCATCTCCTCTGAAGAGGATCTGTTCCCTAGTAATCTCCAATGTTGCAGACAGCATTATTCTAGAACCAAAGGCAATCCAGCTGGGAAAGGAGCTGTAGGAGAGAAGGCAGCACTCCTGACCCTGGACTTGGGCTGAGAAGGCCATTGGCTGGGTCACTTTACTTCTTAGGGCTTCCTCTGTTGTAAAACCAGAGATCGGGGCCACCAGCTCAAGGGGCTTTCCCATTCCCAGGTTTCTGTTATTATATGTTGAAAGTGTTTTTCTAACTTTAGTCTTAATTTAGATGTTGTTATTTCATTGTCAATATCTGGATATGGAATTTACTTACCCTTTATTGAAAAATCACAATGTAACAATCATCACAACCCACCCACCTGCATTTTAGGAGAATTTTATTCCAGTAAAGTATTCTGCTGCTTATAACGTTATATCATAAAAGTCTCTTGGAAATTTTCATTACTCCAGCTTTAAAATACAAAGGACCAACTTTTCTTCAGCTCCAGACTGGTCACCGTTCTGCAGCCTGAAACCCTTTGTATACACAAAACTCATCTTTGTGTACACAAACTAAGTAATTGCAATGTTCTGCGTCCAGTTTGCATTTGCAGGGATCCAGCTGCAAGTGTTGTTTTGCAAACACAAAATTAGAGCCTGGTTTTTAAGAGTGGTTTAGATGCATTTTTTAAAAAAGTATTTCTCCAGTTAATCTCAGCGATGGCTTTTTGATGTCGTTGTTAAAGAAAAGTGTTTTAGTTATAGAGAATGTGCAGAGTCCATTTTTTTAATGAAATAATGCTGCATCCTTGGTACTCTGGCTTTCAAATTCAGTTTCATACTTCTTAATGCGACCTCTGTTCTTGACTTGGGGTAGAATTTGGTAAATGCTGTTTTTATTTCTAACCAGGTATTCTGAGCAGGAGGTGATTTTATAACCTTGGATATTTGCTCATTTGAGGTTAGCAGGCCACCCATAGCTTGTTTTTTCTCCTTATTTAAAAGTTGAAAATTTAACTAATTAAACAAATATTCCGGCAGTGTCTGATGCACAGCAGAATTGTTAGGGAGATGGGATGTGTATTGGGCCATCCCTCCCTCCCAGGTTTCCCTCTGACACTCAAAAATGAAATGGGAGCCTGGAGCCTGCAGCTTATCTAGCCACAGTATTTGAAAAGAGACAAGGTTTAATAAATCATTGTTTAGATAGGCCAGGCATTACATTTTGGAAAGTCCAAAATGTTGAAAAACAACACTCTCATTTCCTTCAATGAGGGGAAGGCCCCAGTAAAGCTGTCTAATCCAGCTTGTGTTTTGACACTGGTTTTCCACAGATGCAGTGTGGGAGGTGTTATCAGTTGAGAAGTTATCAGCTCGTCAGTGAAATCTTGGCCGGGCACTTCCCCCCTTATTGTCTTATATAATATCATTTAATTGGAACTGGATACTCTTTTTTTTTTGGCGGTACGCGGGCCTCTCGCTGCTGTGGCCTCTCCTGCTGCGGAGCACAGGCTCCGGACGCGCAGGCTCAGCGGCCATGGCTCACGGGCCCAGCCGCTCCGCAGCATGTGGGATCTTCCCGGACCGGGGCACGAACCCGCGCCCCCTGCATCAGCAGGCGGACTCTCAACCACTGCGCCACCAGGGAAGCCCGGAACTGGATACTCTTACTGAAAATTTTCAGTTAGCTCTTCAGTAAAACCAATGAAAGAGAAAAAAAAAATGCAGCGGACGCAAGCAGTACTTGCCCCACTTCTGGTGAGGGTGTGCACAGGCAGCCTTTTGTGTCTGCCAGAGCTGCATCAGAATAGGAGAATACCCCCAACACCACCCTGCCCTGTGCCCTCACCCCCTTTCTTTAAAGTCAGCCAGGGAATAATTTGTCCAAATGAAAAGGCCCTTTCCGGCACTGGAGGGCTTTGCTAATTGTATTTGAAAGAATCAAAGCAAACCACAAGTTGGCTTTTAACAAGAGAAAAGTAATGTGTTCACATACCAACATATTAATAAGATTAGTTTTATTAGGAAGATGTAATCAGGCGGAATAAGGACTGCAAGAGGAATGGCTTTTTAAAAGCCATTCTTTTATTTTCTAGCTAAAGAAATACCAGTCGGCTTTCAAAACACATTTAAAGAAAGATGTACCGAAATCTAAAAAAATACATCAATTTCACTTACTTGACATAAAAGGGAAAAATGTTTTAAAATTGTTTATTTCTGTAACTTATAAATAGCTTTAGTTGTGCTAAATTAGAATAGTAAAACAACTTGGGAATCTCCTGGCTAAAGTATTTTTGTTTGATTGTAAATAAGTATCCATTTGCTTGTGATTTCTACATATTGGCAGGTGTGGATTTATTAATTGCAAAAATGCTGTTGAACTGGTGTAAGTGGAAAATCTTCAAGGAGGATCCACAGCACCCCACTTAGAAATGATTTTTCCAAGCAGTAGACTTCATTTTGACCTTTCAAAAGACAATCACTGCATTTTTTTCCCATTATATGCAGTGATGTAGTTTCAGTTAGAAAGATATTTTGCAATAATGGTGACAATGTACTCAAATGCGCATGACGAAAATAGCAATGCAGTGTGGAAATAAGTTTCACAATCCAAAAGCCAAGCTATTTTCCTTTGTTTTTCTTCCTGTATCGTCACTGAATGGAGTAGAAGGGCGTTTCACGCATTTGGCCAAACTCTTTACAGCAGAAGCACACATTCTTTCTAGAAGAGTCAGGTCACTTAAAATATGGACTAGAGATGCATTACCAGTTCAGCTTGCAGAAAGAACATACATCAGCTCGAACAATTATACCCATTAGCGTAAGTGAAGAAGCATGGGGCAAAACTGGAGAGGCTGAAAGCTCAGAGTTCTTTTTTCTGCCTTTCTCCTTCCTTCCAACATCTCTGTGCTCTGGGGGCCTCAGCATCCTTCTTTCTCCACTTGGTGAGGAACTCATTTCCACAAAGATATTGGGGGTTCAGTAGATTAGCTTTACCAGGATATTTCATTTAAATGGAAAAGGAAGACAACATAAGTAAACCTAAAGGTGATACTTTTCTGTTCCGTGGAGGAGATGAGTGAGTCTTTCAAATGCCAGGCTTTAGTCTTTCTGCCAGAGAGCTCTGCTCAGGAAACATTTATTTAGTTGGGCCACCCTGTGGCTAGAGCAGCGTGGTACTTTCTAAACTTACGTGAAGCTTTGCATTTTACTAATAGAGCAGCAGCAAAATGGCTGCATTTCCCATAATTTGACAGGAACCAGAAAGGAGTGCCCATGTGTTCAGCCTTCCAGCTTGGAAGAGGGGAGGGAGGCCGATGGGCCCCGTCGGCTTCGTTGGCCGCTGCACTAACAGAGGACTCTTGGTGTTTGATGCTGACTGCAGCCACAGTTTTGAAAGTCCGTGGGCAGAGTTGGGTTCATAAGGCCTGGTCATTGATGCTTCTGTCCGTGTGACTGGATATGGCGGAGGAGCCCAAGGTAGTGGTTCAGTAAATGTTAATTGATAGGCATTAAAACAATCGGCGACCCGGGGGCATGCCACCTTGTGTGCCGAAGACGTTAATCTGTAAAATGGAGAAAACCGCACCAGGCTGCTCTTGGAAGTTATGAAGAATGATTGTAAAGGGGTTTTCGAAGCTTAAGCGCTTTGACTGATAGTGTCCGAAGAAAACAGCCCCAGCTGCAGAGAGCAGAGCATCTCCGTGGCCCTGTGAGCAATGTGCAGCAGCAGTGTCAAATGGCATCCTTTCTGGGGTCCAGCCAATTGTTAAAAGGGAGGAACTAGAATAATATATTGCTGGGGGCTCAACCCCTTCCTGGTTATGAAATTCGAAAGTGACTTAAGCTGTAGGAAATTATTTTGGATTAGTCTTTATCATCTGATTTCCCCCCTGGAGAGAACTTGCTTCATTTTATAAGGTTCTAAAAATCTTTTTCTTTTTCTTTTTTTAAAACAAGAGGCATCAGCCACCGTGTCCCTCTCTCTTCTTTTTTTAAAAAAATTTCTTTATTTATTTTTGGCTGCGTGGGGTCTTCGTTGCCGTGCGCGGGCTTTCTCTAGTTGCGGCGAGCGGGGGCTACTCTTCATTGCGCGGGCTTCTCATCGCGGTGGCTTCTCTTGTTGCGGAACACGGGCTCTAGGCGCACAGCCTTCAGTAGTTGTGGCACACGGGCTCAGTAGTTGTGGTTCACGGGCTCTAGAGCGCAGGCTCAGTAGTTGTGGCGCACGGGCTTCGTTGCTGTGAGGCATGTGGGATCTTCCCGGACCAGGGATCGAACCCATGTCCCCTGCATTGGCAGGCGGATTCTTAACCACTACGCCACCAGGGAAGTCCTGGTTCTAAAAATCTTGCTCCCACAGACTGTGGTTTACAGATAGGGAGGAGGTGAGCAGAGAATTTGTGTGTGTATAATGAACAATTTAACAATTGGCCTAAATTTGGGGACCTGTATTATTCCCTTTACCGTTCTCTCTATGTGGGATAATTACTAAATCACTGAAGTCAGCCAGCTTTGTTTTTACCCTATCCTAAAGATCTTAAAGAGATTTCATTTATTAGTAAATAGTCCTGCATCGGATCGGCACTCTAATTTGCCCATCGTTGCTCTACAAACTACATTCATTTCAATTGGGGGCCATTTTCTCTTTTCGTAACTCAGCAGTGACTGAAATATACTCAGCAGTACATTTATGGTAGCCCTGTGTCTAAGAATTTCTTGGGTAGAACAGATTTCTTGGGTAGAACAGATTTCAGATTTCAGATACAGCACATATGCCCTCTAGATGCACATGCGTTTTTGTTGGTCATTTGACCCTATGTATCACCAGGCATACAGTTAAGCCTGCAGACGGTTGTTCATTGAACCTGTATGCCCGCCATTGCACACTTACTGAGCGCCTCCTTCAGGCAAGGCATTGTGTCTTGTGAGGACAATTCATCACTTGTGCGGGTGGCTGTTGAAGGATGGGTAAGAAGAGGTGGGTGCAGAAGAGCCTCCTCAGAGAGGCTAATATAGGGAATCCCAGCTTAGAAGAAGGAGGCAGTAGACACGTTTAGGGAATAGTGAGCAAAATCACCTGCCTTGAATGAGGGGATTTTCGTAGAGGAGGAGTTTGGAAAGGTCTCTCTTTTTTGAAATTTGCTCCTCCCTTGGCTGCCAAGACACCACCGTGTCTAAGTTCTCTGCCTACATTGTAGACTTTCCTGGTCTCCTTTCATGACTCCCCTTTTCCACTTGCTCCACAAATATTAGTGTTTCCCAGATTCTTTCCTTGGCCGTTTTTCTTCTCTAAACACTTTCTGGGCAGCACATCCACTCGCCTGGGTGGGATGTTCATCGTGATGTGGATAACACTTAAATTTCTATCTCCAACTCCAGCCTGTCTTTGAGTGGCAGACCCCGAGTTCCAATTGGCCCATTGGCACCTCTGCCTGAATAACACTGTGTCTACCTGCCTCATCCTTTCATTCAGAACTGCTCCATTCTGAGCTCTGCTGGACCAAGCCTAGAGGGGGAGTCAAGGAGGCTGGAGCTCCGAGTTCAAAGAACTTATTCTGCATGCAGAAGAAAGTAGAAAGTAGGAGACTGTAGTCAAAAAGAGATTTGCAAGTATTTTGAAAGTAGAGCAGTTCTGGGTGATGATAAGATCTTTGCTACTCAAAGGGTGGTCTATGGACCAGTGGCACCAGCATCATCTGGGAGACTGTGGAAATGAGGAGGTGTAGTGCTCTATCCCTCAGACCTGCTGAATCAGAACCTGCATTTGAACAAGATTTGCCAGTGAACTGTGTGCACAGTTCTGAGAAGCTTTGGCCTAGGGTATATGCATGAGAGTGAATTGATGAAGTTCAGTGGAGATGAAGTGTTCAATGTTCAATGAATGGATAATGCACAGGGAGATTGAAATGGTTCAGTACGAGTGCAATAATGTGGGTGGAGAGGAAGAATGTGAGCTGACTGCCAACCTCCTTAATGCATTCATTATGCCCTGGGAGTGAGGGAGGGTCCTTGCGTCAGACGACAGTGATATTTGACATAGGATTATTGACGTCTTAGTTCTTTGAGAACAGAGCCTCTGATTAGGATTTTTCCCCTTTAAGTTCTGTGCCTCAGCTCTTAAAAAAGATATAGCAGATCCTTAAATAATGATGAATTGACTTTACAAGCAGTGGGCTTAAACAGATTAGGCCTTTTGGTCAATTTACATTGTTTTAAAGGGAACCTGGAGCTAACTTAAACAATCTGGTATCCAATATCACCTTTTCTCCCCCCTCCTTTGATTATACTTTCCTGACAGGTAATTCAAAATGTGTTTGCTAGGGCAAACTTCTTCGTTCTTCTTTTCTCTCTCTTGATGTGCATATAACATCTTGGAAATCTTATACGTGTTAGAGAACTCATATTGATGCTCTAGCCTTGGGTGTGAGTTTGGTCTTTAAGGAGGTGCCTTGCTTGATAGACAAATCAACACTGATGATGCAGGTACTGATTTGGCCAGGAGATTTGAGTTCCAGTCGCAGCTCTGTTCTTACTATCTGTGCAACGTTGAGTGAATCAGGCAACTATTACAGGCTTCAGCTTCTCGTTTACACGACATGCTGGTTGGACTATATGAGCCGTAAATTCCCTTCGAGCTGTAAACTTGTGATTCTGTAATTCTTTTAGGCTGTTAAGAATGCCTGTGAGGTTAACGCGATGCAGCTCCCTAAGATGTGTACCCAAGGGTCTCTCCTGTATTGTGGCCAATATATTTATGAAGCTCAGTGTCATTCTATCCATGATTCAAAATCATGATACATCTGCATCTAGAGTACTCTGCATAGTTCTGGTAACTTTCTTAAGAGAAACGAGTCTCCTCACGTTAGTAGAATATGTTAGCCCTAAATGTTTTTAAAAAGAAATAGAGTATCTTTTAATTGCCCAAGGGAGTGAAACAATTTTCTTACGAAATAGACTTAAAAAGATCCATCTCTTTGAAATGTTGCACCATCCAACCTTGTGAAGACCGTGGGGCATTTCTTGAAATCTGAAGACTTAACTGAATTCTCAAGCAGTAGACCTGAAGGGATACTTTCAGGATAATGACAAGGAATGACTATTTTTCCTGGTAGTTAGTAAGCATATGAAACTCATTACTTGCATATTTTCCAAAGGCTGTCTTAACATGGGTTCCAGAATGATTTAGATCAGTTCATTATGCTGGATCCCAAATGTGATTCAGAGTGTGTTGATCTTTTGGTGTGAGGCCCTATTCTTTAAAGTTGATATTGGCGATATACAAATACCTTTAAAGACTTATTCATTTAAAAATTAAAAATGAATTTAGTTCAGTGATAGAAAACAGAACTGGACTGGACAAAACATGAATGTTGACCTTATGATTATGTATTTTCATATGTTCTTATAGAAGCTACTGTGGAAAGTTTTCCACAATTTTCCGGACTTGGGATATTCATTTAGGGAATTAAGAAAATGTTTATTATGGGAAATTTTAAATACATACAGAAATGGAGAGCACAGTATGTGAAACTCTGTGTCCTCACCACTCAGCTTCAATAATTAACCAAGTCAGTCTAATTTCATCTCTAACGTTTTTCCCACCCTTACCCCTCGGCGCCAGTAATTCTGAAGCAAATCTAAGGCATCCTCGTTTCATCTTAAGCATTTTAATATGTATCTCAAAGATAAGTTTATTATTTTATTTAATAAAATTTATACACAATGAAATCCATAGCTCTTGATTGTGCTATTTGATCACCTCCGATAAACGTGTATGTCCATGCAACTACGACTCCTGTTAAGATATAGGAGATTTGCAGGACCACATGCAGTTTCCTCATGTCCCTTTCCAATCAGTTTCTACCCCCATAAGCAACCACCCTCCTCCCTCCACATCTTTAATGAGCTATAGTTGACAAATGAATTCACATAAATTGAAGGTGTACGACATAGTGATTTGCTATGTGTGTACATTGTGAAGTGATTACCACAATACGGTTAGTTAACACACCATGACCTCGTATAGTTACCTTTTCTATTTTTATTTTCTGGTGGTGAGAACATTTTAAGATTTACTCTCTTAGTAAATTACATGTATACAATACAGTATTGTTAACAGTAGTCACCATGCTGTACATCAGAGCCCCAGAACTTATTCATCTTATAACCGAAAGTTTTTACCCTTTTACCAACATCTCCCCGTTTCTCCCACTCTCCAGCCTCTGGCAACCACCGTTCAACTCTCTTTTTCTATGAATCTGACTTTTTTAGATTCCACACAGGTGAGATCATATAGCATTGTCTTTCTCTGTATGGCTTATTTTACTTAGCATAACGCCCTCCAGATTGTCACAAATGGCAGGATTTCCATATTTTTTTATGACCAAATTCTGTGTGTGTCTCTCTCTCACACATTTTCTTTAATCGTTCATCTGCCAGTGGACACAGTTGTTTCCATAGCTTGGCTATTGTGAAAAATGATGCCATGAACAGAGTGCAGTATCTCTTCCAGACACTGACTTCCGTTCCTTCAGATATATACCCAGAAGTGGGATTAATAGGATTAATAGGCCTTTTTATTCACAGATGGGTCAGAAATCCTGATTCACTTGATCTGAGCTGCTGGTTTAAATATCTGCTTAACAGTTAGTGTGTTGCCTCATGTCCCCTCTCCTCTTTTCTTCTTCCATCTTCTGCCCTCTCATTCTGTCTCTAGGTGAGGGTTCTGTCCCTCCCTCATCTTCCAGTACATTGTTAGTCTTCTCTTTTATAGACCCTCGCTGGTCTTTCTAGCCTACGTGCTCAATTTGTAGAACTCCTCAACTATCAGCCGGTTAGAAGCAGAAACCAGAGCACAAAACTGTTTTACAACCTTAGCTGGCTGAACATATGTGCCAGTTGGATAGATGTCATAACTAGGCAAGCCTGGTTTGGACCCCTACTTAAGAACTTGCCCACCCAACATCTTCTGCAGTTTTGACCCCATCCACCGACAAAGATCTCTCGTTTCTGTTTAGGGTGTTAGTCAGAGTGTCTCTTATAGGATAATAACAGTGTCCATCTATGAAGGTTTTGTAAGGACTAAACACAGTAGAACTTAAATTCTATTAAGTTCACCTCCTAGAATATAGGAGATGCTTAGTATCATAGTTAATACCTGGAAGTAAAGAGAACTGCTTGACTTCGTTCAATCTAGCATTTTGTAAACCTGTTTAACCACGATAGTGCTATTTCTAGAGCCATCTGTTAACATGTTAAGGAATGCTGCTGCTGTATGGAATCTAGCTTCGGAAACTCGGAATTAAGAATTGAACAAAATTAAGCTCCTGACTGTTCACAATGAGTGAATAAACCAGAGCTGCTTGAACTGGGAGTCGGGCTTCTGGATCTTAACTCAGTCCTCACCACACCTTGAAACTGCTTGAATAAGAAGGAGAGGTTTCATTTTAAGACACAAGACAGAAGTGAAAAAAAAAGTCATCCTTATACAAAGCCTAGATTTTTGCTTCTCTCTTCCTTGTAATCACATCTCCAGGTGACTCAAGAAATTTAAGGAAAGCTATCTCAAGTTCTCAGGATCAGCTTTCAAGGATGTCATCAAGGTGGATAAAGTAGAGTCTACATGCTTCTTCTGATTTTGGCCTTTCAGGAGTGAGGCCAGAACTTGTCCCCCTGTGTCCCCCGTCTCCATCTCACTCTGGCTTGGTCACCCCACTTGCAGTCTTGGGGCTGCCTCACCGTCCAGCAGAGTGGGCAGAGTACTTGCTGCCTGCCTCGGCCCTTCCCCCTTGGGTTTGGTGTGTGTGTTGACCCACCTCGACATTGTGCCCGACAGGAACATAGACCCCTGGAAAGAAGGCCAGCAAGTGTCCAGAGCAGTCTGTGGGGGTCGGGTCCCCAGGCTTTCCGGAGGCACATCTGGTCGGGCACTGGTGGGACATGAAGGCCAAGGACAGACATTGCTCACCTGATTCATCTGAAAGCCAGAGACGATTATGTCATTAGGTATGTGCATTTCTCAACTAAGCCTTCAAGAGTGATAGGTGATGAGAAGCATCCTTATATGACGTGTGTGTGGGGCACATTCAAAGGGCACATGTATCAGATGACCGAATTCCCTGTATGAGCACTGGGAGAATTTTAGAAAGTCATTCTCGTGCTTGCGCTCCACACCCACTAATTCCAGGAGCCCAGTTCCACGGAGTTCTCCTCCACCTCGTTTCTCGGGGCGGCTCTCCTGGCCGAGGTTGCCTCATGTAAGTGGATGCCGTCCACCAGCACCGCGGCACCTGCGCGCAGCCTGCACTGCCGTTCCCGTCATTAGAAGGGCAGCCGATTGCGGTAGCGTGGGAGACACCCGAGGGGTCAGAACTTGACTTAATGATCTTCCCGGGGCTGCTTTTGTTTAATGATCCATTTTGTTTTAGGTGATGAGAGAGAGAAAAAAATCTGCTTCTATTTGCAGGCAGCCACACTTTAGGCTAGGAGACCCAAGTTAGTTTCCCAGTCTAGGGCATTACTATAGGGGCAGGGCTGAGCCTGGGATGGAGACAGTCATTTGGGTGACTTAGGGCCCATCCCCACCCCAAAGAAGTCTGCCAGACGATATGGCAATTCTTCGGCCAAGCACAGGGCTGGACCCTGGCTCTCTCCCAGGTCTGCTGCCTGACTCTTGGTAAGCCACTTGCCCTTTGCATTTCCTCGGAGTTACTAGGATAAGGGTAAAAATTTACAACTGCACTTTCCTCAAGGCTAAAATAAGTCAGCAAGTGACCAAGTGTGAATTCCATGAAGGCAGGCCCAGTATAGAAGAGCAGTATAGAAGGCCTGGTATAGAAGAGGGGTGTACGCCAGTAAGAGTGAGAACCCCTCTTTTGATGTTGAAGAATTGGTGATATCACTTGATTTATGGAAGTTCCTGCTGTTGTTACTCTATATTGTAGATTTAAAATTTTATGATTCAAAAGAAAATGGAATGAAAACAGATAGGATCTTATTTTTATTGTATGGAGGTCATGTGTGCAGTGTTCATCAAATGCATAATGTCCTTTAACCTTCGGCCTCCCCATGCAGCACGGCCAGGCCACTTTCTTCTGTGTCTACCATCTCCAGTGGCCTAGGAGGGCAGGACAAGGTTCATTTTCAGGGTCTTATTACTAATAATTCAAGATGAAGCTGCCACTGTTTCTGCTGTGATAGGGAGAGGCAGGTCCTGGACCATCTCTCCTCTTATCTGCCTGCCATCAAAATGTCCTTGTCCCTGATCTCCCCTTTAACTGATGGGGACGTTAAGGGTCATGTCTTTTCAAAAGACTCTTAAGAAACACTGCCCCAAACCCTCTGCTTTCCTGATTTGCATTTGGGACCGTTGGTTTGTGGTGAGAAAGACAGAACCACCTTACGACATGCTTGAGTACATGTGAACACCACGAGTGAAGCCCTGGGAGAGCCTAGCCTTGTGCTTAACTTTGGTAGCTTTCTCTCACTAGTCTCCATCTGAGAGCTTTACAGGCTTTCTCAGGTATCCAGACGACCCTGGGAGCGAGATTACTGCCGGGTGGTCCACTATCACTTTACAAGAACAGCTGAGGCATGTAGCATTCTCTGCTGTCTTGTTTGGAGCACAGGCATTGAGGAATTCACCTATGAATTTGTCTCCCCAAAGAGAAATGAGAAAGACTCTGCTCACTGTCACAGATAAGAGCCATGTCAGGAATGGCAACTCTTTATGCTCAGTTAAAAAAGAACTAGATTTCTTTTTTTTTTTAATTGAAGGATAGCTGATGTACAATATTATATAAGTTACTGGTGTACTTATGTACTGGTGTACTTGTATAGTGGTTCATGATTTTTAAAGGTTATATGCCATTAATAGTTATTATAAAATACTGGCTATATTCCCCACATTGTACAATGTATCTTTGTAGCTTATTTTATACCTAATTGTTTGTACCTCTTAATCCCCTATTCCTATTGCTCCTCCCTCCTTCCCTCGCCCCACTGGTAGCCACTGGTTTGTTCTCTATATCTGTGAGTCCGCTTTGGAAAAGAACGAGATTTGTATTCAGCTTTTCCCATGATAGAGAATTAAGAAGAAACTACACTAACAAATAGACATGGCTGACAGGTGCTATCAGGGAGAAAGGCCAAAGGCAAAAATGGCTTTCTTTTATGTGGAATAGCTGCCACTGGCCAGCACCAGAGGACAAAATCAAGGGAACTGAGACGAAATGACGGGAGAGCATGCTTCCTTGTTCTGGGCAAACTCCCCAGAATGAGCGGAAGATGGTGAACGATTTCCATCTTGTTTGAACGACAGACACTTTGATGCACAGAGCAAATCATTATCATCCTGGAGCTGGTCCCTCACGGGGGTCGACTTCACCAGCTGCCTTGTGTGGAGTCCATCTACGCACCAGTGGGGGGCGGCGGTGCTGTTTGGTGGAGACGAAACTCCTAGGGCTCATGAACTGTATTTGTTCTCTTAACTCTGCCATCGAGCAGGGGAATGGCTGCATTTAGGAATTTAAGGAAGACTCATGGCTAATGACAGTAAGGAAGGGCTTTCCGGCTAGAAATGAGGCTTACTACTAGAACAGGTCGGTCAGAAGAGGGAACGCTGTTTTCTTCCTTTAGTAACCACTGCCTGATCTGTCAGGCAGGAGTTTGAAGTCCCAGTGTTGTTCTGGCCAGAGGCGGGGCGTGTGGGGGGTGTGGGGGTGGGGGTGGGGGGTGTGGGGGGTGGGGGGGACGGACCAGATGACCTCTTTCCTTTCAGCCTGGGGGCCAGCAGAAAGTGTTCCAAAGGCAACTTAATACTCTGGATTTATTTTTCTCCCTCATTTTTTAAAAAAATTGGCACTTCCAATTTTCAGTGTCTATAATGTGCTAATGGGCTTTCCTCCCATTAAAAAACACGTGTGGATGTGAGAATGTTCTCCTCGAGAAAAGACGGTCTCTGGGGTCTTGCTTCTGGCTTGAGGTCCTATGAGGTAGGTGTTATGAAACGTCCCCCGCAGCGGGCTGGGGTGTGAGTGAACCTCAGTGGGGGCCAGCAGCTCTCCTGCTAATTTTGGCAGGAGAGGGAGACACTCAGCCAATTTGAGAGGAAAGAAGGTAAATTTTGCGTTTCATTTGCAAACCCAGATAAAATGAGTTTTTGGACGCGGGCAGGTATTGAGAGCCTATCTATTCTCTTCTACCATTAAGCCTGCTAGGACAGAAGTAATCCAAGTTCATGTTTTTCAGCCAGATAATTATTCTTCCCATCCTGATTGTAGAGGGGGCAGCTCAGAGGGCGTATCAAGAAGGAAGGGAGCTCAAGAGCCAGACAGAGGGTGGTGCTGGGACACGTGTCCTGTGCTTTGGGTGGCCAGTGGCAGCGTGGCGGCCCAGGGTTAGGATTTTGAGAAAGAGGAGGGAGAAAGGTGGACAGGTGATGTCCAGCAGCTGGTACTTCACAGTCTAAGTAGGGGCTGTCTTAGACTCCCTCAGAACAAGGACTGTAGATGGAACAACTCTCACTTACAGAATGCAGGGAGATGGCAGGTGAGCGATGCCTTTAGGTTCTCAAAGTAAGGAGTGGATCGGACCAGGGCTTTTCAAAGGCATCTTATGTTTCCCATATTCCACGATTCTATGATGCTTCCCTCTGTAGCAGGGTGGTTTTTATACAGTTATCAAAGGGAAGATTGATCTTTTGAAAAAATCGTTTTTATTGTGGCCTGAGGATTAAGTTACACAGCTACAGTCCACTCATTAAAACTCATTAACCCATCAGCACGCTACTTTCTCAAGCCATGATGACTTCGTGGCCTAAGTGAACATTTCATATTCCTCTGGAAAATTGAATTAGCATAGCGCAATCAGCAGAAAATTATCTTTGACTAGTAGATTTTATTTCTACACCATTCTGCTTTGCCTAAAAAAATAATGACTCTGAGACTTGATGGCTAACAGTAAGAGCTAATGTCTACCATTTGCTTTCACAGTCCCAAGAGCTGTGTTAGATGTTTTACATGCACTCGTTCATTTAATCCCCAGAAGAGCTCTATGAGATGAGTAGATACTAAACTCACATTTAGTCGATAAGGATATTGAAGACTAGAGAGATCAACTAACATGTCAGGGCCAGGATTAGACTCTGGGTCTAGCAGCTAACTGAGGGGTCTCCGGTAAACCATACTCTTCTGTCCTCTGCCTCTCCCAGAGGGTCAGTGGAATTGACTAGCTTGGGCTGCACCCATCGCAGTTGGGTGGAATTAAGGACGTGACTTTGTGGAAGAGAACTGTTTGGAATATGAAAGCATGAACAAGGAGGCTTAGTTTCCATTAAGTGTAAAGTGGGTCAATAAGATATGTTGTAATAGTAATTAGATCCCTTATTTTTTGAACACTGCTATTAGGAATTAGAAGCTAAGCAGGATTCCTAGGTTTATAATTCTCTGTCTCTAGACAATAACAACAAAAACTAACAGGGAGTGCTGACTTTTACATATTTTACATCTGTTAGTTCACTTAAACATGACAGCAACCCCTTGAGATAGGCACGAATATTTTCCTCATTTTCCAGATGGGGAAAACTGAGACCCAGAGTGGTGCAAAAGCACAGCCAGGAAGTGGCAGAGCTGGGCGGCGAGCCCAGGCTCTTTAACCATTATTCTAGCCTGCCTCTCAGCACTAGGCTTTGGCAATTCTGAGATATTCGCTCCTCTGATGCAAACAGGACTTATTGTCCTTCAGGGTGGGATGAGGCCAAGAAGAACTGGACGTTGAGCCATGTCTTCTGTGAATGTTTGTGTATTTGAACCAGGTGGCTCTCTTCCTCCGGGGTCTCTTTCCACGACTGGGGCAGGAATGCCTCTCTCAATGCCTCACCGTGGTTGTCTGTGGGATGCCCAATTCACTCTGCTGCACGGAATTCCATTCTTGATGCTTTCTTCTGAAATAAGAAGGCTGGAATTTGGGGATACTCTTATACCTAATCTGTAAGCTACTAAGTGTTTCAAGATTGTATTTGCTCAGTTCATGTTCAATGAACGTTACAGTGGGTTTAAATGTGGTATCAGAACTTGCCAAATGGTGCTTATAGAAGGACACAAGGCTCTGAAGGATTAAGTGACTTCTCCAGTTTCACGTGAAGTTGTATGTTTCTGAGCGCAAGGGCTATCTTACTTGAGCCAGGACTCAACTGAGATAAACCAATGGCCTGTTTCCATTCTTGTCCTTGGAGCTTGGCAGGGACTGGAGGTAGGGAGTGGTCAGATGCCCTGGAACTACTCAGAACACAAATTGGAAAGAGAAACTGAGATGTTGATGCTGGTAGAGGAGAGGACAGAAATGCTGGGCAGGCAGGGATGGCAGCATCCATTTCTCTTTGCCCCCTTTGCGCTCTACTAGGAGTTCGGTAGTATTTGAATATGAATGAATGGATCCCTACTGTTTTTTTAGCCATGCTCCACATTCAGAGCATGGAGATCACAGGGGCTGGTGAAGATGGAGAAGACCTCAGGGGGAAGGTTGGACTCTAGTTGGCTTGAGGTAGAGAGCAGATGTGGGAAGAAGGAGGGCACGTGTGCAGAGGCATCTATGGGCAAAGGCTGATGCACCTGGAATACTTAACCTGGCCCACAGGTACAATGTTCTTGACTTCTGTAATATCTTGTCTGCTCTCCAAACTCCCAAACAGGGGAAGGGTTTTCCTGACTAAGCCAGTGCCAGGAAAATTGTGGCATGAGTCTTGTTAGCTACTCTTTTGCACACCTCTGCCATCGCTTACGGGCCTCGAGTCTAACTTGTTAACCACTTGGATTTGCCCACATTATTCCCGAATGTGAGTCATTTGTTGTCTGGGCTCACCCAGCTGGGCTTTCCTTTCCAGGTTAACATGTTTGTTGAAGGATTCCACGATGCCATCCTCCTCTACGTCCTGGCTTTACATGAAGTACTCAGAGCTGGTTACAGTAAGAAGGATGGAGGGAAAATTATCCAGCAGACTTGGAACAGAACATTTGAAGGTGAGGTTTCAGTCTACAAGGCAGCAACACTCTGAAGCTGATCAAGCTGCTTCTTTCCTGGTTCTGTTTTTCTCTCTTACAACCTTGGGACCTTGCCAGTGTCTTACATTCCTCAGCTGTAGAAGAAGGATAATAAGTCAAGATCAACCCACTTCACAGGCTTGTTGTGAAAATTAAATGAGATAAAGCTTGTGAAAGTGCTTTGAAAGAGTCCCACTGAAATAGGAAGTGCCTTGTCTCCTGATTACTAGATGACAACTCTAGGCTTCTTAAAATTAATCACAAGCCTCATTCACAACAAATAATCAGTTTGTGAAGAGTTATGAGATCAGTTTTTTTTTTTTGGTGGTACGCGGGCCTCTCACTGTTGCGGCCTCTCCCGTTGCGGAGCACAGGCTCCGGACGCGCAGGCTCAGCGGCCACGGCTCACGGGCCCAGCCGCTCCGCGGCATGTGGGATCTTCCCGGACCGGGGCACGAACCCGCGTCCCCTGCATCGGCAGGCAGACTCTCGACCACTGCGCCACCAGGGAAGCCCTGTGATCAGTTTTAAAAGGAATAATCCCAGATATACATTCCTCTGTTCAAAACTGGGAGGTTTGAGATGATAAGCAGGTCCATTTGAGCTCTCTGCTTGTATTTTATTTTTTAAAATGGTGAATACCAGCTGTTGCTTAAGAACAGAGAAGTATAAGAACAACGACAACAAAAAAATCGCTCGTCATCTCATCACTCAAGCAATCTCCGTTGACATTTAGACATTGTACAAGAATGAGACCATTCTTGGCTGGAAAATTTGAATGCTACAAAAATGTACAAAATGAAAAGTGAAAGTTTTCCCTTCACACTCTAGTCCCCTGTCCCCAGTGTAATCACTATTAACAATTTCCTATGATTCAGCCTAAAGATATTTTATGCCTTCTGCCAGCACATATGCATTTGTATATCTTATCTAAAAAATTGACACAAAAGGGTCATACTATGAATGCCGTTCTTCATCTTAGCTTTTTCACTTGTATGTCAAGTAGAAGAATTTTCCATATGAGCGCTCATAGATTCAGCACATTTTTAAATGATGGTTCCATATTTTTCCATGGTTTGGCTGTACAAGTATTTCTTTAACCAGTCTCCCATGGATGGGCACTTCAGTTGTTTACAGTTTTTGCTATTATGCAAAATGCTATTATGATCTTACACATCTTGATGAATTTTTGTGAGTACATCCAATAGGGAACATTCTCAGTCATGGCCTATCTGGGTCCAAAAGTATGTTGGTACCTTTTAAAGTGCATTAGGTATTGCCAAATATCTTCCAGAAAGGTCTACCAGTCCATATTCTTGCTAACAGCATGTGGAGTGCTAGTTTCCCCTCACCTCCCCATCAGTCAAAAAAAAAAAAATGAACATGAGACTCAATATGAGACTGATCCAGCTGCTGGAGCCCTGCAGATATCAACTTCAGATTCACTCATTCATTCGTTCATCAGATATTCTTGAGCACTTACTATGTGCCAGGCGCCGGTCAAGGTGCTGAGGATTCAGCGGTGAACTAAAGAAATTCCCTGCAATCAACTGAGCTTCCATGGTAGTAGGGGGACTGGCGATAAACGAATAAATACACCACTTCAGAGGCTATAAAGTAAAGCAGGTTAGGGGTCTGGAAAGTGATGGGAGGGCTGTGGTAGGACTGCTAATTTAAATAGAGTTGTCCGGGAAGGTCTTTCTGATAAGTGGTGGTTGAGTAGAGACCTCAGAGTAGTGAAAGAAATTATGTAGATGATTAGGAGAGAATATTCCAGAGGCAGCAGCAAACGCAGAGACCCTGAGTGTATCTGGCAGGAGAGTGCCGAGGGCCGCCGTAAGAGCAAGGAGGCCGGTGTGGCTGCAGCAGTACGTGAGCCGCGGTGTGATGGTAGCCAGAGTCAGAGGTAGTGGGGCCAGATCCTGTGGGCCTGGACGCTGCACTGAGGACCTCGGGTTTCCACCTGAGTGAGATGGAAAGCCACCAGAGGGTGTCGAGGGTCAGGATCTGTCTTGAGTCTTTTGTAGATGGGGGCTTTCTGGGGGCCGAGGAAGATAAACTGTAGTAGGCTGGTGGGTAGCATCTGAGGACCACTGCCATACAGGTCACTGACCAGAGGTCAGGAAACCCACAACCTAGCCACTGGCTGTGACCTCAGTCCTTTGGGCTTCTTCTTTGTCACCAGTACTAAGGGGGCTGGACTAGCCGATGACTGACAAAGACCCTTTCAGTTCTGCATCATGCCAACTCGTCCTTTGAGCCCTTTAATGCACTGGGGCTATGCCTATATGTATTTATCAAGGCTAGATTTGGGGCACGTGTTTTTTTTTCCCTTGGGACTCCCATCCACTCCACTGCCTCGTCTTGCCCTTGGTTATTAGAAAGGGTAGGATGGTACAGAGAGGTCAAGTTCTGGCGAGAGTTGTCTGGGCAGCAGCTATGGTGACATTTGGTGGATTTCATTTCGCCTTGGTGGTTTCAGTGGATGTCACATCTTACTCAAAACTAGAGTGACATCTCCTTTCACTTTGGACAGATTGTAGGACATGAACGAATAAAATAAGCCTCCAGGATTATCTTGCTCGACCTCTGACTGCTTCAGCTGAGGAGCTGGAATCAAATAGGATAAGTCAGGGGGCATATTAGGACCGAGTCAAATTTCCCAGAAGTTGTGTCCTGTGCACTGAGAAACCGGCATGTGTGGACATGACCTTGGTAGGCCACATCCTGTTCCTAGTTACTCCTCACTACACGATGTGGTCATTTGCTCTTGGTCATCAGAGGGAGGTTGTTAAGGGAAGGGCAGGTGCCCACAATGGCTGGAACTCAGTTTTGTTTAGAGGGCGTGGACTAAATTTTCCCATAGTCCAACCTGATGCTTCCATTCTAGGGCTGGGTCTACACAGGCAATACGAAATGAGTCCCAAAACAATCAACTGTATAGCTCAGCTCGTTGTCCAAATGTAAAGATAATTGAAGCCAAGGTAAGTTTTGACCTTGAATTGTTTGAAGAGCCCATTTTAGTTGCTAAACAATGATCAATCTGAGGGTAGCCCCCAAAAAGAACTATAAAAAAATCCCCAACTGTTCTAAAATTAAAAACCATTTAAACTTTAATGGTCACTGTAAGTGACCATAAAGTTGTCAAGGGAAAAATACTCTGGACATTATTTGACAGATTTGGATTTCATTACCATGAAACCTATGACCAAATCTCAAGGTTTTCAATAAATGGCCTGGGAAGAAGCTGAATTTCCTCTCTGTGTGAGAGGTCAGAGTGACAAGGTAAATAGGACTGTGGCTCAAACCTTGAGCTCTGCTACAGGCCAATAGAAGTGAGGGTGGAAAGTCTCATTACTTATGTACAGGAAAATTCTGCTGTCAGCCTGACGATCTCACCTTATGTACAATACTCTCAGGTGAAGTCTCACTTGCTAATTGGCCACCCTGAGGGTTCACACCCCATTTCTTGGCAGAATTGTAATAGCTTAAAGTGTAGTGAGGTCTTGGATTACTAGGGCCACCTTGCCTTATAAATACTCTGCAAAACACGTAGCAGAACACACCATCACAAACACCTCTGAACAGAACGGCATATGGTTTTGGACAGCCAATATGTTTGGAGATAAATGTATATATATTCAAATGACATTAATTACTTAAAAGTTGTATAGACTGTCAAGGATAAGCTAGCTTGAGATAGGTGTATCCTTTGTAATCAGTCTATGTTAAGAAGACAAAGAAATCAAGATGAATAGTAGCTCCATTCTGTTTCCGGCAAAGTAGACCAAAGTCTGGAAAAATCAGTGGGCCTTCAAACAGCAACCCAGAGGACAGTAAACCCAAATACTTGCCCTCTCCAAACCACACTAGAGGATGGAGCTTTCCCTTGGGATCCCTTTTCCCAGACATTCATCTTACTTCCGGAGAGAACCACATCAGTAGAGGTGCCAATTAAGAATTACACTGAACTTTGCCACAGTTTAAATTGAAAGCAAACAAATACTTAGAATGTGGCTGACATATAAATTCTCTTAGTTAATGAAAATTGCAATATAGACATATTTAATATCGACTAATAGTATATACGTATTTGCTTTTATTGATTAGCTGCTGTAAGCCACCATTGCTAACCAAAGTAAATCCAAATCCTTTGTGTGGCACTCAAGGCCCTCCATGCTCTGGCCACCCTGTTCCAGCTGTTCCAGCTTTACATCTCACTGTTCCCTTCCCTACACATGGGCCACCTCCCCCAAAACCTCACCGTCCCTTGGGTTCCTTTCAGCTTTTGTGGCTTTGTAAATACTAACAGGGCTGCCTTTCTGCCTAGAACACTCCCACACTCTGCTGGTTGCTTGTCTCAATCAGAGGCTTCACCAACATTCCTATAAAAGACCTGCTCTCTTTTACTGAGTCCCCCAGGAGTCTCCAGCTAGATGTGCCAGCTCCTCTTCTGAGTGGTGTGGGCACAGTCAGAATGTCCTCTCCCAGATTCCAGGCATAGCGATAGAAGTAATAACAAAAGAAGGAAACGACAGACTTCTCTTAAACCCATGTTGAAAGTACTTTACCTATTTTAGTTCACTTAATCTTTTCAGCAGCCTCTTGGCAGGGAGCTACTATTATGCCTCTTTTACAGTCCTGGAGACTGAGGCTCAGTGGGCTAAATCCTTGCCCAAGGTCATAGGCTAAGAAATGTGAAAGCTGGGATTCAGATGCAGGCAGTTGGACTCCAGCGCCAGCCAAATAAACCCCTTGTCCAGGCTGCCTCTCTCTTGAGCAGACACTGTGGTCCAGATCATCTTTGCCTCAGCATTAAACTCAGCCCCTAGTTATCACTGGATAAACAATGAATACTTTACTGTATCTATATGAGATGATGAATGTTAAACTCATTTAACAGTATCTGTAAGTCAAACCTTTATGCTGTACACTTGAAACTCACACAGTGAGATATGTCAGTTACATCTCCATTAAACTGGAAGACAAAAACAAAACCCCCAAAACAATGAATGAATGAACATAAGTGAGATAAAACTAGCTCATCTTTGCTCTTGGCTCCCATGACCTGCGAAGCAGGCCCTTTGCTCTCCTGGGCGTCCAAGGAGCCCACAGGCAAGCACATTCACTGAGTCCTGGGCCTGGAATGGGTTTTCTTTTATAATGTTTGCCCAGTGATAACGTGAACCCATGACAAGTCTAGGAACTGTACTACAGCTCTACTTCTCGCTCTGCATTTTTTAAAAAAAATTAATACAAAACTCTGGGATAAGCATACTGCTTCAGGATTAGCCTTAATCTTTTTTTTTTTCTTTAACATATTCCCCAAAGAAGGTCATTTGTTTCTTTTTCTTTTCATTTTTAAATGGAGAAATGTTAAGAATTTAGGAATGCAGACACAGATGAAATTACAATGTCTTTTCAAATGCCAACAAAAATGCTCCGAGTTTGATGAGATTCCCTGTGGCATGAGTTTGTTTTAAAAAGTCCTGTCAATTCATTTTCTTGTTTTTGTTGGCGGACAGAGGCATTTTAAGTAACCAACTGGAGTCCTTTCCATCTCATCCTCTAGGTATTGCCGGGCAGGTGTCCATAGATGCCAACGGAGACCGGTACGGGGATTTCTCCGTGATTGCCATGACCGACACGGAAGCGGGCACCCAGGAGGTAAGCAAACAGGACTTCTGTCCCAGCCGCTCCTCTGCTTGTTGAAATTCCAAGGAATGTATTTGTCCTGGTGTCCAAATAGCTGCCCCCAAAGCAGCCTCCAAATAAAAATGAGCTGCACACAGGGAGTTTCCAAGAGAGGGCTTCCTTCTGGTTGAGGGTATCAGGGAAGACTTCAGGAAATTGTTCCACATTTATCCTAAGTGGGGAAATCTTACCTTTCAAGTGGCCAAGAATCACACCTCAGTCCTAAGATACAGGACAGCATCATCAGCTGAGAGACGTAAAGTGAAATTGTGTATTACTTCCTCCCTAAAAATTTGAAAAAAAAAATTGGTTTTGGCGGGGGTGGGTACAAACTCGACCTGCATTAGTATTTCAAAAGATGATGGAGTTTCAGGATAGCATCACGAAGAGAAAAGGGTGCCCTGGACACTCAGAGGAGTTTCTGACACTTCCTGGGGTGTCAAGCTCTTGGCCTCAGCTTCCTCGGCCGTAATGAGGAAATCATAATCTCTCCCTTGCTGACCTCACGTGATGAACACCAGATAAAATGGAACCTAGAAAAGGACTGTATAAACTTTACATGATAAATATATAAATAAAGATTATAGGAATAGGCAGTGTTTCAGGTCCCATAATGTGGCTCCCTCTCTGCTTCTCTGAAGGCTCTCACCCAGAGTTGATGCTCCTGTCACACTTCCTGCGACCCTGCATCTCTCAGTCCACACGTACTTGGCCTTTGTGGGAGGGGCTGAGCCGCAGGACCCACACTTGCTGCATTTACTGCACGGTTTTTTACTCTTCGATGGTCTGGGTCTCGTGTATATTCGAGTCTCCCCCTCTATAAAAGGTGGATAGTAACCATCTATTATAGATAGGGTTGTGGTGAGGAGTCAGGAGTGCATGTGTGTAAAGTACTTGGTATGTGCTCAGTACATGCCGGTGATTGTTAGTTTGGTGATTATCTAGAATTCTTTTCATTCTGACATGAAATGGCCTATGAGAGCTTGCTGGGCCTCCTTCAGGAGAGAGAGGGGGAGGGAGCGTCACAGGCCGCTCAGGAGCAGGGTGCCGGTGCCCAGACAAAAGGGAAACGGATCCCGAGAACCCGGGTGCGAAGGTACTTCTAGGTCAGGGCTCAGGGAGCTGAAGAAATGGCTGTTGAACCAGAAACTGAGAGTGAACCTTGAACTGACCCATAAAAGAATACTGATTTTTTTCACGGGCCACAGGAACTAATTGAAAAAGAGTTCAGCTTGGAAGTGGGGTGTAAATAGGGTAAATTCATCAGAGAGGAGTCAGGATGGGGAATAGTTTTGCAACCAGAGGAGGGTGAAGTGGGAAGTTCCTGAAGACGCTCTTTAATGCTTGAATTATATGCCAAGCTAACTGAGTGGTGTGAGGCCCACTTAGCCTGGGACCCTTAAGGTGGGTCCTGACCTCACTCATCCCTGAAAGGAGCTTGGGCCTGACAGATGGCTGACCACGTGGGCTGCTCTGTGGCAGGTGGGAGAAGCAGTACCCTCTCCCATGAGCAAGGGAAAAGCCATGCCTTCCCAGCTTACTGTTTCTGTATAACCATCTTCCCTGCCATGGGGAGCCCGCTCTCCATAAATTATGCTCACCTTAAGAGTGCTGTTGGTGCCTGGAAATCTTGACCTACAAAGTCCTCAGAAACACACCATTGTAGTCAGTGTGAACGACAGGGGAGCCCACTCTGTGCCTCCTTTGGAACCAGATAACTTTGACCTTTCAGTGTGTATATGTATATATTTTTTGCCTTTATATAGGTTATTGGTGATTACTTTGGAAAAGAAGGTCGTTTTGAAATGCGGCCGAATGTCAAATATCCTTGGGGACCTTTAAAGCTGAGAATAGATGAAACCAGAATGGTGGAGCACACAAACAGCTCTCCTTGCAAAGCATGTAAGTTTAGAGACTTAATTCGCTCTGTGTTTCATCATCTACGGTATCAGTATAATACAGGGGTCATGCCCTGAAAGTGTAGATTCCTGTTTCTGATGTGGTAAAGCCCATGGGAACAATTCACAAACTGGCATCCGCCTTCAGCAGAGGTTTCTAGGTCCTTCTTCCCTTCCATCCTTTTCCAAAATGGTAGAAGGCATCTCCCTATTTTTACATCTCGTACTATAATTTCTTAGTATTTGAAGTTTACACTTTTAGGGAAGATTAAAATATCAAATACTAAATGTCACTCACTTATTCATCTTTGTTTGTATTTATCCTCTTATCCCTTAGAACCAGTGTCCCTTAGGCACCTGAAAATTTACAAATTGGCAAATAAGTGTGAAATCTGTTATTTATGAGCAGCCTTGTCATAAATATAGAAGCAAGTGGAGGGTCTCATAAGGAACTTAAAAGTAGGAAAATGGCTGGAAATCATTGCTTTAGCGAGACCCTTTGATAAGCTATTGAGGGAGGGCAAAGTGAGTATCGACCTTTCAGGGAACTTGTTCACTTTAGGCTAATGTATGTGTGCTCCTCATGTTCTGGGAACAGTCTTTAACCTGTGAGGTATTTGTGTGTATGCAATAATTACGGGAAGGCGTAAGGCAGAAATATGTTAAGAACACAGTCTCTGGAGTTATTGGGCCTGGATTTGGAATCCCACCATTGTCACTTACTGGTTTTGTGAACCCGGGAGCGTTCCTTCCATTTCTTTAAGCCTCAGTTTTCTCATATATAAAATGAAAGAAATGTATCCCACTCTTAGGACTGCTCTGAGGATTAAATACGAATGCATATAAGACTGTGTCCTAAACTCTTTCTACATAAGCTCGCTATTATCGTTTTTATATAATAACTGGGACACTACTGAACTTGATTGTTTCAAACTGTTACATTTCCACGAAGCTATATAAGACATTTTGACATGAAACTCTGGCTTTGGTGAGAGAACATCTAGAAACAGAACATTAACCCAATGAATTTTCTCACCAAATCTTCCAGCACTTGGAAGTGTCACCATCCAAGTGACACTGAAAATGAGAAGAGCCGTCTCAGTCCCATGGTCTCCATGGTTGTCTTCTCTGCCTGTAAACTCAAGAGTGTGGCTAGATCTGAAAACCTCAGTTTCCAGTTTTCTTCAAATCCTCCTTGAACCTGCTTTATTCCCACTGTGCTCACTTTTTTTTTTTTGTAACATTCATCTAGTATTTTCTTAAGTGCTTTTTTTTTTTTTTTTTTTTGCGGTACACGGGCCTCTCACTGTTGTGGCCTCTCCTGTTGCGGAGCACAGGCTCCGGATGCGCAGGCCCAGTGGCCATGGCTCACGGGCCCAGCCACTCCGCGGCATGTGGGATCTTCCCGGACCGGGGCAGGGACCCGTGTCCCCTGCATCTGCAGGCAGACTCTCAACCACTGCGCCACCAGGGAAGCCCTTAAGTGCTTTTTAAGCTTTGCACTTGGTAAAAAACCCCAAAACCCCAAACCAAACCACAACCACCACTGCCACAACAACGAACAGGATCCCCTAGAAAATAGTTCTCAAAAAGAAAGGAAAATTGGAAAATTTGCCCCAAGTGGGAAATTGAGAAACACCTTCCAATGAATGAAAGTTTTCAATGACTGAAACGTCAGAATGAGGGATTTCTAGCTATTTCTCAACATGAACTCAGATTATCTCTGTTTCTTTTTCAAGCAGGTGGCCTAGAAGAGTCAGCGGTGACAGGAATTGTTGTGGGAGCCTTACTAGGAGCTGGTTTGCTAATGGCCTTCTACTTTTTCAGGTTAGGACCACTTTACAAGGTTTTAAAATTCACTCCCCTTAATTGCCTTTGCCACTTGCCTTTGAACGATCCTCCTTGTGACCTGTGCCTATCTTGCTCTTACCCAAAAAGCATGTGGTGAGAAGAACTGAGCCATTCCTTTGGCGTGATGCTGGTTTGGTGGTCAGTGGGTTAGCATACCAGGCAGTGGGTCAGGGTTTCTATTGCCTCCCCCTATGGGCCACAGAGCCACTGCTGTCTTTGGCTTACAAATATTCTGACCCCATTCCTACCGCCCACCACATGTGAAAGTGGAGAGGGAATCTGGACAAAGGGAGAATCAACTTCCCCAGTCTCTGGCTTCCTCCAGTTTAGAAACAGGTGCTGGGCTCACCTTCTGTAGAGGACGTAGTGGCTCCAAGCAGCCTATGCTCTCAGGACATCTGTGCTCAGTATTTGAGAACCCACATGCTTAGTGACCACTGTGGTTAAGCCCCGAGTCTTGTAAAGTTGTACTATTTATGTGTGTTCAAGATACCGATAGTTTCGCATCTTGAGACCTGTTCATTCCTCTGCAATCTTTGGTGGTTGAGTTTGTGGCTTATTCTTAGGTCAGCGGACCATGATTTTTTTCATTTCTGTATGGAACTGTAACTGCGGGTGTATGTTACTCTTTGTGGGGACAATTGTATTCCTGTACGCTTCATCTGATCTTTATCTAGGGCATATCCTGGGAGCTGGGGAGAGCTTCTGTGGCAGAATAGACAAGACTTAACCCACGAGGCACCCAGGGAAGAAGGGGAAGGCTTGTTCTATGGCGTCTGGGAAAGCAGGCCAATTTTCCTCCTTGAATAAGGGCACAATGCCTTAGGGCACACTACTTTAATCTTTGACCAGGGTTTCATATTGTGTCACTTCTCATTTATTAACCCAAACCCAGATGTCCCTTGAGGGCATTCTTTGTAAGAGAACCATAGTATTTTGTAGCCAAGCGAGGTTTTATTACTACATTCACTTTCCCTTTACCCAGGAAGAAATACAGAATAACCATTGAGAGGCGAAACCAGCAAGAAGAAAGCAACGTTGGAAAACATCGGGAATTACGGGAAGATTCCATCAGATCCCATTTTTCGGTGGCTTAAAAGGAAGCCTATTCTTTTGGCTTGAGATTCTTTAAGGAGATAAATGGGATGAAAGACATCAATGGAACAGAAGGGGCGCTCTTGAAAAACTCATTCTTTTAAGCAGTTAATCATTTCGTTGTAAAATTTCTTTAGAAGCTCAGGAACTGTTATTAATCACCATATGCCTCCCGGCCTTTCATCTCATGACAAACAAATATAAGAATATAACATCACTTTGTTAAATGTTCATACTATTTCAAGGGCACACGATCAGATTTATGTTTTGAAGGTCTGATGTCTCCATATCTTGATGGCTTTTGCGGGGATTTTATGCAAGGCTATAAAATGTGTTTTTCTTAAATGAGATATTTTATAGCTAGAATAAAATAATTTTTACAAGTAGAATATCCTTGAAAAGAATTTAACCCCAAGAAGAAGAAAACGTAATGAAAAGTCTCAAGGTAGGAAATACATCATTCCTTTCTCTAGCGCTGGTGGACAGATCTGAAGTTGAAAACTGCTCTGTCCGATGTATACATTCAGGTCCTGACTTCATATCTCGAAAAAGAATCCCCCCCTGTCCCCCGTCTCCTTCAGCGTCTCATAAAAGCTACTCTGGAAAGTTGTAACTATTAATAAGTTAAGAGGATTTATACAAGAAAGGCAAATCTAAGATGTTTCATTTTTTAATATAAAAAAGCCCTATTTCACACTAACACTTTATTTTTAAGTATTTTAATCTTATATTTTACTATTAGAAAATGTGTCTATTTTTTCATTTTGAAGATTAAATTTCACTTCTATTTTAAAAGCATGGGTAAAGTGTACAACAAACCAATAATGATGAAAGATGCCTCTCTTTTTCTCCCTGTTTTCCTCTTCCCCGTGGCTGTAGCCCAATACGGATTGCTGCTTTAATTACAGAGATCTGGAAATGTATTCAGATTATAGACTCTACAGGAATACATCAATTTACCTGTTTTAAATGCAACTTGTTTTAGGGATAGACTCCTTCCAGTTCTGGCCAGTGATGAGTGTCAAGACCAAGGATGAAATTTAATAGAATTAAGTCAGGTTTTATAAAAGGGAGGCGGTCCTTTTTTCTCAAGAAGAACTTTATAGAGTTAGAACTTGACAGTAAGCACAGAAACGATACATTTAATAAATGACATTTTACCAGAATTCACAATGATGATTTTGGTTAAAAGAGGGAATCTAAATTGCTAGTACATTCCCTTTTAGTAAACTCCAGAGAGGCTTGCAGTCATCCACTAGTAACCCATGTAACAGGCGTAGGGATATGAGGAATTTGGACAGGGTTGAATAAGTATATACCAAATCTCTACTTTGTGCCTAGTACTCTGCTCATAGGTTTAAACTCAGGTTGCCGCTTTCATGTATAATTTGTGGAGAAAATAGACAATGAGGGAAGAATGGGAAGTTGCCAGATCACTGTACCATCTTATCATGACGTCACGAGGGTCTTTCCTCAATAATGTTTTGAGCAGCTGGAAAATAGTTTTAAAAATTATCTTAATGTCTGGAAAAGACCATCTATAGGAGGAAAATGGGGCAGTTTAAGAAAATAGGGGAATACCAGAATTGGAGCAATTCCTAGGTAGTGATGGAGGCTGTGGCTCACACTGGTAATGGTGGAGGTGAGGCAGGGCGAGTGAGAGCCGCGTGTCCTGGAAGTTGGCCTGAGCTTGCTTCCCTGGAGGCGTCCGCCACTCCTACTGAAGCCAAAGTGAATGGATTATTTCTGCGTGAGGCACGTTCCCCCTCTATTGTTTAAAAATGGAACGCAGGCAGTTGGAGAACATGATAAAAGAATGAACTCTGATCAACTCAAGGAGCTATGTTGTAGTTCTCCATGCTGGGTGCAAATGAAAAAGTGCTGAATTCAAAACAGGATGGAAAAAGCAGGCAAGAGAGGCCAGCGCCAGAAATTCTGACACAGGAAGACAGTTTGGGAAGTAAAATCCAGGAAAGCGACGCGTGTAACATCTCAGGACTCAACGTGAAAACAGAATGGAAGAGTTGCATCCATCTTATTTTTGTGAGTTGAGAGACTATTTCTCTCTCATTTATGTTTTTCGGTGATGTTTTCCATGTATTTTAGAGATACTCATTCTCTATTATCTTGTGTTTGTAAAAAAACATTAAAATTTTGAGCCTATGTGCTTATTACAGGGAAAAAACACTCTTACCTGGCTGCAGTCTTTGGGTAGAAACATTTCTAACCTTTCTAGAATTTATATAGGGGCTGTTAACGCTAACCTTTTTAAAGAAAATATCTTTTATTTCTACTTCAGGTAGAGGAATAGTTCTAAACTTAATATTATATTCCCAGGTAAAATCTTAAAATTTTTAAGTGAGAATTTAGTCTTTTAAAAATGGTAGAGCAGGGCTCCCCTGGTGGCGCAGTGGTTGAGAGTCCGCCTGCCGATGCGGGGGACACGGGTTCGTGCCCCGGTCTGGGAGGATCCCACATGCCGCGGAGCGGCTGGGCCCGTGAGCCATGGCCGCTGGGCCTGCGCGTCCGGAGTCTGTGCTCCGCAAAGGGAGAGGCCACAACAGTGAGAGGCCTGCATACTGCAAAAAAAAAAACAAAAACAAAACAAAAAAAAAAAAATAAAGAAAAAAAGGTAGAGCAAATCATAAGGTTTCTGATATTTGGACGCCATTCTCTTCCAATCTTAAAGCAATTCTAGTGTTCTTAAGATTGTTTATTTATATGTCTGTTTGCTATCCTTTCTTCCTTGAAATTGTCACATGAGTTACAAAACTCTATTAAGTTTTTAAAGCTCCCTTAAGTTGGGAAACCTTTGCTAAAAGTGTAGGTGTTTGGCCCAAGGTTACCCTGGGTTAAGACTTCCGGAGGTTATAAATCGGGATTGAAATTCCTAACTGCTAACATCTTTGACAACTAGTTATTCATGTGGCAACTTCACCAGTAGCCACATATCATATGGTAAAATAAATAGGACTTTATTTCTTAAATCATTCATAAATTATTATCCTGAACTCCAGGGCATTCAGATTTCAAAAGGGATACTTTACCAGTATTTTCTTATCTGGCCAAACATAAGCTGACATTGATACAGGTCAGAATGAGTATATACTTTTTGTGTGTATACTCTTGGTGTTGGAAATAAGTATAGGTTTTTATGGTCATCATCATCATCTTAGATTTTTTCTTTTCTGGACTCAGAAATAAAAGCTTTCTCTAGGTGATCACTTCTATCCAGGAAGAACTTTCTGTGTAGAGTGTGGAGCTTCCCCCAGAATGACCACAGGCTCCACAAGGAAGTCCCTGTAAACACTACATTTCTTGGAAGAACCATCAGCTTGTCCTTTCCTGAACCACAGACATGGTTCCACAGGCTTTAAAATGGTTCTTTACACTTCAGAAGCTATATTTAATGGAGGAAGGGGAGGAAGGTAGGGAAAGTTAATGCCTCCTTTTCTCTTCTTCCGTAAATTCAAAGTCTTTTGCTTTGGAATGTCAGGCACTTCTCCCTATTCACATGCTCCTGGTATCATTCACTTATTCAAGGCACCTGTGCCCTTTGCTCCCCTAATTGACCACTTTCCTTCTGCTTGCGCCGATTTTGGGAGTGTGAGATTTGCCGTTGATCGTGAAAGTAAGGCCATTGTATAGACCTTATACAGACAGAGACAGGAATTCGGAGTAGGTCCAGTGGGCTTACCACCTTCTTGTGAGTGAGCATAAAGTAGCTGTTTGTGGAAGTCTCTTAGGAGACCAAATAGAATATTATGCCACTGGTATTAAGGGAGTGTTTATAAACTGAAAGGAACACGTACCTATGTTTCTTGGGACACAAAGCATTCAGATCCTGAGTGGATGCAGTCATAAAGCCAAACACCAACCAAAATCAGGTCCCTCGGTCTACATTTCATGGGGTTTGTTTAGTTATGCCGTGTGGTTCAGTTCTTCATAAGGAAGCTGAAGACGAGCTGAGTTTCTTCTTCAGTAGAAAAAATGGAAACTAATAACATGGAGTATGTTTTGGGGGCAGTGCGGAAGCACAGAGAATGAGATGGTGCTGTTCAGAGGAATCTGTTTCTTTTTCAGTTGATCTTTAGAACTATAGCATAACCTATAATTTAGTTCCTCTTCAGTAAGAAGCTTGGGACACACCCAGCAAGAAGAATCAGGATCAAGTTCTTCCGAAAGAAACAGAAGAGGGTAGTGTTGCCAGCTGCCAGCATCTTTACCACCTCTCCCGCCAACACCCTTTCCACTGTCCACCATGGCTCCAAAGATGCATCAGCATCGTGCCCATGCAGGTAGCAGCCTGTGAGTAGAAGCTCCATGCTTCCTCAGGGGGAAAGAAGACAATGTACTGGCCGTAAGCATGTAGCTGGCTTTTGATCAGAACCCTTACCTAACTTGACCATGTGCTCCCAGGGCAGTTCAAGCCTCTGATGTGCATATACTCCAACAAACCTGTAGAGCTTGCAGGTGTGCCCCCATAGCTAGACTCCAGGATTGAATCGACTTTCAAAAGGTGCTGGATTGGAGTTTGTTCAAATTTCTCATTAACCACTAATGTTAATTCATACCAAAGGCAAAACAATTCTAAACCAGCTGATGCTGTTAATGTTCATATTTTAAGCCACTTCAAACACGGTGAAAGGGTTTCAGTGGAGCTGAGTCTCAGAAGTAAAAATCCATATATTACAATAAGTCTTTGATGTATCAGGTGTGGGATGATTCCTAGGGGACATATTTGAACAAGCAGAATTAGGAGTTAGCAGAAGTGCTGCATTGCTTTGATTCACATGTTTAAAGACCTAAATTTCTACATGCAAGGAATAAAGGGCCCATTCACCAGGGTAAGTCACAACATAGGCTACCAAAGTGTTTTCTATTTGCTAGGAGAACAAAGCTGTCATAGCACATAATAATTGCTCAGAGAAGGTTGAGAAAGAGGAAAATTTGGATTTTGAGCCAGGATATCCTATTTATTATTCAATGCCAAGATCTTAAAATGTTCGGTGTGGTGTGTCCTACAAGACAGCAATGAGGTGCCTGTAACAGCCTGGAGATGCTGTGAGTTTGCAGATCTTTCTGCTGGGTCCTGGGAATCTGAGTTTTGTTCCCTGTGCATCGTGCATAATTGCATTCAAGAGGACACAGAACAGACACGTGGGGGATTACTTCTGCAGCCCTTGTCTTCTGGGCCATATTATTCACTGATAATTTACTATATAGGACTACCGAACAATACATACCTACCATGAGTCTGGTAGAAAAGTAAAAGTAAAAGCTGACAACTACATACAGTTTATTATTCTAATGTAAGTAGAACTATCTGCATATAATGTGATTTAATTTATTGTTGTTTTGTGTAGAAAACGAGAATTAATGACTGTGGATATAACCCCTGTTTTGTATAATATATTTTATTTCTGGTGCGAATTGGTCATTTAAGATATCTTCATTTGGCGTTTGGATATAAATGTGTATGTGTTCTTGTAAATGTTTCTGTTAAGCAAGAATGCCACATGCTTACAGTATAACAATGTGTTCTCATTAAAAAGAATACGTCCCACAGAAACTTTTTCCTGTTTATAATTCAACCAACATACACTGCACATATCCATATTCTCCGAGGACTTTCTGGTCTCCTAGGACCAGTTCAAGTAAAAGATTAATTAGCAGGTGTGATGAATTGTGCTGTCTGAATGGTACCCATGAAAGAACTCAAGAATTTCTTCCCAGGAAAGGGGCATTTGCAGAAATAAGAAAAGAATATATTATTAAAACGAGGAGCAAACCTTGAATTGGCAGGTAAGGGGAGAAATCTTTGTGAATGATATCCTGAGTCTCTACAGCTTGAGGACACCACGTAGCTACACGTTGGCCTCATATTATTATGTCCCTTGCCCACTCTGAAGAGGTCTTAAGTCAGTTTTGTCATTCTGAAGAGCTCCTCAGTTTCTAGGGTACTAAACGAGTCAATAGCCTGGAGCATCTACAGGTGACTCTGGCTTGTAAAAAGCTGCTTCACTCTCTGGGAAGTTAGTCATGATTTACTTTAAGCCCAAGAAACACATAGCAATCCTCAGGGTTGGATCAATGTGCCCCGGGCCCTGCTGCTGCTGTTGCCACCGCCAGTGAGGTCCCCTGGCAATACCACCAATGACACATTGGGTACCAGAGTTTGAGAAGATTCTGCATCAGGATGCTGACTCTAGGGTTGGAGGTTGGAGTGGGGGTCCTGGTAGGAATGAAGGGCGGGGCCAGGAAACCTCCAGGAAGCACAGGTGTCTCAGTCTACTTGGGCTGCTGTAACAAAATACCATAGGCTCGGGCTTATACAACAGAAATTTATTTCTCACAGTTCTGGAAAGTTTGGTTCCTGATGAGGGCTTTCCTCCTGGCTTGTAAATGGCTGCCTTCTTCCTGCATCCTCACATGGCCTGTCCTGTGTGTGTGTGTGTGTGTGTGTGTGTGTGTGTGTGTAGAGAGAGAGAGGGAGGGAGAGAGAGAAGGAGGAAGGAGGCTCTTTGGTGTCTCTTCTTATAAGGACACTAATCCTATGATGGGGCCCCATCTTTATGACCTCGTTTAACCTTAATTGCTTCCTTGGAGGCAAATACAGCCACACTGGGGTTTGGACTTCAACATATGAATTTTAAGGGGGACACAAACATTCAGTCCATAGCACAGAGTATTATCACTACTTTCCTACATCACTTTGGGGACCACGGCCTCCCTGAATCTTTCCATTCCACATCCGACCCATTTTGAATTTCTTCATGAACACCCAACACCCCACAGTAGGCCAAAGATGCCTCATGACTGCAACTAGCGGGGGGTATGTCCCTGGAAGAGCCCTTGGGAGCTCCAAAAACCATTGATTTAGGGCCTCACCCTAACCCTAAATCATGGGCCTCTGAGGTTGACTTAAATAGCATCTACTATTGGGAGAGGTACCAATGGCTGCGGGTCTTTAAAAAAATAGCAAGTTAATAAGCCATCTATTATCACCGAACTAGAACCACGAAAAATAATTCCTTTTGCAGGCTTTGTGCATCCCTGACTGTCATAGCTGCCAAAGCCCTATCATTCCCATTTCATAGACGATGACACAGTGGAGCCAGACCCCTGGGGTTGATATCCTGACTCTGATCCTTGTGGCTGTGTAACCTGTGTGACAATGGGGATAATCATAGTGCCCAGTTCATCAGGCCGCTGGGAGGACTTCAAACTTGCTACACAGTGAAGCATTCAAAAGAACGATTACCACACTCTCCTGTTTCCTTGGATAAGGAGACAAAACTCTCAGTTGGCCATTTTTGAGCCTTTTCAAGACAATTTGGCTTGATGACACCTAGTCCTGCCTTCTTAGAGGATGAGATGAGAGACTATGAAGAGAAAGAGGTCCCTTTTCTGTACACTGTCTCCCCCACCCGCCAAAAGGTGCAGACAAGGGACAGGAGGGGACAGTGATGAAGCTCTCAGAGGGCGTGAGCAGTTTCATTCAAATCTGTTTTCTCCTCAGCTGGACCAGTGTGTCACACCTGCCACACACATCCTGATTTCCGCCGCTGGCTGAGAGGACCTTAAGGACCTCTCCCTGGACCTCATCCCCCTGGGCAACGACACTAGCAGCTGTGATCAGTCAGAGCAGTACGTTCTCCCCTGCAACATGAGGGACTCCCGTGTGCCCTAAAGAACATCTTTCCCACCAGGGGCTGCCCTCACCCCAGGCCTCCCCTGAGAATGCTGGGATTTTGTCCCAAACGCAACAGCGGCACCTCATAAGTGTGTTAGTGGATGGGGGGGATTTTCCAGTGTAGACAAAAGGGGGTTCTTTTTCCACGGCCACTCCAGTGGGCCAAGAGAGACCAGGCATCATGCTGGCTGCTGGAAAGTGACCTCATCAAAGCCATGAAATCCCTGGTGCTTGTGGGGGCTTCTCCCCGTGGGACCTAGTGGCCCCAGAGACCAGATGAAGACAGAGCGCTTTTCTGGAAAGCCCGCCGCAGTGCAGAGGGTTGGGTGAGGCAGGTCTGGGAGGCTGCATTCCAGGCTGTGGCCCCTCCTCCACATCCCTTCTTGCAGGCGCCAGTGCTGGGCACCCTCTGGCGGGGGTGGACCAGTTCCATAAAATGCTTGAGAAGCCCCAGCTGTGCGTGAGAGCTGTGCTCCCCCAGCTGTGGCCGTCGTGGGTGCCGTCAAAGGTATTTTATGCTTTCAGGCAAAAATCCTGCAAGAGGCCCTATCTAAATAGAGCTTGCCACCTGGTATCTTAGTCGTATTCCCTTGATGACTATTCTCAGCATTTTATTCGGAAGGAAAATGAAGAATGAGGAGCGTGTGCCCATCTCAATCCAACCCCGGTGGCTATTTATGGGGAGCCCCCTACATGCCAAGACTGCGCCAAGCACCTAAACTGTGCTCGTTTATTTCACCAGACATGGTTATCCATTTGTCACCCCTACGAAGCAGGACTATGGTCAACCTCCTCACCTTAGAGGCACAGAGAGGCTAAGTAACTTGCCCAAGGCCTCCCAGCTACTAGGCGGCAGGGCTGGGGTTTGAAGGCAGACCGGTGGCTGTAGCAACGGCCACGCCAAACTGCTGAATCCCGTGGCTCGTGGTCAGTTCAGTCTCGATCAGTAGACCTCGCGCCCTTTTCACTTTCCACATCCAATCAGATTCTCATCCATCTCTCCCTCCGTGTTTACTGCCACCAAACCAGGCCTTTATCTAAACCTCACCCCAAATTAGCAGGGAGCAGCCTCCTAACTCTTATTTCTAAGCTCTCCTCTTTTAACTCATTTGTCTCACCACTGCCATGTCAGTCTCCCTAAAATACTGCTGTGATAATGCTTCTCTTTCTCTCTTTTTTTTTTTTTGCGGTATGTGGGCCTCTCACTGTCGTGGCCTCTCCCGTTGTGGAGCACAGGCTCTGGACGCGCAGACTCAGCGGCCATGGCTCACGGGCCCAGCTGCTCCGCGGCACGTGGGATCTTCCTGGACCGGGGCACGAACCCGTGTACCCTGCATTGGCAGGCGGACTCTCAACCACTGCGCCACCAGGGAAGCCCTAATGCTTCTCTCTTGTTCAGTAACCTATAATGTCTCCCAATCCTCAGAGGTCAGCTTCCACATTCGGTTCCTGGTGTCACAGCCCTACCCCCTCAGTCTTCCTTTATTGCGTTATTATTCACTATTCCTTGTTCAGTCAAATTATGCTGAAATTGACTTACTCAAATTGATTTACTTGTCATCCACTAAACATTCCCTGCACTTTCCTGCCAGCAACGTTTTATTCCCACTGTTCCTCCCACCTGGAAAACCCTTTGCTTTCTAATCAGGTCCATCCATCCTTTATCTGCAGTTCACATCCCAACTCCTCTGTAAGCTTCCTCATCCACCCTCACCTCGGTTGAGCGCTACTCTATTTTGTGGCATTTGTTGTCGCAGGGGTTATGGATGGGTGGTCTGCTGATGTGTTTTGTTTGGCCAGCCAGTGTTTAGAAAGGAAAAAAAAAAAAACAAAAGGAATTTGAATGTGTTTGGATGGGGCAAATACTCTCCAGTTTGCCAGATCCCTACACTCTCGATGTTCTTACACCCAGTTTTCTGATTTACATCAGGGCTTTGGGGCTTGCAAACCCTGCATGTACAGCTAACTGGACGATCACGTGGAGCTTTGCCCCATTTCTTCTATTGCCACCTTACTTATCTTTTCAACATCATAACTTCCAAGCTGCTGGTCTTCAAAGATTTCTCTGACACTTTAGATTTGTTTCTCTTCCTTTATCATCTTTGTCAAGGCTAAGTGATTCCAAAATAAAATATTTCCCACCCCAGGGGAATTATTACCCAGAGAGACTCCATGTAGTTTTGTAATGTTAATACTCAATCCATAATCTTTCTGCTTTGTGAAATTTTCTTAAAACTGGGATATTCTTAAGTGTCCTCCCACAAGGAGGACTCCAGAGCTTAAATCCCTGCTTTTCTGTTTACTAGCTCTGGGGCCCAGCAAACCACAGGTCTCTCTCAGCCTCAGTTTCGTCCTTTGTACAATCAGGAGAATATTAACTACTTTGTAGGGTTCAAGCGATGTCTGATATGCAGCAGCAGCTCAATAAATTGGAGCTGTTACTATTTTCATGAGACAGCTTTACTTATTGCCTCAAGTTCTTGGGTTCCTGGTGTCAAGCCTGGTCCCAAACAGAGGACGTGGGGTCTTTTTGCCATGAACCTTGTGGTAGACATGCATCCTTCTAACCTTATCCTCATTTCATAGATGAGGATGCTGGGGGGTACTAAGATTGTGGCTGTGAGGTTCCTGGCACAGAGCAGCTGCAATAGCTCGCATCTGTTGCACAGACCCTCTGCCAGAGGCTGTTCTAAGTCCTGTATCTTACGCAGTCCTGTATCCCACCACAGCCCTATGAGGCTGGCTCTGTGGTCACCTCTGAGACACAGAGTGCTTCAACACCTTGCCCTGATCCCCAGTCAGGAAATGACAGCATCAAGGCGTGAAAGTTGCAAATCTGTTCTAGAACCCGAGCTCTCCTCCCTCTAAAATACACCAGAGGCACACTCGGTGTCCTAATGTACTCGGTATGTCTACAAGACCCCCAAAGACCCTCCACCTTTAATCCTCTGTCACCTCCTGTCCTACCACACATCAACCACTATGATAAGAAAAGGATAGTATGTTTATAGCAGAATTTAGAACTGTAGCTCAGAGGTTCCCAAGTATCAATACCATTTGCAGACTTGTGTCAATCCATGGAGTTTTACCAGTTTGTGCTGAAATAAGTAAAATTAGGACAATAATAGGGAAATGTTCATAAACACAAGTTGATTCAGTATTTAAAGCACTGGCTCTTTTTCTGAGATTATAACAGTGATTTTGTGTCTGAGTTGTGAAAAAAATACCTTTTCTATTATAAAATGGTAGTGACACTAGTAGTGGTTTTTTATTTATTTATTTTTGGCTGTGTTGGGTCTTCATTGCTGCGCATGGGCTTTCTTTAGTTGCGGTGAGCGGGGGCTACTCTGCGTTGCGGTGCGTGGGCTTCTCATTGCAGTGGCTTCTCTTGTTGCAGAGCACAGGCTCTAGGTGTGCGGGTTTCAGTAGTTGCGGCATGTGGGCTCAGTAGTTGTGGCATGTGGGCTCAGTAGTAGTGGCGCAAGGGCTTAGTTGCTCTGCAGCATGTGAGATCTTCCCAGACTAGGGATCGAACCCGTGTCCCCTGCATTGGCAGGCGGATTCTTAACCACTGTACCACCAGGGAAGCCCCGGGTTTTGTTTTGTTTTTTAATGTCTTTATTAGACAAAATAAAAAGTTGGCAAATAATGGTTGAAATTCCTGAAATCCACCAGTCTAGAAACATAGTCTGTTGTCTGATGGAATTACAAAATGTCCGCTTGTTTATTCATTGTTACACGAGACTGTATCTTGTCTTCTGGGCCAGCCTTCCCCACTTTGTGTATCCCAGGAGCTTAGAGATATTTTTTGAGTAAATCCCTACTGGCTGATTCTTTTAAGGGCCACACAAAACCTGTGTCCCAGCCCAGATTCTTAATAGTTCACCTTTGCCCTTCTTTGAGTGATCCCTCACATTCCGACTAGTCATGATTAAGTCATCTTCAAACCAAAACTGTTGGCAGAACAAACATCTCAGACTGAAGCTCTTTCCTTCAAAGGTTTCATAGCTGTTTCTCAAAACCAGTCCCCAATGTTGAACTTTTAGCTACCTTACAAGTAGCTTCTATAGTGAGACAGATCACTACTTATCAGCTTATTATAATAACAACAATAAGGAGAGTGACAATAATGTGACAACACATTAGAGACCTCCACTTAGTGTGTCCTTCCAAACCATCACACTGAAACTGTTTTTTCTTACTTTAAGCCCTTTTAAACTTAGCTGCTCTGACTTAAGAGAAAAAAGAATAGCCCCTGATGCCCAAGTCCTGCATATCACTGTGGATGCTTTTTTGCATTTTATTCTCATTTCTACCCATCCAAGATCCTATATCTTCTCATTCAAGTGAGCCTTGGCTGAACGCCTTTCTTAGATTTTATTTAAGAATGAATTGTCATTCTCTGGTTCATCTCTGTCATATAAAGAAACCAAACCCACTGGTGGTGTGTTGGAGCTGGCTCCTACTGGCTTTTAAGAACAATTTATTACATTTTCAGGAACTCCGTGAGCTGGTGGGTAAACAAAGCCATTCTTAAAAACTAGATCACAATTAAATAAATCTTATTAAAAGCAAAGGAAATAAAGACTCAAACCATCACTTTCTAATTACTACATTTTCCCATTACCTATGCATTTGAGGTTATTCACATTACTCTATCTGTAAGGTGTCTGTACGGAAATACAAAATAATGGTGTGCTTGCTACAGTACATCTCTTCTCAGCTCCACCTTCAGCGACGTCACACAGGTAGCTAGAAATGGGCCATGGTACGAGTATTTACACCACGGAAATCAACAAACACTACAAACCATAGCACATTCCCTTCAGAGACACGGTTGTTAAATGCTCACCAGCACACCACTGTCTGCCATTCTTGTCTTCCTAGTAGGTGAACCCAGAACTCAACCCAACAATGACACTTCTCTTTCACAGATAAAGAAATTGATGTTCTGAGAAGTTAAATGATCTGTTCAAAATCTCACAGCTGACAAACAATAATCTCAGGTCTAGAACCCAGGGCTTCAAAAGTCTAGTGCTTTTTTTATACTAGTGGATGAAAGACACCTCAGACCCTAAAAAGAATCTTGAGTGTTAGGATGAACTTCCCAGCTTAACAAGAGCCCTGGAGAGAGTTCTGCCCTAAGGGTCTGCTGAGAGAGCAAAGATTTCGATTCTTATAACAGAAATCCTTAAAATATGAAAATGTTTTTGTGGCCTCAGCTAGTATTCCCAAATTGTTGTCTCACAAGAAACCCTTAGTATTTTAGTGAGGTTTGTGTATGGATTGCAAGTTGTGGGATGGCAAAGGGAGAATGGCACAAAAGGATGAGAATCCCTGGGGATCTAATAATTGGAGCTTCGTTGTTGAACTTTTTAGACTCTCCCACCTCCTTAAATGTACACCCACCCCCACTCACCACATGGCACACATGATAAAGTTGGCAACATGATAAAAAATATAGAAAATAAAAATCCAATTCAAGGGACTTCCCTGGTGGTGCAGTGGTTAAGAATCCTCCTGCCAATGCAGGGGACGTGGGTTCAATCCCCAGTCCAGGAAGATCCAACATGCCGCGGAGCAACTAAACCCGTGTGCCACAACTGAGGCAGTGCTCTAGAGCCCGCGAGCCACAACTACTGAGCCCCCGTGTGCCACAACTACTGAAGTCCGCATGCCTAGAGCCTGTGCTCCACAACAAAGGCAAGCCACCGCTATGAGATGCCTGTGCACCGCAACTAGAGAAAGCCTGTGTGCAGCAACAAAGACCCAACAGAGCCAAAAACAAAATAAATAAGTAATAAATAAATAAATAAATAACTCAATTCAAAACAATTGAAATATAGTAGGCCTTCCAAGTAAGACCTCAGTCCATACCATTTGCATAACACTATCTTGTGACATTTTATTTTATTTTTGTGGTACGCGGGCCTCTCACTGTTGTGGCCTCTCCCGTTGTGGAGCACAGGCTCTGGACGCGCAGGCTCAGCGGCCATGGCTCACGGGCCCAGCCGCTCCGCGGCACGTGGGATCTTCCCAGACCGGGGCACGAATCCGTGTCCCCTGCATTGGCAGGCAGACTCTCGACCACTGCGCCACCAGGGAAGCCCTCTTGTGACATTTTAAATATTGTATTCTAATGTAGAAACGATCTAAGCACACTCATAGTGGAGCAGAGAAATTTTTACAGGCTTCCCCAAGAGAAATGACTATAATTTCCTAAATGGAATGAGAAATCCATCATCAGCCTCCATCTTGGAAACCATTTGTGTGAACTATATAAACTCTCAGAGACCGGCTACCATCTTTCTTTAATCTCTTAGAGAGCAAACGGTGTTTTTAATACACTTAATTTTATTCCTATAAAATCAATAAAATGACTGTAATAGCTGATAATAAGCGAATTTTCAGGTTCTTATCTGCATGGCCCAGCTACTGCCTCAAAGGACGGCATTTTCCTCTCTCTGCCCTCACAGCTAAGCTTGCTGAGTCCTCCTCAAGCATCACGTCTATGCTTTCGTGATGGAATTTCTGACTCAATATTCGACTCTCTATTTCATACCTAACCTCCAACAACCCAAACTTTATCTTCTTTTCTGTCTTAGGAACTCAGGTGCATTGTAAATGTTTCTGTTGACGAACCCAGTATACAGTGTTAACATAGATGCAATGTTATGCTAAATAAAAAAGAGCAGGGAATGTTCTTCACAGCAAGCCATAGACTCGGGTATTCAAATTGCAATGATGACCTGAATTGTTAAAGTATGAATGACTCTTTCTGCTATATAAATCAAGGACTATGAATAGGCAAGAAAGAGTGAGTGCATCCAGTGGCCCTCTGGAGGGCTGGGGGCCATTTAGATGTTCACATGATTCTCCTCTTTACAATTATTACATCCAAACAGGATATGGAGAAGCATAGGAAGTGTAGTACACTGTTAGTTTAACACAGAACTCGAAGAGAGAAGATCTATCTGGGTAACCTCAATAGATTTTATATTGCTGTTCTCATATATCATGTAGAAGATACAGAGTCCAGGCATGCCTTATCTCAATGAAAATCGCTAATTCTTTCACTCCACTTGGTAAGCACGATTCCTGATGTGACCTGGCCTTCTCACCCCTTGCTTGAGAAGCCCATGGTAACTCAGTTGAACTGGTCAGTCCCCAAGGGCTTCATTCTTTAAATCCCATTTGAACATGTACAGAAGACATTCCTGCAGCTTTCTTAGGAAACTATTTCTTGAGGAACAGTCATCACATTTCTGAAAAATTATGGAGGCAGCTGATCCAAAGTCTTGGCCTTGAACTCCAGCCAATGTTTTCTTGACTCCAAAGTGTCCTGCCAAAACAAAGTAATCGCACAGCTGACAGAACCTCTCTTGTTACCTCTTAGGAATGACCATAATTTACAGCCTGCAATGCCAGTGGGGGTCTCCCAGTGAACATACAGCTACTCTGGGTGCGTTTCAGTGAGTCATCTCAGGGCTAATAAACTTTTCATATTTACCTTCTCAGGAAAACACGGAATTCCTTGTTTAAGAACAAACATCACCGATAAGGAGTTCTGTTTTTACTGTAACTGTGCGCTCCTTTTTTCCTTCCAAGGTGCCTACTGGTCTCCTGACCTGACAGTTTGGTGCCATGTCCTGAGACCTCCAAATTTTCTTCCAGATGCTGGTTCCAGACTTGAGGTGGCCATGACCAAAGCTGTCACTATGGAGACTTGTTAAAGTAAACGCATCATATTTGGCTTTAAAAACAGACAGGCTTCCACCTTCTAAAAGGAATAATTGTTTAATTTTTCAGAAAGAACATTCTAGGCTTGACCGCTCATTTTAAGGCAAAGTAGGCTCTGAACTCAGGATCCTCTGGGCTAGAGATTCTAGACTCTAGGTGCCTGGGAGCGGGGCAGGCAGGAAGAGTGGAAGATGTACCCCTAAACTTTGTGAATCTGGGTGAGAAAATGAGGAGTTAAAGGCTCTCAGGTGACTAAATGCCCAGAGCCGGAGGACTCTGAGGGTCTCAAGAGTTTTTAAAATTGTACTTAAGTAGCTTCAATGTCCTCTGCTTTCTGATAGAGATAAACATATCCAGAAGAACCACCAAAGAAAGTTTACCAGGTTCTTTCTCAGGACCAGTCAATGGGAAGAAAGATCTGGACACTGGTTCTGACTAGAAGGCTAGAAGTCACCCAGGGTCACCTAAGAGAGACACCGAGTCATGGCATATTTTCTCGGAAACATTCATTCTCTCTTCCTGTCTGGCTAAACCCCAAGTCCTGGTTTCTGTAAACTGACAAATCCCCACCTGCTTTGTACCAGGGCTCATGCTTTTACTGTTCCAGTGTTCATTCCGTTCCTTATGCATTTTGGGTTCCTGAGCTTTCCATTGATTTTTTGGTGAGCTCAGGTATGCATTTAAGGGAATGTTTGTTAGAGTTATCCAGCATTTCTAGCTGTTCTGCAGTGGGCAGTTTCTAGGTAATCCCATCCTCCATACTGCCAGAAGTGAAGTCTTTGAAATCTGATGTAAAGAGAATGGAAACAGATCAGCGACAGATGCACCTTCTTACCCTTAGTAGAAAGTGTCAGGCATTGGTGAAGTCCTGAATCAGGGTCTTTGAGATGAGGTGAGTTTCTGTGCTGGGTGGTCTGTATTACTCCTGGGAAGATCTTTCTGACAGGGGTATAGGTGAGTTTCTGTACTGGGTGGTCTGTATTACTCCTGGGAAGAGCTCTCTGACAGGGGCATCAGTTATATTTTGCTGCAGGACTTCTGCATCTGCTTGCCTGGACCACCTGACTGAGTCCCTAAACCTCTGTTGGTCATAATTCCCACCTGGGGAAGGGAGGCTCCTAGTCACGTCTATGGTCCAGACTACTGGTCTCTGTTTCTTAGGCTCTGACCCACTGGCTGGGCTTCTTTTCATTTCTTTGTGATCCTGAGGTTTATTGTGTTAGCCTGTGCCCGAATGTTTTGAACTATTGCCTTGATCCAACCTAAAGAACCATGTGTTTCCACCCTTAGATGGCTCACCTGCCTCTTGTGTTGTAGCTCTCAGGATGCAGTACTTTCTCTGAGTCTTCTCCCCAGCACGATAGAGGCGAATCATATGAAGGCTCTGCTTTGACAATTCAGGTAGTACAGATTCTAAGAAGGACAGAGTGAGTGGGTATGTGGTATCAAAAGATGCAGATCCATCAAGAGATTCAGAATTGAGGAGACCTGAAGTTAGCAGGAAGGAGGTCTTGCATAAGCCTCTTCAATCCCTTTTGTATCCCAAGGTTATTATCTCAGCTCTCTCTTCATTTACACTCTGCAGCCTCAATAGTTCCCAAGTTACTGGGAAGGACAGACAAATCCAGACCCCTTAAACTCTCCGTATTCTTTCCCCCATCCATCTTCCCGTTACCTGTGAGGAAGTCTCTTGCCAAGTCTCTCCTGAAGTTAATTGCCAGTGAAGGAATTGGCAATGTCTTTTTTGTTATGGTGGGGGTAAAAAACACATAACATAAAATTTACCTTCTTAGTCATTTTTAAATATACAGTTCAGTAGTGTTAAGCATATTCACGTTGTTGTGAAATGGATCTCCAGAACGTTTTTTATCTTGCCAATCTGAAACTCTTTACCCATTAAACAACTCCCCTTTTTGCCCTCCCCCTAGGTCCTGGTAACCACCATTCTTCTTTCTATTTCTATGAATTTGACTACTAGTTGCCTCATATAAGTGGAATCATACAGTATTTTTGCCTTTTGGGGACTGACTTATTTCACTTAGCATAATGTCCTCAAGGTTCATCCATGTTTTAGTATGTGTCAGAATTTCTTTCTTTTTTAAGGTTGAATAATATTCCACTGTATGAATACATCACATTTTGTTTTTACTTTCATCTGTCGATGAACATCTGGGTTGTTTCCATCTCTTGGCTATTGTCAATAGTGCTGATATAAACGTGGGTGTGCAAACATCTCTTTGAGATCCTGCTTTCAATTCTTTTGGATATATACACAGAAGTGGGATTGCTGGATCATATGGTAGTTCTATTTTTAATTTTTTGAGGAAGCTCTATACTATTTTCTATAACAGCTACCCATTTTACATTCCTACCAATAGGGCACAAGGGTTCCAAATTCTCTACATGCTTGCCAACACTTGTTATTTTCTGTGTTTTTGACAGTAGCCATCCTAATGGATGTGAGATGGCAATATCTTTCTTATATTTCTTCATAAGATTCCTGGAATTATGGATGTTTTGAAAACATCCCATCAGTGTCTCTAGTTGCTTAGTTCAGTTTTCAATGGCGATGGGTATTCAAATGATCTTCAAAATTAAAAGAAGTTGTTACAAATTAAGAGTTTTCTGATCAAGAGTAGAAAACATCCAGAAAGTTCATGTTTGCTTTCCATCCAAAATTATCACTCAATTAATGTTCACTACCAAGTTCCACCTGGGTTCATCACATAAGCTTTATAGAGCTCTCCTTATAAGCCTTCTGTGTGTTTTCCTAATGATGGAAAGACCACTTCATCTTGGCTTCTGCTTTTCCTCTGTGAGCTCATGCTAGGGTCACTGTGCCATGTCTTTTATATGCTTGGAACAGACTAGACTAGAACTATAGGAGTCCATTCCCTTCTGATTTTCAGTATTGGTCTCTCCTCAAGCTAAGGTGGTTGGCTTTTGTTTGGAGGTCGCAAAGGTTGCTTTGGCTACCTTTAAGTAATGACTACAAGCAACATAGAACTTTTACTGCAAATGACTTTCTGTTCATCAGATTTTATTTGCAGTTAATATTGGATTAGAACCTGGTGTATTTAGCTTTGCAAGCTGTATTCCTGTCAGCATTATGCCATTCCCAAAGAGGGTATCTCATGGTGCATTTTTGCCTGGTGTGCCTCTCCCCAGAGCATGGCTCTAAAATTAGAAATTGTACTTCTTACATTCCCTTTTATTTCCTTATTATCTCTTGAGTTACAGCCCTGTACCCATTTAACACAACAAATACATGGCAGGGGGAGAATTTATGACTCACAATCAATAAATATTTTATCTTATTGGGAGGTAGCTTGAAGGAAACACAGTGTGCCAACCTATTCATGACTGAACGCTATTAAACATTTCAGTCCAATACAACAATTCTTCTGACCTTGAAACTCATTGGCTTCTGCTGCTTTACAGATAAGCTAGTATGGGACCATGACCCTTTTTCGTCATGTGACCAGGGTGGTTGTTCTCAAAAATGTGCACCTTGGTGAAGCAACATATCCCACGGACCTTACCTAATCACACTTGAAAGTGCCTTGCAAAATGCCCTCACCATAATTAAAAGACAAAATGAAGACACTTTAAATAACAGTTCAATGAAGGATTGATATGGGAAGAAAATTTTTCCTTCATGAACAAACTATGGTGAACATAAACCAGAAATCTTAAAACAATTCAATGGCAGAGAAAAAAGATGGAAGAAAATTGGGTCCTTGAAGATGCTGATGATCCATCTGGAGCCACCATTTTGAGGACTTCTTGTTAAGTGACATCATTATTAGTTAAGCTAGTTGAGTGAGGGTTCTCTGTTATTTGCATCCAAAAGCATCCAAAATCATGAAGCCTTGTAGGGTTTGGTCTTTAACTAATGAACAATGAGAAGCTGTTAAAGGATCTTAACAAAAGTGTGACATGGTCGGCTATGAGTTGGAAAAAAGATGGTCTAATTTCAGTGTGTGGAGATAGGGTTGTAGGGGTTTAAGGATGGATGCAGGGAGTAACTATAAAGGAGGACCAGGTTTAAGGGGGAAGATTATGAGGTACATCTTGGAAGTGTTGCGTTTTCCTAGTGGAGATGCCTAGTAGGCAGTGAAATATATGGAACTTAGAGATGAGATCTTGACTAGGGAGATAAATTTAGGAATCATTGATATTTATAGCTATTGAAGTCATGGGTATGGATGAATGGGCCTGAGATGAATATTTGAGGAACTTCAAGATTTAATGACAGGGTAGAAGAGGGTGAGTCTCCAAAGGAGACAAAGAATGAGAAGCAGTGTAGAAGGTCTAAATAAATACTCTGAAGTCAGTCCATGGATTTCTACTTAAGAACCCATGGGATAAAGGATTGGACTTGAAGATTTCTCAGAGATACTTGATTCTAAGATAAATCGGATTGCTCCTTATTGTGAAGTCAATGGCAAATACTATTGAATATTTTTTTGACTCCTGCCAATCCCAAATAATCCTCCTGTCTTCAAACTCACATTTTATATTACCTGTATTCCTCTTACAGTGTATCTTACCTTGTATTGTGGTTGTACATGACTATGTCTCATTTCTCCCACCAGGACTAGGTATTCTTAGAGGCCAGGAATTATGTCTTATTTATTTCGTATGTTTCTCTCCAAACTGCTCTTCTTAATTGGCAAGATATTTTGAATGTAGTTGGACACCAATACATTTTTTGGTGAATGAGTATTTGATATGTAATTAAATACACTGAGTGAAATTGCTAAACATTTTCTTATATTGAATTCTTGAATGTGAACTAGAAAGTCTGAATGAACTCCAAGCTAAGAAAAAAGCCCATCCTGAAGAGATCTAAGGGTCACAAAACATTTCCCTGAAGTCCTCCATCTGATGAGCATTCAGCTATCTGTTTAAGGTGGTAAGATCACTACCAATCATTGACTTCCAGATTTTTGATTCAGTCTAATTAGCAAAATATACAGAAGATAAAATAATCCTTACTCTGACCAGGCATTCTTATGTCCCCAAAGTTACTCATTTTCCTATTTCCCATAGTTCTTCCAAATTAGATCCTTCCTCAGTTGAGGAAGAAAGGAAGGTTCCTCAGTTGAGGAAGAAAGGAAGAAAGGAAGGTTTGACCAACGCAAGCTTCACAAATGGACATAGCATCAGAGATTGGATAGTCAATATTCTCAGCTTAGTCTTACTATAGTCCAGTTTTGTGACTGTGTTTTTAACTGATGTTCATCCGAAACAACACATTTAACATTCAGCTTAGTTCATTACAAAATCTAAGAGTTGGCAAAGAATTTGTCCATTATCATGTGACATTTGAATAAAGCACAGAATGGAAGATGAAATGAAACCTACATTTATTTTTACTTTTTAATTTTAAATTAAAAAAATTTAACCTTTTTATTGAAGTATAGTTAAGTTACAATGTTGTGTTAGTTACAGGTGTACAGCAAAGGTACATATATATATTAAAGAATATATATAAGATATATATAAATATATATATTCTTTGTCAGATTCTTTTCCATTATAGGGTATTACAAGATATTGAATATAGCTCCCTATGCTATACAGTAGGTCCTTGTTGGAAACCTACATTTATTGATACCTTCTATTTGCTGGGCTCTTTAATATTGTTATTTCATTTGACAAGAGGAATAAAGGTATATGTACATTTGTTTTCTGGTTTTACCTATATGTTTCTAAGTAGTTAAGAATTTTGAATATTATTAGACCAATTATATGATAAAGTTAAGATAAAAATTAAATTAAATGACTTAAAGTCCTAGATTTTTAAGAAATCTAGGTTGGCTCTTCTGCTTTCACACATCCAACAATAGCTCAAAATTCCCTCTTTCTTAAGACAGCAACCATTAAGTTACTCTTAAACCCACACTAAGTGCTATGTAACACAGGGGACAGAAAGCCAGATGGGTCTGGTTTTTGGTATCAGTAGTGTCTTTGTTGTGGACAGATGTCAGTTTCCAAATTCTCACTACACTGTACAGACTTGTATACCTCAGGCAACTTTATAGCTCAAACCCTACTCCTTGGGGACTTACAGCAACTTGTAAATCCATGAGGAATTTTTCAGCAAAGTTATATTTCTTAGTTTATTCATGGATTAGACTTGTAAGAGTAGATTCATGCTAAGGCCTTAATGAGCAGGGCTTTTTTTTTTTTTTTTCACACTGAAAAGAACACTTGCTTCTCTTTTTCCAACATTCAGCTTATGATGGTTTTAGAATTTATGTTCTCAGTTTTGCCCCCATTGACTTTGAAATCTTAGAAAATACTCACCATGGCTCTTCCCAGAATCCAGCACTATTCAAAGCCTTTCTTTATGTAGCATTAGAAAATGGAGACCCACAAAACTATTTCACATGAGTTTGTTGCTCGGGTTTACTTCTAGGAACATTGGCTCTGCTCTTCCGACTAATAAGAAGTCATGACAGTGGTCTAATAACTGAGCAATGCCTGGTATTAGGGGTGGAGAACATGAAGAGGATTTCCACAGAGTTTCTCAGAGTTGGGCTAAAGGTAAATTCTTTTTTCTTTCACTGGAAAAGATTTGAGCTAGATTAAAAAAACACCCAAACAATGGATGTCTTCAGAATGAAATCCATAAAACCAAAAGTGGGAAGTACTAATGGTTCCATTGCCCACTTGGCGGGATGTGCCAGCATCATGTCTGTAATTGGTCTGGGTCATTTCACTGACTTCTATGGAGCCATCAGTATATGGGCTTTCTAAACTTTCTATTCTGAGCTGAATTTCCTTTTAGTCTTCAATACTTGCTCATTTCTGTTCCATTATGTCCAAACTTCATTCTTTTCTGCTTCACCTCAGTTCAAATGCCTTTCAAGGGTATCTTCCTCTTTTTGGGCCATAGGACAAAAAATTCTTGAGCTGTAATGGTCCTTAGAGTTCAACCACTATGATATCCTCATTTTACAGGTGAGAAAAATGAGGCATAGAGAAGGGAAGGAAATTGCTGGTCACAATTTAATGGGAACTGTCTAATGGGATCCTAGCTCTTCTGAGTCCTGATTCAGCCACCTGACTAAAGGGGCAACATAATCTGAAACAGAACAAAGGCACATATCTGAACAGTTTGTTCCCTCACTATATGACCCTGTATTAGATTTCTGTGCCATGTCACAAATTGCTACAATCATAGTATCTTAAAACAGTATACATTTGCTATGTCACTATTTTATATATATATTTACGTACTATATATATTCTATACTATATGTATCTTACTATTTCTGTGGGTCAAGAATATGATCAAGGCTCAGCTGGATTCTCTGGATTCAGGCTGCAACAATCAGAGTATCAGCCAGGCTGTGTTCTCATTTGGAGGCCTCACTGGAAAAGTATCCCCTTTCAAGCTCTCTCAGGTTGTTGGCAGAAGTTATTCCTTGTGGCTGTGAGACTAAGGGCCCTAGCTTCCTTCTGGCTGCTGGCTAGAGGGTATCCTCAGCTCCTAGAGGCCATCCTCGCCTTTAGTATATAAGGTTACAGATTATACTATAATACGGCAAATATATTGAAGACAGCTCACAAAACACTGTGTACAATTCAATGGCTTTTAGTATATTTACAGAGTTGTGCAGCCATCACCATAATCTAATTTTAGAATATTTTCATTATCCCAGAAAGAAACCCCGTACCTATTTGCAGGCAACACTCCTTCCTCCCTCCCCTAGCTCTTGGCAACCACTACTGTTGTCTCTATAGATTTGCCTATCATGGCTATTACATACAAAAGGAATCATACAACATTTGGTCTTTTGTTACTGGATTCTTTCACTTAGCATAGCATTTTCAAGGTTCATCCAGGTTGTCTCATGGGTCAGTATTTCATTCATTTTTATTGCCAAATAATATTCCTTTGTAAGACAGGCCACATTTGATTTATCCCTTCATCAATCGATGGACATTCCAGTTGGTTCCATTTTTGGCTATTATGGATAATGCTGCTTGAATGTTCCTGAACTGGTTTTTGTGTGGACATACGTCTTATTTCTCCTGGGTATATAACTAGGAGTACACTGCTCCTCTTTGGTCTCAGACCATTGAGGTTTACTATAAGTAACAGAGCAGAGAGAACTTAGGTATGATGTCTCAGAAGCCTCTGCCATTAAAGAAGGAAGGAAAGCTCATCCCTTGCAATCTCAGAGGGCTGTGGGAAGGAGGAAGGAGCTAGAGTAAGATATGGAAGTCAGACGTAAGGGCTTTGGGGACTTTATTCAAGGCCCAAAATGCAAGGACTGAAGAAATATCCAGATAGATTTCCATAAACCCAGTCATATTGGGATCATTGGTCAGTTTCTTTAGATGTAGACTGAGATGACTTGCAAAATTCTGGAACTGGCCTCTCAATGGTTTGGGCAGCCACAGTTTCCAATGTGGTATGTCCCAGACAGAGAAGCAGGTTGATGGAAGGATCAGACACACCACTTCTGGCCTCCTATGATCTGTTTGTTTCATTTTCAGAGCCCAGACATTCTCCCGTGCCCCAAGGAGGGCACATGGAGAAGCTGAGAGGACTTAGAGTGAAAACAAAAGTTCACAGTGATAGTGTTAGACCCTACCCGAACCCTGTGATCCTGGAAAACAAGTAAAGGATAAGAAATCCCCCAACCTTTTGTGTTCCAGGAAAGGGATCACCATAAAGAACCACCCTCCCCCATAGGGCCTAGAAAAGACTTTCTGATGCCACCTTGTCTACCTATGACAAGACCAGACACACAGTCCCCAAATGCCCATTTTTGCCTCATAAATGATTAGCTTAATGCTTGTGTATACTGATCAACTGGAACAAAATAACTTGTTAAGCAAACTGGTTTAGTTAGAGTTAGAATTCTCTCCTTCTCCCAGGTCTCTGAACTTTGGCCTACCCTGAGCCAGAATACAACCCCTCCTAAGAATAGGCTGGTCTCAGAGTACAATATACTCTCTGCTCTACTATTCCATCACACCACCCTTTCATCCTACTTCCCCACACCCAGTTCTTTTTAGCCCTGTTTACTCCTCTCTATAAAAGAAAAATTATGTTTTGCTGAATTCTTGAGAGGCTTGCAGACTCACGGTCACAAAGTCCTCCTATTACAATAGCCCCTCCTCCTTCTGCAATAGCCTTTCCCCCTTTTGCAACAATCCTTTGGATAAAGTCTCATATTGTTAAGTCTGGATTTGTTTTTATTTGACAACAGCATATGGTGAGTTTGTGACCAGAGGCAAATGGCCAGGGCTACTGATCCAGCCGTGGGTGCCAGTATCATAACCCAAGGCTCAGTTGGGGCCATTGATCTCTCAGGGATGAGACTGGACAAGCTGCTCCATGGTTAGACCAGTGAGAACCAGAGGATGCCACTTGGATTTGGGGGCCCTTTTCCATCGTCATGAGGTCTCATAATTCCCTCCTTCAGCTAGTTGACATCTTGGAGAAGAAGGGCTGGAGTGCCCCAACGGACTGAAAATTTACTCAAAAGAACTGAGTCAGTTTCTTCTGGCTTAAAAGTCTTCTTTAATGAGACATCATTACCAGAAAATTTATTTTTTTTCCTGCCACCCAGCAGGGTCTTATGAAGGTGACTAGCTCTGTTACCAAAAGTTTACAAAAGCCACATTTTCTTAGCACAACTGAAGGTAGTGTGTGCAAATTTGTGACCAGCTACACTAGAATTATGAATCAAATAAAACCAGATGATGTTCCATAGCAGTGAATGTAAGATCCTGCTTTTGAGTTCAAAAATCCGTAAGTACAGGTTGTGAATATTTGGTTTAGGAACAGCACAGCAGCACTCAGGAAGAAAAAATTACGGGTTGTTTTAGTCAGGAATTTTTTGGTTGCAAACTTACAGAAACCCAACTGGACTTAGGCAAAAGGGCAGAAAGGGAATTGATTGGCTCTCGGAATCCAAGAACAACCAGACGGAGGGAAGGAAAGGAGGCTGCTGGGTTTCAGGGGTAAATGGGGAAAGGGACACAAGAGCCCTGGGGCTCTCTCCATTCTAGTCTCAGCTTCCCTTTGGGTGGCATTCTCTCCTTTGGGTTTTCTTCTTTCTTGCTACAGACCATCCTTTTGCACTAGGCAGGGGCATGGCCCTTAAATGCTTATGAGTCTCACGTCTTCTGACTTTTGCTATTGGACTTGAGAAACAGAAGAATTCTGTGGAAGATTTCTGATAGGAAACCTGGTAAGGTCTCTCCTGTAACCAGGGAAACAGAACCATATAAAAAAGGGCAGCTCTCAAAAGAGCCATTTAAATGTCCTTGAAATTCCAAAATTTCAAGAAGTAAAGGGAGTTTCTGGATAAATAGCCCCCTATAGCCTAAGCATAAGCGTGTGGTCAACACTGTTAATATTAAGTCAGCAAGAGAATGTGTTTTTCAGAGAAGCTGATGTGGCCACAGACTGGGTCTGTGAATGTGGAGTTGCAGGTGCAGCTGTCAGCACACCTGGAGGCAGGGGTTCTGTTATGGGGATCATGCTCAGAGGAGCTTATAGACCAAGTGGAGAGAATTTTGAGGGAAGCAAGGAGACTGGTCGGGCAACTCAAACCATTCCATGCTATTCCTGATGTAGCTATCTCAAGGAGCCCCTGAAAGCACTGAGGATGTTTAGACTGGAGAGGAGAAGGCCAAGGGACATAGCAGCTGTCGTCAGCTGCTCCTATTCTTTATGGACTAATACATAGAAGCTTCAGAGCAACAGACTTTGATTCAACATCAGGACTTCCTCACAGTTAAAGCTGTCCCGGATGGCTGGGGGTATATGATGAAGCAGTGAGACAACAACATAAGACAGTATGGGGTTCATTTATTCGCTCCTTCGACCCTTCATTTATTCTGCAAATATTTATGCATTAACGAACAGAAAACATTAACAAATAGACAACAGCTTCTACAAGGCAGCTCATCGTTGTACTACCTACACCTGGCCCAGAGTGCTAGCACTATATTAATATCTGTTAAATGAACGAAAGAATACATGAATGAGTGAATAGGTGTGGTCACTGGACCAGGTACTAGAGATGGCCATAGGACCCTCACAGAGCTGACAATCTCACAACAAAGGCAGCTGATCAAACAGTGGTGATGCCCTGCACACAGTGCTCTGGTGGATGTATGCACATCCAGACAGACTTTGTTCTTTCAGGGGACTTAAAGAGGAGCTTGCCTTTATGTGTTCTCTGTGTTCCAGGATGGGTGAAGGCAGAGAGAATGCCTCTCCTACTGTGGAGTTCTCTGTCGTAGGTGGTTTTTACGGATCAGGCTGCTTCCTAACTACACTCTGATCATTTAAAAAGTGAAACTCCATTTTGTTTATGGTTTCCTTTGCTGTGCAAAAGCTTTTAAGTTTAACTTGGTCCCAGTTGTTTATTTTTGTTTTTATTTTCATTACTCTAGGAGGTGGATCAAAAAAGATATTGCTGCAATTTATGTCACAGAGTGTTCTGCCTCTCTTTTCCTCTAAGAGTTTTACAGTATCCATTCTTACATTTAGGTCTTTAATCCATTTTGAGTTTATTTTTGTGTATGGTGTTAGGGAGTGTTCTAATTTCATTCTTCTACATGCAGTTGTCCAGTTTTCCCAGCACCACATATTGAATAGGCTGTCTTTTCTCCATTGTATATTCTTGCCTCCTTTGTCATAGATTAGGTGACCACAGGTGCATGGGTTTAACTCTGGACTTTCTATCCTGTTCCATTGATCTATATTTCTGCTTTTGTGCCAGTACTATACTGTTTTGACTACTGTAGCTTTGTAGTATGGTCTGAAGTCAGGGAGCCTGATTCCTCCAGCTCCATTTTTCTTTCTCAAGATTGCTTTGGCTATTCAGGGTCTTTTGTTTTTCCATACAAATTGTGAAAATTTTTGTTCTAGTTTTGTGAAAAATGCCATTGGTAATTTGATAGGAATTGCACTGAATCTGTAGATTGCTTTCATTTTGACAATATTGATTCTTCTGGTCCAAGAACATGGTATGTCTCTCCATCTGTTTGTGTCATCTTTGATTTTTTTAAATCAGCATCTTTTAGTTTTCTGAGTACAGGTCTTTTACCTCCTTAGGTAGATTTATTCCTAGATATTTTATTCTTTTTGTTGCAGTGGTAAATGGGATTTTTTCCTTAACTTCTCTTTCTAATCTTTCCTCCTTAGTGTATAGAAATGCAACAGATTTCTGTGTATTAATTTTGTATCCTGCAACTTTACCAAATTCATTGATGAGCTCTAATAGTTTTCTGGTAGCATCTTTAGGATTTTCTATGTATAGTACTATGTCATCTGCAAAGAGTGACAACTTTACTTCTTTTCCAACTTGGTTTCCTTTTATTTCTTTTTCTTCTCTGATTGCCGTGGCTAGGACTTCCAAAACTATGTTGAATAAAAGTGGTGAGAGTGGACATCCTTGTCTTGTTCCTGATCTTACAGGAAATGCTTTTCAGTTTTTCACCATTGAGAATGATGTTTGCTGTGGGTTTGTCATATATGGCCTTTATTATGTTGAGGTAGGTTCCCTCTATTCCCTGGAGAGTTTTTATCATAAATTGGTGTTGAGTTTCGTCAATAGCTTTTTCTGCATCTACTGAGATGATCATATGGTTTTTATTCTTCAGTTTGCTAATGTGGTGTATCACATTGATTGATTTTTGTATGTTGAAGAATCCTTGCATCTCTGAGATAAATCCCACTTGATCGTGGTATATGATCCTGTTGATGTATTGTTGGATTCGGTTTGCTAGTATTTTGTTGAGGATTCTTGCATCTATGTTCATCAGTGATATTGGCCTCAGAATGGGAGAAAATACTTGCAAATGATGTGACTGGCAAGGGATTAATCTCCAAAATATACAAACAGCCCATGCAGCTAAATATCAAAAAACCAAACAGCCCAATCAAAAAATGGCTGGAAGATCTGAATAGACATTTCTCCAGAGAAGACATACAGATGGCCAAAAAGCACATGAAAAGACGCTCAACATCACTAATTATTAGAGAAATGCAAATCAAAATTACTATGAGGTATCACTTCACGCTGGTGAGAATGGCTATCATCAAAAAATCAACAAACAATAAATGCTGGAGCAGGTGTGGAGAAAAGGGAACCCTCCTACACTGTTGGTGGGAATGTAAATTGGTACAACCATTATGGAGAACAGTATGGAGGTTCCTTAAAAATTAAATATAGAAGTACCATATGATCCAGCAATCCCACTCCTGGGCATATATCTGGAGAAAACCATAATTTAAAAAGATACATGCACCCCAATGTTCATTGTAGCATAGCCAAGACATGGAAGTAACCTAAATGTCCATCGACAGAGAAATGGCTAAAGAAGATGTGGTACCTATATACAGTGGAATATTACTCAGCCATAAAAATGATGAAATAATGCCATTTGCAGCAACATTGATGGGCCTAGAGATTATCATACTAAGTGAAGTAAGTCAGCCAGAGAAAGACAAATATCATATGATATCACTTATATGTAGAATCTAATAAAACTGATACAAACGAACTTATTTACAAAACAGAAGCAGACACACAGACCTCAAAATCAAACTTACGGTTACCACAGGGGAAATGTTGTAGGAAGTGATAAATTAGAAGATTGGGATCAACATATACACACACTACTATATGTAAAATAGATAACTAATAAGTACCTACTGTATAGCACAGGGAACTCTACTGAATATTCTGTAATAACCTACATGGGAAAAGAATCTGAAAAAGAATGGATATATATATATATATATATATATAAAACTAACTGTTTCACTTTGCTATACACCTGAAACTAACACAACATTTTAAGTCAACTATACTCCAATAAAATTTTTTTTTTAAAAAGTGAAACTCCAGGTAGCAGTGGCACAGTGAGCAATTCCTCTGGCTTCTCAGAGCCCTCAGACCCAGCGGAGTAAGTGGTTACCTTAATGTTATAATATCAATATTTCAAGAGCTTCAGAACATGCTCCCTCCCTGAAGTTCCACCTTACATTAGCCCCAATGAAAATTTAATATACTGGAAGAAGTCACCTCTGAGCCTTATGTGTTATCTAAATTTTAGTATAAAAGGTTTTTTACTTAAAAGGACAAGGTTGGGGAAGGCTGGGAATATCAAATGTTAACAGCATTTCTCTCATATTTGGCCCCATGCAATTTGAACAGACTTGTTTCATAGTTTAATAAATAAATGTTTATAAAGAAGCAATGAAATTAAAAGTGGCAACAAGGGTCGCAGTAACCACTATTTTAGGGAGATTCAGGCCATCATGATTGTCAGGAGGGAGGATGGAGCTACTGACAATGCTGACTGAGAAATGGCAAAGAGAATCTTTTAAGTAGAGGTTTGTTTAGAAATGAATGGTCTTTCTCCGGTTCTAGCGAAGTTACAAGAATTACAGCAAATATGATCCAAGTTTCACTGGAAATGATTTATGGACCAGAGATGCATGTTTGGAGAGACAGTTGAAGAAAATTCAGTAAAAGCTGTGAAATGTAAATGAAGTCTAAGAGGCTGGAGACTTCCACGAATGCCTGTGAGGAGTCTTTCAAGTAGGATTATTTTGGGAATGTAATCCTGCATTCTTGTTTTCTTCACTGGGAGCCTAACCTGTGCATCTCTCCTCTCTGTGAGTTGGATATGAGTATATGTAACATTTCTCCCACTGCCCCACACTGCTTAGCAGGATGCAGGGGTTCTATGGATAAAGGCTGAAAGGAAGAAAGGAAGAATGAAAGGGAAGGGAAAGGCAATACAAGGCAAGGGATACAAGGGAAAAAACGGGAGGAAGGAAAAGAAAGAAAGTTAAAAGAAGCAAGTCCTATTAGAGCCTAGAAAAGAGAATGCAGACAGAAATAGAGGCAGGCTTTGTTTATCCTGTTTGACCATCAGGCTGCAGGAAGAACTGATGCCTGTTTCCTTGTCCGGGGACCAGCAGGGATCTTGTCCATCTGGGATATGACCAGGAGTGGGATACATAGAATGAGCAGTACCCACAAGTCCCCCTAGGAGTCAGATTGAATGAATTTAAAGAGGTAAGAAGACGGAGCAAAGGAGAGAAAAAGGCCCAGAGGTGTTAGGCAGGAAAAAACGAGGCAAGTGAGTTTATCTCCGATGCACAGCAAATGTTTTGCAGGTTGTGCAAACTAATAGTAGATACATGAGGTTGGCCTTGGCACAGAGTAGGTAGTCTGTAAATGTCGCTGGGTGAGGTCTGATAATGCAAACTGGGGGTAGGCAGAGAAGTAGGTGCTAAAAGATTTAAGGGAATAAATTACTTTCAAGCATATTGGAAGCATTTACGTTTTGAATTGATGTGGCAGTTATAAATCTTTTTTCTTTTTTCTTTTTTTTTATGTGAAACAGGATCTTGCTGGCAACACGCTCTTTTGTTCTGCTGTGGTCATCATACGGACCACTTCCTAATTCAAGACTCTAAAGTATTTACTTCTTGTTTTGGAGGCCAAGCCAGAGGCTCATCTCCCTACGGGCATCACCGCTTCTGTGAGGGGCCGCCTTTTCTTCCTCCTGTTTCCTGACTCCCCATTTCCTCCACTGTTGTCATTCAGCAAGGATGGGGACCACCATGTGAAATGTGGACAGCTACTACCGCTTGCTGTTGTTCAGTGAGGACCTCGGCTTCTGTTGCTGCCATCACCCCAAGTCTCCCCCTGGAACCCCCTTTCTGCTTTCTGGGATCCCCATCTCACTGTTGGGAATCCTACAGACTACTGTGTCTGAAACAGGAGAGTCCCAGCAACCACCCCCTGAGGTCCTGAGTTGGAACCTGGAATGTTTTAATTTCAAAAGCAGAGCTGAAAGTGGTGATGAGATTTCATGGTACTTTTAGTGGACTGCTACACTCCAGGCACAAAATGACTTAAGGAAGCATTCTGGGGGTTGGCTCAGAATCTAACCGCAATGTTTCTATGGCAAATTGACTACTAATTTGCCAATAATCAACTTAGAAATGACTTTTAGGATCAAGACATATTCACTGAGAGCTAACCTAACTATTTCAGATTTTGCACAAAACTCAGATGGCTCTAACTTGTCTGAATTAGGGCCTTCAAATAAAGTAGATTGAATACATCCTCTTCCAACAGGCTTGCCCTCATTACGGGCCGGCTTGCTCATAGGGAAAGAGGCAATAAAATCTGATATTCTGGTGGTACTAACACCTTCTGGATGTTTGTAGAAGGAGTAACCTTGGACCAAGTGAACAAGAAAAGAGGAAGTTCCTGAACCACTTGCAAAGGGTTGAGGCTGAGGAACAGATGTCTCTGGGCTGCCCAGACGTCTGCCACACGGCCTAGCAGTGCCACCGCTGCCGAAACCCCAAGCCTACAACTCAGGGTGGTCTGGAAGTGAAGGATTGTTTTCCCGAGAGAGATTTCAAGAATGTAGCTCCTCACCTAATAAAAGGAATGTGCAACGATTAAGCGAGTCTAATATTAGCATCTGCAAAATAAAGAGCAATTGGGCCTGCCATAAAAGACAGCAAACCTCGCATGCACCCTCTGCCAGGTAAAATCTGTTCTTTTTCTGTCATAAATCTTTCTTGGAAGCCAGAGAAGCATTTCACTTCCGTCAGAAACAGTGGGTGAACCAAAGAGAAAGAACATGCTGTTTTGGAGATGAAAGCCTCTTGAGTTTAAAGCATCTTGTCATTTCTGCCTGTTTTGCTGGTTTCTTTCTGATGGTGTCCTTGACTTGGCCATGACTTGCACTGTTTTTCATAGGATAGAACAGCAGCAGGGAAAGGTCAGGGTGGGCCATTTGCTTCCGGATTTTGCTTCAGTCAGAGAACTAGCAACTGACATGGAATCTCACTGTCATCCAAGGTGTGCCCTTGGTTAAACTTCTTTGAACACCAAACCTTTGATAATTGTGAAGAATATATTGATAGAATTTATGGTTTTTCAGTCTCACGAACACCACTCGTTGAGATGCAGAAGTTGAATTGACTTTTGCTTCACACAGGGTTACCACTCTTGCTGAACCAGAGATTCAAATCAGTAGTAGCTACTTTACTTACATGATCTAATTTGTCTTCATGAAACCCTTTCATGTAGGGCAGCGGTTCTCAAAGTATGGTCTTCACAATATCAGCATCACCTGAGAACTTGCTAGAAATGTGCATCCTTGGGTCCCACCCCAGACTTACTGGGCCAGCAATCTGTACTTTAGCAAGTCCTCCAAGCGTTTCTGATGCATACTAAAGTTTGGGAACCACTGATGTAGGACACATTATGACTATAGAATTTATTATATGCTATCATATATTGGATCTTTGAAGTCCCTTATAGCTAAAGCTTTCAATGTTAAATGCTAGATTTCCAAGGATCTTCAGTACTATGCACGCAGTAGGCAGTCAGTAAATGTTCCCTGTAGATGCTGCATCTCTGAGGTAGTAGTCATCTTTTACTTTCCTCCCTCCTCCCTCCCCTCCTTCCTGCCTTCTTTCCTTCTCCTTCCTTTTTTTTTTCTTCTGCCCTATGTCATTTTAGAGGACATGCTCTTCCCCTTTATGTATAGTTTATTTATTTATTTTTGTTTGTTTGTTTTTCAGTATCCCTCTTAGTAACTCTTGTTCATTCCACAATCCAGAAATTCTTGCATCTGACTTGATTTCTTTCCACATCAGTTTTTGTATGTTTTTTTTTAAACATATATTCCAGATAGGGCCAGTAATCAAGTGGATCTTATCTCACCTGTCACTTGGTAGCCACTTAACCCAGGCTGGCCAATCAAAGTGTTCTACTCCCTGCACATAGTGATTGGTCCCAGCAGGGCCACTGAGAATCGCTGGGGTGGGAGAGAGCAACATGAACTTGATGAAGGAGAGACTCTCCCTATTCCTGACTTTGTGAGCATCGAGAGGCCTGGTGTTCCTGGTGCTCACAGATGAACTTGGAACTTCTGGGAGGTATATTTCCTTCCACATGGAGACAGTCTGCCTGGGAATGAAGCCAACTCAGAGGAAGGCAAAGCCAAGTTTTGGAGGGAGAGAGGGCAGGGAGCTGATGTCATCTTCTGAATCTAGAGCTTCACCATGCCTTGAAGCCAGAGTCTGCTCTCTGCGTGGACTTCATATTCAATTCAACATTCCCTGTGAATCCCTTAACCTAAGATCCTGGGGATGTTTCTATCAATGACTTTTTTTCTTCTTGCAAAAGTAAGAAATACACATACAAATTTGAACTTAGAAGAACCGTGTCTTGTAGAAAGTTAAAGTCTCTTTTGATCACTCCCACTTCCTTGAAAATCACTATACTATATGGTTTTGTGCATATTCCTTTAGATTTTTCTATCAATATACTAATGAAGTGAGATGTTAACTGAGAATTTTCTTGATGTCTCAGTTTTTCTAGAGGACCCAAAAATCAAGGATAAAATAAGTGTGGGCTTCCCTGGTGGTGCAGTGGTTAAGAATCCACCTGCCAATGCAGGGAATACGGGTTCGAGCCCTGGTCCAGGAAGACCCCACATGCTGCGGAGCAACTAAGCCCGTGTGCCACAACTACTGAGCCTGTGCTCTAGAACCTGCGAGCTTCAACTACTGAGCCCACGTGCTGCAACTATTGAAGCCCGCACGCCTAGAGCCCATGCTCCACAACAAGAGAAGCCACCGCAATAAGCCTGCGTACCGCAACAAAGAGTAGCCCCCGCTCGCCGCAACTAGAGAAAGCCCACGCACAGCAACGAAGACCCAACACAGCTAAAAATAAATAAATAAAATATAAATTTATATTAAAAAACCCCCAATAAGTGTGAATACCTATATTATGGAGTGAGATTATCAGACCATTTTTGCAGGACTTGCAAAGTGAGTGATCCAGATCTGCTATTATTAGCTCATATAAGAGGTTATATCTTTTTTAAAGGCTATGAATTAATGAGGAGGTTGACAAGGTTAATAGGAGCACGCCTCTGGAGAAGATTCTCAGCCTGATCCTGGGGTGGGGGCAGGGAACACTCCCTTTCACCCTAAGCCCAGTGTGGGGAGGGAACTTCAAGAAAATCACTCCAACAACCTTCACTGCATCCAATGGAATCTGGGGGATGTGGTATCTGGTACCTCATTCATTCCTCATTCCTACCTGCAGGGCAGCAGGGGGAAGAGCAAAACTGAACTCATAACTTGATTTGATTTGACTTGATTTCCTCGCTGACTGCCAACTGTTTCCAATTTGGAACCGATGCAAAACATGAACTCACCCAGGCAGAATGCATCTATCTGGTTTGGCTGACACTTGGGAAACCTTCCTCTATCGCATCCAATCATGTATTTCTCCTTCAAACTCATGACCTTTCTTCTCTACTCTCCTGAGTCACTGCTCCCTTTCTGGGTTGTCTCCACTCAACCCTCAGGCACAGCACAAATGGGAGTTATTATTGTGTGAAGTGATTTTGTAGGACCAGCTACATGTACAATGACTTTAGTTATGAGTGCACAGACAGTGGAGGTTGTTACAATAATTTCCAAGTCTATGTCCCAGTTAACATCAGAACTTTCGGGAACTATAATTCTTTTTCTGGCCTCTACATCTATGTTTTCATCCTCAGTTTCTTCTCCCTGTACCCACGTGAACTCTACCGTATAAAGTTTTGAATTCTGCCTCTTATATCTCTCCTCACTGAATCCCCTCTTTCCTGAGGATCTAGCCTTCAGGTTCTACTTCCTTATGAGTAATGCAAGAACACTCTTTATAACAACCGTTTATCAACTTTAAATGAGTACATTTATGCCACATGATCTCATTTCCTCCTCATAATATCCCTGTGAGGTATTACCATCTCCATTTTGAAGATAGGAAAATGGAGGCTCAGAGGAATTGAGTGATTTGCCCAGCATCACACAGCAAGTTAGTAGCGGAAATAGGACAAGAATTCAGATCTTCCTGCCTCACAAGGTTTATATTCTCTTCCTTACAACCCTATCTCCTCAGCTGGCTAATCCTGAAACCACAGGATTACAGTCTGGTCAACCAGCTTCAGCTATTTCCCTCTTCTCTATAGCTCTATAATTTCTCTCCAAACTCCCTAAAGTTTCTTAAAACTCTTTCAGAAGTTTCTATTAGAAGAAGTTATATTTCAAGTAGTCTAACCCTCATCAGACTGAGGGCTGCTGGTCTACAAAGGAATTTTGGGGAAGAGATTGCCTCTGCTGATCAATCCAACTTGAATATTTGAGTCTTCTGTTCAATTAACTTTTCTTCAGAGCTGTTTTCTTTTTTTTCAAGAAAAATGTTTCCTTCTGAACAGAACAGTCAAAATTCCCATTTACAGGATGAAGGAGGTTTCTTAAGAAAACAAGACTTGTGTAAAAAGCAAGAATTGAGCAAAAATCTGAAAAATATTGGTAAATTAAAATATTCACCCAGGGACTTCGCTGGTGGCGCAGTGGTTAAGAATCTGCTTGCCAATGCAGGGAACACAGGTTCGAGCCTTGGTCCAGGAAGATCCCACATGCCACGGAGCGACTAAGTCCGTGCACCACAACTACTGAGCCTGCGAGCCAGAACTACTGAGCCCGTGTGCCACAACTACTGAAGACCACGTGCCTAGAGCCCGTGCTCTGCAACAAGAGAAGCCACCGCAATGAGAAACCCATACACCACAACAAAGAGTAGCCCCTGCTCGCCGCGACTGGAGAAAGCCCGTGCGCAGCAACGAAGACCCAATGCAACCAAAAACAAACAAACAAAAAAATTCACTCAAAACTCATTGTTTCATTATCACCGTGTACATATATAACGTATTTACTTTCCTCTTCCCATGTTACTCTTGGCTGCTAGCATCTTTAATGAAATCTTTGTTCTATGTAATTGTGTTTTGGTAACTTTTCAGTTAAGAAGAGAAAAAGGATGATCTTTATTAATATTATTTGCTTTTGATGTCATATTATTTAAAAATGGTTGACACTTCATAATAATGGATATAAAGAATATAAAGGGCTATTTTTACTTGTACGTAACTGCTTGAACAGATGCTAAGTCATTTTTACAGCTGATTTCAGAATTTAAACCTGTCTTTTTTAAAAAATACAGTTTCAAGTACATTAGTTTTTATCTTAATTTGTTTAAATATTAGGCTTCCTGGTTTATATGTTCACAGAAAGTGGCTTGGATTAACTATTTATTCTTGGTTCTTGGATAAAAATGACATAACTTCTTAATTTCATATATTCAAAAACACGAGTCCCAAAACAGCATTTACAGTAAATGTTTACAGACATAACCTCACTTGATCTTCAAAACAATCCAGTGAAAAATTATCATTATTTACAAGGTGAGAAGTTTGAAGGTCAGAAGGCCCTCATTCTGTAAACATTGATTAAGGTTTACAGGGCCAAAGAGAGGAGAGGTTCAACGAGGCCATTTGGCCCAATCTGCAAGCTTAAGAGTGATGTTCATTTTGGCTGCTGTTAAAGTGGAGATTTTGTCTACGGAAACAGGGTCTGTCCTTGTCTTTGATGCCAACTTTAACCTATAATTACTCTTCTATCTTTCTCAAAAGCCACACTGCTGTCATTTCAGAAACTGTGATGGTCACTCAGAGGTCCTGGGAGATGGCAAGCTGGTAGGGTTGCCAGATAAAATATAGGACACCCAGTTACATTTGAATTTCAGATAAACAATGAATCTTTTTTAATATAAGTATGCCTCATGTAATACTGGGACATATTTATACTAAAAAAAATTCATTGTTTATCTGAAGTTCAATTTTAACTGAGTATCCTGTATTTTTAATTTGCTAAATCTGGCAACCCTACAAGCTAGTTTCCAAGGGCAAGAAACAGTTGGTGGCCTGGTCTGAGCTTTAAGGTTAGTGAATCCATTAATAACGCAATGCAAGGCAGACAAATGTAGAAACTAAAGCAGGACTTTGTTGCTTGGGTTCATATTCTGGTCCCACTGCTTACTAGCTTAGTTCACTTTCTTAAGTCTCAGTTCCCTCCTCTGCAAAACAGCAGATAACAGTCTCTATTTCCCTAGGATTGTTGTGAGAATTAAATAATCTAGCATACCTTTCACACGATAAGTGCTCAATAAACTTTGTTTTTTTTTAACATCCTTATTGGAGTATAATTGCTTTACAATAGTGTGTTAGTTTCTGCTTTATAACAAAGTGAATCAGCTATACATATACGTATATCCCCGTATTGCCTCCCTCTTGTACCTCCGTCCCACCCTCCCTATCCCACCCCTCTAGCTGGTCACAAAGCACCGAGCTGATGTCCCTGTGCTATGCTGCTGCTTCCCACTAGCTATTTTACATTTGGTAGTGCATATACGTCCATGCCACTCTCTCACTTCGTCCCAGCTTACCCCGTGTCCTCAATAAACTTTGTTTTTAGTGTCAGTATTTTCACATATGGCCTCCACTTCCCAGAGAACACAGAGATGATAACACTTTCAATTATCCATAATACATCTTATCTATGTCTATCTCTGTATTTACATCTGTATTTATATTCAGAGTTTCTTCCTGGCCAGGACACTTTTTTTTTTGTTTGTTTTGTTTTTTTTGCGGTATTCAGGCCTCTCATTGCTGTGGCCTCTCTCGTTGCGGAGCACAGGCTCCGGACGCCCAGGCTCAGCGGCCATGGCTCACAGGCCCAGCTGCTCCGCGGCATGTGGGATCTTCCCGGACCGGGGCACGAACCTGTGTCCCCTGCATCGGCAGGCGGACTCTCAACCACTGCGCCACCAGGGAAGCCCTGGCCAGGACACTTGTATGTAGTAACTGCATTGTCCAGTGAATCTCCTTAAAACTACTTTTCTCCATTTGTAGAAGGTTTTGTATTACGTTGTCTATATTTATTATTGTTGGTTTCAGCTCTGGTTTAAGAAAAAGTATTCAGTTTTAAAATATTTCAACATAGGCATGTTTAACTTCATTTTTTGTTAGCTTCATCATAATATTTGTAAACTTTTAATGTATAATTATTATAAACTTTTAATATAGTCAGAGTTTTATTTGCCAAATTAAATTTAAAAACTATTCTTGATTACATATTAAATTTCCTGAATTTAGATATTAATTAGGAAATAACTTAGGTAAAAATGCAACTATTGTGTGCTCTGAATAGTACAAGTATTTTAGTTTCACAAAATGTCATTCTCTTGTGTGTGTCTATGTATATACATGTTTCTGAATTTGCCTCTTTATCTTTTAGTTCATGGTTATCATAAATTCTACCTGAAACTAATAAATCTAGTAATAGCTACACATGAGGGTGAGAGGATAGGGTGAGGGACCTCAACCTGTATAAGCTGTTTGAATTTTTCTCATGCTTTTAGAAAGTCTGGTGATGTCTATGCACCTGTCACTGTGTCATGCAAAGCTGCAGAAAACCCAAGGGGCTTATGATTTGTTTGAGGGTGAAAGGCTGGGGGATAAAACATACATGAAAGTAACCACAGTAAAAGCAGCAAGTGATAAAGGACTTTGGATGAATTCTGATAACGAATGTATGAGACCAGATGCATTTGTCCAATTACAATAACAAGTGATAGCTCCAACTGCTACATGTGACAATGAGGACTCAAGGTAAGATACTTTCCTACTGAGGTTTGATTTTCCCTTTCCTTTTCTTTTTTTCTCTTCTTTTTTCCTATCCTCTCCTCTTGTGCTGGTTGCAGACTCGCCCATTAAGATCAACTCGAAAGGTGACATTTAAAAATAATGTCTGCTGAATGACATCACTAAACAGCATGCTTTAATTTTTAAAAATTGCAAAATATTTCAGACATACAAAAAGTACATAAAATAACATTTTAGCCCCAATGAGAATAACATTAGGCTATTTTTTTCCTGTTAAATGAACAAAACTGTTGCCCAGCACACAGTACCCGTGTCCACCCCGTCCTCTGCCCCATGCCAAAGCGGATATAGTCAACCTGTCCTACCAGGATTTGCTGGTGGCATTGGAAGTCACCACGCCCTTCATCAAAGTAATCTGTCAATGTACACTCAGAATCCCAGCAATGTTTATACCTTTGTCTCAGTAACCCTGCATCTAAGCAACTAGTTTAAGAGAACAATATAGGGAAGAGTCAGTTCTACACATGTAAGTGCATGTGTGCGTATATCCTCTGTTTGTCTAAATCTATATGTTCATAGAAACTTGTAATTTTTAGCTTTATATCCATATTTCCTGTATTAGAAGAAAACAGGGCTGGCTCTGTGAGTGGGGGCCCAGTGCAGTTATACAGGATCCCACGTTCACACAAGGGTTCATGCTTGGAGTTTGATGCTCTGTGGTCACCATCTTGAAACTCTTAATTTTATCTTTGAATTTGTGTTTTGTAAGTCAAGTCCAATGGGACAGTGGAGCATGCACAGTGGGGCTTGGAGCCTTGAGTTACTCGTGCTCCTGTCTCCTGCCACCTCTGTTGGATGGGTTCTTGGCCTCCCACTCCCTGAGACTATCCAGTTACTGCTGCTGACTTCTATCTCTGGTGGGGTCCTGGATGTGGGGGACAGAGGTTTGGTGGTCAAGCAGATGCAATCCACATTGTGGGGTGAGGCCCCAGACACCTGTGAGGGTCTCCACTCACCTTGAAGTGCTCTGTTGCGTGTGCAACATCGAATAGCCAATAAAAAACACCTGGAAAAGGTTGAAAGAGAAACCACAAAAGAACTATCTTTTTTCTCTGCTCTTGTGGACAAGGAACCCACATTTGCATTTTACACAGGGCCCCATAAATTATGTAGCTGGCTCTGGAAGAAAAATTCTAGTAGGTGAAATTCAGAGGGCTTAGGGTCCAATACAGCTTTACCAAAAAGTTATTCTAGATAAAACCAGACAAAGGCAAACTCATCCCCTTAGCTTCAGACCCAGGCAGCAGGAATCCAGCCGGGAAGAGAGAGAGTGAACACAGAGCTCATGGCATTCCCGTGGTCAGAGCTTACGGCTTTCCCCACACTGGTAAGAAAGCGTCTTCAACGCTTGGCCCTGAGCGTTATTGCCCTTCTGGGGTGTGTGTGTGTGTGCACGTGTGTGCGTGCGTGTGTGTGTGTGTGTAGGACGGAGGTGTGGAAGTCAGTGCTTCCTGAGTCACTTTCTGCAATATTTCTTGTGGTTTCCCTCTTTGTTTCCTTTTTTCTTCCATTTCAAGAAATCATCCCATTATTTGAGATGAAATTTGTCCCAGAGCTTTAGTTCTTGTGTGTGAAGATTTTTCTTCAAAGAAAAACAAAGAACCAAGGTAGATTTAGCGCGCCAGACAGACCCATCAATCTTGTCTGTAATTGAGGCTGCCATTGGTGAGTAGCCACTTGGGAGGAAATTGCTCACCCACGTGGAGTGAATGAACTCTTTCAGGGCGCTGGACTCCGCAGAGGGCTGTGCAGTGGCCTCCTGCCAGACATTATCGTCCTGGTGCCTGGCTTGGCTGTAAACTCACGTTCAGACCAGGGAGCAGTTTGTTCCTCTGGTCCTGCAGATAAGCATCTGTTTGCCCTCTCTCTTCCTGGTTCAGCAGGGCTGAGGTCCCTTTTCAGAGGCGTTGACATTTAAACGCATGAGGGCTTTTGGTGATGGGAATAGGAATGTGTACCCACGAAGAGCTTTGAGTCCCTTCTTATGATGGAGGGAAGAGCAAAAAGCAACAGTAGTTTTATGACGTCAAAGTGAAGGCTGATGAGGCCATTCCTGCTTCCGGTCAATTAATCTCTGGACCATTTGAAGTCAACTGTTTATAGAGAAATGCCAGCTCCATTGGCAGTTTCTCCATAACTGTCCCAAAGAATTGGCTTTACTTTTCCTTTCCTCTAACATAGTCCAAATAACGCCTTGTTGCTGGAGAGCTTAAGTAAAATCTTACAACCCATCTCAATCAACAACGTGAGATCACCTCTTTTATCTGTCAGAAGCATTGGAGATAAATCGATAGGGAAGTGGAATTCCTGTGTTTATACTTTCAGATGATTGAACTAGAAGAACATTTAGCTGCCAGTCCTTTCTGTTTTGAAAGAAGCCCCTGCTTAGGGGCCAATGACTGAGTTAACATCTTCAATATTCTACATAAAATCGTTCAAGAGAAAGGCCTTTCCTCCTCTTGAATGAATTCCATGGCACAAAAGCTATTATTTGGAATGGCATGGTACCTTGGAGAAGAGAGTCAAAATCTCCCAAGGATCTTTATGACATAGGGACTCTGACGGAACTATAGTAGAACAAACAGCTTTGTGGAAGACACGCTTAGACTTTCCAAGCCCATCCATTAGAAAGAATTGAGGATAGTGCTCTCTTCTGGGGCTAAAGGAGATATTTATGTTGGGAGCACAGTGAAGAGTCTAAGAAGGCAAAAGCACAGAGATGAGCCCATAATTTAGTTGTGGACAAGATTGTTGAAAAATATTCCAAAGCACGTTGTTCTAAATCTCTCAGCAATAATCAGCTTGGATTATGGTTTTGTGTTGACTTGTTGACCTCTCCCACTTGCTAAAGTCCTCTAAGCTTAGTATTTGGAACAAACATAATCCTTAAAGGCTTAGTGAAAGAAAGAATGGATGAAAAGACTCATTTCTATATGTTATGAGGTATAGAATACGGAGGAGCCCTCAGGGTGTGGTGACACCTAGTGCAAAGCACTTGATGTGTTCTTAAGGCCTTTGCATCAAACAAGCCAAGATGAAAACGTTCAAGGAGAAAAGTGCTCCCTGAAGGGAAGGATGTATTGGCAACACCCAGCTTGTCTTAAGCAACATTAAACAAGTTATAGCTCTTGATAGATGAGCTAGGAATTTGGAACATATATGCCCCTGGGAAATCAGCCAAAACCATTGCATGGCTATATATTTTAAATCTATAGCAACAGCACAGACAAACTGAGGTTGTTCTCAACTCTGACCCTCATGGGGCTCCTCCCTGGCCAAAGCTGCTTTCTTTTTCCCTTGGTGTTCTCGTTTTACTCCCTGGAAGAAAGCAAAATGTTCTGTATGGAATTTTCCCTGTATGGAATTTTATCTTTAAATTTCTGTAGCCAGTGAGGAGAGCTCAAGGGCACGTCTCAGGAAAATGGAAGGACCCAAGTGTGCAGCCTCTTCTTTTTCACAGTGACATAAAATTGACATACAGTTAACACTTTAATGGTCTAAATCAAGCAATTGAATTTGGGGCGTTTATCTAACTCAGGGAAAAAAAATCATGTTTTGACAAACAAATTTTATACAGTTCAACTAAGATCAAGCCTGTTAACCAGAATTAAGGGCCATAGTCAACTGTCCTTAGTAAATCTAAACCGTCATCTAAATAGACTCTTGAGAAGACGTGGGTGTCTAGAGTAATGTTTTTTCACAGACCAACCTGACATGACAGGAACGTTTATCAAGGAACGAAATTCATGTCAGGCATAAACATGTTCAGCTGTCTCCTTCAGTGCTAAGCTTGAATTTGTCACAGCACAGGACTGTGCTTGCACACCTGGGTTACCCAGAGACCTTTTTGTGTTTGACAGTTGCAGCTGTAGAATCCTAACATCCTTCTGATTCCTCAGAGGCAGACTAAATTGTCTTACTCAGTTATTTATTTATTTATTTATTATTTTTGGCTGCTTGGGTCTTCACTGCTGCACGCAGGCTTTCTCTAGTTGCGGCGAGCAGGGGCTACTCTTTGCTGTGGTGCGCGGGATTCCCATTGCAGTGGCTTCTCTTGTTGCGGAGCAAGGGCTCTAGGCGCCCGGGCTTCAGTAATTGTGGCACTTGGGTTCAGTAGTTGTGGCTTGCGGCCCCTAGAGCGCAGGCTCATTAGTTGTGGCGCATGGGCTTAGTTGCTCCACAGCATGTGGGATCTTCCCAGACCAGGGCTCGAACCCGTGTCCCCTGCATTGGTAGGCGGACTCTCAACCACGGCACCACCAGGGAAGCCCCGAGAAGAGCATAGTTTGATGGGCTTGGCTAGCATGGTGAAAGAGCAAAAGCCTGAGAATCAGGAATCCTTCCCTTCTGGGCAGCTTAGGTGGGACTGATTTACACTCATGCCATAAAACACAGTGGAATGATGATTCCTCTGGAATGATCAATTCCTTCTGAGTTTCCATTAGCCTCATCCTGCACCTGCCCCCTAGGGCTGAAACTGGATCTGCCTCTGGAGATGAGATATTGTCAAAAGGTGAAGGGGGCAATCAGGTTTACCATTGAATAGCCTCGACTATGAGCCAGGGTAGGAGGACTGGACTTGAAGTTAACAGATCTGGGTGCAAGTCTTGCTCTTGTCTTTATTTATTAGGTGTGTGTATTACTGGATTTTAGCAGGAAACAGAGGGTACACTCAAATCAGGTGATTTGAGGAGAGTTTAATACAAGGACTGTTTACAAAGCAAGAGCCAAGTTCAAGGTAAACAACAAATAATGCAGTATCTGGGGCTATTGACATGTTACCAACTCTAGCCCAGAAGGGGAGAGGGAAGGGGGCCATGTCTGGAATACAGAGGGGCCACCAGAAAGGAACTGTGTTTGGCTAGAGGGATAGAGCTCATGCACTGAGATCCAGTAAGAAGGGAGCAGGAGAAATAAATGCCCAGGGCCTACTGTCCGTTGCCTTCCCCTCTCCTACCAGTGGCTCCTGTTGGCCGAGCCCAGTGAGAAGCCAGAAGCCCAGGGGATGGTAGCTGCAGGCTAATGGCTTTTGAGGCACAGAGGGCAGAGTAGGAGGAGAGGGTGGAGAAGGGAGGAGAGTGGGTCTGGAGTGGCACATGGAAGGTACCCAGCACAAGGACCATGGAAAGACTCCAGTTGAGTAATCTTCTTCTCACCCCGGGAAGGGAGCTCTACCTAGCCCACACGGGGAGGGGGAAGGCAAAGCTGAGGCGAAGTGAGAGAGTGAGTAGGTGAGACACAGAAAACATGCTTTCTAAACTGCAAACTGAAATATAGTCTAACTGAAAATATTCACTCGTCATTTCCAAGGGTAGGTTTTCATACAATTCAACCCATTTCCAGATCTAGGAAGAACTGCAGTAGGCAGTGACACCGATTCAGTAGCAGGAAATCACTCCCATGCTGCCTATACTGCATTTTGATTTACTGGGGGCTGTAGATTGGAAAGGCCAGCTTTCAGAGTTATGAACTTGTGACCTGAAATTTCGGTTCTTTTTCACTTTATACATAAGCATGTAGCACATTTTCTTCTATGAGGGGCTTCAGAATTATAAGCCACTAGTTGAGCATTATTGGGAAGAATGGTGTCACTTGATTTATTTGCTCAATACTCATTTAAAAAAATCTATGTCATAGCTTTGCTAACTCCTACCATAGCTTTCATCTCCCTCCCAGTGGAAATTGGCAGGATTTCAAATCTTCTGGAGTAAAGAAAATGTGCCCAGACTCAATATCATTTGTGGGAAAGGAATATATAAAAAGTTGAATTTTGTTTTTAAAAACTAACAATTCTCTTATTTACTTTTTATTACTTTAAAATTTTAGTTCTATTATTTTGTTTGTGTATACGTATGTGGATATATTAGACCTAAAACGCTGGAGAATTTGAATTTCCTGTGTCCCTTAGTAAAGGGCACAGAGGAATATGTGCTCCTAAAGCAGCTTTGTCATTTAATTTCCTTTTCCTTCTCTCTCCATCTCCTCTCCTTTCCCCTCCTCTACTTTGTCATTCTCTTCTCTCTCTCCCTCCCTCCTGCTTTCTCCCACACAGTCATGCATGAGCACATTCACTTAATACAGATTTACATGTACCAGGCACTTCCTGAGGCTGTAGAGATACAGCAATGAACAAACCAAGAAAAACTGCTGCTTATATTCTTGCGTGGGAGACAGACAATAAACAAGATATACAAGTACAACACGTTAGATGTTGGCAATTGCTTGGGAGAAAAATAAATGAAGAAAGGGAAATAGGGAGAGTTGAGTTGCACCTTTTCGAAGAGTGATCAAGGACTGTTCATATTTAACAGTATAGAGAGCACTAAACCAAAGTAAAATGAAGTTGTACTATGCATTACAAACAGAAACAATGTTGGTTCTCAGTCCTTTAACACAGAGATTTCTGAAAACTCAGTAAGGTTCTCTGAGTCCTGCATTTCTCACCTACAAAGTAACAGCGGTGGAGTTGGGGTAGGAAAGTAGAAGTGCTCTAACTACAGTGAAATGAATCTGGTGCGATATGTAAACATAATACTCAAAATCGCAGTTAGTTCTCTTGGCTCTGCTGTCAACTTCTATCCAGAATCAGATCGCTTCTCCCACCTCCCTGCTACCACCTTGGTCTCAACCACCATCATATCCTGTCTAGTTTATCGCAATGAATACCTAATGGCCTCCCAGCTCCTAACCTTACACGCATCAACTAGAGTGGGCCTTCAAAAAGTTGGATCTTGTTGGTTCAAACCCTGAATTGGCTCCTAAAGTCCTTTTAGTGGCCTTTGAGACCAACTCTGACTTTCCCACCGCCCCGCCCTCACTCACTCCCCTCTGGCCACACTGGCATCTTCCTTCTTTGTTGAATGTCAGGAATTTTCGCTTCTTAGGGCTTTGCTTTATCTTCCCTCTGTCTGGGACGTAGCCACTTCACTAACTGCCTCATCTTCGCTCAGTTCTCTTCTTTTCAACGAGGCCTATGTTGACTACCCTCATTCAACTTTTCAACCTCTCTGCCTCAGCATGTCTACCCTTGACCCCCATCTCTGGCTTGACTTTCTTCTTATTTCCATAGTACTCATCATTCTTATACATCTGATAACATTGCTAAATAATTGACTTATTATGTTTATGTGTGTTGCCACCTGCTAGAAATAACTCCATGAGGGCAGCCCATGTGCCAGGAACAGTGCCTGGTCCTGAGCAGGTGCTCAATAAGTATTTGTCTAGAAATAATTAATGCCATATATATATATACACAGTCTTTTCCTACCTCCTCATTTTCTCTCATGCTGTCCTTGTTCCAAACCACTTTTCTCCACGCTCTTTGGTCGTACCCTACCATTATAGGCTGAATGTTTGTGTCCCCCTGCCAGATTCATATGTTGAAGACTTAATACCAGTGTGGCAATATTTGGAGAAGGGGCCTCTAAGGAAGTAATTAAGGCTAAATAGCTCATAAGCATCATAAATCTGTAGGATTAGTCCTTAGAGGAAGTGACAACAGAGAACTTGCTCTCTTTTTCTATTCTTGCTTACGCACCCAACAAAGGCCATGTGAGCACACAGCAAGAAAGCTACAACCCGGGAAGATTGCCTTCACCAGGAACTAAATCATCTAGCACCTTGATCTTAGACTTCTAGCTTCCAGATCTGTGAGAAATAAATTCCTGTTGTTTAAGCCACCCAGTATCTGGTGCTTCATTATGGCAGCCCGAGCAGACTAATATACCTACCCGTGGGCTTAGGCTCACCTTCAGCCTCTCCTCCTCCATTAAGTCATTGACAACCATGTTAGTCCACACGAACATCCATTTTCTGACTTTCAATAGCATTTTTAGATACATGACAATTTTCAGAGTTTGATTATAGTTTGCATTCACTTGTTATCTGTTTTATGTGTGCACATTTAATCTCCCCACATGAGGTATAAACTGTTTTATGAGGGCAGAGCCTGAAACAAATAAAAGTCCATGGTGCCAAGTTCTCTTTGAGGAAAGTACCTGTGTCTTATTCATAGAGAGGATTATAGAATTATTTGATTGCCCAAGGTCACACAAATGGTCTTAAAATAGAATCGGATCCAGTTTTCATAAATCCTATGCCAGGACTCTATTTTTGAGCACTTACCATTTTGGAGCACCACAGAAGGTGCCCAAAAGGTAGACACTGAATTTATAAATAAATGAGACCTTTATAAAAATATATTTAGGGCAAAATGTAGTTTCTAAGTAGTTTCTAAGGAGTTTCTAAGGATACCAAAGCAAGTCTTCCTGACACCAAGCTAAGGAATGAGCCATGGTATAAGAAATAAAATCCTGGATCTCATCTCATCTCTCAATTATCTATAATGTCATGTACCAACTTCATGCTGTGTGAACAAGTGACAGAGTGGGACTGAAATAATGAGGAAGAACAGGAATCTAAGGGAAGGAATGTGAACTATGCATTCATTGATCAAGCAGGCAGGCAACTGAAAGGGATAAGAGGATAAACACATTTAGATAATTAACCGCTGTGAAAAAAATAAGCGACAGTCCTTTGATGTGTAAGATTATGGGGAAGGGGAGGCTGCTGTCCTGAATTAATCAGGAGCTTGCACAGACTGACTGGAGACATTATACATATATGTTTCCATATTATACATTTCCAAAACCTATACAAACTATCACCAACTAAAACAGGGTTTTCAAAATTCCTTTTCCTGGGTTAACATAGTATGTTTGGTGCTTGGGTTCCCAGGTCAGCCTGCAAAAGTCTCTTCAACCCCAAATAACGTGATTTTAGAGTAAAAACTAGATCAAACTGCAAATAATATAGTTTACTGCTGACGGTTAAGGAGAAAAATACCTCATTTGAGAAGGGGGAGAAAATGGATGCACATTCCTGTAGAAATTCTGGAGGAATTTTGGGTATCTCTCAGTCTTTGAATAGTGGTATTGTTTATTATGTCTACTTTTTACTTGTAAAAGCACAAATTTTGTTTTCTTTCATAGGTACTTGCCTAGTACTACTTTTCCACATATCAAACAAGTCAAGCAAAAATGAATGGAAAAAATAAGAGGAATTTTAAACGGGAAACTGAGCAAGAGAAAGCAAAGAGAAAGGGGTCACAGAAAATGTGGCTTAAAAAGAGAGTGTGCTTGATGCAAACTATTATATATTGGATGGATAAACAACAAGATCCTACTGTATAGCACAGGGAACTATATTCAATATCTTATGATAAACCATAATGGAAAAGAATATGAAAAAGAATATATATATATGTATAACTGAGTTGCTTTGCTGTATAGCAGAAATTAACACAACATTGTAAATCAACTATACTTCAATAAAATTAATTAAGAAAAGAGAACATACTTAATGAGTGAGCTGGAGATGTGTAAAAGAAAGGGAGAGACTGAGTGTGTGGATAATCCAGTGCAGGTTGATAGAAAGAGCAATGCTTTGGAATCCAAATTGACTTGTATTTGCATTCTGGACAAACTGTAATTTGGGACAAATTACTCCCTTTACTTTTATGACTTAATTTTTTCATCTGTAAAATGACGAAGTCTTTGCCTTATAAGATTGATGTGAAGAAGGAACACTTCTAAACTCATTCTACAAGGCCAGTATTACCCTGATACCCAAACCAGACAAAGGCACTACAAAAACACAAACAAACAAGAAAAGAAAATTATAGGCAGCATCCCTGATGAACATAGATGCAAAAATCCTTAACAAAATATTAACAAACTGAATTCAACAATACACCAAAAGCATCACACATCATTATCAAGTAGGATTTATTCGAGGGATGCAAAGATGGTTAAATATCTGCAAATCAATCAATGTGATAAACCATATCAACAAAATGAAGGATAAAAATCATTTGATTGGGACTTTCCTGGTGGCACAGTGGTTACGAATCTGTCTGCCAATGCAGGGGACAGGGGTTTGAGCCGTGGTCCGGGAAGATCCCACATGCTGTGGAGCAACTAAGCCCGTGCGCCACGACTACTGAGCCTGCACTCTAGAGCCTGTGAGCCACAGCTACTGAGCCTGTGTGCCACAACTACTGAAGACGACATGCCTAGAGCCTGTACTCTGCAACAAGAGAAGCCACTGCAATGAGAAGCCCACACACTGCAACAAAGAGAAGCCCCTGCTCACTGCAACTAGAGACAAGCCTGCATGCAGCAATGAAGACCCAATGCAGCCAAAAATTAAAAAGTAAATAAAATTTAAAAATCATACTATCTTCTCAATAGATGCAGAAAAAACATCTGGCAAAATTCAACATCCATTTATGACAAAAACTCTCAATAAAGTAGGTATAGAGGAAACATACCTCAATATAATAAAGTCTTATATGATAAAACTATAGCTAACATCATATTCAATGGTGAAAAGCTGAAAACTTTTCATCTAAGATCAGGAACAAGACAAGGATGCCCACTCTGGCCAATTTTATTCAACATAGTATTGGCAGCCCTAAACACAGCAATCAGACAAGAAAAAGATATAAAAGGCATCTAAGTAGGAAAGGAAAAAGTAAAACTGTCACTATTTGCGGATAACATGATACTATATATAGAAAACCCTAAAGACTCCACCAAAAACTCTTAGAGCAGTAAAATTGCAGGACACAAAATTAATATACAGAAACCTGTTGCATTTCTATACTCCAACAACAAACTTTCAGAAAGAGAAATTAAGAAAACAACCCCATGTACAATTGCATCAAAAAGAATAAAATACCTAGGAATAAATTAAGCCAAGGAGGCAAAAAAAACTGTACTCTGAAAACTATAAGACATTGATGAAAGAAATTGAAGACAACACAAATAAATGGAAAGATATATACCATGTTCATGATTCGAAGAGTTAATATTGTTAAAATGTCCATATTATCCAAAACAATTTACAGATTTAACACAATCCCTATCAAAAAATCAATGGCATTTTCCACAGAACTAGAACAAATAATCTTGAAATTTGCATGAAACCACAAAAGACCCTGAATAGCCAAAGCAAACTTCAGGAAGAAGAACAAAGCTGGTGATATCATGCTCCCTGATTTCAAACTATACTACAAAGCTATAGTAATTAAAACAGTATAGCACTGGAACAAAAACAGACACATAGATCAATAGAGAGAACAGAATAGAGAGCCCAGAAATAAACCCACACACATATGATCAATTAATTTACAACAAAGGAGGCAAGAATATACAATGGGGGAAAAGACAGTCTCTTTAATAAATTGTGCTGGAAAAACTGGACAGCTACATGAAAAAGAATGAAACTGGACTACTATCTTGCACCATATACAAAAATAAACTAAAAATGGATTAAAGACTTAAATGTAAGACCAAAACCACAAAACTCCTAGAAGAAAACAGAGGCAGTATGCCCTTTGACATCAGTCTTAGTAATATTTTTTGGATCTGTCTCCTCAGTCAAGGGCAACAAAAGAAAAAAATAAACAAATGGGACTACATCAAACTAAAAAGCTTTTGCACAGCAAAGGAAACCATCAACAAAATGAAAAGGCAGCCTATGAAATGGGAGAAGACATTTGCAAATGTTTTGTCTGATAAGCGATTAATATCCAAGATATATAAAGAAGTCATACAACTCAGTATCAGAAAACCAAACAATCCAATTAAAAAATGGGCAGGAAACCTAATTAAACATTTTTCCAAAGAATATTTACAGATGGGCAACAGACACATGAAAAGATATTCAACATAACTAATCATCAGGGAAATGTAAATCAAAATCAAAATGAGATACCATTTTGAAGCTGTCAGAATGGCTATCATCAAAAAGACAATGAATAACAAGTATTGGTCAGAATGCAGAGAAATGGAAACACACTATTGGTGGGGATGTAAATTAGTACAATTATTATGGAAAATAGTATGGAGTTTCCTCAAAAAATTAAAAATAGAACTACTATATGATCCAGCAATCTCACTTCTGGGTATTTATCCAAAGAAAATGAAAACACTAATTCAAAAAGATATATGCACCCCAATGTTCACTGTAGCATTATTTACAATAGCCAAGATATAGAAGCAACCTAAATGCCATCAGTAGATAAATGGATAAAGAAGATGTGGTGTATATATATATATATATATATATATATATATATATATATATATATATAAAATATATAAACACACACACACACACAATGGGATATTATTCAGCCATAAAAAAGAATAAAATCTTGCCATTTGGGACAACATGGATATACCTAGAGGGTATTGTGCCAAGTGAAATAAATCAAACAGAGAAAGACAAATATCGTATGATTTCACTTATATATAGAATCTAAAACACAAAACAAATGAACAAACAAAACAAAACAGAAATAAACATAGATACAGAGAACAAGCTGATGGTTGCTATAGGGGAGGGAGGTGGGGGGATGGGTGAAATGCGTAATGGAGATTAAGAGGTACAAACTTCCAGCTATAAAAAAAAAAAATAGCCAGTGGGATGTAATGTACAGCACAGGGAATATAGTCAGTAATATTTTAATAACTTTGTATGGTGACAAGACTTATTGTGGTGATCATTTCTTAATGTATAGAAATATTGAATCACTGTGTTGTACACCTGAAACTAATATAATGATAGGTCAATTATACTTCAGTAACAAACAAAAAAACCCACCCTAAAACACTTAGTGGTTGAAACTAACAACAACAAGATTTGTGTGAGGATTAAATGAGAGAATGTAGCTGAGGCTGAGAGTAGGGGATTTCATAAATGATAGTCATCAGTAAAAGTACTTCTGATGCTGCTGTTGCTGTGAGCCAGCAGGGTGGGAGTATGCACAGAGCACTGGCTGGTTATTGTCTGGAATGAGCTGGAAGAGAAAGGTGGGATGGGAGAGGGCATGGGAGGAGAACCAATGGAGGACCAGAGCATCCATATGTTGGACACTATTTCTATAGTACATGCCCACAGTGGAAGGAATAAATGCATAATGGAATGTATTATACTGTGCTCTGTTCTGCAGCAGAACTTAACCTCAATTTATTTTCATTGAGAAAGCAGTACAATATCTCTGGGGTCTTTATCTGCAAGCACTGTTGTGTTGGTTGTAAATGTTATAAAGAAATTAGGGTTACAGCTCCAGGGCACCATCTCTGAGAAGCCTTGTGCAGTAAGGGAATAATAGGAGCAATGCTCTGTGAAGCACCGTATCTATTTATCACTTCCCCAGGGGATTACTAGAACACAACCAAGTCACAATGAGGTTGTAGTAAACAGTAAAGGACATTTTCACATCTTTCCTAGGAGCAATTTCAATCCACAGCCTTGCTATCCCAGAATGATTTTTTCATCTCTTTTTTTTTTTTTTTACCATAGGGATTCTCAGTTGGACTTTTTTGGGGGTGATAGGGAGAGAGGATATTAGAAATAGGAGAGAAGCTTTTTCAAAATAAACACGCCAACAGCCTGTCCAGGTGGGCTCTGGTAACTGGTCCCCCAATGAGAGAAGCAATGATCACATCTAGGTCCAGTTTTTCCTTTCACAACTTGCAGGCAAATCTCTGAATCAGATTCCTCTCTCTTATACCTGGATCTGTGGAAACCTTCTCTTTGCATTCCCCATCATTTCTCATCTGGCCTGAAATCCTCTAAAGAATCTCAGGGAGGCTGTTCCATTCAAGGAAGGATGGGCTTATTGATTAATTACTTATATTTTCGAGAGGTGATTGTAAGTAATTTTTAAAAGCTTTATTGAAAAAGAAATTGAAGATTCTCTATATGACAAGAGTCAATCTTCCAATTTTCTGTAGAAGTTAAAATTTATGGGAAAGAATGGAGAATTAGCTTGTGACTTGGTGGTGTGACCAGCACTTTTCCCTGGGAAGGAAAAAAGAAATCAATAGCTGCAGGACCTGAAGGGACTTGCCAGGTCCCAGGAAATTCTGCGTAGGGACCTAGAGTTATGACAATCTTCCTATTCACTTTTATGGAGGTCCCACAGTCCAGGGCATTGCCTAGATATATTGTTTCCAAGGCAAGAAAAACCCACTGGGATACTGAACAGAATATTCTAAGAATCTTTTAAATCAACAGCTCTGCCACTTGACCATGAGGAATGTGCCCTCCCCAAGGATGCCTGGAGAAGACGGAATGTGCACCAACAGTGGGGCTTTACCTCATCTTCCTCCAGTCTCTGTGGGCCCTTGCTCTGCAAGGTGATAGCTGGATCTCCCTGCTTCTTGTTTCTGCTCTCTGGGTCAAACTGCTAAGTGAACTAATCTTGCCTTCCAGTCTATACATTTCATCCTGCAATGACAGTCTACACCCTCCTGCTGCCCCCTGGCTGCTCAAAACTTATTTTGGGGAACACAGTGTACTAAAGTTTGTAAACAAATAGCCTGTTTACAGATGTTTTATCTCAAGAGTCTTTGAAATTTTTAATTAAAACTAGTGACCAACATTTGCAATTCAGGAGGCAAAATTTTAGATTCCCAGCTTCTCATGAAAAAAAGAAATCCAAAGTTCTAGCTTCAAATTGCTACAGTCCTCACCCTTCCCTCTTAATTTATTTTTTTAATCTAAAAATTTTTTATTTTATATTGAAGCATAGTTGATTAACAATATTGTGTTAGTTTCTGGTGTACAGCAAAGTGAATCAGTTATACATATACGTGTATCAATATCTACTCTTTTTCAAATTCTTCTCCCATTTAGGTTATTATGGAATATTGAGCAGCGTTCCCTGTGCTATACAGCAGGTCCTTGGTGTAAATACTCCCACCGTGGCTGATTTCAAACTATCCAATGGTTTAACAATTGGCTCTTATGAGCCAGTATGAGTTGGTTCCAGCATGTGGTGTTTGTATAGACTTTTCACCATACAAGGTCCCTTCCCATGCATCTTCTGAGCAGGTACAGTTTGGATTATTATCCATTTCAGAAAGAGAAGTTGAGGCCCAGAGGGCTCTGTGGTTTTCCTAAGATCACAGAGATAGTGAAGATAGTACCAGAGAACAAGGCTTCTGACTCAATTCCAGAATTCTTACTAACATACTGTTTTGCACAGTACACCTTCAAAGTTTTCAGACATTCAAGAATTCAAAAATTTACTACATATCCATCTTTTGTAAGGAAGCTAGAAGAGCATGTGTTCCACTGAAATGTAGGAGTGAGTAAGAAAGAGGAAGCATGTGATACAGGGAATAGGAATCCCACACAAGGCAGAAATTAAGGTAATTCCAAGGACGTTGAAGGGAGTGATACATCAGGAAGTCATTTTATGAGGATAGCCTTGCAACAGGCTGAATGCTGGACAAATCCAGATTAGAGTATATCAGAGGTTTTGGGAGAGAATTTTTCATGAAGAGAAATTGAATAATGGGTTATAAATGTACCCAGAGGGATTTCCAAATTGGGGGAGAGTTGGGTGATAAATAATAAATAGATGGAAAAATAAGTAAATGAAAACAAAATAATTATTAATTCCAGGAAAAATCAAAAGCAGTCCTAATAAGGAAAGCTCCTTATAGCATAATATATATCTCAGTTCTAAGTAGCATTTACATTATCAGAATAATGTAAAGATTAAATACTGATTCAAGCAATATTATGGTTTAACTATATTGGGAGAAGAGGAACTAAGGGTGTATCCAAGTCATGGGGATAAGGGGTATGTGGCTGTGTGTGTGTGTGTGAAGGGAAATACTTTCTTCTTATGATTAAAATTGAAAAATCAAGAAGTAGCATTATGAGCATGTCACTGAATGAAAATGTTTGCCTCTTGGGACCATAAAATAGTGTATGTGTGCAGTGGAAAGTTGTGGGGACTGTAAAATTTCATAATAAGTGTGGTGGAACGGTCTGGTTCTTTGAATAATATAAAAATATATCTTTGATTAAAAAACAACTAAAATCAAATTACTAATAAATTACTATACTCATATTTTCTTGTAATAAAAAACCTAGTGCAGTAATATTAATACCAGGCAAAAGCAAATCCATGTACTAGGAGTATTAAAAGAGACAGAGAGAGAGTTCAGACAAATGGAATAATCTACCATGAAGATATAGCCATTCTAAACTATAGACCTTATTGCATAGCTTCAGAGTACTTACCAAGAAAAGAAAAAGACTACAACAATAATTTTGTAAATTGACAATAATAATTAAACACCTTTATAGAACGTCTCAAAAACTCACAGATCAAGCAAACAAGGTAAGTAAGTATAGAAAAGGTGTGAGTAAACTTGATCTGGTAATTGAATGTAGAATTTCAAATTTGACTACACATTATCTTTAAATACGCATAATATATTTACAAAATATTATCTAAATACTAGCCTAAATAGGACATCTTAACATAATAGAATAATTTGATATCAAATATAGGCTACGACAGAGAGAGTCTAAGGTGGTTCCTTTTATAATATCTTTGATGTTTGGTGTTCACGCCTGAATGTAATTCCCTCGCCTTGAGTATGGGCAGGACCTGCGATTTCTTTCTAACTAATAGAATACGGCAAAAGTGAATGGATGTTGCTCCCATAACTATATTACATTATATATGACTATGTCTTACTAACAGACCCTTTCTAGACATTTTAGCTGCCGGCTTGATGAAGTGAGTGATCATGTTGGAAAAAACCTGTGGACAGCCTATACGAACTGCAGGCAGCCTCTTACCTGACAGCCAACAAGAAGCTGAGCTCTCAGTTGTACAACCACACAAAGAAATAAATTCTACCAACCTGAGTGAGATTGGAAACAGATTGTTCTCTAGTTAAGCCTCCAGACGAGAATGAAGCCTTCTGACACCTTGATTGCAGTCTTGTGAGACCTTTGGTATTATCATCCATCTAGAAAACCCAAGATAATCATTAAACAAACTATTAGAACTAATAAGGGAATATTGTCCTGAGTTACTCAGAAAACAAGTTAAACATATAAAAACAATATGTACCAGCGATAATCAATTAGAAAATATAATAGAAAAAAAGATCTCATTCATAATAGCAACGACTCTACAGTGCCTAGGAATAAGTCTAATAATAAGTATGCAAGAAAAACTATACAGAAAAAAACTATAAAACTTTATTGAAGAACATGAAAGAAGATCTGATGAAAAAGAGCTATATACCATGTTTGTGAATGGGATGATTCAATATTGCCTATTTTCCTCAAATTAATCAGTAAAATCAGTGGGATCCTAATAAAAAATCCTCCAAAAAATGTTTATGCTACCTGAAAACCTGAGCATCTTTTCAACTTTTTCATGTGCTTATTGGTCATCTGTATAACTTATTTGGAGAAATGTCTATTCAAGTCCTTTGCCCACTTTTTTAGTGTGGTAAAATACACATAATATAAAAATTACCATCTGAACCATTTTAAAGTTCATACTTCAGAGGTATTAAGTACATTGATATTGTTGTATAACCATCACCACCTTCCATCTTCAGAACACTTTTCATCTTGCAAAACTGAAACTCACACCCATTAAGTGATAACTTCTTATTCCCCCCTCCCCCCAGCCCAAGGCAACCACCATTCTTTTTGTCCCTAAGATTTTGACTACTTTAAGAATCTCATATAAGTGGAATCATATTGCCATTCTGAATTGGGTTATTTGATCTTTTGTTGTTGAGTCGTAGGAGTTCTTTATGTATTCTGGATATAAACGACTTATCAGATATATGATTTGCAAATATTTTATCGCATTCCATAGGTTGCTTTTTCACTCTGCTAATTGTGTTCTTTGATGCACAAAGTTTTCAAGTTTGATGTAGTCCCCTCTGTTTATTTTTGCTGCCTGTGCTTTTATTGTCATATCCAAGAAATCATTGCCAAGTCCAATGCCATGAAGCTTTCCTTCTATATTTTCCTCTAGGAGTCTTATAATTTTAGGTCTTATATTTAGGTCTTTACTGTTTGAGTTAACTTTTGTATATGGTATAAGATAAGGGTCAACTTCATCCTTTTGGATGTGGATATCCAGTTTTCCCAATACCATTTATTGAAGAGACTGCCCTTTCCCCATTGAGTGGTCTTGGCAACCTTGTTAAAGATCATTTGACCATATAAACAAGGGTTTATTTTTGGGTTCTGTATTCTATTCTATTGAGCTATTTGTCTGTTTTTATCCTAGTACCACATTGCTTTAATTACTGTAGCTTTGTAATGTTTTCAGATCAGGAAGTGTGAGTCCTCCAACTTTGTTTTTCTTTTTTAAAACTGTTTTGACTATTAAGGACCCCTTGAGAGTCCACATGAATTTTAAGATGAATTTTTCTATTCTGCAAAAAGAGTTGTTAAGATTTTGATAGGGATTGAATTGAATCTGTAAATCAATTTGGGTAGTATGGACATCTTAACAATATTAAATCTTTCAATGCATGAACATGAGCTGTCTTTCCGTTTGTGTCTTCTTTAATTTTTTCAGCAATGTTTTGTAGTTTTCAGTTTTCAGTATTTCACCTCATTGGTTAGGTTTATTCCTAAGAATCTTGTTCTTTTTGATGCTATAACAAGTGGAATTGTTTTCTTAATTTCCTTTTTGGATTATTCATTGTTAGTGTATAGAAATGCAACTTTTTTTTCTAAATTTTTGAATTTTATTTCATTTATTTTTTAAACAGCAGGTTCTTATTATTTATCTACTTTATACATATTAGTGTATACATGTCAATCCCAATTCCCCAATTCATACCCATCCCCGCAAGACTTTCCCCACTTGGGGTCCATACGTTTTATCCCTACATCTGTGTCTGTATTTCTGCCCTGCAAACCAATTCATCTGTACCATTTTTTCTAGGTTCCACATATATGCGTTAATATACGATATTTGTTTTTCTCTTTCTGACTTACTTCACTCTGTATGACAGTCTCTAGATCCGTCCACGTCTCTACAAATGACTCAGTTTTGTTCCTTTTTATGGCTGGGTAATATTGTATATATATACACCACATCTTCTTTATCCACTCGTTTGTCAATGGGGAATTAGGTTGCTTCCATGACCTGGCTATTGTAAATAGAGCTGCAGTGAACATTGGGGTACATGACTCTTTTTGAATTATGGTTTTCTCTGGGTATATGCTGAGTAGTGTGATTGCTGAGTCATATGGTAATTCTATTTTTAGTTTTTTAAGGAACCTTCATACTGTTCTTCATAGTGGCTGTACCAATTTACATTCCCACCAACAGTGCAAGAGGGTCCCCTTTTCTCCACACCTTCTCCAGCATTTGTTGTTTGTAGATTATCTGATGATGCCCATTCTAACTGGTGTGAGGTGATACATCATTGTAGTTTTGATTTGCATTTCTCTAATAATTAGTGATGTTGAGCAGCTTTTCATGTGCTTCTTGGCCATCTGTATGTCTTCTTTGGAGAAATGTCTATTTAGGTCTTCTGCCCATTTTTGGATTGGGTGGTTTGTTTTTTTAATATTGAGCTGCATGAGCTGTTTATATATTTTGGAGATTAATCCTTTGTTGGTAAATTCATTTGCAAATATTTTGTCCCATTCTGAGGGTTGTCTTTTTGTTTTGTTTGTAGCTTCCTTTGCTTTTCAAAAGCTTTGAAGTTTCATTAGGTCTCATTTGTTTATTTTTGTTTTTATTTCCATTACTCTAGGATGTGGATCAAAAAAGATCTTGCTGTGATTTATGTCAAAGAATGGTCTTCCTAAGTTTTCCTCTAAGAGTTTTAGAGTGTCCAGTCTTACATTTCGGTCTCTAATCCATTTTGAGTTTACTTTTGTGTACGCTGTTAGGGAGTGTTCTAATTTCATTCTTTTACATGTAGCTGTCCCGTTTTCCCAGCACCACTTATTGAAGAGACTGTCTTTTCTCCATTGTATATACTTGTCTCCTTTGTCATAGATTAGTTGACCATAGGTGTGTGGGTTTATCTCTGGGCTTTCTATCCTGTTCCACTGCTCTATATTACTGTTTTTGTGCCACTACCATATTGTCTTGATTACTGTAGCTTTGTGGTATAGTCTGAAGTCAGGGAGTCTGATTCCTCCAGCTCCATTTTTTTCCCTCAAGACCACTTTGGCTATTCGGGGTCTTTTGTGTCTCCGTACAAATTTTAAGATTTTTTTGTTCTAGTTCTGTAAAAAATGTCACTGGTAATTTGATAGGTATTGCATTGAATCTGTAGATTACTTTGGGTGGTAAAGTCAGTTTCACAATATTGATCCTTCCAATCCAAGAACATGGTATATCTCTCCATATGTTTGTGTCATCTTTGATTGCTTTCATCAGAGTCTTATAGTTTTCTGTTTACAGGTCTTATGTCTCCTTAGATAGGTTTATTCCTGGGTATTTTATTCTTTTTGCTGCAATGGTGAATGCGATTGTTTCCTTAATTTCTCTTTCTGACCTTTCGTTTTTAGTGTATAGGAATGCAAGAGATTTCTGTGCGTTAAATTTGCATCCTGCAACTTTACGAAATTCATTGATTAGCTCTGGTAGTTTGCTGTTGGCATCTTTACAATTCTCTATGTACAATATCATCTCATCTGCAAACAGTGACAGTTTTACTTCTTCTTTTCCAATTTCTATTCCTTTTATTTCTTTTTCTTCTCTGATTGCCATGGCAAGGACTTCCAAAACTGTGTTGAATAATAGTGGTGAGAGTGGGCATCCTTGTCTTGTTCCTGATCTTAGAGGAAATGCATTCAGTTTTTCACCATTGACAGTGATGTTTGCTATGGGTTTGTACGGCCGTTATTATGTTGAGGTGGTTCCCTCTATACCCACTTTCTGGAGAGTTTTATAATAAATGGGTGTTGAATTTTGTCAAAAGCTTTTTCTGCATCTATTGAGATGATTGTATGGTTTTTATTCTTCAATTTGTTAATATGGTGTATCACATTGATTGATTTCCATATATTGAAGAATCCTTGCATCCCTGGGATAAATCCCACTTGATCATGGTGTATGATCCTTTTAATGTGTTGTTGGGTTCTGTTTGCTAGTATTTTGTTGAGGATTTTTGCATCTATATTCATCAGTGATATTGGTCTGTAATTTTCTTTGTTTGTAGAATCTTTTTCTGGTTTTGGTATCAGGGTGATGGTGGCCTCATAGAATGAGTTTGGGAGTGGTCCTTCCAATTTTTTGGAAGAGTTTGAGAAGGATGGGTGTTAGCTCTTCTCTAAATGTTTCATAGAATTTACCTGTGACGGCATCTGGTCCTGGACTTCTGTTTGTTGGAAGATTTTTAATCACAGTTTCAATTTCATTACTTGTGATTGGTCTGTTCATATTTTAAAATTTCTTCCTGGTTCAGTCTTGGAAGGTTATGCCTTTCTAAGAATTTGTCCATTTCTTCCAGGTTGTCCATTTTACTGGAGTTTCTTGTAGTAGTTTCTTATGATGCTTTGTAGTTCTCCTGAGTCCATTGTAACTTCTCCTTTTTCATTTCTAATTTTATTGATTTGAGTCCTCTCCCTGTTTTTCTTGATGAGTCTGGCTAATGGTTTATCAATTTTGTTTATCTTCGCAAAGAACAAGCTTTTAATTTTATTGATCTTTGCTATTGTTTTCTTTGTTTCTACTTCATTTACTTCTGCTCTGATCTTGATTTCTTTACTTCTACTAACTTTGGGTTTTGTTTGTTCTTCTTTTTCTAGTTCCTTTAGGTGTAAGGTTAGATTGTTTATTTGAGATTTTTCTTGTTTCTTGAGGTAGGATTGTATAGCTATAAACTTCCTTCTTAAAACTGCTTTTGCTGCATCACATAGGTTTTAGATTGTCGTGTTTTCATTGTTATTTGTCTCTAGGTATTTTTCGATTTCCTCTTTGATTTCTTCAGTGATCTCTTGGTTATTTAGTAACGTATTTTTTAGCCACCATGTGATTTGTGTTTTTTACCATTTTTTCCCTGTAATTGATTTCTAATCTCATAGCATTGTAGTCAGAAAAGATGCTTGATATGATTTCAATTTTCTTAAATTTACTGAGGCTTGACTTGTGACCCAAGATGTGATCTATCCTGGAGAATGTTCCATGCACACTGGAGAAGAAAGTGTAATCTGGTTTTTATTGGATGGAATGTCCTATAAATATCAATTAAATCTATCTGGTCTATTGGTTCATTTAAAGCTTGTGTTTCCTTATTAATATTCTGTCATGATGATCTGTCCTTTGGTGTAAGTGAGGTGTTAAAGTCCCCCACTATTATTGTTTTACTGTTGATATCCTCTTTTATAGCTGTTAGCAGTTGCCTTATGTATTGAGGTGCTCCTGTGTTGGGTGCATATATATTTATAATTGTTTTATCTTCTTCTTGCATTGATCCCTTGATCATTATATACTGTCATTCCTTGTTGCTTATAGCATTCTTTATTTTAAAGTTTATTTTATCTGCTATGAGTATTGCTATTCCAGCTTTCTTTGATTTCTATTTGCATGGAATATCTTTTTCCATCCCCTCACTTTTAGTCTGTATGTGTCCCTAGGTCTGAAGTGGGTCTCTTGTAGACAGTGTATATATGGGTCCTGTTTTTGTATCCATTCAGCAAGCCTGTGTCTTTTGGTTGGAGCATTTAATCCATTCACGTTTAAGGTAATTATCGATACATATGTTCCTGTTACCATTTTCTTAATTGTTATGGGTTTGTTTTTGTAGATCCTTTTCTTCTCTTGTGTTTCCCACTCAGAGAAGTTCCTTTAGCACTTGTTGTAGAGCTGGTTTGGTGTTGCTGAATTCTTTTAGCTTTTGCTTGTCTGTAAAGCTTTTGATTTCTCCGTTGAATCTGAATGAGATCCTTGCCAAGTAGGGTAATCTTGGTTGTAGGTTCTTCCCTTGCATCTCTTTAAATATGTCATACCACTCCCTTCTGGCTTGTAGAGTTTCTGCTGAGAAATCAGCTGTTAACCTTATGGGAGTTCTCTTGTATGTTATTTGTTGTTTTTCCCTTGTTGCTTTCAATAATTTTTCTTTGTCTTTAATTTTTGTCAGTTTGATTACTATGTGTCTCGGCATGTTTCTCCTTGGGTTTATCTTGCCTGGGACTCCCTGCGCTTCCTGGACTTGGGTGGCCATTTCCTTTCCCATGTTAGGGAAGTTTTCGACTATAATCTCTTCAAATATTTTCTCGGGTCCTTTCTCTCTCTCTTTTCCTTCTAGGACCCCTATAAAGATGATGTTGTTGCATTTAATGTTGTCCCAGAGATGTCTTAGGCTGTCTTCATTTCTTTTCATCTTCTTTCTTTATTCTGTTCTGCAGCAGTGAATTCCACCATTCTGTCTTCCAGGTCACTTATCCATTCTTCTTCCTCAGTTATTCTGCTTTTGATTCCCTCTAATGTATTTTTCATTTCAGTTATTGTATTGTTCATCTCTGTTTGTTTGTTCTTTAATTTTTCTAGGTGTTTGTTCTTTAATTCTCCTTGGTCCTTGTTAAACATTTCTTGCGTCTTCTCAATCTTTGTCTCCATTCTTTTTCGGAGGTGCTGGACCATCTTCACTATCATTACTCTGAATTCTTGTATTGGAAGGTTGCTCATCTTCACTTCATTTAGTTGTTTATCTGGGGTTTTATCTTATTCCTTCATCTGGTACAGAGTCCTCTGCCTTTTCATTTTGTCTATCTTTCTGTGAATGTGGTTTTCCTTCCACAGGCTGCAGAATTGTAGTTCTTCTTGCTTCTTCTGTCTGCCCTCTGGTGGATGAGGCTATCTAAGAGGCTTGTGCAAGCTTCCTGATGGGAGGCACTGGTGGTGCATACAGCTGGGTGTTGCTCTGGTGGGCAGAGCTCAGTAAAACTTTAATCTGCTTTTCTGCTGATGGGTGGGGCTGGGTTACCTCCCTGTTGGTTGTTTGGCCTGAGGCGACCTAGCACTGGAGCCTAGCCAGCTATTTGGTGGGGCTAATTGTGAACTCTGGGAGGGGTCACACCAAAGGGTACTTCCCAGAACTTCTGCTGTCAGTGTCCTTGTCCCTGTGGTGAGCCATAGCCACCCCCTGCCTCTGCAGGAGACCCTCCAACACTAGCAGCTAGGTCTTTTTCAGTCTCCTATGGGGTTACTGCTCCTTCCCCTGGGTCCTGATGTGCACAGTATTTTGTGTGTCCCCTTCAAGAGTGGAGTCTCTGTTTCCCCCAGTGCTGTCAAAGTCCTGCAATGAAATCCCGCTAGCCTTCAAAGTCTGATTTTCTAGGAATTCCTCCTCCCATTGCTGGACCCCCAGGTTGGGAAACCTGATGTGGGACTCAGAACCTTCACTCCATGGGGTGGACTTCTGTGGTATAAGTGTTCTCCAGTTTGTGAGTTACCCACCCAGCAGTTATGGGATTTGATTTTACTGTGATTGTGCCCCTCCTACCATCTCATTGTGGCTTCTCCTTTGTCTTTGGATGTGGGGTATGTTTTTCTGTGAGTTCCAGTGTCTTCCTGTCGATGATTGTTCAGCAGTTAGTTGTGATTCTGGTGTTCTTGCAAGAGGGAGTGAGTGCACATCCTTCCATTCCACCATCTTGAACCCAAAAGCCAAAATGCAACTATTTTTTGCACGTTGATTTTGTATCCCAAAAGTTTGCTGTACTTGTTGATTAGTTTCTTTTTATTGTGGAATCTTTAGGTTTTGTGTGTGTGTGTGTGAGATTTTTAAGCTTTTCTACATATAAGATCATGTCATCTATGAACAGAGATAATTTATTTCTTCCTTTCCCATTTGGAGACTTTTTATTTCCTTTTCTTGCCTAATTCCTCTGGCTAGGAATTCCAATATTATTTTGAATAGAGGCATCCTTGCCTTGCTCTCTTAGAGGAAAAGCTTTTAGTCTTTCACAGTGGAGTATGATATTAGCTGTGGTCTTTTCATAAATGGCTTTTATTATGTTGAGCTACATTCCTTCTCTTCCTAGTTTGTTGAGTGTTTGGTCTAAAACTTTGATAATTATATGACATTTGAAATGCTGTTAAAGATGAGGTGAAATGCATTTTTGAAGAGTCTCTCTGGAGAGCAGTTTGATATTATCTATTGAAACTAGAAATTTGTATAACTTATGCCCCAGAAATTGGCATTTACCCTAGTGAATGCTATCACAAATGTTTAAGGGAATATGTTTGAGGTTCATTGTAATATTGTTGTAATAGCAAAAATATTGGCAGCAACCTAAATGACTATCTGTAGGAGAACAGCCAAAAATAAAAACAAAAGCAGAAACATAAACACAAATAAAACCAAAGTGGAGCATTATACTACGAAATGTTACAAGATTGTTTAAAAGGCAGGAGGCCAATCTCATTGTACCAAGATGCACAGAGTTCCAAATCATGTTTGAGTGAAAAAGTCACACTGCTTGAAGCCAGTGTACATATCAACTAAATTCACATGTAAGTTAAACTGAACCTCAACTTCAACAGATGTAGCCCTTGCTATCCATGCATTTTCCCCCATCTAACTCTCTTAATAGTTATGTGGGGTAAACAGTATTATTCTTACTTTACAATGAGAAAACTGAGCTCAGTGAAGGTAAGTAATTTGCTCAAGTTCACAGAAGTAATCATAGGTAAATCAGAATAATCAGTTTTAGCGCAAAACCTGGGCCTGTAACCATTATAGCATGCTGTCTTTACAATTTACAGGACTGTACTGTAGTCAAATGAGATGATATATGAAAAAGTACCATGTGCTTATAAGAATGTAACACACCAAGAAGGGTCAGTTAAAAAAAAAAAAGTTGAGTCTGTGAGTAGGAATACCAGAAATCATCATACTGTTTGAGAAGATATTGTAACATATTTTTTCAATGTTTTGTTTTAAATCTGACTTTTTCTCAGTTAAATAAAGATATCTGGGCTTGTGAGCTGACTCAGCATCCTTTTATTTGGCCATTAATATGTGAGATGCATAAAGATTAGGACTTTCCTTAAAGATACAGCTGATGTAGAAGAGAGCAGATTTTATGAGAAATAACACCTAGAATCTGAATCCTTCCCAAAGGAGGGCAATACTATTTCTTATTGAGATTAAAATCATCCTGAGAGGTATGGTGAATATTGGAAGAAAAAACTGTTTTGAAAATATGTATATACCCCAGAGTTAAGAAATGCCTTTAATGCCCAAAGCTGAAGGTATAAGGGAAGAGTAGCAGAAACATATTTTATTCAAAGATTAGAGTTTAACTCATACTGTAGGGTAATTATTGACAGCATTGATAGACAAGTCTATCACAAAGTGTGATAATTAATAGTAATAATCTTTATTTGGTCTTTTTGATTTGTTAATCTGGAATTTTGAAATATAAAAGGATGGACAGATGTAAAAAAGCAATTTCTTTGTGATCTCTTTTAGCTATGAACTCAGACTTCCAAAGGGAACAAACATGAAAACATGCTATTGGACATTTGTAAAGCTCTTACATCCCTCCACTAATAAGCACAACATATTGGGAAAGGAAAATGCAATTTCTCTATTGCCCATGAGAAAATATATTGAGAGATCAGCTATGAGAAAAATGTCACACAGCATTTCATAAATACTGAAGAAAAAAATCCCCTATCTGTAGGAATTACTGCAATGATAACTAGACCATATAATCCAAACAATAAATTTAATTAATATGTCACTACTGAATGGCAATATTAATTTAGAGACAGTCCCTAAGAATAACATAGAAACTTAGATCACTATTCATGCGATTTCCCCACCTTTCTCTCATTTTCATCTAAAATCTAAATTTTGAATTTTAAGGATGGATCACTATGGTAGATATGTGTCCAAAGTATTCACTGATTTAGTCACCTATTCAATCCATTACCAAGAGATTAAGCTATCGTGTGCCAGACACTGTTCTAGGCCTACACAAGGATACAGTGGTGAAGAGGTAGAAAAGAACTTTGACCTATTGTAGCTTAGAGATGATGACACTGGACATTTAAATCAGAACAACAGGGTGGAGTAAAGCCTATAGTAGGACAGATCTGTGAAATGTATAAGCATGTTTTAGAGTTTCTTGGAAATACTTGTGGAGAGGACTAAACTTTTGAAAGCACACAGGAAGAAGATTTAGACAGTTATTGGTCATTCATATGAGGGCTATTTCTCCTGTAGGTAGGAGAACTTGGAAACATACATTCCACTTATTTTAGAAGAAAAATTAAACATTTTCACCGATTCAGGTTGGCCTTTGATTTAAAGAAAGAGAATTGAGTTGGCTTCAGACTTGTGCCACACTGGTCCAAACCTGTGACGCTAACCCAAAGTCAAGGAATTTAACATGCTAGATTTAAAATATCCCTACCCAATACATGAATGGTTATTAGTGTTTAATACCAGGCAATGGGCATTTTAAAATGAATTCTAAAGAAAGCTGGAAAATCCTGTTAAAATTTAACTATCAGTTACATATCCTTTTTAAACCTTGTGACTTTACAATTATATTTAACTTGGAACTAACAGACTCCTGACTTCCTCTTCTTAAAAGAAGATGAATGTCTTAACTCTGCTCTCTTATGTTGGCCAAGTGTAGTGACAAAATACCACATTAAGAACCACTGGCTGTCAAAAAACTAAGCGATACCAATTGCAAAATACTGAAAAATAGAAATTGAGCAATGATGAAGAGTTCTATTGACTTTATCCCTCCAAAATAATTTTGCATAAAATCTAGGAACTCTTTAAATTCAAAATTGGGGAAGAAAAATAGAGACGTGGACTATGATGCAAAAGTAAAGACTATTACACAATTTCCTTTAAACGTGATCATCCTTTTCTTCAAATACATGTGTTGAAAATAAACCTGTGTCATATCTAGGCAGGAAAATGTCAGAAATTTCAGGATTTGTGTCTTTCATGTTTTTAACCTCCTATAACAGTCATATTAATCTAAACTTCCAAGATGCCAATATCTGGGTTTAAGAGACATCATCACACTGAAAAGGTGGACTCTTGTAACTGCTTATTAAAAACAAACCAGGCCAAACTTGTGGTTTAAAAATTGGGACCAGATGCTGCTTAATAAGCATGAAATGCTTTTGGCGTTACAAACGAGAACCAGGTGTGGAGAAAAGCAGCTTGGAGCTGAGCATGGCCACCTACAAGCAGGGCTCATCTTCCTCCCAAAGGGTGAGAGTCGGTCATCAACTACACAACCTGGCCACTGTCTTCTCCTCCTGAGTGCAAAGGAAAAACTGAGCATTTGAAAGTAGAGGAGAACATGACGCCTGTCTCTTTAAAATTATGTTTGTGTTCTGAAATCAAACTGCCTAAAAGTAGACAGGGAGGAAATGAATCCACAATGGCAATGCAGTTATTAGAGCTTCTGAATAGAATGTCTGCTTCCCTAAGTGCCCAGACATGAAGGGTACCAAATGATCAGCAAGGTGATTCTGACTTTTACTTTAACAAACCTATCTCTTTTAGTGAATGCTGGGGGTGTGGGGAGTGTGGAGGGCAGTGGGACTGGGAACTGGGTGACCTCTAGCAAGTCATCTCTCTGGGTCTTGTCTGTAAAATGTGGGGGTGGGGACTTACACTCTAAGGTCACTCTCAGGAAGAGGGCTCTATGATGTTATCTCCAAAATGTGTCTGTGCTCTGATTTATTGGCTCTGACTTCAAAGGAGCAGGATAAACAAATCTGTTGCCCAAGAAAAAAATCAGTTCTGCTGTTTTCCCCTTTTTTCATACAAACTCATTAAAGCAGAGTTTTCTAAGCCTGAATATCTCTCAGTTGTCCTTCGATGGGTGTGTTAAAAAATCCCTCCCTGGCTAAGAAACAGTAGTAGTAGACAGTGTTCTCAAGGGGCTGACAATGTTAAAACCCAGCGGTGGCCAATTTTCATCATATGCCAGAATCATTTGAAGGGCTTGTTAAAATACAGAAAACTAGGTCCCACCTTTAGAATTTCTGATTCAGTAAGTCTGGAGTGGGGCCCAAGAATTTGCATTTCTAACAAGTCCCCAGGTGATACTGATACTGTTGGTATCATATCAGGGCTCATGCTTTAAGAACCATTGTCGTACTGAGAACCTAAAGATACCAGTAGTTTAGGTGAAGAAGCATGACATTATTATCTTAGAGCCATTGCTATTTCTATTGGATCTTGAAATGTAACACTCTGTTAGGCACCACAGAATATAAATAACTTAACATATGAAGATATCTTTCAAACTATGTCCCTGATATTTTTCTGCGTTTGTGTAGGACTAAATACATACTGAAAAGAGTCTACTGGCAAACTCATAGTATTGAGATTAAAGTTATATTGGCTATCATCCCCAACTGTTCTCAGGACAGGTTACTTGAGCTCCTTGTTTAAGAATTTCAAGATGGTAACAGCAGAGTATTAAGCCAAGCACAGGGCCCTTCTGGGCACAGGACTCTGTGAAACCGTACAGGTCACAAAACCATGAAGCTGGTCCTACCTTTTCCTACCCTTCGAATTAGGAACACGGGTTCTATAAGAACCGGCTTCAAGGAGTCAGAGTGAGGTTTTGAAGGGCAGCAGAGAAGACAGGGCAACCAGTGCTTCCACCCAGGAGTAACTGAGAACATTTGTCATCAATAACAAAAGCTAAGCACCTACTGAATAATTCAGTCCATTATATCATTCAAAGAGAGTTGAGACTCAGATTCTGCCTACAGAAATTTGTAATTTGATGGAAAAACAGAATATACATTTCAGCCCCATGAAGGCAAGGAAATATTGGGTTTATTTACCACTGAATGCCTAGGATCTAGCACAGTGCTTAAACAAAGTAGATGTCATTGTACATTGAGTGAAAGAGAGAATTTATCTCTAGTGATTGTTTATGGGCAGGGTATCTAGTTAAAGAATGAGTATTCTCAATAATTAGAATGAGAATGTTTATTGACATCAGGTTAGAGAGCAGTGGGTTCCTTTAATATATTCAGTACTCAATAAATATTTGCTGAATTACCTTGGATTGCAGGAGACAGCACAAACTGGTAAAGGAAGAACTCATCATTAAGAAAAAGAAACAAAACCTGAAAATAAAACCTGAGGTCATAAGACTTGGGTTTGAACATCAGTTTTGTCAATCACCGTTTGTGAGAATTAATACCATTGGCCATTTTTCTGAAGTTTTACTCTTAACTTTCCTTACCTGAAGAAATGAGAAAAGCAAGAGAGTACAATGTCGACATAGCCTAATTTCAAGGAGACATACCACCATTGCCTCAAATCTATATTTTCACATGAAATCTCCTAATTTTTAAACACTGGCAACTAAATAAAAATTGGAAAAACATTATGATGCTGGGAAGAAAGTAATTGTGGACCCCAGGGCTGCCAGTTTACCTTCTCTGACTTAGTAGGAGGGATGAGCTTGCACCGGTTAAGGTGAAGCTGGGGGAGGGGTGTGAGGAGTGATAAAGAGGAGTTAGAACACAGAGGAGCTTGAGTGGCAGGCCCGCTGGATATCACATTAATTATTTAATCAAAGATAGTTCAGAGACCTAATCCACACATATATTCATTCATTCATTTGACAAATATTTAGCAGGTTCTATGATGTGCCAGGCACTATGTGAAGCCAATGGGGATGTACCATGAGTGTCTTAGTCAGCTCAGGCTGCAACAACAAAAAAATAGAGTGGGAGAGACCTTCAAGATGGTGAAGGAGTAAGATGTGGAGATCACCTTCCTTCCCACAAATACCTCAGAAATACATCTACATGTGGAACAACGCCTACAGAACACCTACTGAATGCTGGCAGAAGACCTCAGACTTCCCAAAAGGCAAGAAACTCCCCACGTACCTGGGTAGGGCAAAAGAAATAAGAATAAGCAGAGACAAAAGAATAGGGACGGGACCTGCACCAGTGGGAGGGAGCTGTGAAGGAGGAAAAGTTTCCACACACTAGGAAGCCCCTTCACTGGCAGAGACGGGGGTGGCAGGGGGAAGCTTTGGAGCCATGGAGGAGAGCACAGGCACAGGGGTGCGGAGGGCAAAGCGGGGAGATTCCCACACAGAGGATCGGTTCCAACCAGCACTCACCAGCCTGACAGGCTTGTCTTCTCACTGGCTAGGTGGGTGGGGGCTGGGAGCTGAGGCTCAGTCTTAGGAGGTCAGATCCCAGGGAGAGAACTGGGGTTGGCTGCGTGAACACAGCCTGAAGGGGGCTAATGCACAACAGCTAGCTGGGAGGGAGTCCAGGAAAAAGTCTGGAACTGCCTAAGAGGCAAGAGACCATTGTTTCGGGGTGCGTGAGGACGGGGGATACAGAGTACCATCTAAATGAGCTCCAGAGATGGGCGTGAGCCACGGCTGCCAGCGTGGACACCAGAGATGGGCATGAGACGCTAAGGCTGCTAGTGCAGCCACCATGAAGCCTGTGTGCAAGCCAGGTTGCTATCCACACCTCCCCACCCAGGAACCCGTGCAGCCCGCCAACTGCCAGGTCCCGTGATCCAGGGACAACTTCCTCGGGAGAACACAGGGTGTGCCTCAGGCTGTTGCAACGTCATGCTGGCATCTGCCACCGCACGCTCGCCCAGCATTCTGTACCCCTCCCTTCCCAGGGCCTGAGTGAGCCAGGGCCCCCTAATTAGCTGCTTCTTTAAGCCTGTTCGGTCTGGGCAGGGAATAGACACCCTCTGCAGACCTACACGCAGAGGCAGGGCCAAATCCAAAGCTGAACCCCAGGAGCTGTGCGAACAGAGAAGAGAAAGGGAAATCTCTCCCAGCAGCCTCAGGAGCAGCAGATTAAATTTCCAAAATCAACTTGATGTACCAGCACCTGTGAAATACCTGAATAGACAATGAATCACCCAAAAATTGAGGCGGTGGACTTTGGGAGCAACTGTAGACTTGGGGTTTGCTTTCTGCATCTAATTTGTTTCTGGTTTTATGTTTATTTTAGTTTAGTATTTAGAACCTATTATCATCGGTAGATTTGTTTATGGATTTGGTTGCTCTTTTCCTTTTCTTTAAAAATATATAGACATATATATATTTTTCCAATTTCTTTTTTTTTGTGAGTGTGTATGTGTATGCTTCTTTGTGTGATTTTGTCTGTACAGCTTTCCTTTTACCATTTGTTTTAGGGTTCTGTCTGCTTTTATTTTTTTAGTATAGTTTTTAGCACTTATCGTTGGTGGATTTGTTTTTTGGTTTGGTTGATCTCTTATTTCATTCTTTTTTTAATAATTAAAATTTTAATAACTTTAGTTCTTTTTATTATTTTTCTTTCTTTCTTTTTTTCTCCATTTTCTTCTGAGCTGCATGGCTGACAGGGTCTTGGTGCTCTGGCCAGGTGTCAGGCCTGTGCCTCTGAGGTGGGAGAGCTGAGTTCAAGACATTGGTTCACCAGAGACTTTCTGGCTCCACATAATATCAAACAATGAAAGCTCTCCCAGAGATCTCCATCTCAACACTAAGACCCAGCTCCACTCAACGACCAGCAAGCTAGAGTGCTGGACACCCTATATGAAACAACTAGGAAGACAGGAACACAAACCCACCCATTAGCAGAGAGGCTGCCTAAAATCATAATAAGGTCACAGACACCCCAAAACACACCACTGGACGCGGTCCTGCCAACAAGAAAGACAAGATCCAGCCTTATCTACCAGAACGAAACGACCAGTCCCCTGCACAGGAAGCCTACACAAGCCACTGAACCAACCTTAGCCACTGGGGGCAGACACCAAAAACAGTGGGAACTACAAACCTGCAGGCTGCAAAATGGAGATTGCAAACACACAGCAGATAAAGGAGCAAGGTAAAAACCCACCAGACCTAACAAATGAAGAAGAAATAAGCAGTTTACCTGAAAAAGAATTCAGGGTAAGGATAGTAAAGATGATCCAAAACCTTGGAAATAGAATGGAGAAAATAAAAGAAACGTTTAAAAACGACCTAGAAGAACTAAAGAGCAAACAGTGATGAAAAACACAACAAATGAAATTAAAAATTCTCTAGAAGGGATCAATAACAGAATAACTGAGGAAGAAGAACGGATAATTGACCTGAAAGATAAATTAGTGAAAATAACTACTGCAGAGCAGAATAAAGAAAAAAAGAATGAAAAGAATTGAGGACAGTTTCAGAGACCTCTGGTACAACATTAAATGCATCAACATTCGAATTATAGGGGTCTCAGAAGAAGAAGAGAAAAAGAAAGAGACTGAGAAAATATTTGAAGAGATTATAGATGAAAACTTCCCTAATATGGGAAAGGAAGTAATCAAGCAAGTCCAGGAAGAACAGAGAGTCCCACACAGGATAAACCCAAGGAGAAACACACCAAGACACATATTAATCAAACTACCAAAAATTAAATACAAAGAGAAAATATTAAAAGCAGCAACGGAAGAACAACAAATAACATACAAGGGAACTCCCATAAGGTTAACAACTGATCTTTCAGCAGAAACTCTCCAATCCAGAAGGGAGAAGCAGGACATATTTAAAGTGATGAAAGGGAAGAACCTACAACCAATATTACCCTACCTGGCAAGGATCTCATTCAGATTCGATGGAGAAATCAAAAGCTTTACACACAAGCAAAAGCTAAGAGAATTCAGCAACACTAAACCAGCTCTACAACATATTCTAAAGGAACTTCTCTGAGTGGGAAACACAAGAGAAGAAAAGGACCTACAAAAACAGACCCATAACAATTAAGAAAATGGTAATAGGAACATACGTATCAATAATTACCTTAAACGTGAATGGATTAAATGCTCCAGCCAAAAGACACAGGCTTGCTGAATGGATACAAAAACAAGACCCATATATATGCTGTTTACAAGAGACCCACTTCAGGCCTAAGTATACATACAGACTGAAAGTGAGGGGACGGAAAAAGATATTCCATGCAAATGGAAATCAAAAGAAAGCTGGAGTAGCAATTCCCATATCAAACAAGATAGACTTTAAAATAAAGACTATTACAAGAGACAAAGAAGGACACTACATAATGATCAAGGGATCAATCCAAGAAGAAGATATAACAATTGTAAATATTTATGCACCCAACATAGGAACACTTCAATACATAAGGCAAATGCTAAAAGCCATAAAAGGGGAAATTGACAGTAACACAATAATAATAGAGAACTTTAACACCCCACTTTCACCAATGGACAGATCATCCAAAAGAAGAATAAATAAGGAAACACAAGCTTTAAGTGACACATTAAGCAAAGTGGACTTAATTGATATTTATAGGACATTCCATTCAAAAACAACAGAATACACTTTCTTCTCAAGGGCTCATGGAACATTCTCCAGGATAGATCATATCTTGGGTCACAAATCAAGCCTTGGTAAATTTAAGAAAATGAAATCATATCAAGTATCTTTTCCAACCACAACACTATGAGACTACATATCAATTACAGGAAAAAAATCTGTAAAAAATACAAACACATGGAGGCTAAACAATACAGTACTAAATAACCAAGAGATCACTGGAGAAATCAAAGAGGAAATAAAAAATACCTAGAAACAAATGACAATTAAAACACAACGACCCAAAACCTATGGGATGAAGCAAAAGTAGTTCTACGAGGCAAGTTTATAGCAATAAAATCCTACCTCAAGAAACAAAAAACATCTCAAATGAACAACCTAACCTTACACCTAAAGCAAGTAGAGAAAAAAGAAGAAAAAAACCCCAAAGTTAGCAGAAGGAAAGAAATCATAAAGATCCAATTAGAAATAAATGAAAAAGAAATGAAGGAAACAATAGCAAAGATCAGCAAAACTAAATGTTGGTTCTCTGAGAAGATAAACGAAATTAATAAACCATTACCCAGACTCATCAAGAAAAAAAAGGGAAAAGACTCAAATGAATAGAATTAGAGATGAAAAAGGAGAAGTAACAACTGACACTGCAGAAATACAAAGGATCATGAGAGATTACTAGATGCAACTATATGCCAATAAAATGGACAAGCTGGAAGAAATGGACAAATTCTTAGAAAAGCACAACATTCAAAGACTGAACCAGGAAGAAATAGAAAATGTGAACAGACCAATCACAAGCACTGAAATTGAGACTGTGATTAAAAATCTTCCAACAAACAAAAGTTCAGGACCAGATTGTTTCACTGGCAAATTCTAATCAAACATTTAGAGAAGAGCTAACACCTGTCCTCCTCAAACTCTTCCAAAATACAGCAGAGGAAGGAACACTCCCAAACTCATTCTACAGGTCCACCATCTCTCTGATACCAAATCCAGACAAAGATGTCACAAAAAAAAGAAAACTATGGGCGAATACCACTGATGAACATAGATACAAAAATCTTCAACAAAATACTAGCAAACAGAATCCAACAGCACATTAAAAGGATCAGTCACCGTGATCAAGTGGAGTTTATCCCAGGAATGCAAGGATTCTTCAATATATGCAAATCAATCAATGTGATAAAGCATATTAACAAACTGAAGGAGAAAAACCATATGATCATCACAATAGATGCAGAAAAAGCTTTTGACAAAACTCAACACCCATTTACAATAAAAACTCTCCAAAAGTAGGCATAGAGGGAACTTACCTCAACATAATAAAGGCCATATATGACAAACCCACCACCAACATCATTCTCAATGGTGAAAAATTGAAATCATTTCCTCCAAGATCAGGAACAAGACAAGGTTGTCCACTCTCACCATTATTATTCAACATAGTTTTGGAAGTTTTAGCCACAGCAATCAGAGAAGAAAAATAAATAAATGGAATCCAAATCGGAAAAGAGGAAGTAAAGCTGTCATTGTTTGCAGATGACATGATATTGTACATAGAGTATCCGAAAGATGCTACCAGAGAATGACTAGAGCTAATCAATGAATCTGGTAAAGTAGCAAGACATAAAATTAATGCACAGAAATCTCTTGTAGTCCTATACACTAATGATGAAAAATCTGAAAGAGAAATTAAGGAAACACTCCCATTTACCACTGCAACAAAAAGAATAAAACACCTAGGAATAAACCCACCTAAGGAGACAAAAGACCTGTATGCAGAAAACTATAAGACACTGATGAAAGAAATTAAAGATGATACAAACAGATGGAGAGATGTACCATGTACTTGGATTGGAAGAATCAACATTGTGAAAATGACTACACTACCCAAAGCAATCTACAGGGTCAATACAATCCCTATCAAACTACCACTGGCATTTTTAACAGAACTAGAACAAAAATTTTCACAATTTGTATGGAAACACAAAAGACCTCAAATAGCCAAAGCAATCTTGAGAAAGAAAATTGGAGCTGGAGGAATCAGACTCCCTGACTTCAGACTATACTACAATGCTACAGTAATCAAGACAGTATGATACTGGCACAAAAACAGAAATATAGATCAGTGGAAAAGGATAGATAGTCCAGAGATAAACCCATGCACATATGGTCACCATATCTTTGATAAAGGAGGCAAGAATATACAATGGAGAAAAGCCAGCCTCTTCAATAAGTGGTGCTGGGTAAACTGGACAGCTACATGTAAAAGAATGAAATTAGAACACTCCCTAACACCATACACAAAAATAAACTCCAAATGGATTAAAGACCTAAATGTAAGGCCAGACACTATCATACTCTTAGAGGAAAACACAGGCAGAACACTCTACGACATAAATCACAGCAAGATCCTTTTTGACCCACTTCCTACAGAAATGGAAATAAAAACAAAAATTTAAAAATGGGACCTAATGAAATTTAAAAGCTTTTTCACAGCAAAGGAGACCATAAACAAGATGAAAAGACAACCTTCAGAATGTGAGAAAATATTTGCAAATGAGGCAGCTGACAAAGGATTAATCTAAATTTACAAGCAGCTCATGCAGCTCAATATCAAAAGAAACAAAAAACCCAATCCAAAAATGGGCAGAAGACCTAAATAGACATTTCTCCAAAGAAGATATACCAATTGCCACAAACACATAAAAGGATGCTCAACATCACTAATCATTAGAGAACTGCAAATCAAACTACAATGAGGTGTCACCTCACACCAGTCAGAAGGGCCATCGTAAAAAAATCTGCAAACAATAAATGCTGGAGAGAGTGTGGAGAAAAGGGAACCCTCTTGCACTGTTGGTGGGAATGTAAATTGATACAGCCACTATGGAGAACAATAAGGACGTTCCTTAAAAAACTAAAAATAGAACTACCATATGACCCAGCAATCTCACTACTGGGCATATACCCTGAGAAAACCATAATTCAAAAAGAGTCATGTACCACAATGTTCATCGTGATACTACTTACAATAACCAGGACATGCACAAAGAAAGAAAACTACAGGCCAATATCACTGATGAACATAGATGCAAAAATCCTCAACAAAATACTAGCAAACAGAATCCAACAGCACATTAAAAGGATCATACACCATGATCAAGTGGGGTTTATTCCAGGAATGCAAGGATTCTTCAATATACGCAAATCTATCAATGTGATAAACCATATCAACAAATTGAAGGAGAAAAACCATATGATCATCTCAATAGATACAGAGAAAGTTTTCGACAAAATTCAACACCCATTTATGATAAAAACCCTGCAGAAAGTAGGCATAGAGGGAACTTTCCTCAACATAATAAAGGCCATATATGACAAGCCCACAGCAAACATCATCCTCAACGGTGAAAAACTGAAAGCATTTCCACTAAGATCAGGAACAAGACAAGGTTGCCCACTCTCACCACTATTATTCAACATAGTTTTGGAAGTTTTAGCCACAGCAATCAGAGAAGAAAAGGAAATAAAAGGAATCCAAATCAGAAAAGAAGAAGTAAAGCTGTCACTGTTTGCAGATGACATGATACTATACATAGAGAATCCTAAAGATGCTACCAGAAAACTACCAGAGCTAATCAATGAATTTGGTAAAGTAGCAGGATACAAAACTAATGCACAGAAATCTCTGGCATTCCTATATACTAATGATGAAAAATCTGAAAGTGAAATCAAGAAAACACTCCCATTTACCATTGCAACAAAAAGAATAAAATATCTATGAATAAACCTACCTAAGGAGACAAAAGACCTGTATGCAGAAAATTATAAGACACTGATGAAAGAAATTAAAGATGATACAAATAGATGGAGAGATATAGCATGCTCTTGAATGGGAAGAATCAACATTGTGAAAATGACTCTACTACCCAAAGCAATCTACAGATTCAATGCAATCCCTATCAAACTACCACTGGCATTTTCCACAGAACTAGAACAAAAAATTTCGCAATTTGTATGGAAACACAAAAGACCCCGAATAGCCAAAGCAATCTTGAGAACGAAAAAAGGAGCTGGAGGAATCAGGCTCCCTGACTTCAGACTATACTACAAAGCTACAGTAATCAAGACAGTATGGTACTGGCACAAAAACAGAAAGATAGATCAATGGAACAGGATAGAAAGCCCAGAGATAAACCCACGCACATATGGACACCTTATCTTTGATAAAGGAGGCAGGAATGTACAGTGGAGAAAGGACAGCCTCTTCAATAAATGGTGCTGGGAAAACTGGACAGGTACATGTAAAAGTATGAGATTAGATCACTCCCTAACACCATACACAAAAATAAGCTCAAAATGGATTAAAGACCTAAATGTAAGGCCAGAAACTATCAAACTCTTAGAGGAAAACATAGGAAGAACACTCTATGACATAAATCACAGCAAGATCCTTTCTGACCCACCTCCTAGAGTAATGGAAATAAAAACAAAAATAAACAAATGGGACCTAAGCAAAGGAAACCATAATCAAGACCAAAAGACCACCCTCAGAATGGGAGAAAATATTTGCAAATGAAGCAACTGACAAAGGATTAATCTCCAAAATTTACAAGCAGCTCATGCAGCTCAATAACAAAAAAACAAACAACCCAATCCAAAAATGGGCAGAAGACCTAAATAGACATTTCTCCAAAGAAGATATACAGAATGCCAACAAACACATGAAAGAATGCTCAACATCATTAATCATTAGAGAAATGCAAATCAAAACTGCAATGAGATATCATCTCACACCAGTCAGAATGGCCATGATCAAAAAATCTAGAGACAATGCTGGAGAGGGTGTGGAGAAAAGGGGACACTCTTGCACTGCTGGTGGGAATGTGAATTGGTTCAGCCACTGTGGAGAACAGTATGGAGGTTCCTTAAAAAACTACAAATAGAATTACCATATGACCCAGCAATCCCACTACTGGGCATATACCCTGAGAAAACCAAAATTCAAAAAGAGTCATGTACCAAAATGTTCATTGCAGCTCTATTTGCAATAGCCCGGAGATGGAAACAACCTAAGCGCCCATCATCAGATGAATGGATAAAGAAGATGTGGCACATATACACAATGGAATATTACTCAGCCTTAAAAAGAAATGAAATTGAGCTATTTGTAATGAGATGGATAGACCTAGAGTCTGTCATACAGAGTGAAGTAAGTCAGAAAGAAAAAGACAAATACCGTATGCTAACACATATATATGGAATTTAAGGGAAAAAAAATGTCATGAAGAACCTAGGGGTAAGACAGGAATAAAGACGCAGACCTACTGGAGAGCAGACTTGAGGATATGGGGAGGGGGAAGGGTAAGCTGTGACAAAGCGAGAGAGAGGCATGGACATATATACACTACCAAATGTAAGGTAGATAGCTAGGGGGAAGCAGCCGCGAGGCACAGGGATATTAGCTCGGTGCTTTGTGACAGCCTGGAGGGGTGGGATAGGGAGAGTGGGAGGGAGGGAGACGCAAGAGGGAAGACATATGGGAACATATGTATATGTATAACTGATTCACTTTGTTATAAAGCAGAAACTAACACACCATTGTAAAGCAATTATACCCCAATAAAGATGCTTAAAAAAAATAAAATAAAATAACCAGGACATGGAAGCAACCTAAGTGTCCATTGACGGATGAATGAATAAAGAAGATGTGGCACATACATACAATGGAATATTACTCAGCCATAAAAAGAAACGAAATTGAGTTATTTGTAGTGAGATGAATGGACCTAGAGTCTGTCATACAGAGTGAAGTATGTCTGAAAGAAGAAAACAAATACCGTATGCTAAAACATATATGGAATCTAAAGGAAGAAAAAAATGGTTCTAAAGAACCTAGGGGCAGGACAGGAATAAAGATGCAGACGTAGAGAATGGACTTGAGGACACGGGGAGGGGGAAGGGTAAGCTGGAATGAAGAGAGTGGCATAGACTTATACATACTACCAAATGTAAAATAGATAGCTAGTGGGAAGCAGCCACATAGCACAGGGAGAGCAGCTCAGTGCTTTGTGACCACCTAGAGGGGTGGGATAGGGACGGTGGGAGGAAGAAGCAAGAGGGAGGAGATATGGGGGTATATGTATATGTATAGCTGATTCACTTTTTTATAAAGCAGAAACTAATACACCATTGTAAAGCAATTTTACTCCAATAAAGATGTTAAAAAAAAGTGAAAATAAATAAATAAATTTTTAAAAAGAAAATGATAGAGTGAGTGGATCGTTAAAGAATACATTTATTCTCTCATTGTCCTGGAGGCTGGAAGTCCAAGATCAGAGTGCCAGCATGGCTAAGTTTTGGCGAGGGCTCTTTTCCTGGCTTCTTGCTGTGTGCTCATATGATCTCTACTTTGTGCATATGTGTGCAGAAGGTGGGAGAAGGGGACAGTTGCAGAGCGAGACAGAGAGAGAGAGAGAGACAGAGCGAGAGAGAGAAAATGAGCAAAAGAGAGAGAGAGATAGAAAGAGAAACAGACAAGCAGACATGTCCCTCACGTCTCTTATTATAAGGGCAATAATCCCATTATGAAGGCCCTACCCCTATGACCTCATCTACCCCTTCTTACCTCCCAAAGTCTCCGTTTCCACATATCATCTCATGGGGTGGGGGGTTGTGGCTCAATATATGAAGTTTTGGGGACACATTCAGTCTATAATGATGAGTAAGAAATGTAACCTACTCTAAACGGATATGTAGTCTAGATAGGAAAATCAGATTTTGTGTGTGTGTGTGTGTGTGTGTGTGTGTGTATGTGTATGTTTGAATCTTTGGTAGAACATGCCATAAGAAGTTACAGATAAACCACTGAGAATCCAGGTAAGTAATCTCTGTGTTGTGCTGGGCTAGGTGAGGGAGATATCTGAAGAATATCCAAGGAGAAGGTGGTTTTTACGTCAAGTCTCAGAAGTCTGTAAATATTAACACCAAGAGACGGGTGGGGGATTCCAGATATTGGGCATAACAAGAACAAAGACATAAATGTTAAATGTTTCTAGGGAATATTGGAAAATTCCATTTGACTGAATGCAGAATGGCCAGTGGCCAGATCCTGGAGTGACTTTAATTTTAGGCTAAGGAGTTTGGACTTCATTGTATCAGGAGTGAGGCCATTGATTTTTGGGATAAGGAGTAATGTAATAAAAACTGTATTATGGGATGATTAATCTGAGCGTAATGCATAGGATGGAATGGAAGATAGGGAGAAGAGAGCCATGAAATTCTTAGAGAACCTAGTAATACTTTTGGTGAGAATACTAAAAGCTTGACCAGTGCCGTGGCAGAGGGAATGGAGAAGGAAAAATTACACGAGAGTTTTAGGGGACCGGATGGATAGAGTCACTAACTGTTACATAGAAGGGAGCATTAGGAGAGAGAATCAAAGATGATTCTGGGGTTTTAAGTTCAAGTGGTGAGACAGATGCTGGTGATCCAAACACAAACGGGATACAAGAACAGGAGCAGGTCTGGAAGCTGGGCTTAGGGAAGAGTTGGGTGGTCATGTTGAATTCTATTGCACACATGCTGAGTTTGAGGTACTGAAATGGAGCAGGACTGTATTGTCCTTGTCCCCCATGTCCTCTGCCTGCCTTTTGCCTGTGGAAAGACTTTAGCCAAAGAATAAGTTTAATCAGAGAAGTGAGAACATGCAGAAACAAAGGAAAACAGTCAAAGGAGACCAAATAATAATAATGTAGTCATTAAACATAGTCAAGGACCTTTAGTTCCTTCTCATTGTCTATAGATAATATTCTGAGCCATATCCTGTGAGTTGTCTTATAGATACTTCTCCACCTGGTGGAGAAGTTAACTACATGATGACCAGACTGTAGCCATGATACATAAGCTGCCACAATTTCGAGAACTGGCCTCAAGAAATGGAAACAAACCGACCCTGGAATTGAAGATTAACTGTACTTAAAACCATCAAGATGACGCTTGTCAGACCACCGATGACCAATTTCAAGATGACTGTCAGAGCTGACTGTGTTGTTTCTGCATGTAGCTCCCTCCCTCTGTCTACAAAAGCTCTTGCCCCCTGATTGTTAAGGGTAGGCAGGAGTTGGCCTTTGGACAGGAGTCCACCCTCCCTGCAGGTTGTCAGCATCCAAAATAAAGGAAATTTTCCTTTCCACCAACCTTGCTTCTTTTTTGGCTTTTGAGTGGTGAGCAGCCGGACCCCACTTTCGGCCACAGTCCCTGTATGATATCCAGGTTGAGCTGAGAAAGAAATAAGATTTGAGAGCAGAGGCAGGGCCTCTGCCTTCTTGGGAATCGTTCACAGAGTGGCAACATTTGCAGTCTTGGGAGGAAATAGAGTTCCCCAAGAGAGACTAGATAAAAGAAGAGAAGACAGACAAGGGCATGACAATACTGAGCAGGGAATTCTGCTGTTCGGTGAGAAAGAGAATGTGGATCAGGGAAAGAGGAATCAGAGCGATCACAAAGAATCATGATGATGCAGGTTTGTATATGCTTTTGCAAAAAAGAGTTTCAAGAAAGAAGAGGCCGGTCATCAGTGGTGTCAAATGCTACTAGGACATCAAGGAGATTGAGGACTGAGAAGTGGCCATTGAATTTGGCAATTAGGAAATCACTGGTGACTTTTGAGAGGATCATTGGCAGAGACTGAATTGTAATATTTTCCCTAAGTTACAGGGATATCCTGCTTTAGCCACCTCCCACCCTTATGGGTATATACACGTGCATTCACATAATAAGATGACAAATGCATGACAAATGCAATATCAATGCACAAGGTAGACATTTGTAAATGTTTTATCCAATTTTTCTTCCTGTCAGAGGCAAGAGGGACACACAGTACTCTTGAATTCAGAGTCTAAAGACTGAATGATGGCATTTGAAACTTTAACCAATAAGCAGTTAAAAATTCTTTCAGTTTCATTCAAATGTAGAAGATCTACACATCTGAAAGAGAGACTCTAACTGCTGGGCAGAAGCTGCCCTATAACTCAGACCCTCATTTTGAACAATCACTCAGTGAACAGCCTCTTTTCTGTGAGCTGTCTGGCAGCCAAACATGTTTATGAGCTTTTGAAAAAGAAATGCAAAGACATAAAGGCTGAGGACTGTAAATGCCATCACGGAGATCTCACTCATGTTCTTAGCCGCACGGCTACAGGATGGGAGAATCCTGGCCAATGATACTTGCAAACACAAACAATTGCTGGGCTTTCTGCGCGAGGCTTTGTGTTCAAACACTGTTGAAAGTGTTCATGTAGCCAAAGGCTGCCAACTGCAGCCTCCAACTGGGTGAAATCTGTGCCAGGAGAAAGGGTTGGTGGGCCTTTTCTTCATTTGGTAATTATACAGTAATGGGTATTCCATGCATTTTTAGAAATGGAGAGTGGGGTGAAGAGAGAAAGTAGGTACTTAGTGCAGTGACAGCTCTGGTGGTGTGGCTGGGCCTCACGGGCACCACCACCGTCTCTTTGGGGGCAGCCTGTCTGGCACTGGCCCTGGCTGGCACCAGGTATGAGAAGAAATGAGAGGGCAATCTGGCATTTTCATATTTGTTTATTTTAACCTCTCAGGCCTGCTGAAAACAACTGGAATCTTCTGAGTTGCTGAAAGCACATAGGCTTTTTTGATGGAGCTCTTGGCCCCTGCCACCCTAAAGCCAAAGGGGCTCATTGATTAAGTTGTCTGGTGACCATGCCCTCTGTGAATTCAGGTCAGACCAGAGGCAATGGTTAATAGCTGGCAGGTAACTGTCCCTAATGCAGTCTTTACTATAGCCTTCAAAGCTTAACATGAAAGAGTATTCCACTGAAATCCAGACTGCAAATTGGGAAATGTTTTGAGTCTGGGCATCTGTCTGTGCTCCTTAGCAAAGGAAATGCTGGGAAAGCAAAGATAAAAGGTAGAAAGGAATGCTTCAACACAGCTGGAGAGAATCCAAGTAGATAGCCAAGCACAAGTGTCAAACGGAAACCCAGGGCTTATTTTTTTTTTTTTTAAAGTTTAGGAGTAGATCAAGCTGGGGGAATGGTGGTCTATGAGGACTGGCTCACATGGAACCCCAGCTATTCGCTTTTCCCCTGGTGATGGCCCCATGAAATGAGCTGAAGGGCCAGCTAGCCTTCACTGGACTGTCTTTTTGCATCTGCTTTTCTTCCAATGGGAAGGGGCCCTAAGGGGCTGGCTGTTAACTTTAGGCTCAATATTTAGTGTGGTTTTGATTGAGTCCAAGGACCAAGTGAAAGGTGTGTGAGCGGGTCTGCACCCTTCAGTTCCCCAAGTTCTCTGAGGTGCCCACTGAAGAATTCCAGTTGAGGAGCTCATCAGGCTCCTAACAAGTTTACTCCAAATCAGATCAGGTTTACCATTACTTGGAAATTTTACTGGGCTTGGGTTTGGGGGAAATCTGAGAATTTCAGTACCCAAAGCATTGGAAATCTGGATTTATCAACAATTAGCAATGTGACCCAGATCAGACCAAGGTAGTTGTTCTTTCTCAATGATGAGGAACTACTTTAGACTGAGCACTTGCTACCTACTAGGCATTGCGCTAAGTACTCCACTGGTACTACCCACGTTTTTCTTCAAAATACGCCCGTGACAAAGGTACTCGGTTATCCTCCAGGGCTGTCTTTTACAGAAATGGCCAGCTGTGTGATTTGGGACTCAGTTTCCATTCTGCAAAATAAGGGGTTGGAGTAGAATGATTAAAAAATACTTTTCAACTCTGATGTTTAGCTGGGTTTTAAGTTTTAGAAGAGTAGCAACAAATTACTTTCTGGAAGTTGGAAAGAATCAGTCAAGGGGAAAAAAGAGAGAGATTTAAATAACTCGAAACCATTTTCCAAATGTAGATAACATCTACCCTATTTTCAAAAGCAATCTCTTATACCTCTTTAGTAACTAATAGTTTTAATAGACGGCTCTGACATTGTATTAGTTTGCTAGGCTGCCATAACAAAATACCACAGACTGGGGGTGGCTTAAACAACAGAAACTAATCTCACAGCTTTGGGAGTCCAAGATCAAGGTGTTGGCAGGTTTGATTTCTCCAGAGGCCTCTCTCCTTGGCCTATAGATGGCTGTTTTCTCACTGTGTCCTCGTGTGACTTTCCTCTGTGTGCTTGCATTCCTGGTATCTCTCAAATGTTCAAATTTCCTCTTTCTATAAGGACACCAGTCAAATTGGATTAGGGCCCATACTAATATGCTTATTTTAACTTAATCTCCCTTTTAAAGGCCTTATCTCCAAATACATTCACATGCTGAAGTAGTAGGAGTAGGGCTTCAACATATGAATTTTGGGAGGACACAATTCAACCCGTAACAGACATACCAATCATCAAAACAAGACTGGGTATCTACAAGTCAAATAGTACTTTGGACTTATTTTACAGGTGAGAAAATGGAAACTCAGAATATGTAACAAGTTAAAAGTTATATAGTCAGTAAGTGGCAGAGCTGAGACCAGGATCAGGTTTTCAGACCCAATCCTAGTGGTCTTTGCATAAGACCACACTGCTTCTCCAATATCATTAAGGAGTCTTGCTTGCTTAAGGACAAACTGACAAACCTCTGGTTGTTTACTGGTCACTTGTAGCTTGTACACTAATGAAGAAGTTAAATAGCATTTGCTTCTCATAGATAGGAATCACTGTTACCACAACATTCCTACATAGAATCAAGGGAGTGATATAATTTCCTATTTTCCTAAGATCTATGGGTTTTTTTAAATAGATTTTTAAATGTGTTCTTGTGTTTTATATGAACATAGAAAAAAATTTTTTTTTTAGCTTAAACAACAGAAATTTATTTCTCACAGTTTTAAAAGTTGGAAGTCCAAGATCCAGGTGTCCACAGGTTTGGTTTCTTCTGAGGCCTCTCTCCTTGGCTTGCAGATGGCCTCCTTCTTACTCCTTCTTCACATGGTTGTCCCTCTGTGCATACACATCCTGGTATCTCTTTATGTGTCCTAAACTCCTCTTATAAGGAAACCAATCATATTGGATTACTGTCTACCCTAACAGCCTCATTTTAACTTAATCACCTCTTTAAAGGCCCTATCTTCAAACAGTCAAATTCTGAGGCACTGGGGGTTAAAGCTTCAACATATGAATTTGGGTAGGACACAATTCAGTCCACAATGGTATAAGAAATACCTTGGTCTGAGAAATTCATCTCCCTTTTAGCTACCTTCCTGGAATTACTACACAACACTTCTGCCATTACCTCATTAGGTAGAAGTTGGTCATGTGACCATGCATGGCTGCAAAGGAGGCTATAAATGTGGTCTTTTACTGGAAACATTACTGTACCAAATAAACTTGGGATTCTTTTTTTTAATTTTTAATAAACTTATATTATTTATTTATTTTTGGCTGCATTGGCTCTTTGTCGCTGGGTGAGGGCTTTCTCTAGTTGCATCGAGTGGGGGCCATTCTTCATTGTGGTGCGCAGGCTTCTCAATGCTGTGGCTTCTCTTGTTGCAGAGCATGGGCTCTAGAGCACAGGCTTCAGTAGTTGTGGCACATGGGCTCAGTAGTTGTGGCTTACGGGTTCTAGAGCGCAGGCTCAGTAGATGAGCCGCACGGGCTTAGTTGCTCCGTGGCATGTGGGATCTTCCCGGACAAGAACTCGAACCTGTGTCCCCTGCATTGGCAGGCGGATTCTTAACCACTGAGCCACCAGGGAAGCCCTGGGATTCTTTTACTAAGAAAGAAGGAGAATTGGTATAGAATATATGCTACACTTTCATACCTAAGGCAGCTAGAAGCACTACCTCAATTATCATGTCCTTTCTACCCAGTTTTCCAACTACAGTTTTCACGGGTTCAAACAAAACTGCGGTTTCAGAGACACCTGAGCTCACTCTCCCATCCTCCCAAATCCCCTGTCCCAGACTATGCCCGAGTCATCACAACTTAGCATGTTTAATCTACGTCATTCTCTCACTCATTCATTCATTCAACAAATATTTTTTGGTTACCAATGATATGTGAGGCACTGTGATAGGCACTGGAGATAAATCAGAGAACCTGACAGGGTCATGGTTCTCTGGAGCTCACATTCTACAGGGGTTGATACACTCAAGAATTAAGAGCCATTAAGAAAATAATATGGGAAAATGTGACAGAGAATGACTAGGGTGGGGAAGGATTTTCTGAAGACGTGACTTAGATTTAATATTCAAATAACAAGAAGTACATAGTCAGCGGTGGGAAGATATAAGAGCTGAATCCTCGAGGCAGAGGGAAGAGCAAGAAGAAAGGCCCTAAGATATGGGCAAGCTTGGCAGTTTTAGGGAACAGCTTGTATGCCAGTGTGTATTGGGAGGACAGTGTTAGAAAATGGGGTTAGAATGGTAGGAGGGGCCCAATAACAGAAGGTCCTGTGGGCCATGGTAAGGACTCTGGGTTTTGTTCTTATTATGATGGAGCCATTGGGTGCTGTCTGAAAGGAGGGAAGTTATTATTATAATCTACTTTATTAAAGCTCATTCTAAATGTTCTTTGGAGGACAGACTGAAATAGAGCAACTGTAAGATCAAGAGACAAGTTTGGGAGGCTACTACAGGCATGAGAGTGAGAGATTACAGTCTCATAGACCACAGTCATCACAATGGAAGGGGTGAGAAGGGGTTTGAAATGAGATGTATCTTGGAAGTAATGAACTTGTTGATGAAGTCCATGTTTGTGGTAAGGGATAGAGAGGAATTAAGTGTATCTCTTGGAATGTGGATTTTTGCAGCTGGGTTAGGGTGGTTTTCTTTGATGGGGAAGTGAATGGAGGACCAGTTTTGGTGCAATGCCAGGATATTGACAGTTCTGTTTTGACCATGTCGTTTGTGGAGCCTATGAAAAATCTGGGTGGGGGGCATGTGGTTGGATGTATAAGTCAGGAGATCCTGAGAACATTCTTGGGGCAGAAAAAACCCCAAAACAAAACAAAAAAGCAAGCAAGCAAGCAAACAGACAAAAACCCCAACTGTACAGTTCAATCTGAAAATACATGTTGATTCCACATATGAGCATGATACAGCTCTAGATTCTGGAAGGGATACAAAGACATATTAAAAACCAACTTCACTGAGCTATAATTTATGTTCAGCATAATGCATCCATCTTTTTTATTTTATTTTGGCTGTGCTGCATGGCTCGTGGGATCTTAGTTCCCCACCCAGGGATTGAAGCTGGGCCCCTTGCAGTGAGAGCACCGAGTCCTAACCACTGGACTTAGTTATAAGGCTAGGGCTCTGGCCTGCCAGGGGCTACTAACTGTAAGAGAAGAAAGATATATGTCTGCCTCCATGTGTTTGTGTTTTTTTATGGTTTTTTTTCCCTGTAATTGATTTCTAATCTCATAGCGTTGTGGTCAGAAAAGATGCTTGATATGATTTCAATTTTCTTAAATTTACTGAGGTTTGATTTGGGACCCAAGATGTGATCTATCCTGGAGAATGTTCCCTGTGCACTTGAGAAGAAAGTGTAATCTGCTGTTTTTGGATGGAATGTCCTATAAATATCAATTAAACCTATCTGGTCTACTGTGTCATTTAAAGCTTGTGTTTCCTTATTAATTTTCTGTCTGGATGATCTGTCCATTGGTGTAAGTGAGGTGCTAAAGTCCCCCACTATTATTGTTTTACTGTTCATTTCCTCTTTTGTAGCTGTTAGCAGTTGCTTTATGTATTGAGGTGCTCCTATTTTGGGTGCATGTATATTTATAATTGTTATATCTTCTTCTTGCATTGATCCCTTGATCATTATGTACTGTCCTTCCTTGTCTCTTGTAACATTCTTTAAAGTCTATTTTATCGATATGAGTATTGCTACTCCAGCTTTCTTTTGATTTCCATTTGCATGGAATATCTTTTTCCATCCCCTCACTTTCAGTCTGTATGTGTCCCTAGGTCTGAAGTGGGTCTCTTGTAAACAGCATATATATCAGTCTTGTTTTTGTATCCATTCAGCAAGTCTGTGTCTTTTGGTTGAGGCATTTAATCCATTCACGTTTAAGGTAATCATCAATATATATGTTCCTATTACCATTTTCTTAATTGTTTTGGGTTTGTTTTTGTAGGTCCTTTTCTTCTCTGTGTTTCCCACTTAGAGAAGATCCTTTAGCATTTGTTGTAGAGCTGCTTTGCTGGTGCTGAATTCTCTGAGCTTTTGCTTGTCTGTAAAGCTTTTGATTTCTCCATCGAATCTGAGTGAGATACTTGCTGGGTAGAGTAATCTTGGTTGTAGTTTCTTCCCTTTCATCACTTTAAGTATATCATGCCACTCCCTTCTGGCTTGTAGAGTTTCTGCTGAGAAATCAGCTGTTAATCTTAGGGGAGTTCCCTTGTATGTTATTTGTCATTTTTCCCTTGCTGCTTTCAATAGTTTTTCTTTGTCTTTAATTTTTGCCAATTTGATTACGATGTGTCTTGGAATGTTTCTCCTTCAGTTTATCCTGTATGGGATTCCCTGCGTTTCCTGGACTTGGGTGGCTATTTCCTTTCCCATGTTAGGGAAGTTTTCGACTATAATCTCTTCAAATATTTTTTTGGGTACTTTCTCTCTCTCTTCTCTCTCTGGGACTCCTATAATGGGAATATTGTTGCATTTAATGTTGTCCCAGAGGTCTCTTAGGCTGTCTTCATTTCTTTTCATTCTATTTTTTTTATTCTGTTCTGCAGCTGTGAATTCCACCATTCTGTCTTCCAGGTCACTTATCCATTCTTCTGCTTCAGTTATTCTGCTATTGATTCCTTCTAGTGTATTTTTCATTTCAGTTATTGTATTATTTATATCTGTTTGTTTGTTCTTTAATTCTTCTAGACTTTGTTAAACATTTCTTGCATCTTCTCAATCTTTGCCTCCATTCTTTTTCCGAGGTCCTGGATCATCTTCACTATCATTATTCTGAATTCTTTTTCTGGAAGGTTGCCTATCTCCAGTTTATTTAGTTGTTTTTCTGGGGTTTTATCTTGTTCCTTCATCTGGTACATAGCTCTCTGCCTTTTCATCTTGTCTATCTTCCTGTGAATGTGGTTTTTGTTCCACAGGCTGCAGGATTGTAGCTCTTCTTGCTTCTGCTGTCTGCCCTCTCGAACATAGAAATATTTTTCTCCAAACCATTAAAAGTTGTCTGAGTTTTGGATTCTAAATGTGGCCAAATATATAGCCCAAATCACATCTTTGTTCTTGGGGGCTCCTATGAAGGAAAATAACTCAAAAAAATTTACATCAAAATAAGTGATAGGAGGAGAAGAGAAAAATGATCAACCATAGATATTACATCATTTTCTTCCACAGTCTAGGTTGTTTGCAGTATGCTTTAGCCTTTTGACTTTGAGAATGTTTTTTCAGAATAATACACATAAATATACAACATTTTGCTGATAATTTCTGGAGTTTCATGGACCCCTAAATCTCACACATGGGTCTTGCATTTGAATTTGATGATGTTTTTCTTGATTTGGGAACAAAATAGAAACTGGGAGTAGAAAAATGTATACTAATGGAAAGGCAAGAAATTCAAGTTCCAGATCTAGTCCTGCTGTTATATTGTGTGCTCATCAAGTTTTGCTTTCAGTTTGCTCATTCATAAAAGGAATGACTTTTATGACAATTAAAACTTGAATGAATCTAGATTAAATATATTTCAAAGTTGAGGCTTGAAATCTCTCTAGTAGATGATTGAAGGAAAAGAAACAACTAAATTTTTGCTTTACTTCACGTACCTAGAAGAAATCAAGTATATTGCACCAGCCTGATAGATGCAATATTTAGGCCTGAGAGATGGTAACATCCATACAGCTACAAATTCTTAGTGGAAAGCTTTGAATGCCAAGTGTTAATTCTATCCTAACTCCTCCTTATAGCACTTGGCTTTCCCTTTGAGAATGCCTGAGAGTATTTCTCTTTCCCAACAAGGGAGAAAAAGTTTTGCTAATTCCCATCTGAGTAAAGGTAGATCTAGGAAACCTGGATGTTTTAGGCCAATTTAAATCCTGAGAGGACCATGGCCCCTAGATGCAACGTCTCAGAAGTTGAAACTGCTGAGGCTACTATGTTTTTTTCATCTGCTAAATGGGAAAAACAAAAGGTGCTTTACACAGTTCTGAGGATTAAGTGGGCAATTCTATGAAAACGTCTGGTATATAGAATGCCCTCAATAAGAAAGGGGTGGTTTTGAGATATTTACCCAATTATTACTATACATTTATTTCACTATTTATTCTCTCAAGTCTAACTTTGGGACCAAAAGCAAGTGTGCAAAATGCCTATGCTGTACATAAAGTGTGTGCTGAACAAATATTGCCTTTTACATGACTAATGAGGGGTCAGTTTTCCTGGTTTTGGCCATGGAACCCAGGAATATTCACCAGCTTGAACAGAGATGAGGACTCTAGTGTTGGCTCCATTATTACTGCTCTCACAAACTGAGATAATTGACTGTTCTAATTAAGGTAGAGAGGAGAGCCACTAGGGTTCTGAGATACTTTCCTATAAGCAGATGGCTAATTGGGTACTTCAAAAGCCCTTAGTGCACTCAATACTTTGAGTGATTCTTGGATGATTCTAGGTTGGCTCTGCCTGAAACATTTAATAACTGTTATGTTTCTTGGTTACCCACCATCTTATCAATACCCTCTAGTCTTAAGACATGAAACCCAAAATGGAAGGGGAAGAAAATAAGGCACCCTTGTTTTATGTCTACTTCATGGATGCAGAACTTCTTGAACAGTTCTGCCACAATGTAAGACTTTGTTTGAGTTTTTAAAATAAGAAAGTGTCTTTGAAAAGATCATGTGAGATTGGGGGAAGTTGCTCCAATAAGATGTCTAGGACATGGTTCAGAGGGTGAAAATGTATACCATATGACTTGTGAGCCTCATTAATAGAAGGAATCTAGGAGCTTTAACAGGTGGTTTGCTAAAGCAAATCTCTTAGATGGAGTCAACAACCCCAGGTAATATTAGTCCAGCCTGTTTAATGAGAGGAGTTGGAAATAGCTTAAAGAATGCTGTGCCTGGTTGAAGTGGTGTGAGCCAAGAAGGACATTTGAAAGAGATTAGGTCTTTCTAAGCTTATTTGTGTTGATTGGAATTCCCATTTACAATATGCCCCTGGCAGAAGCATCAAGTGGCCATGTAACATAGATGGAGATTTTCTTCACTAATAGAAGCTTTCTAACAAATACAATGAATGTAATGAACCTCGAGGGGGTTAGCAAGCATTAAATGTGTGTCCTTATAGATGACTTTGAGAGGAAAAATATTAAAGTAACTGTATTTTCCCCTTGGGTGCTGTGTACTGTCTTGAGTATAGAAATGGGGCTGGCGTCTCTATGCCTTATTTTCCTTCTGAGATTCTACCCAACAACTGGATGGCAGCAGCTTGTGAACAAGATATCTCCCCTCCTCATCAAACTTAAATAATGAACTCCACTCCCTACTTTGAACAAGAAAACCTGGGCTTTATAAATGTTTATTTCATGATTTATTAACAAGTGGTAACAATACCTTGTGCCTCCTAAAGACTAAAGGTGGGAGCAGAAATGGAGAGTAAAGGGAACTCTTTAAGGGAAACTGAAGATCAGAAAGAATGACAATTAAAATTATATTGAGGGAACAGCCAGCAGCTATAAAAGAATTATTTGGGCTGACTGGCAACAACTCAGTTTAGAACCTGTTTTTCACTAAAGAACATTTTGGAGGCCTATTAATTGACTGACCTAGGCCATGTTCTTGTAACTAAGAAACCTCAAATCTCTGTGGCTTAAGACACACACACACAAGTTTTGTTTCTTGCACCCATTATATAGCAATGTGGGTCAGTGGGTGTTGTGCATTACACAGTCACTCAAGGACACAGTTTGACAGAGGTTCCACCATCTTACTATCTGGGTACCAGCTGGGGCACGTCACCTTCTTGGTTGCTACAACAGAAGAAGGGAGAATTGCAGGTCTTTCATCGACAAATAAAGCCTTTGACCTAAAAGTGACACATGTCACTTCTATTCACAATCCGTTGGTCAGTACTAGTCAATGGGGACCCACCTGTCTGCAAGGGAGTAGGAAAATATAATTCTCTTGTGTGTCTGTAAGGAAAGGAGAACTCAATATGGAGAAACTCCAGTGTAGGAAGGAAGGAATAAATGAAGGAAAGAAAATAAACATTTATTGTAACAGAATGAACCCTTAAAGGGAGTGTCTGGCAGTTACCCTAGGGTCATATCCAAACCCCTTACCCTGGTCCCTGCCCATTTATATGACCTTGTCCATTTTTCTCTCACCCTTGCCTATGCTGCTCTAGCCTTCAGACCTTTTGTTCCTTCTATGTGTCCTGCTTGTCTTACCTCAGGGATTTTGCATTGACTGTTCCTTCTGTCAGGAATGCTTTTGTCTTCAATATTTGCACTCTTGTCATCCCAGACTCTGCAATTATCTTCTTAGAGAAGCCTTTCTTGATCCCACAACCTAAATAAGCCACCCTCCCTAGCTATTCCCTATCAATCCAGCTATTTTATCTTAGTTTCATCCTACTATTTTTCATTATCTGATATTTTCACATTTATTTGTTTCTTCTTTATTGTTTGCTTTCCTCCATCAGAATATGTTCCAAGAGATTAAGGACCTTGCTTGTCTTGTTCAACATTGTATCTCTTGTACATAGTAGGCATTTAACAAATATTTGTTAAATGAATGAATTCAAAAGGGGCTGAACATCTCCAAAGAAGACACAGAGATGGCCAAAAAGCATATGAAAAGATGCTGAACATCTCTAATTATTAGAGAAATGCAAATCAAAACTACAATGAGGTACCACCTCACACCAGTCAGGATGGCCATCATCAAAAGATCTACAAACAGGGCTTCCCTGGTGGCGCAGTGGTTGGGAGTCCGCCTGCCGATGCAGGGGACACGGGTTTGTGCCCCGGTCCGGGAGGATCCCACATGCCGCGGAGCGGCTGGGCCCGTGAGCCATGGCCGCTGGGCCTGCGCGTCCGGAGCCTGTGCTCCACAGCGGGAGAGGCCAGAGCAGTGAGAGGCTCGCGTAATGCAGGAAGGGGAAAAAAGGAAAAAAAAAAAAAAAAAAAAGATCTACAAACAATAAATGCTGGAGAGGGTGTGGAGAAAAGGGAACCCTCCTACACTGTTGGTAGGAATGTAAATTGGTACAGCCACTATGGAGAACAGTACGGAGGTTCCTTAAAAAACTAAAAATAGAACTACCATATGACCCAGCAATCCCAAAGGGGGCTGAACAGAATCCTTTGGAAGCTAGAATCTCCACCGGTGCTCTAGTGTCTGTAAAAATAGGTATTTCAACATGAATCTGATAAGTTTTACCTGGAAATGAGGAAGAGAAGACATGGTATCCACAAGTCCAAGGAGAAGAAAGAGCTACCCAGCTTGGGTGTGAAACAGCAAAAACAGTGATAACAGATCAATTATCCCAAGGGGTTGAGGGAAACTTTGGACTCAGTGAATAATTTATGTATCCACAAATGACTTGTCAGTATATTGCTTACATCTGAGTGTGACAGCCAGCTACTGAGATGGTCCCTAATAATCTTAGTCTCCTATTATTTATGTAGTTGTGTGGTCCCTTTCACGCTGAATCAGGGCTGGCCTAGAGTGACTAATGGAATACAGAAGAAGTGATGGTGTGTGACTCCCAAATCTAGGTCATTAAAGGCACTGCAGCTTTAGCCTTGCTCTTTTGGATCATCTGCTCTGGAGGGATGCCATGAAGACACTCAAACTGTCCCAGTCAAAGGCCAGCACTGACTTGCCAGAAAACTGAGTGAACTACCTTAAATGTGTCTTGCAGCCCTAGTCAAGCCTTCGGATGACTGCAACCTCATGAGAGTTCCTGAACCAGAACCACTCCACTGAGCAGATTCTGAATTTCTGAGCTATAAAAATTGTGAGAAATAATAAATGATTATTATTATTTTAAGTCACTAAATTTGGGTATGTTACACAGCCATACTAACTGGAAACTGAGATTTCTTAAAATTTCTAAGAGTTTTCTACTCTCACAGATGTTCATCTTCTTTGAAGGAGAATGAGAGAGAAATATGGAAGTGAGGGGTAGAAGTGTCGTGAGCTTAGCCAGTCAGATGAACCAGATAAACTCTGCCCATTAACAGAGTGACAGATGTCTCAGACTGACTGCTCATCATGTATCCTCACACTTTGTGGCCTCACAAAACCACTGTAACTATAAATCTGTATCAAAACTAATAAGTTAAGTAAATAAAGAATATGTCACATTAAATGTTAGGAGCTGTGTCTACGCAAGTGGCTGATTGAGTGAATTTTTCAGTTTAGAACCCACTGGCCAACACACAGGAAGTTCTTCTGTTCAAATTTTAGAGCTCAAAAACATATGCTAGATTTTTTTCTGAGGAGGGAATCCCAGTTTTATAGTCTTGTTTGGGTTTTAGAAGTGTAATTTAGAATAAGTTCTTCAGACTTTAATGGGACGTGTGATATGGATCTGGTAACAGGAATACAGGGTATCACTTTTGGATGGTAAGCTGGAACTTCAGATGTCTTTCTTAAAGACTGTCCTTTAAGAAATCTTAAAGATTGTCCAAATCTCAAATGTCCAAAGATTTGTCATTGAAAAAGCTGACCTATTATGTATGTACAAAAATTCCCGACTTTTGGCCTTTCTATGAGGTGATCTGCCAGTTCATAAAGTATTGTTCTGTTTCCAGACTTCAGGGAATTAGAAATGTATGTGTCCATTTGTTTGAAATTCTCTGAAGTTCTGGGTTTCATGCTCACCTTTGACTCTTTCCTCTCTGACCTGGTATGTTTATCTTAGTGGATATCTGAAAGACTTTTTAGATGTCAGTGTGAAGGAGGAGATTCTTTAGTCTCTATAGTCTTCATTAGTAGAGTGTCATTCTTCCAGAACTTATTGTTTTTCCCTATGGCCATGAACACAGCTTGCTATTGAGTGGCCCAGCCTCCTGACCTATTAGGCCATAGAATCAGAAAAAGGCCTTGCCTCTACTTGCGTTTTTCAAGCCAGTCCTTATATTCCTATAACATCTTAATGAAACCATTCTTTTTTTGCACAGCAGCTCTTTTGACCTCTTTTGGGAACCTACTCTGTGGCTCTTGTTCATAAGAACATTCTTTCTCCTAATATCTAGTCTAAACTTTTCCTTCCTTAGCTGAAGGCTTTTTGTCTCCCATTATTTGAAACTACAAGTGATTCCCTTTCCTCACTGAAGACTAAACTTTATACCTAATAGCTAGAATGTCAAACAAACATTAATCTTGTCTCCTGTCTCTTTACAGATGGAGGAATGCCCAAAAGCAATTTAGCCTTAGACAGCAGAAGTATTTGTGTAGTGTTCTTTAACTTCTGATTCATCTTCTCAAATCATCTTGGATTAAGTTTTATTTCTCAAAGATGCCAACAGAACAAGAATCTGCCTTGAGACTTCATAATCATTCCATATTTCTACATTTCAATTTTAAATTGTCTCTCCCTTACATAAGCTACCTACTGTTAAAAGGATACTTATACATTTGCAAAGGACCATTTATATGCCTCAGCAATACATGTATCAGGTTTGAAATTTTCTCTTCATAGATAAGGCCTACTCTAAGACCACTTAATATGCAAAAAATTCATACTTTCCAAAGAGCTATGTAAGAGGCAATTGTTCACATCCAGGCAAACCTCCCCACTCCCCCCGACTCCAAACACACATACACTTGGGCCAGTCACACTGAAATTCCACCTTTGGGAAGGTAGCCCTTAGGGATAACTAGCTCAAGGTTTTAATGCAGATCCCTTGGGAGGACACTGGCATTTCTTGATACTCTCCCTTCATATTTTTATTACCAAGTGAAGGGGAAAGGAATTTCAATATAAAGAGCTGAAAGTAGAATGAGCTAGTACATTGAGAAAGGAGTCATTTATCCCTTTTTGAGTGAACTAGTTTACTCTTTTACTCTTAAAATAGTTAATTAAAATCCTATTTTTGAGCTAATTGGAATTTCAATGGGGGAGTGGATAGTGGTTGAGGATTGTATCACCACAGGGGCTGGTGATGATGAGCAAAAGACAATTTTCATGTGAGTGGGAGGACTGACTACTTTAATAAGAAGTTGGGGACAGTTAGAAGGCAGAAGAATTGTATGACAGGGCATCTGCTCTCTATCCTAAGTCGAATCTATTGCACGCTCCTTTAATTGTCTACTGCATGCACTTGAAAAATTCTGGAAACTACGTTACAGTTACTGGTTTGCTTGTCTTTCATCCCTGGTGAGCTCCTTGAGTGAGGATAAGAAACTGGAGGACACAGAAGGATGCAGGTGCTGTGGGAGTTGCAGTATGGGATAGGGTAGCAGGAGCATGGAGGCCTGGAGGAATAAGACTAAATAATTTCATAACAGCAGCTGTAGGAAGTAAAGCCAAATAAAAATTCAAAAGAACTACCTCAATTAGCTAAGAAGATTTTCAATGATGCTGATGATACCCTATCCAAATGTGGAATGTACTGCATGAAGTTTTATGCTTACAGAAATGGAGCTAAAGGGGTTGAGAAACATTGCTTCACATCTTGGGAAGCAAACCTCATAAAAGAAAAAAAGGAGTTAAATGGTCCAGAGAAGATAAAGGAAGTTCAAATGGTCTGTTGAAAGACATGGTGGTGGCGGCAGCAGTCAACATTAACTAGACTTTTGCTGTGTGTCAGGCACTGTGTTGACTCCTTTTTATAAATTATTCTTTAATCCTCACAACAATGCTGTGAGATTGGTATTATTATTATAATTCCGACTTTTCAGATTTAAAAAGCTCTGAGACTTGGAGAATTGAAGTAAGTTGTCTAAGGCCACAGAGTTAGGAAATGGAGGAGGCAGACATTGAACCCTGGCATCCTAACTTGAGGAAAGGATTTGATTCCCCATATTCTAGTTAAAATGAGCCCATACAGGTTAGAAAGTCCACCGTCAGAAGAACTCATTTTTTAGCTGTTTCTCTAATAGTAATGCCATCAACACTTCTCTATGAAATATCTTTGTGGACAATATCAAATCTTGTGAAATGGGTACCTATGGTTGAAAATGTATAGATTGCAAGTATGAATGTTCTCAGTGTTTGCTTGCAGTAGCAGGTTGGGACTTTACGTCACTGTCCCCAACTTCTATTACAGTGACTCAAGTTAGTGATTTCATATTTATGGTGCATTGCCAGATATAACCATGTTACCACTTATCAAAGTTATGGCAGGCAAAAGCAGACAATTATGAGGAAAATTTTGAAAACACTGGATATAACAGAAAATTAACAACTGATTCCCAAGGCTATATTACCCCATGAAACTTAAAAAAAACCATAAGAGCAGGACACATAATATTCCTGGATCGGGTTTTCAACAGCCATTAAGTGGTTTGGCATTTCCTCACGGATGTCCGTCAGAATTTCCTCACATAAGATGTTCTTCTAGATGTGGCACATATATACAATGGAATATTACTCAGCCATAGAAAGAAACTAAACTGAGTTATTTGTAGTAAGGTGATGGACCTAGAGTCTGTCATACAGAGTGAGGTAAGTCAGAAAGAGAAAAACAAATACTGTATGCTAACACATATATATAGGATCTAAAAAAAAAAAAAAAAAGGTTCTGAAGAGCCTAGGGGCAGGACAGGAATAAAGACGCAGATGATGTAGAGAATGGACTTGAGGACACGGGGAGGGGGAAGGGTAAGCCAGGATGAAGTGAGAGAGTGGCATGGACCTATATATACTACCAAATGTAAAATAGATAACTAGTGGGAAGCAGCCACATAGCACAGGGAGATCAGCTCGGTGCTTTGTGACCACCTAGAGGGGTGGGATAGGGAGGGTGGGAGGGAGACGCAAGAGGGAGGAGATATGGGGATATATGTATAGGTATAGCTGATTCACTTTGTTATACAGCAGAAACTAACACACCATTGTAAAGCAATTATACCTCAATAAAAATGTTTAAAAAAAATGTTCTTCTATAATGTTGAATAAAATTGAGGGAGGAGTCACAAAAATAAGAATTTTGTATGGTTTGGTCATCTAAGTTATTTTATTAAGTAATTTTTTTTTTTTTTTTTTTTTTTTGCGGTACGCGGGCCTCTCACTGTTGTGGTCTCTCCCGTTGCCGAGCACAGGCTCCGGACGCGCAGGCTCATCGGCCATGGCTCATGGGCTCAGCCGCCCCGCAGCATGTGGGATCTTCCCGGACCGGGGCACGAACCCATGTCCCCTGCATCGGCAGGTGGACTCCCAACCACTGTGCCACCAGGGAAGCCCATTAAGTAATATTTTATATTTATTTATTGCCTTGGCCAGGTCAATAATGTTAGTTTAAAAATGCTTTCTGTGGAAGAAGTGACACCTGGTCCTTGAAACCAGAAGAGCTAGCACTACATTGTTTCTTAGAAAAATCTGGTTTCATGTACAAAATTTTTAATTATGGCATATTTTCCTATAAAATAGCCTGTTACAAGATTAAGGACTGTTTATACTTAACTACCAGGAATCAAACATATCTGACTTATAATAAGAATGCAATCATGTTTTTTTTTTTGGCGGTACGCTGGTCTCTCACTGTTGTGGCCTCTCCCGTTGCGGAGCACAGGCTCTGGATGCGCAGGCTCAGCAGCCATGGCTCACAGGCCCAGTCGCTTTGTGGCATGTGGGAACTTCCCGGACCGGGGCACGAACCCATGTCCCCTGCATTGGCAGGTGGACTCTCAACCACTGCGCCACCAGGGAAGCCCTGCAATCATGTTTTTAAGGATGATGTTGTAGCCTGCATTTCTCTGAAAGCAGAGCCTGAGACTAAGACTTGCATGCTGGTAGTTTATTTGGGAAGTGGTTCTGGGGAAGGATGCGAGAGTGAAACAGAGAAGGAGGGCAAGTTCCTGCTGGGAACTTCTGATGAGTCTTTTGACATATGTCTCAGACTGTTGCCTAGAACAAGAGTTGGTCTCTGGAGCAAATCTGTCTGACCACCTATTTTTGAAAATAGAATTTTATTGAAACAAATCCATGCCATTCATTTATGTATTTTCTATGGCTGCTTTCAGGCTATGATGGCAAAGTCAAGCAGTTGAGACAGGGACTGTATGGCCTAAAAAGGCTAAATTATTTTCTCTCTGGTCCTTTACAGAAAAAGTTTTCCTATTTCTGCCCTAGAGGATGAAGGGAGAAAGCATTTATCCATCAGCTTTCCTCCCAGTGGTCAAGGGCTGCCTCAGTGGAGTAAACTCCCCCACTCTTCTGGGTTACTCTTGTCTTATAATCAGATTCCCATACCTTGGCATTAGAGAAGCCTCAGTTTAAGAAATGAAAGGTCCATTGTATGGTCCAAGGTGAGTCACTGTCATATTAAAGCCAGGACTATCTGGTCAAAATCTGTGTTTAATTAATGGCTGCAGGATGATCAGAGTAAGAGGCTGGCTGAAAGAATATGAAGTGTGTACAAAAGATGTCTGATGCTTAACAAAAATGGTGTGATGACAGCTTCGTCATTCACTACAAATTATTTATTGAGCATCTATCATATGTCAGGCTGTCTTTTAGATGCTAGGGATATAGTGGTGAACAAAACTGACAAAAATCTCTGCCCTCATAAAGCTTACAATCAAGTGTAGGAGACAGACAGTAAAAAATTTGTAAATATGTGGTGTGCTAGATAGCAATGAGTACAAAGAGCTTTCCAGGCAAGAGCAATGGCCCTGAGATAGAAGAATGCCTGGTGCATTTGAGAAATATTCAGGTAGAATGTGATTGGAATCCAGTGTCAGGCAGTTGGAGGAGATCGTATAGGCCATGGTAAATAGTAAAGGCTTGGGCTTTCTCTAGGAGTGAGATGAGAAGCCAGCCATCAGAAGGTTTAAATAGAGAAGTGATGTGATCTGACTTGATTTTTTTTTTCTGAAGAATTAAAAAAATTGAGACATAACTTGAATGCAGTACACAAATCTTAAGTGTATAGCTTAATAAATTTATATATGTATCCACCCATGTAACCAACACCTGGATCAAGATATACAATATTGCCATCAACTCAGATTTCTTGTCCCTTTCAGTCTGTTCCACATCTCCTCAACAAGGCAACTGGTCTTTTGACTTCTAACACCACTGATTAGTTTTGCTTGGTCTTAAACTTTATTTAAATGGAATCACGCAATATGTACTGCTTTTTTGGCTTTTTTGGCTTGACTTTGTAATCTGAGATTCACTGATGTTGCTGCCTATATCAGCTGCTCTGCTCTCCCTCTCAATGTGAAGTAGTGTTCCACTGTATGAGTATACCGTTATTTATCCATTCTCCTACTGATGAGCATTTGGGTGGCTTCTGGGTTTTGGCTATGATGAATAAAGATGTCGTGAACATTCTTGTATATATTTTTTGGTGGATATATGTATTAGTTTTTCTTGAGTATTCCTAGGTTGGAAATGCTGTCACAGGGTGGACATATGTTCAGCTTTAGTAAATACTGCCAAAAAGTTTTGAACAAAAGCTGCTGAACAGAATTATACCCCATCAGCAGTATAAGAGAGTTCCAGTTGCTAGACATCCTTGCCAGCTCTTGATATTTTCAGTCCTTGTTGTTGTGGGTTTTTTTTTTTTTCCATTCTGGTAGGTGTGCATTGGTACCACATTTGTGATTTTAATTTGCATTTTTCTGATAGGTAATGATGTGTGCTTTTTAATAGGTTTATTGGTCATTTGGATATGAAGCAGGTGTTCAAGTTTTGTCTGTTTTAATTGTTTTATTTTTCCTTACTGATTTGTAGTTCTTCATATATTCTAGATACAAGCCTTTTCTAGCTACATGTATTGCAGGTACAGTTTTCCAGTTTGCGGCTGGCCTATTTGCTTCCCTAATAATTCATATTAATGAACAGAAGTTCTTAATTTTAATGAAGTCCACTTTATCTTTTTTTTTTTTTTTTGTGGTACACGGGCCTCTCACTGTTGTGGCCTCTCCCGTCGCGCCGGACGCACAGGCTCAGCGGCCATGGCTCACAGGCCCAGCCGCTCCACAGCATGTGGGATCCTCCCAGACCGGGGCACGAACCCGTGTCCCCTGCATCGCCAGGCAGACTCTCAACCACTGCGCCACCAGGGAAGCCCCACTTTATCATTTTTAAAAGTGGTTACTGCTGTGTGTGTCCCACTAAGGAGGTCTTTGCCTAGGCCAGAAGCAAAGATCTGTTTTCTTCTAGAAACATGATTGTTTAAGCTTCTATAGTTAGTCTATGATCCATCCTGAATTAATTTTTCTATATGGTTTGAGGTAGGGGATATGAATGTTTTTCCCATTTTGATATCTCATTCCTATAACACTATTTGTTAAACATACTATTCTTCACTGCACTGAACTGCAATGGCACCTTTGCTGTAAATTAGAGTGGCAATGTATATATGAGATTCCACTACTGAGATGGGAAAACTGCAGGAGTTGGAGGTTTGGGAGAAAAGCTAGGAGCTTGATTTGAATGGACTAATTTGAGATGTATGGTCTCATCCAAGTGTATGGTCAAATAGATGGCTCTATATATGGTTCAGGAGTTCAGGAGAGAGGATAGGCTAGTAACATAAATTTGGCATCCATCAGCACATATGTTGTATTTAAAGCCATGAGACTAGAGAGGATCATCAAGGAAACAAATGGAGACATAAAAAAAGAAGTTCAAGGATTAAGCCTTGATGAAACATTTATCAATAACTTATATATTTATAAAGACTAACTTAATTTAATAGAAGTCACCTCATAGGCAGCCTAATGGGGAATGGTGATTGGAAGAATCCCTATTTTTTGACAGTCTATTAACTTTTATGTAAATATATTATTTAAGAAAATTTTTAAAAATAGATTTATTTATTGGCTGCGTTGGGTCTTCACTGCTGTGCACGGGCTTTCTCTAGTTGCGGCGAGCAGGGGCTACTCTTCGTTGCGGTGCGAGGGTTTCTCATTGCGGTGGCTTCTCTTGTTGTGGAGCACAGGCTCCAGGCACACAGGCTTCAGTAGTTGTGGCTCGCGGGCTCTAGAGCGCAGGCTCAGTAGTTGTGGCACACGGGCTTATTTGCTCCAGGGCATGTGGGATCTTCCTGGACCAGGGTTCGAACCCGTGTTCCCTGCATTGGCAGGCGGATTCTTAACCACTGAGCCACCAGGGAAGCCTACTTTTATGTAAATTTAGACACTACATGTTAACCAGGTGTTTGAACAAATTCCCTGATTCTAGGTCTCCACACACGAATAAGACTGTGATTAGAATTTAGTTCTAACATTCCAAAATGATGAAAACCACCTGGGCAATTTATTAAATTTAGAAGACATTTCTTTGTAGAAGCTCTTTTGTGAATCACAGGGATACACGTGTGAAAAAAGAGTAAAAAATCACTTCTGTTCATTGATGACATTGGGGCTTATAAAGTGGCACAAATTCAGTAGGATTTAAGAGACTTCATGAAGTTCCCTTCAGAAGAATTTTTAAAGAGCTGCCCTACTAATCATGTGCACAATTTTTTTTTTTTTTTTTTGGCTGCACTGGACGGCATGTGGAACTTCTCCAACTGAGGATCGAACTCGCGTCCCACTGCTGTGGAAGCACAGAGTCTTAACCACTGGACCACCAGGGAAGTCTAATCATACACACAATTTGATCCTTTTGAACATTAAGGCATTTTCTCATTTGCAAGGGCATATTACGGCTCAGCTCTACTATATTTTTTAAAATAATACATCAGGTGAGAAATGCTACTTTTTTTTTTTTTTTTTTTTTTTTTTGCGGTTTGCGGGCCTCTCCCGTTGGGGAGCGCAGGCTCAGCGGCCATGGCTCACGGGCCCAGCCGCTCCGCGGCATGTGGGATCTTCCCGGACCGGGACACAAACCCGTGTCCCCTGCATCGGCAGGCGGACTCTCAACCACTGCGCCACCAGGGAAGCCCAGAAATGCTACTTTTAATGATTTGAAAATCTGAGCTTTAGCATTTTAATTTATAAAATCAATACAGTTGTGTGCATATTTCAAAGTGTGACTTCTTTCATTTTCAGTTCTGTCTCCATATCCTAAAGCTCTTAAGGGACAATACAGTATTCCCCCCTTATCCATGGTTTCACCTTTTGTGATTTCACCTACCCATGGTCAACCATAATTAGAAAATATTAAATGTAAAATTCCAGAAATAGGGCTTCCCTGGTGGCGCAGTGGTTGAGAGTCCGCCTGCCGATGCAGGGGACACGGGTTCGTGCCCCGGTCCGGGAAGATCCCACATGCCGCGGAGCAGCTGGGCCCGTGAGCCATGGCCGCTGAGTCTGCGCGTCCGGAGCCTGTGCTCCGCAACAGGAGAGGCCACAACAGTGAGAGACCTGCGTACCGCAAAAAAAAAAATAAAATATAAAAAAAATTTCCAGAAATATACAATTTATAAGTTTTAAATTGCATGCCACTCTGAGTAGCATGATAAAATCTCACCCTGTCCTGCTCCTTCTCGCTTGGGACATGAATCAGCCCTTTGTCCAGTTATTTCTGCCCATTAGTCACGTAGTAGCCATCTCAGTTATCAGATCTACTGTCACGGTATCAAAGTACTTGCGTTCAAGTAGCCCTTATTTTACTTAATAATGGCCCCAAAGTGCTTCCTTTAAGTGAAAACGTGCAAGTTCTCTATTTAATAAGGAAAGAAAAAAATTGTGTGCTGAGGTTGCTAAGATCTACAGTAAGAACGAATCTTCTATCCCCGAAACTGTGAAGGAAAGTAATCTGTGTTAGTTTTGTTGTCCCACCTCAAACTGCAAAAGTTATGGCTGCAGTGCATGACGAGTGCTTAGTTAAGATGGAAAAGGCTTTACATTTGTACAATAAGATATTTTAAGGGAGAGAGAGAGATCACATCCACAAAACTTTCTAACAGTATACTGTTTATAATTGTTCTATTTTATTATTGTTGTTGTTAATCTTTTACTGTGCCTAATTTATAAAGTTTATCATAGGTATGTATGTATAAGAAAAAACATAAAAAATATTATATGTATTATATATATATATACAGTTTGTTTGGTACTATCTGTGACTTCAGGCATCCACTGGGGGTTTTGGAACATATCCCCAGTGGATAAAGGGGGTGGATACTGTAATCTAAAACTGCAGCCCAAAGCCTGACACAGCTTACGATAAAAATGGCTTGATTTTTTTCCTCAAATATATTATCTGATTTTTCTCTAAGGGTAATGGATGTATTTCAGACCAAATGCTTCAACTGGGCCCATGAAGTACGTAGAAACTTTTAGTGACCACCTCCACACTCTGCATTACCACAGTCCAGTTATTAGCAGTTATCTGGTAGAGGGCATAATGGGAACACAGCAGAGTCAAGAGCTTGTAGGAAAAAGTTGGTGTTATACTGAAGGGTTTTTACTCACAACAGTAAATCACAGTGAAAAATGCTCAAGAGTCAGAACATGAGTTCAACTCCAAAGATATTAATCAAGGAGGAAGTGGTCATCTGAATGGTGAAACAAGGCCAAGATAAATGCAGTCACGTGAGAAACTATGAAGTTTAAAGTTATAGCTGTGGTTATGTAAGAGAATGTTCATATTCTTAAAAATATACACCAAGATATATAGGGGGAAAGGGGCGTGATGTATGCATCTTACTCTCAAATGGTTCAAAAAATAATTTTATATATGTGTGTGAACATATATACAGATAGACAGGGAGTGAGAAAGGGAGAGAGGGAGAAAGCAAAGGAGAGAGAAACACGTAATTGATAAAGTAAATGGGGCAATTTGTTAAAAATAGGTGACATTTCTTGCATTTTCTGAATGTTTGAAATTATTTCCACATCCAAAGGTGAAAAAAGTATATGAACACATGCACACACACAAGCTCACACACGCAGAGGGAAATGTATCATGAAGGTTACTGCCTAAGCTGTATTCCCCACTGTCATTCCTCCCCACGCCCAACCACCTCAAGAACGTCTTTGGCCTTTTCCTCATGACCAAGCTCCTCATGCATCCTCTGAGGTATTAAAGAATATCAGTCTTCCTTTGTCACTCCCTGTTCCTTTCTTCAGAGGCCACGACTACTATGACTTCAGAGAAGACAAATCTGGAGGACAGAGGCCACCCCTCTGAGACCACAGAACTCAGCTGCAGAATGCGCTATTTGTCAAAGCTTTGCTGGGGATTAGGCTCCTAAGTGCTCATACCCCCAAACTCACCAGGTTCTGCTGTGGGCCTTCCTTGACTCGCCCCATGTCTCTGCTAATGGCCTAGAGGGTGGCAGTGGCCCTTCTGCCTCCCCTCTTTAAGGGGCTGCTTTGAATGCCATGTGATGAGTCCTCTTGCATGTTTTCCCATAAGGAAAATTTGTGTCAGACTTTAACTTTTCAGGGGTTAGTTTCCTATTATACAGATGTTCAGATTATATTTGTTAGTTGACTCACAGATTCATTTTGAAAGAGGCCGGGTGCTACAAAGTATAATGTCATGTTTGAAAATCAAACAATTCAAAGCAATAAAGTAAGCGATACGATGAAGGCGGTGTGGAAGAGTCAAAGGAGGTTCAGCCAGGAGATCGCAGGGCCTCACACACTTTGATGTGCTATGGTCCCCCGGGAATCTTGCTGAAATGCAGCTTCCAGTGGGAAGTCTGAATGGTGCCTGAGCTTCTGTGTTTCTAACCAGCTCCAGGTGATGCTGGCTTGTGGTCACTGAGTAGTGGGGCACAATGAGGATACAGAGGAGGGGGGGAGGCTGTGGTGGCCTGGACAACTTTATGAAAAGGAAGATTCTAGATGAGCTGTGGAAGGAGTGAGCAGAGTTTAAGCAGATGAAGAGGGAACAGAGCACTTCAGGTGCAGAGATAGACGGAGCAAAGGCACAGCAGTGGGAATGAGCTTAACTTGCTAGGAGAGCTCTCGGCATGAGCTTGGCTGGAATGGTTTGCATTGGGGAGAGAGAAGGTAAGTTGAGAATGGAAACTTTGAATATTGGGCTGAAGAATACAAGCTTTATATTCTGGCAAAAGAAAGGCAGAGAGGGTGTTAAGGAAGAGGATTATGTGACAGAAGTCTGTTTGGACAAGGCTACCCCAGATGTTTACACTTCTCTGGGACACCATCATTATAATCCATTTTCTGTGAATGGAATATTTGAAAAACAGCAGAAGCTACAGAGAAATCATCAGAAGAGATCTCCCTCCTAAATATTGTCTGGTTCTAAATCCTTTTTCTTAGCTCCCACCAAATAACTAACTGTTGGGGGGAGGTTTAAATTCAGTATGCTCGAGGTATATTAGAGAAGTGATCAGTATTTGGCTGTGTGAAACTGAACTCACATCAGAGAGATTGAATATCTATAGGTTCAGGTGGGAAAAGAAAGATCTAGGATTCTTCACAGCTATAGGCTTAATAGGAATTAGTAATGCAGAGCTATGTTTACTTATTTTAAAAAGTCTGTCACTTAGGTATATAACAATTTGTAAGGTGTTCTCATAGCTCTTTAACTGCTATTGGCAACTGGAAACTTCAAGTAAATAAAAATAGATATATAACACAGTACTAACTCCTTAGTTACAGCTATAAAAAGATTTACTTTACTATTTTCTGTTTCCCAATTTCCCCAATTGTCTCCCCAACCTTACCTACTAATCAGAAAGTAGGGCAAAAGAGATTTCTATGCAGTTTTCCTATGAGATGATAGGTATTCTTCATTGGCTTCCACCAAAGATATTTCTCTCTCTGTCTCTCTCTGCTTCTCATTGTTTTTCTCCTTTGAGCTCAGTGCCCCCATGCTCCTCTTGGGAACACAGCCTTTTACTGGCTTGTGGGGCCCTTTTAGGCACCTGTACTACAGGATAGTTTCTATTACAGGCTGAATTGTGTCCTCAAAAAATTAATATATTGAAACCCTAACTCCCAGTGCCTCAGAATATGACTGTATTTAGAGATAGGGCTTCAAAGAAGTGATTAAGTTAAATGATGTCAGTAGGGTGGGCCCTATTGTAATATAACTGGTGTCCTTATAAAAAGAGAAAATTTGAGCATAGCTATAGAGGGAAGGTAATGTGAAGAAATAGGGAGAAGATGGTCATCTACAAGCCAAGGGAGAGAGGCCTCTTAACTCTGCCTTCATGTTGATCCTGGACTTCTAGCTTCTAGAACTGTGAGAAGATAAATTTCTGTTGTTTAAGCCATCCAGTCTGTGGTGGTCTGTGATGGAAGCCATAGCAAAGTAATACAGCATCATTGCTTCTTCTTTCCTCCCTTTAATCAGTCAACTAAAGAAATATATGGAGCATCTGCCATAAGCAAGATGCTGTTCTGGGCACAGAGGGAGATAGAAACAAGTATAGGACAGAGAGAAACATGAGACATAGATTTGTTCTCAAGAAAGTGTCATTCCAGTGAGGGACAGAAGCCGCACACACATTTTAATATAAATATCTTTCTAATAGTTAAAAATATATAGCCATATTTTCTCAGTTCATTTATTCACTCATCCCTTCAACAAATATTTAATGAATACAAACTTAAGCGCCCAGCACTGTTTTAGATGCTGACGATGTACCAGAGGATAAACAAGGGGCTTACGTTCTAGAGCAGATATACATATATATATAATTTACCAAACGGTGACAAGTGTTATGGGAAAAATATAAAGCAGACTAAGGGCACAGAGGGAGACAGGGTGAAAGAGTTATGATTTGAGTTTAGATGGTCAGCAAGGGCCTCTCAAATAAGATGGCATTTGGGCAGAGACCTGTGGATATATGGGAAATCAAGCAGGTATTATGTTCTGAGTTCTGTGTAGGATCAGAAGATCCAGGGAGAACCCACAGTCTATGGAGAGGTGGACATTTAAACTGAGAATTCCAACATAAGTAGGTGTTATAGTCAGGCCATACATAACTGAGTGTCAGGGAGTCATAGTTGGTCTCAATAAATATTTGCTGAATGAATGAATAAATGAATGAATGTTAGAAACAGTAATAAAATAGGAGTCCAGAGGAAGAAGGAAAATATTTTTGAGCAGGGCAGTTAGTGCTGAAACTTAGCTCTGCCTATCTCAGGGGTTCATGAGTCCCTTTCATGGGCAGCTGTGGGGTGATGGGGAGAAGAAGATAGTCAAGTGGGGCTCTGGGCCCTCTACATACATTTCAACAACACTTTATCTGCTTTGCCCGTGAGTGCCCATAGAGGATTATGTCTGAGCAAAGAGAACTGCAACTTGTAAATATTTCAAAGGCACTGGGCTGGGAGTCAGGAAATACTTGCCCAGAGTACTGAAGGAAGATAGAATTTGAATGAGAAATCAGGTGCTGGGGAGGGCAACAATTCTGCCAAGTGGGGGGCCACCCACATTAATTATTTTACCCTTTTAACCAAAGAAGAACCTAAAAAGAGCAAGGTTTCAGGAAGAGTAGAAGCAGGAAAGGGTTCAAGTGCACTTTGTTTACTAGTCTAAAACCTCACAAAAGCACCCCACCACAATTTAGGGTTAGAAGAGCCTAGGTGAGCTCAAGGTTCTCTTGCTTTCCTGCCAAAAGCCATTAACACATCTAGTAGGGTTCCAGAGTATCAAAATTATCAAAGATCTGTAAACATCCTTTACATCACTTTTCATCTTAAAGGAAACTGGCTCGATTGGCAAAACAGGGAAAAGGGGCCAAAAGGGAAGTTGAATGTGGATAGTGTCAGTACATAAATTCTGAGAAACCTGGAACAGCCCATTATCCAAGCAATAACAGTTTACATACCCCTCAGTTTTACTTTAGCAGTACATTTTAAAAGATTCAGTCAAATATCTTTTTACCATAATGTCAGTAAGAGAGAAGATGCCACAAACTTAACAGATAGTCATTAATGATTCTTGAGTCACTTGTGCTCATGTGATTGGTCTGCTTTTCAGATAAACACCCAACCATATTTGGATCAGATCCTTTGACTAAATGTAGACGTCGAGAAGTCAGAACAGAATCATATCTTTTGCCTGCCTAATTTCTCATTAAATCAGAAGATTTAGGTGGATGAACATTAACCAGCACTAACCAATGACCTCATAGCTCCAGGAAGCACAAAGCCATGTAGTAGAAGGGAAATATATACGTCATTATGAACAAGATGGTGTCAATTGCCCAGGATAGAACTGCCCTTTGAACTCTGAAGTGTGTATGCTTCCTTAGTTAGTGTGAATACTATTTAGTGATCAATTCAAATCTTCTACAGACACAAATATTTCCTCCTATAAAGAGAACACAGCTACACACAAATACAGTTTGTGTTAACATAGCATGGTGTTATCTAAGAAAAATGAATATTTGGCCAAAAAAAAGGAAAAGAAAAGAGAAGTAACTTTTGCTACCAATGAAACATGTACCTTCACTTTCCCTGTGTGTTCTGGTCGCTCTTACCTTAGTTGTATGGTAGGATCTCGGGTGACATTCATTCCAGGAACTCATGTTCATTCCTAGACTATTCTAGCCCTGTTTTCTCTTTGTCTGCAAAAACTGAGAGTTGACAATAGAGTTCTAAATAACCACGGAAATGGTGAGTGTTTAAACAAGACACACAGCTAAATACACTAGCCCCATGGACAGCGCTGGTCAAAGTTTAGATTTACATGTTGCAGCAGTGTGTTATAGTGGCATTGAAATACTGTGAAGAAAAACCGCCGAGAAAGTTTCAGTGGAGGAACACTTGCTCACAAAGACAGTTTAGAAAGAATCATGATGGCTGGATGGATAGATGGGATTTAAAGATTAATCCAGCTGAAGTCATCTTTTTTTACAGGGAAGAAAATTGGGGGTGCAGGAAGATTAAGTGGTTTACACAAGATCACATAGTCTGATAGAGACGAGGGAAGAACTAGAAACCAACGTGTCTCGACCCAAGTTTTTGTATGTTTTACTACCGTGCCCATTTGAAATCCTTTCTCTGTAGCTTAATTGAAGAACCCTCAAATGGAAGTATTCAAAATGCTATTTTTCTCATTTGTAGGCCATGATGCAATATATTTGCTTGATGAACAAGACTAGTGATCATTTTTCCAGGACCACTTGAAAGCCTGACATGGTCTCTTTGCAATTTAGATCCATTTCTATGTTTGAGTCTTAAGTTTTAGATACACATAGAAAAAAGCTTATCTGCAAGGGGTGTGTCCAAAAGCACCTATGATATAGAGAATTTCTGAGCTTAATCAGAAAAAATTCCAAGTCAGAGTCCAACACAGTCATGAAGCTCTGTCTTTATCATTTGGTGTTTCTGCTCACCCAGTAAACGACTCCAGAGAACTTTATCACTGTCTAGCTATGTGACCTTGCCTAAGGCAGCAGACCTCTCTATGCCTTTTTTCTTCCCATCTGCAAAATCAGGCACTGTATAGAGTAACAGAATGGGGAAGTTTACATAGGCTTTGGGGCTATACAAGTTTTTGTGAATGATAGAAATTGAACTATGTGTTTGTGGATACAATCTGCATAATTTAGGATATATATTGTCTAATCCAACCATCTTTAAGACTGCCTTAAAAACTGGAGTACTTCTCCCTTCTCAGTCCCTGAATGCTCCATCCATAGTCTACATTCCATTATAATCCCAATTCCTTTCCTTTTTCCTTCCCTTGCTCACAGATTGCCACATCCTTGTTAAAGCAATGCATTACAGAGGAATGGCCCTTCAGGAAGATTTGTTTCAATAGACCCCAAACTGGGAAGCCAAGTGCCCCTCATCTCTTCCTTTACCTCCTAGAGTTCCTCCTATTTTAGGGACACAAGCTGAATGCGGCCCACAGGGTAAGGCAGAAAGAGCACCAGTGCCACCACCTGGATGCAAGGAGAATGAGGCACCACATAGAAAAGAAAGGTCGCTACGTGTCCAAGGGTGAGCAAGCTATCTTGCTTGATTCTTTGCTCTTTTCTTTCAATTTTTTAATAATTTGTCTTTCTACTTTTCTTCACTTCTTTTTACCTTTCCTACACATATGTGTTAATGCTTCCTCAGTTTCACCTGTTACCCCTGGTTTAGGAAAAGGTCCAGACCGGTGAGAGGCTCACCTTAAACTGAGAGATGAGAGAGACCAGAATAAGGTCACTCTTCCTTTGGTGAACTCATCCAACAGGCTTCATGCCTAGATGCAGGTTTATATGTTCTCCTGAATTTAGAGGAAAAGCCTCCTTGTGAAGCTCTTCTTCATGCTGCCTGAGGTTCAGTTAAGCTCTATGAAATCGTTAGCCCTGAAATTAAGGGGACAGATTCAGCAATTTTCTCATTCTAGAGGAAAGACAACATGGAGCTCAGTGCTCGTCTGCCTTGCGACATGTGAGTTACGTAATGCTCCAGGATACAAGGTTCTAGTCTACGTTATATGGTTCTATAGACTAACCAGGGATTTAGGGTATTGACTACAAACGTTCCTCAGAGTAAAAAATAGGGAGACAAAAAAACCTTCTTAAGTGGAACTTCTTGGCTTCCTTAGAGACTTTCCGCTAGATCAGGGGTCCCCAACCCCCAGGCTGCGGACTGGTACCTGTCCACGGCCAGTTAGGAGCAGGGCCGCATAGCAGGAGGTGAGCAGTGAGTGAGCAAAGCTTCATGTGGGGCTCCCCATTGCTTGCATTACCGCCTGAACCATCCTCTCCAACCACCACCGGTCTGTAGAAAAATCGTCTTCAATGAAAACGGTCCCTGGTGACAAAAAGGCAGGGGACCGCTGCTCTAGATAGTTCAAGAAGTTATCTAAGTCATTATAGATCATCTACCAGGAGTCAGGCACTGTTCTCAAAACCAGTTTAGAATCAAAAGAGAAGGAACCAACTCAACTTTCTAATTCAAGGTTAGTTTTAAATTTTTGATAACCATTTCTGATTATCATTTTTAGTAATCCCTGTTAGGCATCCAGGGATCCCAAGAGAGATAACTGGAGAGGCCCTGGAGATAATTCAGAGGCTATGGGTTGTAACAGAGGGAGGGTGGAGCAGTTTGAGGACAGGGTCTTATCTGTCTATTAGAGGAGCTTTACTTCTATCAGTTTTCTACATTGATATTCTGAGATATGTTTATTTTCAAAAAAAATTTCAAAGGCTTTTAAAAGATTAAATATAGGATTTTTCAACAAACACAAATCAGTCAATGTGATACATCATAATAATAAACTGAAGAATAATAATAAACTAAAAAAACATATGATCATCTCAATAGATGCAGAAAAAGCTTTTGACAAAATTCAACACCCATTTATGATAAAAACTCTCTAGAAAGTGGGCATAAAGGGAACCTACCTCAACAAAATAAAGGTCACGTATGACAAACCTACAGCAAACATCATTCTCAATGGTGAATAACTGAAAGCATTTCCTCTAAGATCAGGAACAAGACAAGGATGTCCACTCTCGCCACTATTATTCAACATAGTCTTGGCAGTCCTTGCCATAGCAATCAGAGAAGAAAAAGAAATAAAAGGAATACAAATTGGAAAAGAAGAAGTAAAACTGTCACTGGTTGCAGATAACATGATACTATACATAGAGAATCCGAAAGATGCCACCAGAAAACTACTAGACCTAATCAATGAATTTGGAAAAGTTGCAGGATACAAAATTAATGCACAGAAATCTCTTGCATTCTTATACACTAACAATGAAAGAGCAGAAAGAGAAATTAAGGAAACACTCCCATTCAACATTACAACAAAAAGAATAAAATACCTAGGAATAAACCTACCTAAGGAGACAAAAACCTGGATGCAGAAAACTATAAGACACTGATGAAAGAAATCAAAGATGACACAAACAGATGGAGAGATATACCATGTTCTTGGATTGGAAGAATCAATATTGTGAAAATGACTATGCTACCCAAAGCAATCTGCAGATTCAATGCAATCCCTATCAAACTACCAATGGCATTTTTCACAGAAGTAGAACAAAAATTTCACGATTTGCATGGAAACACAAAAGACCTTGAATAACCAAAACAATCTTGAGAAAGAAAAGCAGAGCTGGAGAAATCAGGCTCCCTGACTTCAGACTATACTACAAAGCTACAGTAAACAAGACAGTATGGTACTGGCACAAAAACAGAGAATAGAACAATGGAACAGGATAGAAAGCCCAGAGATAAACCCACACACATATGGTCACCTTATCTTTGATAAAGGAGGCAAGAATACACAATGCAGAAAAGACAGCCTCTTTCAATAAGTGGTGCTGGGAAAATTGGACAGTTACTTGTAAAAGAATGAAATTAGAACAATTCCTAACACCATACATAAAAAAAAACTCAAAATGGATTAAAGACCTCAATGTAAGACCAGACACTGTAAAACTCTTAGAGGAAAACATAGGCAGAATACTCTGTGACATAAATCACTGCAAGATCCTTTTGACCCACCTCCTAGAGAAATGGAAATAAAAACAAAAATAAACAAATGGGACCTAATGAAACTTAAAAGCTTTTGCACAGCAAAGGAAACCATAAATAAGATGAAAAGACAACCCTCAGATTGGGAAAAAATATCTGCAAAAGAAGCACCTTACAAAGGATTAATTTCCAAAATATACAAGCAGCTCATGCAGCTCAATATCAGAAAAACAAACAACCCAACCCCAAAATGGGCAGAAGACGTAAACAGACATTTCTCCAAAGGAGATATACAGATTGCCAACAAACACATGAAAGGATGCTCAACATCACTAATAATAGAGAAATGCAAATCAAAACTACAGTGAAGTATTACCTCACACCAGTCAGAATGGCCATCATCAAAAAATCTACAAACAATAAATGCTGGAGAGGGTGTGGGAAAAGGGAACCCTCTTGCACTGTTGGTGGGAATTAAATTGATACAGCCACTATGGAGAACAGTAAGGACGTTCCTTAAAAAACTAAAAATAGGGCTTCCCTGGTGGTGCAGTGGTTGAGAGTCCGCCTGCTGATGCAGGGGACACAGGTTCGTGCCCTGGTCTGGGAAGATCCCACATGCCGTGGAGCAGCTGGGCCCGTGAGCCATGGCTGCTGAGCCTGCGTGTCCGGAGCCTGTGCTCCGCAACGGGAGAGGCCACAACAGTGAGAGGTCCGCGTACCACAAAAAAGAAAAAAACAAAAAACAAAACAAAAAAAAACTAAAAATAGTACTACCATATGACCCAGCTATCCCACTACTGGGCATATACCCAGAGGAAACCATAATTCAAAGAGACACATACACCCCAGTGTTCATTGCAGCACTATTTACAATAGCCAGGGCATGGAAGCAATCTAAGTGTCTATTGACAGATGAATGGATAGAGAAGATGTGGCACATATATACAATGAAATATTACTCAGCCATAAAAAGAAACGAAACTGAGTTATTTGTAGTGAGGTGGGTGGACCTAGAGTCTGTCATACAGAGTGAAGTAAGTCAGAAAGATAAAAACAAATCCTGTATGCTAACACATATATATGGAATCTAAAAAAAAAAAAAAAAAAGGGTTCTGAAGAACGTAGGTGCAGGACAGGAACAAAGACGCAGGCATAGAAAATGGACTTGAGGACAGAGGGAGGGGGGAGGGTAAGCTGGGATGAAGTGAGAGAGTGGCATTGACATACATGCACAACCCAATGTAAAATAGATAGCTAGTGGGAAGCAGCCACATAGCACAGGGAAATCAGTTTGGTGCTTTGTGACTACCTAGAAGGGTGGGATAGGGAGGGTGGGAGGGAAAAGTAAGAGGGAGGGTATATGGGGGTATATGTATACGTATAGCTGATTCACTTTGTTATGCAGCAGCAACTAACACAACAATGTACAGCAATTATATTCCAATAAATATATTTTTAAAAAAAGGAAATTTATTCAAAGTCATGTCACCAATTTTATTGATACTTCATTAAAATGTGTTACAAATTAATTCTATGAAGACTTGAAATTAAAAAAAAAATTACCAATGGCATTTTTTACAGCACTAGAAGAAAAATTCTTAAAGTTTGTATGGAGACACAAAAGACCCCAAATAGCCAAAGCAATCTTGAGGGAAAAAAGTGGAGCTGGAGGAATCAGACTCCCTGACTTCAGACTATACTACAAAGCTACAGTAATCAAGACAATATGGTACTGGCACAAAAACAGAAATATAGATCAATGGAACACGATAAAAAGCCCAGAGATAAACTCACACAACTATGGTCAACTAATTTATGACAAAAGAGACAAGGATATACAATGGAGAAAAGACAGTCTCTTCAATAAAAAGACAGTCTCTTCAATAAGTGGTGCTGGGAAAACTGGACAGCTCTATGTGAAAGTATGAAATTAGAACAGTTCCTAACACCATACACAAAAATAAACTCCAAATGGATTAAAGGCCTAAATGTAAGACTGGACACTATAAAACTCTTAGAGGAAAACATAGGAAGAACATTCTTTGACATAAATCACTGCAAGATCTTTTTTGACCCACCTCCTAGAGTAATGGAAATAAAAACAAAAATAAACAAATGGACCTAATGAAACTTAAAAGCTTTTGCACAGCAAAGGAAACCATAAACAAGACAAAAAGACAACCCTCAGAATGGGAGAAAATATTTGCAAACGAATCAACGGACAGAGGATTAATCTCCAAACTATATAAACAGCTCATGCAGCTCAATATTAAAAAAACAAACAACCCAATCCAAAAATGGGCAGAAGACCTAAATAGACATTTCTCCAAAGAAGACATACAGATGGCCAAGAGACTCATGAAAAGCTGCTCACCATCACTAATTATTAGAGAAATGCAAATCAAAACTACAATGAGGTATCACCTCACACCAGTTAGAATGGGCATCATCAGAAAAGCTACAAACAACAAATGCTGGAGAGGGTGTGGAGAAAAGGGAACCCTCTTGCACTGTTGGTGGGAATGTAACTTGATACAGCCACTATGGAGAGCAGTATGGAGGTTCCTTAAAAAACTAAAAATAGAATTACCATATGACCCAGCAATCCATTCCTGGGCATATACCCAGAGAAAACCATAAATCGAAAAACACATGCACCCCAGTGTTCATTGCAGCACCATTTACAATAGCCAGGACATGGAAGCAACCTAAGTGTCCATCGACAGATAAATGGATACAGAAGATATGGCACATATATGCAATGGAATATTACTCAGCCATATAAAGGAACAAATTTAGGTCATTTGTAGAGATGTGGATGGACCTAGAGACTGTCATACAGAGTGAAGTAAGTCAGAGAAAGAAAAACAAATATTGTATATTAACGCATATATGTGGAATCTAGAAAAATGGTACAGATGAACCGGTTTGCAAGGCAGAAATAGAGACACAGATGTAAAGAATAAACGTATGGACACCGAGGGGTGAAAGTGGTGGTGGTGGTGGTGGTGGTGGTGGTGGTGGGATGAATTGGGAGATTGGGACTGACATATATACACTAATATGTATAAAATAGATAACTAATAAGAACTTGCTGTATAGAAATAAAATAAAATTAAAAAAAAGGTTAAATATAGAAAATTATGCCTGTTAGAATCAATCCTAAGAATGACTGAGATATTCACTGAATGTTGTGTGATTGGTGTGATGTTTCAAGCTTTGACAGACAGTAGTGATTCATTTTTAGCGTTGGTCAGTGGTCAACGTACATGAGTCCTGAACTCCCTAAATATTTTAAGTGGTTTATTAGGATGCTTTTGTGTTTATTTTCTCAGGTTTTTAAAAAAAATTCCAGATTGGATTAAGGGTTAACTTCTGTTAGGCTTAAGGTACTTAGATGGAATCTAGTTGTCTCTTTTCTGGAGAAATTACAGTAAAATCTGAAACTCAGTACTATCCTTAACCCTCATAGTTCAAACTTACAAATGAAAAAAAATGAGTAGGTGAGCTCTAAATATTTCCATTTTAACTTAGACTCTTCTGAATGCTTTATAACACCTATTACAAGATTGGGTACTTAGTAGATGTTCAATAAATACTAGTGGGTTGAGCTGAATATTTTAGATTCTAAAATTGAAGAATGCTGAACAGAAGATTTCAGAAACAGTACTACATAAACCAACAATGTCCACCTTCATAAACCTGTTTAAAGCATTCCCGATTGTAGGGGTAAGATGTAGGAATTGTGCGGGATCTATTCCTCCCTCCGTCCCTGACTCTTCCTTCCTTCTTTTCTTCCTTCTTTCCTTGCTTCCTTCCTTCCTTCCTCCCTCCCTTCCTTCTATCCTTCCTTCCTTCCTCCCTCCCTTCCTTCTTTCCTTCCTTCCTCTCTTTTCTCTGTTACTCCATCATGACCAGAAAACCAATGAGCTTTTAGAGAAGAAAATCAGGAAAGAAAGACTTGTTCCACCATATATAAAACTGTATTATAAAGCTCTAATAGTCTTCAGTGTAGTATTGTGAGAAGAGATACATAGATCATTGGCACAGAAGAGAGAGCCATAACAAAAGACCCACATAAAGAAAATTTATGCAAAAGACAGCATTGCAGCTCATTGAGGAAAGCACAAGTCTTTTCACTAATGGTGCGGAGACAAGTGAATGTTCATACTGAAGAGAATGAAATTTGATTCTATACCACACCGTATACAAAAACCAATGCAGGTGAATTGTGAACCTAAATGTGAAAAGCAAAACAATAAAGATTTTAGAAATTAATATCAGAGAATATTTTCACTGAATATCTTCACTCTGAATATTTTCAGAGTAGGAGGAGATTTCTTAAATAGGATGCAAAAAGTACTTATCATAAAGGGAAAAACTGCTAAATTTGACTACGTTAAAATGAAAATTTTCTGCTTATCAAAAAGCATTATTAAGGGCATGAAAAGAGTTGCAAAGATATTTTCATCATATACAGTCAATGAATATCATTCCAGGGTATATAAAGAATACCAGCAAACATAGTTGAGAAGTAGGCTGAAGATTTGAACAGGCACATCACAATAGGAAAGCCAAATAGCTAATAAAGATATGAAAAGTTGTTCAATCTCACTAGTAACCAGGAAAATGCAAATCAAAACTATCATGAGATATACAGAAATCAGACTGACAAAAATTTAAAACCCTAACAAAGAATGCCACATTTGGTGAGGACGTAGATCAATGGTAAATCTCATATATAATTGGTGAAGGTATAAATATGTAAAACCAATTTGGAAAACTCTAAGCATTGTCTACTAAAGTTGAAGATACATATACATGATGATCCTAGGAGCAGAATTTCTGGATCATAAAGTATGTGCATTTTCAACAGAAATGGATATATATGTATACCAGCATGCATGAAAAAAACCCCAGCTATTATTCATAACAGTCCTAATTTAGAATTGACAATGTTTTATTTCTTGATTTGGTTGGTGATTATACATGTGTCTGTCTTATAATAATTTGTTAAGCTGTACATTTATGCTTTATCCATATTTATGTATCTATATTATTTTTCACAAGGTCAAAAAATAAAATGAATCACTAAAAAATGATAACAGTTCCAGCATCCAGTTTATATTGCTCTATATAAGCATGAAGATATAAAATACCTTGTCAAATGTCCTGCTTAAGTCCAGATGCATTATATTTTTATGCATTACCCTTATCTTAGTAATATTATCAAAAATGGAAATAATATTTCCCCAACATGAGTTGCTCTTAATGAACCACAGAACAGATCCACATGAGGCAGTGTACTGTAACATACAGAACATGAAAAAGGGAGTCAAAATGCTGCTACACCAGTTTTGGTTAGCTCAATGGCCTTGGTAAATCAACTGACTACCTCCCTCTTCTTTAAAAAGAGAACTTGAAATAGGTGATCACTTATGTCTTCTCTAGATCTAAACGTTTTAAGATTCAGTAATTCTGGGAATAAAGAATCTCTAGAATATCCTGAATTTCTGTTCTGAAAGCCCTCTATGATATTCAAGAAATAAGCCACTGGTATAATACAAAGGGGCATCACACAACATGCAATTCCAAATTATATTCAGTGATAATTAGTTTAAAAAAACTAGAAAATTTATGGCTGGAACATCTAAAATCTTTAAGCAAAATTTGTTGAACAGTGTCAATGTAGAGTTCATGCCAGTGTTACAAGGTGGCTTATAAACACAGAGCTAGTCTAGAGAACTAGCCTAAAAGGCATTCTACTGTTGATTGAGAGTCCCTCAGTACACTTACTTCCAGAAGGCAAGTTGTAGACACTGAGGTCTATCCACCTACCTCTCAGTCTTGATTCCTGGAAATATTATCTAATGGTCATCATTCATTCACTCATTCAATCTATAAGTGCTTAGTTAATTCCTATTATGTGTTGGCACTGTGGAGAATTCGAAGATGGAGGAAATATTACCTCTGGCCTCCAGTTGCTTACAATCTGCCTATTATTTTGGACAAACGTTTCTAATTTTGATTTACATGGGAACTTGAAAAAATGCTGTTGACAGACATTGATTTATTAATTGATATAACAGGAAAATAATTATCATCTGAAAGTGGATAGAATTATTTGACCAATTCAAAAATAAAGGAGCAATAATTATCAAGCATATCCCGCCCTAAAAAGTGGTTCTAATAATGTCAGAAAATTCTTATGCTATAACGTTATGTTAAAAAAGGTGAATACAAATGATCTCATGATCTCAACTACGGAACATAACAAAAGAAGAGTACAGTTAGATGTGAACAGTGGTTATCTCTGGGAATAAATTTATTTACACCAAGGTTATATTTCAGAAAAATATATACATTTATTAAAAAAATAGACCAATAAGGTAATTAATGTAAAACTTTTCAAAAGTAAACAACGACAAAACCAAGTCTGTATTTACTTTGCTTGGAATTAACCCTGTTGAGCCAGAGCCCAGAAGAACAGAAATACATAGCACTTAGAATTATAGGGCCACTCTAGAGTTTATTTTTTAAAAAACTGCAGCAGAGAGACTGGAATATCAGAGAATAGAAGGAAAGGAAATGCGACCCTATGATTGGGAAAAGATTTTGCTGAAAACAACTTGCCAATTTTTCCAGTAATAATATTGTTTTGCCTGATAGTCATACTGTGTCTGCTAATGGCATTGTTCTCCAGTGACAGTAAGAGATAAAAGGGAGACAGATGTGTGACACACACTACTGTGGGGAAACATTTTCCCCTGCAACAGGAAGAACAGAGAATCTTAATCTTACCTCCTGGAGTCTTGAGAGGCTTTACTCACGACTCTGCAGAGTAACAGAGTTTTAATTTAATTTAATTTTTATTTTTATGGGTGTTTTGGTTAGTCTCATTTTATATTTTTACTGAAGCTTAATTCATATACAACAAAATACACAATTCTTAGGTATTTGGTTTGATAAGTTTTGACGATTGTAATAAGATATAGAACAAGAAAGCTCCCTTGAGCTCCCTTTCCCGTTAGTTCCCCTGGCCCCCTCTTCAATCACTTTCTGATTGCCTTCACCACAGGTTAGTTTTACCTGCTTTTGGATTTCTTAAAAATGGAATCAGGAAGTAGATACACAGTGACACAGCTTTGACAGTAAAGTCTAGTTTGAAATTCTTGTTCAAACAAGAATCCTAAATGTTACCAAGCTCTTCATACAAAATTGTAAATATCTCACCACAACAGCAACTAAATTAGCTTAAAGCTGCTTTTCTACTTCTGTTCAGTTTTCCTAGGTGGGAACTTCTGACCATCAAGATTTCACCACTTTCAGGATGGTAAAAATTTACCATGAAATCAGAAGACTTGGGTTCCATTCCTATGAATTCTACTAACTAGTTTTATAGTCTTGCTTGTTATTTTCTTCATCTCTGTTCTCTTTAGTTCCTTATTCTTTAAAATGAGTATAACACCAATAGCTCCTACATACATAATGAGTAGGGTTAAGGATTTCTTTCAAGGCTCCTTTCCCTCTAATACATGTAGGACTGGTGGTGAAAGTGTTTGGCCAAGGCATACTCCTGCATCGGCCCACACTTTCCCAAGCACTGCGAGGGTCATCTGACTCTTAATGGTCATTGCCCAGATCACTTTTCCAATCTCCATTGGTCAACTACTGCACAATAAGTAGCTTCTCCAGGATATTGCTATAATCCTGTACCATTTCACTCTCAGTATAAACCCAATCTCCTTCAATTCCTCAAAAGAATAGCCAAGACAAGGCTGCAACATTTCACTGAACTTTACTGAAGGCTTGGCGATAACAAAAGTTCAATATAGATTATCTTAGAATCAAGACAGACTCAGATTCTGTGGGGAATGAAACTGATATAATTCTGGGGCTCTCTATAAGAAAAATTATACAAAAAAATTTTACTTTGCAAATTTTAAAAACATGACCACGTATACACATTGCTAAGGTTCCTCCCAAGACCTCTGAAGGGGCCCTGCAAAGTGAGGGACGCTGATGACTAAGCTTCACTGGCTTCATGGTGAATCCTCTGCTTATAACTGCTCCAGTAAGTACCCACCTCCAAACTCTGATTACGTGTATAGCTCATCTTCCATGAGATGTGGAGCCACCTCAGCACATTCCAATAGGCATATTGGAGAATCATCCCCACAGGCTCTCTTTTCTTCCCCAGGATGAGTCATAGTAAGGAGATCCATTTCCTTCAAGGAAATGCCAACCCTCACAACCAAGATACAGCCTGGCCCACCTGTCATGGACTTGGCAATCACAATAGGTCATGGGTGTATGTACCAAAGCCTGAAGCCTGGGGTATTAAAGCCCTCAATGACACCAGGTTTGAGAAATCATTGGTTTAGCCAGTGCACTCCACACCCAGGTCAAATGCATTTCACAGTCTGTTGTTTAGGGTGACATGAAAGAAAAGGTCAACATTGTTTGTTCCTCTTGACCATTAGCCCTTTTCCTAGGAGCCAGTGTTTAGGCAAGGATATAGATACATCTGCCAAGAACAAATAATATTTTTCAGCAAAGGGAAACATAACAAATTTTAAAATTTGCCTAAGTCTTTGGTGTTATAGTCTTGTTAATAGATTTATTTAATTTATTTGTTTGCTTATTTTTAAACTTCTCTATTTTATTTTAATTAATTAATTATTTTTGACATGCTGGCTCTTCTGTTCCCAGACCAGGGATTGAACCCATGCCCTCTGAAGTGGAAGAGCAGAGTCTTAACCACTGGACCGCCAGGAAAGTCCCAGTTAATAGACTTATTTTACATTATAAAACAAAATTCTTTTTTAAAAATCAATTAATTAATTAATTAATGGCTGCATTGTGTCTTCGTTGCTGCACATGGGCTTCCTCTAGTTATGGAGAGCAGGGGCTACTCTTCGTTGCAGTGCATGGTCTTCTCATTATGGTGGCTTCTCTTGTTGCGGAGCACAGGCTCTACATGTTTGGGCTTCAATTGTTGTGGCACATGGGCTCAGTAGTTGTGGCTCACGGGCTTAATTGCTCCGTGGCATGTGGGATCTTTCCAGACCAGGGATCAAACCTGTGTCCCCCGCATTGGCAGGTGGATTCTTTTTTTTTTGAATTTTATTTTATTTATTTTTTTATATAGCAGGTTCTTATTAGTCATCCATTTTATACACATCAGTGTATATGTGTCAATCAGAATTCATCCCCTCCCCACTCTACCCCTGCCACTTTTCCCCCTTGGTGTCCATACGTTTGTTCTGTACATCTGTGTCTCTATTTCTACCCTGCAAACCAGTTCATCTGTACCATTTTTCTAGGTTCCACATATATGCATTAATATATGATATTTGTTTTTCTCTTTATGACTTACTTCACTCTGTATGACAGACTCTAGGTCCATCCATGTCTCTACAAATGACCCAATTTGGTTCCTTTTTATGGCTGAGTAATATTCCATTGTATATATGTACCACCTCTTCCTTATCCATTCATCTGTCCATGGGCATTTAGGCTGCTTCCATGATCTGCCTATTGTAAATAGTGCTGCAATGAACAATGGGGTGCATGTGCCTTTTTGAATTATGGTTTTCTCTGGGTATATGCCCAGTAGTGGGATTGCTGGGTCATATGGTAATTCTATTTTTAGTGTTTTAAGGAACCTCCACACTGTTCTCCATAGTGAATGTATCAATTTACATTCCTACCAACAGTGCAAGAGGGTTCCCTTTTCTCCACACCCTCTCCAGCATTTGTTGTTTGTAGATTTTCTGATGATGCCCATTCTAACTGGTGTGAGGTGATACCTCATTGTAGTTTTGATTTGCATTTCTCTAATCAGTGATGGTGAGCAGCTTTTCATGTGCTTCTTGGCCATCTGTATGGCTTCTATGGAGAAATGTCTATTTAGGTCTTCTGCCCATTTTTGGATTGGCTTGGTTGTTCTTTTAATATTGAGCTGCATGAGCTGCTTGTATATTTTGGAGATTAATCCTTTGTCAGCTGCTTCGTTTACAAATATTTTCTCCCATTCTGAGGGCTTTTTGTCTTGTTTATGGTTTCCTTTGCTGTGCAAAAGCTTTTAAGTTTCATTAGGTCCCATTTGTTTGTTTTTGTTTTTATTTCCGTTACTCTAGGAGGTGGGTCGAAAAAAATCTTGCGGTCTTTCCTGGTGGCGCAGTGGTTGGGAGTCTGCCTGCCGATGCAGGGGGCGTGGATTCGTGCCCCAGTCTGGGAGGATCCCACATGCTGCAGAGCGGCTGGGCCCGTGGGCCATGGCCGCTGAGCCTGCGCGTCCGGAGCCTGTGCTCCGCAGCGGGAGAGACCACAATGGTGAGAGGCCCGCGTACTGCAAAAAAAAAAAAAAGATCTTGCTGTGATTTATGTCCAAGAGTGTTCTTCCTATGTTTTCCTCTAAGAGTTTTATAGTGTCCAGTCTTACATTTAGGTCTTTAATCCATTTGGAGTTTATTTTTGTGTATGGTATTAGGGAGTGTTCTAATTTGGTGCTTTCACATATAGCTGTCCAGTTTTCCCAGCACCACTTATTGAAGAGACTGTCTTTTTATTGAAGAGACTATCTTTTCTCCATTGTATATGCTTGCCTCCTTTGTCATAGATTAGTTGACCATTGCTGCATGGGTTTATATCTGGGCTTTCTATCCTGTTCCATTGATCTATATTTCTGTTTTTGTGCCAGCAGCATATTGTCTTGATTAGTGTAGCTTTGTAGTATAGTCTGATTCCTTAAAACAAAATTCTTAACATTTCAATTCAGCAGGCTTTCCAGAGAACTGTCTATAAGGTACTGCCTTATATCTGTTTGACAAAAACAATCTCTCCCAGAACAAAAGGAGGACCTTCCCTAAAGATAAAATCCATTTTCTCCTGAAATGCACTGGCTGCTTTAAACTTCCTAAAAGATAATTCTCTGACTTCAAAAGATCTAAATTACAATCCTCCCAGGGCATCCTCACACTTTGTATAACAACACTCTACCTACTTTGCAAGGTTGTGTGAAGATTAAATTAATCAGTGTCTGTAAAAGTGCTTTGCAACCTTTAAAGACTATACAGATTATAAGCTGTGTTACTATTAGAGAACTGTAGTCAAAACCCTTTTCAGTTAAAATTATCAAACTCTTGGCAATGCTCTATTACTTGTGTCAGTGGCCTTAAGAAGGGCAAGTTAACATCCACAAATGATACCAAAACTTCAACCAAACTCCTCACTTTTGTATCCACCTAATATACAGTATAAGTAGTACAGTCAATAATATTGTAGTAGTTTTGTATGGGGACAGATGGTGACTAGACTTACTGTGGTGATCATTTTATAGTGTATGCAAATGTCAAATCACTGTGCATCACACCTGAAACTAAGATAATATTGTATGTCAACTATATTTCAAAAAAAAATAATAAAACCTTGGTGGTTTCAGACAATTAATTAAATAAGTAAAGCAAGATTTTTAAACATGTAAATATATTCAAGATAAATGTTATCTCTTGAAAAAAGCACAGTTAAGTACATCTAGAAAATACTTGGAATAGTTTCTGCAAAAAAGTCAGGTAGAGATAAGTCAAGACCTTTAAGACCATTATTTGTCTGTAATCTGGCATTAGTCCCCATCCCTATTATAGCATTATTAGGGGGTGTCACTATATTTACTGTCTGCCCACAGTGTGCAGAGTCCAGCAATTTAAAGACATGCTCCTTGTTGTGTAACAGACTTTAATTTATTGCTTGGTTCAAGGTCTCTCAAACCTGCATTTTGTGAGCTATCCTTCAATATATTTGCCACATTCTAGTGTAATCTGTAACCTTATATACTAAATATTTTTCTTTAAATTGACTGTCTTTTTAAAAACTAAAATAACTTTGGTTTAATTTTAAGCAATAAATCCATGAAATCTTGGGTTTGATGTGCTGTTTTTCTATTTTTTTCTAATACATATTAAATAAGTGAACAGTTTACTAGAATTTTTTTTAAGGTTCAACCATGTGGCATATAAAGTAACTAGGAATACTATTATTACTTTATGAACCACAATATAGGCAAAACTGAGCCAAATAATTTATGAGGAGGTAGTAGCAGACTTTGAATTACCTATATAGGAAATTGGAAATTACCATTTAGTGAAACTTCCACCCAAACTGACAAAACAAACAAGAAAAATGGAAGAATCAGTAATCATTATGGAAAATTTTGAATATACCACTCTCCATAATTGACAGAACAAGCAACAAAACTCAGTGAAGTAACAGAAATTAGAACACAATATAAAAACTTGATTATATGGGCATATAAAAAACATGCATCCACAACTGGAATATGCATCCTTTCAAAGCACACATGAAACATGTTCAAAAACTTTGACCATGTACTGGGACCAAATAATTCTTAACTAATTTTTGAGGATAGAAGTCATATAGAGCATATTCCTTGACACAAAGCAATTAAATAAGAAATCAATGAACAAAGTATATGAGTGTTTTTCAAAGCACTATTAAAAATGATGAAACATTCTAAAGAAACTGAAGAGATGGTTTAAACAGAAGAGAGCAGTTGTTCCCCCCAGATATTGGTGATATTTAGCTGGTATCCACCTGCTGTTTTTTTTTTTTTTTTAACATCTTTATCGGAGCATAATTGTTTTACAATGGTGTGTTAGTGTCTGCTTTATAGCAAAGTGAATCAGCTATACATATACATATATCCCCATATCTCCTCCCTCTTGCATCTCCCTCCCAACCTCCCTATCCCACCCCTCTAGGTGGTCACAAAGCACTGAGCTGATCTCCCTGTGCTATGTGGCTGCTTCCCACTAGCTATCTATTTTACATTTTGAAGTGTAAATATGCCCATGCCACTCTCTCACTTCGTCCCAGCTTACATGTCCCCCTCCCCCTGTCCTCAAGTCTATTCTTTACGTCTGCATCTTTATTCCTGTCCTGCCCCTAGGTTCGTCAGAACCAATTTTTTTTTTTTAGATTCCATATATATGTGTTAGCATACAGTATTTGTTTTTCTCTTTCTGACTTACTTCACTCTGTATGACAGACTCTAGGTCCATTCACTTCACTACAAATAACTCAATTTTGTTTCTTTTTATGGCTGAGTAATATTCCATTGTATATATGTGCCACATCTTCTTTATTCATTCATCTGTCGATGGACACTTAGGTTGCTTCCATGTCCTGGCTATTGTAAACAGAGCTGCAATGAACATTGTGGTACCTGACTCTTTTAACTATGGTTTTCTCAGGGTATATGCCCAGTAGTGGGATTCCTGGGTCGTATGGTAGTTCTATTTTTAGCTTTTAAGGAACCTCCATACTGTTCTCCATAGTGGCTGTATCAATTTACATTCCCACCAACAATGCAAGAGGGTTCCCTTTTCTCCATACCCTCTCCAGCATTTATTGTTTGTAGATTTTTTGATGATGGTCATTCTGACTGGTGTGAGGTGATACCTCATTGTAGTTTGATTTGCATTTCTCTAATGATTAGTGATGTTGAGCATCCTTCTGTGTGTTTGTTGGCAATCTGTATATCTTCTTTGGAGAAATGTTTATTTAGGTCTTCTGCCCATTTTGGATTGGGTTGTTTGTTTTTTTGATATTCAGCTGCATGAGCTGCTTGTATATTTTGGAAATTAATTCTTTGTAAGTTGCTTCATTTACAAATATTTTCTCCCATTCTGAGGGCTGTCTTTTTGTCTTGTTTATGGTTTCCTTTGCTGTGCAAAAGCTTTTAAGTTTCATTAGGTCCCATTTGTTTGTTTTTGATTTTATTTCCATTTCTCTAGGAGGTGGGTCAAAAGGATCCTGCTGTGATTTATGTCATAGAGTGTTCTTCCTATGTTTTCCTCTAAGAGTTTTATAATGTCTGGCCTTACTTTTAGGTCTTTAATCCATTTTGAGTTTATTTCTGTTTATGGTGTTATGTAGTGCTCTATTTCATTCTTTTACATGTAGCTGTCCAGTTTTCCCAGTGCCACTTAATGAAGAGGCTCTCTTTTCTCCATTGCATATTTTTGCCTCCTTTATCAAAGATAAGGTGACCATATGTGCGTGGGTTTATCTCTGGGCTTTCTATCTTGTTCCATTGATCTATATTTCTGTTTTTGTACCAGTACCATACTGTCTTGATTACTGTAGCTTTGTAGTATAGTCTGAAATCAGGGAGTCTGATTCCTCCAGCTCCGATTTTCTTTCTCAAGATTGCTTTAGCTATTCGGGGTCTTTTGTGTTTCCATACAAATTGTGACATTTTTTGTTCTAGTTCTGTGAAAAATGCCATTGGTAGTTTGATAGAGATTGCATTGAATCTGTAGATTGCTTTGGGTAGTATAGTCATTTTCACAATGCTGATTCTTCCAATCCAAGAACATAGTATATCTCTCCATCTGTTTGTATCATTAATTTCTTTCATGAGTGTCTTATAGTTTTCTGCATACGGGTCTTTTGTCTCCTTAGGTAGGTTTATTCCTAAGTACTTTATTCTTTTTTTTTTTTTTTTTAAAGATTCAGGATTACTCTTTTTTTTTTTTAATTTTATTTATTTTTGGCTGCATTGTGTCTTCGTTGCTGAGCACGGGTTTTCTCTAGTTGCAGCAAGCAGGGGCTACTCTTCATTGCAGTGCGTGGGCCTCTCACTGCAGTGGCTTCTCTTGTTGCAGAGCACGGGATCTAGGCCCGTGGGCTTCAGCAGTTGTGGCCCGCGGGCTCTAGAGCACAGCCGCAGGGTCAGTAGTTGTGGCGAATGGGCTTGGTTGCTCCGCGGCATGTGGGATCTTCCCGGGCCAGGGCTCGAACCCATGTCCCCTGCGTTGGCAGGCGGATTCTTAACTACTGCGCCACCAGGGAAGCCCTACTTTATTATTTCTGTTGCAATGGTAAATGGTAGTGTTTACTTAGTTTCCCTTTCAGATTTTTCATCATTAGTGTATAGGAATGCAAGAGATTTCTGTGCATTAATTTTGTATCCTGCTACTTTACCAAATTCATTGATTAGCTCTCATAGTTTTCTGGTAGCATCTTTAGGATTCTCTGTGTATAGTATTATGTCATCTGCAAACAGTGATAGCTTTACTTCTTCTTTTCTAATTTGGATTCCTTTTATTTCTTTTTCTTCTCTGATTGCTGTTTGCCTGCTTTTTTGCATCTACTCTGATGGTCCAGTGTATTCTTACTGGCTGCTTAGTATCTGGGCCAGGCTGACTGTCAATACTCTTAATATTGCCCCATTTTTACAAATCAACAAGAGGAAAAATTCTTTTAACTATGGCAGAAGGTTGTGTGAAAAAAGCCACTTGGAAAACTCATGCTTGAAATGATCCTATTTTGTAAAATAGGATCAAAAAACTAAAAAAAAACTAATATAAATATTAGTTTATATATTCCTACAAGTAATAGGTAACATTTATTTAACTGTACAAAGTGGGTATTATTTAGTCTTTAAAATAACCTTATGAAGTAGGCATTATAATTTTTCCCACTTTACACATAAAGAAAGTGAAGCTCAGAGAGGTTTAAGAACTTGGCCATGGTTATATAGTTAGGAAATAATGGGATTGGCAGTCAGACTATATGGCCTCCTGAATATCTATTTTTAATTTTCGTGACTGCTTGGAAAGACAAACAAGAAAGTGGACAGTGTTTACCACTGGTAAATTTGACTAGGGGTAGCTGGAGATGGGTTTAGGACAAGTGTGGAGGAAGTATGTTCTCTTTTCTCTCTGTCATTCTTTACTTTGTGTACTTTCCGATTATTTAAACCTTATTTTTCAAGGAGTATGTTGTAATTTTTTAAAGAGAAAAGTTAACTAAAATGAGAGAGTGGTAATTCAGCCTAGTTCCAACAGTCTGTCCTCGTGACAGTCTCTAGTGCAGAGATGACCAGGAAGGAGCTCTGCCCAGTGAGCTAAGGGTTTAGGAATACTGATGTGGCTTTGTGAAAACAAAGCCCCCACCTGTATTAGAAATGCTTTGTGTTTCTTTAACACCTAATCTGAGTCGCCCCAAAGGCTGAATAAATAGCTCATTTATCCCCAAAGCACCCTGTGAGATTCCTGGTGTGGTCTGGGAGGGTGTGGGGTTGAGTAGTGATAGCCCAAGATTAGCTCTTTCCCATACTTAGGGATTCTAGGCCCTGGAGGGAAATCACTTAAAGTCTGTGTGTCTCCGATCACCATCAACTAAATGCATCATCACCTTCATATTAATAATTTCCAGCCTCAAAGGGATACTATTAATTATCCTAAATTTTTAAAGTGCTTGAGAATGCCAGATGCAAAGTACTGAATGAATGGGAAGTTTTACCCAAATGGTGTAGCTGGGAGTCTGAGGAGGGAAGAGGTTAGGTGACTTGCACACAGTCACACGACGAGGCTAAGACCAGAAAGGAGAACAGAATGGTCACTGTCCTGGTGCTGAGCACACTCCTTTAACCACACCAGACCAAGTTCCCTGACTCCAGTAATTAGAAATTACTTCAGCACGTAAGCAGGCACGTTATAATGTTTTCTTTTTACAATGGACAGCACGCTCCTCCTTTCCACTAGGAGAGGGGAACGAGTTTTGGCTTCTCACTGTCCCCACCTTCGCTACAGCCCAGCCCCCTATTCACGCACAGAGAAAGCAGCGGTCACACGGGAATATCTGCTCTGAACATGGCCCCCTTCCAGGGGGTAAATGGTAAAATGGCTTCCTTCAACATAAATCACTGTTCTTTGGATGCCTTGAGTTCTCAGCCACCAGCCATGGTGCCCTCCTCCTCTTCTCCTTCCCATTCTCCCATCAACAAGTTTAAGAAAGTTCTTCAGAGAAAGTCCCATTATTGACATGGACGCTCTTGCTCAGAACACCCTTACCATATACCATTCCATCCACCGGGGAGTGATAACAACTCTGTTTGTGTTTAATTAGCTCTTGGTTAATGGGCAGTTTGTGTTGAAGACCTGGCTGTTTTAGTTGGTTATGCAGTTGGAAGCAATATATGTGTATTGATGTGGGGTCTCTGTCTATGCCCTCTCAATGCTCTGATCTGAAAGCTCAACAGTGCCTTGTTCCACTACTAAACGGAGGCAAATTATTGGAACTTTTAAGCTTTAATTTCAATCCATAAAACTGGAATGATAATGCTTGTTCTTAGTCTCTAAATATCTGGCTGGGCAAACGTCCATATTGCTTACCACTAGGCAGAACTTTTAGATGAACCACGGTCACTGCTCTGTTTCACAGCACTGGAGGAGAGCACAGCTTTGGAGACTATTCTCCAGGAAGCTGGCTATGTGCCCTGACCCTAAGTGTCGTCTGCTTATTTCCTGAATGTTTATTTCTCTTATTTTTAAAATCATGTCCCTCATAGCATCCATGTCATGACTTATATTCATGAAAATGTCTAAAACAGAAGCATGATTATAAAGTAGTGGATTATTTTTTTTAAACAAATATTACAGAATGTACTCATCTAAATGTGTGTTGTCCCTTTCCAAGTAATCACCTCTGAAAGTTGTACACATATTCCCAAAATGGTAATATTATGTAACATATTTGAGAAATTCTTCTTTAGAATTACCTGAGGTATAGTATATAAAAACAATATAAGATGAAAATTTTCTCAATTTAAAACGAATACATATTCATACTGAAAGCTTTTGTTTTTTGTCCTGCTCTTTATTGTTTTCTGAATTTTTACTTCTAATTCTAAAACCTAGAGATAAGCATGGTTAACATATACTTCTTTCTAGTCTATTTTCCTAAGTTGTGGCCTAATGGATAGACTCAACAGTAATGAATCTTCATTCTCTGAGGGTAATTTTGTGCTTTGGAATCTAATTCCATTTCACTGAATTCAGTGAATATTTATTGAGTCACTCTACATTCAAGGAGCTAAGTGGAATAAAAAGATTAACAAGATGTGCTCAGATTGACTTCTAAAGAAGCCATTAATGGTTCAGAAGGTGATGTCAAACAAAATTACAAAAAAATCTTTTGAACAATTGCAACATCATTGGAATAGGTGGGTAGTTTCCCAAGAGGACACATTGAAGAGGATGGTTCAAATAGTGGTGCAATATGCCTGGAATGTTAACAGAATGAACATGGCCCACAGGATACGCTGAGTAAAACTGTCTTGGGTAACCAGGAGCATCCACCACATTTCAGAACTAGAACCAGTCTGGTAAGGTGAAAAATAGGTAAGGTGATTCTACATGCCAGTTTGCCTGAGATAGTCTTGGTTTACACCTGTGGTCTTAATGGTATTAGTAACAGTGCCCCCTTTCCTGTCCGAAGAACACTGGCTTGGAGGATAAATTAATGACTGCTCTAAAAACAGAGACATTTGCTGATGGTACCTTCCCGCTATGCCTCCTACTCCCCAAGGGCAACACTCTAGTTAGTTTAGTTAGTTAGGCCGGTTGGTCCACCCTGAACGATAAGTCTCTTTCTTGGTCCTTCTTTTTCCTTTACCTCCATCAATTAAAACTTACAGGTGCTAATTTCTTTAAGAAATACAAAGAGCTAATAAACAACGAAACAATATTCAATCCCAACTTTTTATCACAGAAAATCAGGTTTAAATGAGTCACCAATAACGAAAGTCAGTAAGAGTGTAGTGAGATGAGTACTTTGTGAGACGGTGAAATCATTAAAGCCCTAAAAGGTAATTTGGTCATAGGTCTCATATTATGTGGTAGTTAGGATTGTGGAATTTGGAGCCAGACTGTCCTGAGAGTGAATCCCAGCTCCCCTGCTTACCGATGGTACAACCCTGGGGAGTTCTTTACCCTCTTGGTGCCCCAGTTTTCTCATTAGTAAAATGGAGATAATAATCATATGTTTCTGGTAGGGTGGTTTAAGGATTAAATACTGCCATACTCATTACCTGCTATTACATCCCACATACACACATGAGGTCACTCTTAATGAGTAGAATGAGCATTTAATAAAAGTTATGAAATAACATTAAAAAATAGCAACATTACCTATGCATTCACACATTTAACAAATGGAGTTTGAAGACCAATAATAAATCAGACACTATTCTAGACACAAAAGGATATCAATAATGAAAAAGGTGGATTTATTTCCTATGCTTCTGCTGCCTGAAGGGGAGGAAGAACATTAAATGACCAATTATGACAAAAGTATAATGAGTAGTAGACTGGGGGCCATGCATCAGGGAGGCCCATCTTTAGTACAAGGGGTCAGAAAAGCCCCCTGCTGAAGCAACACGTGGGATTCAGAGGAGAAGGTGTATGGAAAGCCCAGATTAATAAAAAGATTTTACACGTCTGCTTTAATAGACCACATTCTAGTGTGGCTACGTAAAGTCAGATTCTTGTGAAGATTCTTAATCTAATGCTTTCATATACATACGCAGTCAAATCCTGTATAGAGGTGGGGTGGTCTTTAATTCAGACTGAAGCACGAGTTAGGCACCTGTTCAACTGAGTTTCCAAACTTAAGGATTCATTCCTAGTGCGGAAGCCCAGTCTCCTAAGCTTAGTCTGAGAATATAATTTCTTTTTATTTTCATATCAATCACACGAGAATGTAATTTCTTACATCTTCTTTTAGCAGCTGAGTTGTGAGAAGTGGAGTTCTGGGTTGGCTATCTAAGAGACATAGTCTGTTCATTTCCCCAGGTATCCTTCATTCTTGCCTTGGATCAACTGCATTTCCAGACAGTTTCAGAACCGGTCTTCACCAATTATCACACATTCATTTTCATTACGCTTTGAACATTTTATTGAGAGTTATCACCAAAAATAGTCATCCAAAACTCACTTCTTTTTTTTCCAAGTAACATATTTTATTGCGTAATTCAAAATTTTTATTTATGTTGTTAATAGTTAACAGAATAGCTATGTGTTTTCTTTTTGATCTGGTCATTGAGAGATTAGTATATCTGAAAAAACCATACTACAAGCAGAAACATTTTAAATAAGTGACTAATGTTTAAGAGAATACGTATTAAAATACCCACATGCCAAAACCCACTTCTTAATTTGCTTTAAATATACTGAGGATTTGGTTCACAAATAGCTCAATATCACTTATGTAAAGTCCTACGTACCTACGAACCACTCTATTTAGAATTTAGTACTAAGAATAGTTTTGTCTATTTCTTAGACACTGATCTACTTCTTCCTCTCTGATGAGAATTATGGCCCTGGCTACAAAGGGGTTCATAATTAAATGTGAAGCTCAGTCATAACAACCACGTTGACCCTTATGGCTGGTACGTTTGCATTCTCCTCTTCCTCTGGCCCTGGTTTTCTGTCTTATAAATTTATCATATATTTTGTTAAAAGTCATCCCAATCCTTTGTGATAAAAAGGATAGCTATACAAAGGGGAAAGGCCAGTGAGGGGAGGGATAAATTAGGAGGTTGGGATTAATATATACACACTATTATGTATAAAATAGATAAGCAACAGGACCTACTGTATAGCACAGGGAACTATACTCAATATTCTGTTATAAACTATAGGGCAAAAGAATCTGCTGTGCTGTACACCTGAAACATACATGATATTGTAAATCAACTATACTTCATTAAAAAAATTTTTAAAAGATGGGCATAAATAAACAAACTAAATGTATAATACATTGTTACCACAAATCAATACACATAAATAGACTAAGTACAGTCTTGGACAGTTTTAGTTACCATTAAAAAAAAAAGAACTTGGTAAGGCATAAATCAGTGACTGAGAAAATGAAACTCAGTAATCTTTGGTATAGGTGAGGGAAAGAGAGATGTTAGAAATCTGTTAAATCTGCCAGTTTGTGCCCAAAACTCAGGGGGTCCAACAACAGATTTCATAGATGTGTCCCACAGAGGATGCTGATCTCCACCCACATCTCTGGAACTTCACTGTCCTAGAAGGAGTCGGGGAAGGTCCAAAATGGAGGAAGACTGAACAAGACTTCAGTCTCATTTCCGTATACAATGTGTTCTCAGAGCTCACAATTTAAAAATAGAGCTCTGAAAGGCAGCATCCTTAAAGCATGCTGAGTCTTGGCTCTGCATGTCTTGTACCTTTCATCTGTTTAGACACTAGTAGAAATAAAATGAACACCCTAAAGGTATATGAAGCATAGAGATATTTATTAGGGTTTATTAAAAGAGCAGAGGCATAGTGAATTATGGAGCGGGGAAGATTTAAACTTTCAGGATTAAGGATCATCTTGAAGATTGTCTAGGAATTTGTGGAAGGAAGATAGGAAGGAAGGAGAATCACATTTGTTAAACACTTACCATGTTCCAGGACCTGTGCTAAGTGCTTTTACATATACCTTCCTTTTAATTATCCATGACAATCTTTCTTTAAGATAGGCAATGGTATTCACATGCTTTCTTGTTAAGAAAGAAATAGAAAACTCTACCTTCCCCTTCCCCCCTTTTTTCTTTTGTTGTCATAGTTTCATTTGCTTTATTGAAAAATAATAGAAACTTGAATCGTAGGTTTTAAGCACTTGTGATTCATAATCTAACTTTAATTAATATTTTACAATAAATTTAAGAAATCAACACTTCTCAATGTTAATTAATAGGGATGCTCTTGTGAGGAAAATATTGACAGTTTAGTTTTTTAAAAAAGCCCTTCAATCAATGCTAGAGATATTGGCTCTATACTGGCTCTAGCAGATCAAGTTCTGTAGAATGGGTACAATTTGAAAATGTGAGAAATAGAACAAGAACAAAGACTGGATCTATTTGGACCACTTTTCATCAAAGATGAAATCTAGCTTATGGTCTGAAACCAGCAATTACATTAAATCACACACTCATGTTAGCTACTCCTCTTTTTTCTTGTCCTTTTATTGTAAAATCTCTACCTCGTTTCATTTATCTGTCTATCCATCCATCATCATGAATAATTAAATAATGTTTTCTCATCCTGAAGTTTACTAGGTAGAAAAGCCCTTATCAAGGTGAAAAGGATTTTTTATACCGCTCTTACTCAAATTCCAAGTGCCATTTCATAGTTGTCAGTTTTCAAAGATGTGAAAATTTGTTCATAGTGTATGCCAGGCAAATAGCCTTTGTATAGTCATAGAAACGTAGGAATCATGAGATCTTAGAAAAAGAAGGGAGCTTAGATATATTCTTGCTCAAACTCTTGATTTTTTTACAGGAAGAGGAATGGAAGCTAAGAAGGCAAAAGGGAATCATTAAAAACAACAGCCCTGGGACTCCAGGGTTTCTTTCACCGTATCGTAATCAAGGATACTATTTTGAGTGTCATTTTGGCAAAAACACTACATATACCAGTGCTTTTACTTATTTTCTAAGTTGCAGAGTATTATAAAGCTTGAAATAATTTCAGAGATCATCTAAGTCCAAACCTCTCATTTAGAGATAGGGACATTAAGCCCTAGAGAGGTGAAATGTCCAAAGTCACATAGCTAATAGGTGACAGAGTTGGAACCAGAATCTAGCTTTCTTAACTTTTAGACCAAATCCTTTTCCATTCCACCAACAGGCACATTAACTCCATAAAATAGGGAGACTAACGAAGCTGTTTCCAAGCTCAAAATACTGTTAAGAAAAGAACTTAAAAGTGTTACTTCAACAGCATGAATAGCTCACCAAAGCCTGCAGCAATTAGGGATTAGCAGGGCTAATTTTACTTAGTATTTATCAGTCCAGGATTAGAGGCTCCTCTTGGAATGTGCAGCTCAGCATTAGCATCGAGCTTTCTACTTTATACCAGAGTTACATTGGGGCAAGCTAGACCACAAGGTCAAACAACCTTCCTCAAGGTTATGTATTAAGTCATCAGCTCAAACAAATCAGAACTCAAGGTCCTCTTGGTAAACATAGACAAAATGATAAAGCAGAAGGTGTTTTATTTTCACTATCTCCTATTTTTCCCCTATTAATCTTCCCCCTCCTCCCCTTATTTTAGCATGCCAGCACTGGGATACATGGAACATGGGTATATGTTAGAAAGGAAAACCAGGAGCTGGGGGCCTAAGTGAGGTGTTGGTAGCAGGTCAATAGTAAGAAGTCAAGACATATAAATGCGTTTGTGGCCAGTTTAAAACCTTAAGTCAGAGGCTAGCTAGGTACCCAGGCAAATAGATGGGCAAGGCACAGGTGAAAAGGTCCAGGGAGATATTTAGGAAGCAAAAACCCCATTAAGAACTAAAGAGGCAGAACAAGGTGAACTGGGGTAAGTAAACAGCTTTCAAGAGGCTCCTAGAAGTGGTAAAAACCATTGCTTGAGACCCAAGAACCATTGCACATTTTTTGTTAGGGCACAAAGAGGGCCTACTGGTGGTTAACTTGGAATTTATAGGTAGTAGCAGGTAATGAATACTCTTGGCTGAGGTAGGGAGTGTGTAGTGGGGGAGAAGGCAGATTCAGATACAATACACCCAGGGTTCTCACATTCTTTCATTTACTGAACACGTTTCCTGATTTCCTACTATATGCCTGGTACAGTGCTAGGTTCTAGACATTTAGGGACTAATGTAAGAAAGCCCTTGACCTCCTGAGGCTTCCTTACTAGCACAGACAGTAGATGATAAACAAATAAATGTATAATGTGAGATCCAGTATTCATAAGTGCTTTGAAGTAAAAGCAAAGAAAGTAGTGGTGATGGTGATGAAACTAGTCTAGATTAGATGGTCAGGGAAGGCTTCTCTGAGGTGTCATTTGAGCAGACACCAGAGTGAAATGAATAGAAGGCCCCTCAAGTGTTTGTCACCAGCTACCTAATGCTCCCAATCTTTTCCACCTCCTCTGCACATCAAGTTTCTAGCCTGTTGCCTATTAGCTATTTTATCTGTTGTAAAGCCTTGCTCTCTGATCTCTAGGATGACGAATAACTAAACTGACTAGCTCTTCCATTCGATGGAACCCTTCAAACCACCCACTTAGATCTTGGTGGGTGATTCTTGGTCCTTTTCCTCTCCATAGATCATTAGACCATGGTCATAATTATCACATACAGGAAGCAGGTAATGGGTAAGTCAAAATGAAGATTGAAAGAGTTTGCTGGATCAAACACATCCAAGGTAGGCTAAGTTTCTGACCTTCATAATTGCTCCCTCAACTGTCACTGCTCAGGAAAGAGTCGAGGTCTCACCAGAATAAAACAGAAATTACTTTGAGTATATGAAACGCAGAGCCTAATGCAAGGAGTAGTTACACAAGTAATGGAGAAGTGGAGAGCCAAAACAAGCCACGTGGCCATCATGTTTGAGCTAATGCAAAGGTTAGCTATTAGCATCCCTTGTCTGGAAGGAGGTAGTATTAACTGTTCCTAAAGGGCTGCGATCATCTGACCAGAGCTGGAATCGTGGTGGGCCCGTCTACTAGAAGAAAGGAGATGCAGCTGCTGCAAGAGAAACCGCCAAAGGCAGGGGCCGGGGAGGGGGTGGGGTGGGGGTGGGGTATCCCTTGGATTCTCCCTGTACCCCTTGCTGTCTAACTTTCATAGCACTTTCCATGGGTCAAACCCAAACTGTGATATGGAAGTCAGGGAAGATGGCCTGCAGGGGTTATTCCTTCTGCAATACAGAAAGGAAGAGGAGGGGAAGGGTGAGGAATAGATCTGAGTGCTGGTGGGCTCAGGACCACCAGAAGAGCTGTCAAAATGTACTTAAATGTTCTTAAGTACCTACCATGGGCCAGATGCTGTGTTAGTATCTCTCACAAACATATTCTTATTTAATTATAACAAAAGTTCTCTTTCAAGGTAGGAATAATTATTACCCTTTGAAAGACGAAAAAACCCAGGACCAGAGGGTGTGTGCAATTTGTTTGTGGTCAGACACTTAGGTGTGGTGAAGTCCAGATTCAAATCCACCTGTGCCTAATTATTAACCTCTTGCTCTTTCCACTGCATTCTTTACCCCTTAGGAGATGGGTGGCTGTGGGGGGAGGAGGCACATCTCCTTCCTAACTACTCACTTTTCCTTTTCACCTCTCCTGTGGTTCCCAGGTCAATTCTGAGCAACACAGGCAGAGTCTCTGTATGCCATTCTAAGAGTAGAGTACATGAAAATATAATATTTGATTTCAGTTGAATCTCATTTCAGATATAATTGTTGAGGTTGGAAAAATGACCACGTTGAATCCATCTTTCTTGAGTAGATTTAGATACTAGATGCTTTCCTTTCCTGTACTGCAAAAGTGAGCGTAGATGCCAACGTCCACATTTTCAGAGACCAAGACTGATTTTTAAGGTGGTGTGAGGAGGTGTGTTTGCTGCAGGCAATGACATGAGAGGCTAAAAGAATGAGGGTGGGGTCTTTCTTTCCCGGATCTCAGGTGGAGCTTCTAGGTTGACAGCAAAATCCTCCTTTCATTTATAAATGGACTATGTTTGCTCTGGAAGCATCTACGAGGATAAATATGGGAGCCCGCAGAAGCCACAGTGTTATTTTTGCAGCGTCTGTTCTCATTATAACTTTGTCCCTCTGCTATTTTGCGGGAGGGGGGCCGTTGTTTCTTACGTGTGGATGCATGCACAGGTATGATTTCTGTACAGGAACACACACACAGAGCTAGAAGTTCTAATTAAGAATCCAAAATGTAAAAGCAGACCCTTTAAATAAGCTTTACCTGACATAAAGATGTTTATAGCATTACTTTGCTGAGTTTTTTCCCCTAGGTGAGATTATCCCTAAATGTAGTTCCAATGGTGTCAGATTTTATCTTGGAAAAATATGGCACTCTAAAGAACATACAAAATAAATATGACTATGTGATGTTAAATATACTCTTACTTATTTTAAAAGACATTTCACAGCAAGTGTCATTTTGGTATTTACAAGAGGCATACTAATTTTTACCCTGAAGTTATCAGAACATAAGTAATATCTGGGTAAAGAAGCTCCTCCACAGTTTAAGTTTAAGGTGAAATTTCACCTGGATAAGCCATGTCTTAGATATCCTTCAGTGTAGGGAAAATAATGCCACCTCCCCCGACCCTTCCCCACCCCACCCCAACAAGCTGTCTATATCCTGATCCCTGCAACCTGTGAATATGTTGGGTTGCATGGCAAAGGGGAATTAAAGTTGCAGATGAATTTAAGACTGCTAATCAGATGACCTTAAAATAGGAAGATTATTTTAGATTGTCCAGGTGAGCCCGCTGTAATTACAAGGGCTCTTATATGTGGAAGAGGAAGGCAGAAGACTCAGTGTCAAAACGATGTGATACAGAGAAGACTCAACTGCCATAACTAGCTTTGAAGATGGAAGGGGGCAACAAGCCAAGGAATGTGTGCATTCTCTAGAAGCTGCAAAAGGTAAGAAAACAGCTTCTTTCCTAGAGCCTCCAGAAAGAAATACAGCTGTGCTAAAGCCTTGATTTTAGCTTAGTGAGACCCAGGTTGGATTTCTGACCTGCAGAATTATAAGTAATAAATTTACTTTTTAAGCCACTAAGTTTGTGGTAATTTGTTACAGCATCCATAGAAAAGTAACACACCTTCCAGCTCAGGTTATGTCTGAAGAACACCAGCAAAAGAAGCTTAAAAAATAACAATGTCAGTACATTAGTTAGGGTAAGCGATATTAGTTGTTACGACAACCACAGGAACAAACTCTAAAAAGTCTCATGACTTAATATAATTAAAATTTATTACTTAACCCAAAGAATTCAGATAGATGTTCTGGTCTGTTCACCTTCCATTATAGTTGTTTGAGGTTTGGTCATTTTCCATCTTGTGGCTTCGACTTTCTTGAAGACCTTGAAATCCTTTCCATTCACTGGCAGATGTGGAAGGAGGGAGTATGTGGAGAATTGTGTCAGAGGAGTTCATGAGCCTAGCCTGGAAATGACATATTGTTTTCACCCATATTCCATTGCCAGTGTCAGGTTAATGGGCATACATTATTGAAATGGAGGTCAGGAAAGGCAGTCTAGCTCTGTGTCTTTGAGGTAAAGGAAATCTGGAATTTCACTAATACATAGCAGTCTCAGCCACAATTGGGCAAGTCTATCTTTTGATAAAGTATAAAAATATAGAGGCAAGGAAATATAATGAACAAATTCTAATATGAAGTACAGTCCATTAAATAATATGTAGTGAAAAGTATAACAGAGAGCAGCTATTCGATCTGGTTTTAAACACGTGCTACATCATCCAATCACTGTATGATTTCTGTAAGTCACTTAATGTCTCTTGGTTTTAGTTTTCTCATCTTAAATACAGAAATAAAAATCTGTCCTGTTTCAAACTTTTTCTATCTGTTCCAGCTTTTGCCAGTTTTCAGGTTTTTAGTAAAGAATGGAAAGACATTCTACAACAGGTTTACTTGTTTGTTTGTATGTACATGTCTAAAAAATATGTTCTACTATTTTTACTAATTTGCCCAAATTGACTAGTTATGAAGATACAGTTTCTTTTCATTAGATTGAACCATATGATATAGTCATTTTTGTAGCTTAAATATGGCCAAATACCAGCAATTTCATATAGCTCCCCTTAATATATTACCTTAAAATAACATTTTGGCTTCTTTGGTATAACCCCAAATGAATTAGAAGGCTGTTTCCGATTACTAAAAGTTTTCCCTATTATTTCCCATCACAGTATCCAATTTATTTCATCCTTAGAATTTTGTAATTTACATAATTGAAATTTTTTTTGATTGTTTAATGCCTCTATTTCTGGGAGACTGTAAACCCATGAAGGCAGATACTTTATTCATCACTGTATATTCAACACCTAGTACAGGGTCCTGAATTACAGGCTCAATAACAGGCTGAATGTGAAAAATTGAGTTCCTTCAAAGTTGTAAGTCTAATTGAGGTGACAATATCATATAGCTTTTAGATCTCATTGGAAATAAATTTCAATATATATTCCAGATAATATTTCTCAGTTGTTTTACTTTAATTTTTATAAAGTCCAGAATTGCTTCCACCTAATTTTAAATGCCAACTGAAAATACTATGCTATTTGAATACCACGAAAAAGTAGTGCCTACACTGCGATGAATACTTTTCCCTGAATTATTTTGGGGAGCTAAAGACCAAGACCTTGAGGCCCATAATGATTCAACATTACCCTGAGTTGCATATTGGGGAAAGGACATGGAGATCACTTAACTTCTCTTTACCCAAACTCTCTCAGACTGGTGCAAATCTATTCAATTTCTAACACCTTCCTAGAAGAAGATTCTACACCTTTTGGAACCACTTCTAATGTGTACAATATATCAGCCTTTATTGTCAGGACTTTCTTCCTTCTAATTTAAACCCTTGTGCTTAGGTTTATTTCTTCTTGTGAAGTGAAAATAGCTAATGGCTCTCATCTTTTAGGCAAGAATTCCTCAAAGCCCAGAAAACCGTCTTTCAATCATCGCTAGTCCTCATTGTCCCATGTTCATGTGGTTTTGAGATGTTTTAAATTAATTCCTAAAAAAATCCCCCATCTCCAGGCAAAACTGGTAGCAAAACAGCAAGCTTGATGTTGGTGTGCAAGTTAAAACGTTGCTCTGACTCGAAGAATTGGAATGTAATGTACTATTGGGGATAAACTCTGTGAAAACACATCAACAATCAAAATAAAAGATGAAAAAGAAAAGTATCTTTGGGCCCCAGGGAGAATGAGATCTGGTGGTATCTGGTGCAACTTGCAGAGGTGAATATTTCTAAGGGCAACAACAGGACCAGAATACAGCAGCCCAGAGAGAGCTGTACTTGGAAATGTTCTTGCTCATTTGGTGCAAGTCAACAGTGAAAAATATAAGACGCTGGGGACATTTTTAATTTATATCAACCACCTGCTTCTTTTTATTTCAATGAACGAAAAGTTCATTTTCTTTTCTTTTTAACCTGTGTATTCTCTGGCTGCTTCTGCTACAATGGATGCTGCTGCTTGGCATGCAAATGTCAAGAGCTGAAGCAAAGAAGGAGGAGAGACCCACGAAGCCTTATATATCTATGACTCAGTAGGGCTTACGATAACATTTACAAGAGAAGACTGCCTGACAAACTAATTTCAGAAGAGGTGATGATCATGTTTTCTGCTAGCAGATACAATGTCATGTAAACATAGTGTTGGGTGCAAGAATAACATCAGGAACATGAAAGTCCCCCGGGAAATGCAGCAGCAATGGGGACACTGTGTGGAAGGAGCAGCCCTAGTAATGTGAGGGAGAGAGGATGATACTGCATTTGTTCATGAAGAAACAAGCTTTCCTGATGCATCTTTCTCAGGGCCTCTCACTGTTGCGGCCTCTCCCATTGCGGAGCACAGGCTCCGGAAGCGCAGGCTCAGCGGCCATGGCTCACGGGTCCAGCCGTTCCGCGGCATGTGGGATCTTCCCAGACCGGGGCACGAACCCGTGTCCCCTGCGTCGGCAGGCGGACTCTCAACCACTGCGCCACCAGGGAAGCCCTCAAAACATTTCTTTCCATCTTCTGTGACACTACCTTCTCCTAGGTACTAGGTCCTACGTAGTCTATTTGACTCTATGCCTAATCTACCTCTAGCCCCCTAGTGGAGAGGTTTCCCTAGGGCCTCATGCTCACCCCGCTCTCATGATCTGTTTACATTTTCTTTCCTAGAATGAACCATGCTCTAGTCCCTAGCTATGACCCAAAATCCGGACCTGAGAGATATACATTGTAATAGATTATAAGGTTGAGTGAACTTCATAGGAATGAGCCACTCTTTTCAACAACAAATAAAATATACTGGTAACAATCTACACCTCAGGGCAGATGTTCTCTATCTTTTATAGAATCTAAATATAAGCACAGTATTCTGTCTTTTGGAAATTCTCAGTATAAGTTATTGACTGACTAACATGCATTCACATGAATTAATGTGAGTAAAACTTTATATAACAGATTATAGGGGATAATTACTAATATTTTTAGTATAGGGTTGATCAGTGACAAAGAGAAAGTAGAATTTCTTGGATCCCATTTCTGTTTCTATCTTAGAGCTTGTCCTGACTCTGGGGCAAGGAAGCAGTGCCTTCGGTACTCCTGCACAAGTCAGCCACTGGCTGAGGGCTGCCTGGGGGGCTTCCAGCTCCCTGCCTGTGTGGGAAAGGCTCAGGAAGCACTCTAGTCACCCTCCAAAGAAAGTCATTGGTGTGAGCTGTTGGAAGCAAGAGCACACAGAGTCCAGGGGAGGGTCACACAGAATGGTAGGTGAGCACTTATAGTAGCCACTCCACCAAGAAAATAATGTCTCATAAAACAGTACTAATACGTCTACGTATGTCTCTTGAAAATTCCGGAAATTTTGAAATACATTGGTTTCCAGAGTGACACTGTCACTACTCAAGACTTAACTTTACCACTGCTTTTAAAGATTAGACTCCTCTCCCCAACTTCCTCAGCTATGTAGCTTGAACAATTCACCTGGTGACAAGCATTTCATTAGAACAGCATACTTAGGAGCAGTCAGGGCAAAGGCATTGTACCTGAGGGCTATTTGGAAAGCTGAAGCCAGAAGAGTTCTACTTTCCTTCCTGCTTACAGAACACTAAATTCTCAGTGTGGCTACAAGAGGCTGGCAATGATCGTTAAGTGATGCCAGAGAAATTCTCAAGAAAAAATATTTGGATCTACTTTTGTGTAAAAATGTAAGAGGTCTGGCTGAAAAAAAGAGAAATAAGACTTTAAAAAAATTTCTAAAACAAAAATTTAAACACATCAATAATATTGCTCTTCAAAATAGTGCCCTTAGGAACCCTTCTACACTATTGGTGGGACCACTATGGAGAACAATATGGAGGTTCCTTTAAAAAACTAAAATTAGAGTTACTGTATGATCCAGCAATCACACTCCTGGGCACATATCTGGAAAAGATGAAAACTCTAATTCGAAAAGATACATGCACCCCAATGTTCATAGCAGCACTATTTATAATAGCCGGAACATGGAAGCATCCTACACGTCCATCGACAGAGGAATGCGTAAAGAAGATGTGGTGTGTATATATATATATATATATATATATATATATATATATATATATATTCAGTGGATTATTACTCAGCCATAAAAAAGAATGAAATAATGCCATCTGCAGCAACATGGATGGACCTACAGATTATCATACTGAGTGAAGCAAGTCTGACAGAGAAAGATAAATTTCACATGTCACTTACATGTGGATATGATACAAAAAATGATACAGGGGCTTCCTGGTGGTGCAGTGGTTGAGAGTCCACCTGCAGATACAGGGGACACGGGTTCGTGCCCGGGTCAGGGAAGATCCCACATGCCGCGGAGCGCCTAGGCCCGTGAGCCATGGCCGCTGAGCCTGCGCGTCCGGAGCCTGTGCTCCGCAACGGGAGAGGCCACAGCAGTGAGAGGCCTGCATACCGCAAAAAAAAAAAAAAAAGAAAAAAAAAACGATACAAATGAAGTTATTTACAAAACAGAAATAGACTCACAGACACAGAAAACAAACTTTATGGTTACCAAAGGGGAAAGGTGGGGGGATGGATAAATTAGGAATTTGGGATTAACAAATACAGACTGCTATATATAAAATAGATAAACAACAAGGACCTACTTGCTATATAGCACAGGGAACTATATTCAATATCTTGTAATGACCTATAATGTAAAAGAATCTGAAAAAGAATATATATATGTATATATAACTGAATCACTTTGTTGTACACCTGGAACATTGTTAACCAACTATACTTCAATTAAAAAAAAAATAGTGCCCTTAGGGTTTGTCCCCTTATTCCAGCACAGTGGCTGTGGCTCAATTGCCTCCAGGGACAGTTATGGACCAGATAAGAGAATTCATATTTTTGCTTTAAGGTTACACCTTGACTTGGTCTCAGAAATGTGAAACACAGCTTAGTAAGATGTTTAACTTATCAGATTTCACTCCAAAATGACTTTCAATTGTTTACAAAAATTTAAAAAAATCAAACTCAAAATATGAAACATTTCTACCACTGAAGGTGTTATCTAGGTCTATAAAGGCACTATGTAGAGGTGCCATCATCTAGATAAATATGGGTCCAAAGTTAGAATTACTTGGATATTTCATGGGAGTGTGGCTTTTTGGCCCACATTATCCAGATAATTTATTATCCGGATTTTCTTCTGTAGTGCATAGTGTATTCTGACTTTGTCATGGTTAGTGTGTCTTGGCAGGTATTCAATTTTTCCATATTTTGTCATTTAAAAGATAATCACATAGACCATATAACATAAAGGTCCAAATCCTCTAGAAGCATGACAGAAGCACAAAAAAAATCAAAGTTCCCTCCAAAGTCCATGCCTTCATGTTTATGAAAACGTAACATTATATCTGGACTTCTGAGGCCTAATAACTAAAATGGGGAACAGATTAATTGAGGATCAAATGTATTCTTCACATTCATGACTATTGTACAGTAAAATCTGTTGTTAGTTAAAGATTTACATCACGCAGTAATTAATACCATTTTGTGGTATTTGTACATTTAACACAAGAACACACATAGTTTTATAAATGTTAAAAATAGTTAAACCTTGATGGTGTCTGCCACTCTGATTCATAAAAGAAAAGGGACAGAAACAGAAGAGGCAAAAAACCAAAAGGGCTTCATGGTGAGTCACACCACGTGTGGAGGTGATCTATTACTTTCCACTGATTTCAAGAACAGTCATTCTTGAATCCTTCCTAAATGAGACAGTTATATTTTATGTGAAAATATCTACCCTAGAGAAGATTTTAAAACTTATTTCACAATGTATTTCAATTACAGACAACTAAGAAATATACTTTTATGAAAACCTATTTTTGCCTTTGTTATTAATAGAATTGATAATCAGGATTTATTGCCCTCTGAATAATTCTCTTACTTAAAAAAAAGACGTTGTTCTATCGTTTACCTATCTCCAGGTTTAACAGGCCTAGTACTTTAACTTATAAGTCAGGTGTAATTTTTTCACCCTTTTAACAATCTTTTTGACTCTTTTCCAAGCTTCGTTTATCTTAAAATAGACCTGGTTTTAGTTAATATTCTCCAAATTGTTAACAAATAAAGAATTGACATTATTTGTCCTTCCCAGTCTCCTGGTAGCATTCTCTAGAAGGTTGGCCAAGGTTTAGGAAATGTGTTACATCCATAAGCCAATGGGAGAATAATTGGCTAAAACTATAAATTCACAATTGTAATTTTGTTTGCACTAAGTCAAATAAAGTAGTATATGGCTTTGCAGAAAGACAGCTTTGAAGAAGAAAGGCGAGGGGGCGGTGAGGTGGTGGTCAAAGACAGAGTTGTTGGAAGAATCTAAATGTTTAGAGAATAGACATTCTACTCTTATTCTCACTGGTGGAGCTGAGGCTCTGAGAAGTTATTGGGAGACATCAGAGCATGTTTCTGTGCTGACGGAAGTCCTCCAGTGTAGAGGGGATAATCACAGAAGCAGGGACTGAGGAGGTGAGAGGGTATGGGATCCAGGTGGAGGGACTGGATTTTGACACAGCAATGATACTAAGTTCAGTGTATTTAGCTAAAGAAATGCAGAGTTTGGGTACTGAACACATTTATAATTTGATAGATTTGATGGTGGAAAGCTGATGATGACTACTTCTATGATCTCTGTAAATATCATCTCTGAGAATGATGGGAATGTTGGGGGAGTAGGAGATTTGAGGGTAGAGGAGAAATGTGAACTCGTATTTTAGGTGAATAGGAAAGTGAATAAATGAGGCGTGTGTGGTAGGGTTGCCCATTTGAGGTTAGTGGTCATGAATTTAGAATGAGCTCAATCAACACATTTGTGTTCTTGGGTGGCCAGGCAAGTCTCAATTTTAGCTGTTAATGCTTTTAATTATTATCATTTGAGAGCTATTTCTCTTTGTCCATTGGCTGTTTGGATAACCTTTGGTCTTGGACAGGGAATGTCCAGGCCCGTTGCTGTCTGGAATCATAACCTTAGATGGTATCACAGTGACAAGAGATAATAGAAACAGGAGGAGATGCCTGGAGGAGAGAGGCAGTTTTCTCTTAGCTGGAATATGCTCCCCACAAGTTGAAGATAAGAGAGCTACAGGGAGGCCAGGTTACAGGTCAAGAAGCAGGAAGGAAAGGTCTTAAGATGAATAGCCAACACCATCGTATCCTAGACAGCATGGCTCCATCCTACTGTTGATTCTGGGAGTTAAATGGTTTCCCTGGTTACGAGAGCCTGTTTATTCAGTCAGGCTAAAGAAACAAGTATGTTCACGCCATGGCAAGCATACAATAAGCTTTTCTTAACACCTTCTGTATCATCACATTCTCCTGGACCTTCTTCCATCTAGCTGCATTATTTCTGCTCTTTTTCTCCATGGCTCCTTGTTTCTTTCTACATTCAGCCCATATCTGGGGGCCTTCTCTAAGGTCCATCCTTGGTTCTGTCCTATGGTCTGTTTACACTCTTATTCTAAGAAAGATGAACCAAACATTCTCTTGGTTCTAGCTCTCTCCTAAGTTCTAACCCTGTGTTTCCAAAAAGTATTTGGACATTTCTATAGAGATAAACATTAACTCATCATTTGTTCAAAATCAAAACCTTTACTGTTTCTCCTTTTGGATTTCCTACACTGAATTAAAGAGTTCATTCTTACAAGCCTCCAAACTGAGAACTTTGCAATTATCATGACTTTGTTCTTTTCTTTCTCCATCATGTCCAATCTACTTGGGGGTCCAATCTACCCCCAAGTCCTGCCCATTCCACTTATGCAAAGACATTTTTCTCCATCCCTTTGCTATTTTCCTCAAGCTATTTCATACCTTCCTAACCTGTCTCCTAAGCTCTACTCTCTCTGCTCTAGGCCTTCACACTACCATTCATGCTACCATCCATGGCATTCCACTGCTGCCAAATAAAGTCCAACCTCCTTAACATAGCACTTACGATGTTCAGTTATTTGTCTAATCTTTCTAGCCTTATTTTATATAATACATGTATCCTTACCAAATTAGTGGCATGACAAACCGAACCTTTGCTCAAGCATATCCTGTTCTCTTTCCCCCATGACCTTTCTCATGCCATTGCTTTCACAATCATTTCTTTCTTCTCTTACAATCCTTCCCCAATTAAATATTCCTGACCCCCTAGATAAATTATGGATGACATTACAATATATGGTTTCTATCAATACCTGTAATATAAATATATGAAACATGACAAATAACATGTAATTAGCTTGAAAACATTATACAATATAATTACATAGACACACACACACATGTAATGTTTTCAAGTCAATTATGTTTTAGTTTTTCATTACAGAAGAAATACCAGCACGCTGAATAAAATTTGAGAAATAACAGATAGGAAGGAGAAAGCCATGGCTCATGGAGTAGTCAACATAATACAACCACAGTTAGGATACTGGTAAATTTCCTTCTCTAGATGTTTCTAGTTGAAAGCATCGTGCCCACTTCCACCAGGTTCCTAGCACAATGTTGAATACACCAAAAAACCTCCACTAATCAGGTGATTTTGATTTGAACATGTAGGGAACACAAAGTTGTGCTTTCTTATTGGTGCTCTGATAGTATTATTTTAATAAAAGGAACAAATCATTTTTGTCCAAAGCAACCAAATTAAATCCACAGAATGACAAAAGATAAATTTGGTCAAAATCTTGACCAAAGCTTTGACCTCCTCATCTTTCTCTATGAAGACATTTTGACTATTGTACTAGTCTATAAGGGTGGCCATAAAAAAATACCACAGACTTAGTGGCTTAAACAACAGACATTTATTTTCTCATGGGTCTGGAGTCTGGAAGTCCAAGATCAAGGTGTCAGCAAGTTTAGTTCCTCCTGAGGCCTCTCTCCTTTAGCTTGCAATAACACCTTTTTGCTGTGTCCTCATCTGGCCTTTCCTCTGTGCATATCCCTGGTGTCTCTCTTCTTGTAAGGACAGCAGTCATATTGGAATAGAGCCCCAACCTTATGACTTCATTTAATCTTAATTAGCTCCCTAAAGGCCCTTAATTACCTCCAAATATGGTCACACTGGGGGGTTAGGGCTTCAACATATGAATTTTGAGGGGATACAATTCAGTCCATAGCACCCATGAAAACTTATACCTGACCTCTTCAACATATGACAAAATATAAAGATAAGAAATCTCATGTTTTTCCTTTGCTCTGCTAATGATAAGGGATTTGAAATAAGAAAATGTAAAATGCGGCCACAGATTTGTATAAGTGTCAAACTGGAAAATTCTGAACCATTTCATATGGTTGAACATTCATACTGAAGTTTTGCATCAAGTAAAATTGTGAAAACATTTTCATTTTTAAATGAAAGAAATACCAAAGAACCCCAGTTACTTTAACTGAATTTGGTAACAGTTCACATCGATACAAAAGGGAGGCAGTGTCCGTCTAGTAGTGTGCTAGATGTTGTCACAGTTTTGCCCAGTCAAGTTTCCAGTCCATCCAGAAGAGCAGTATCTTCCTTCCAAGAGATACTTTTATATTGTATTTGACATAAAGAGCAAACCCTGTTCTGATATGTGGAAAGTGTTGGCTTTCCAAAAGAAAGTCTCAGTGTGTTTTCTCGTGGGGTTGCCAACAAGCTCTGAATATGGGATCCAGAAGGGCAACTGTTCCTTTGATTTCTAAAAAGTAAAGAAAGTGATCCACACAGGAGGATTAGTAGATGTACTTTGCCATCACAAGTGGAGATGTGGAGAAGCAAAGCCATAACACTGTTTGTCACTGGGAGGAGAAAGCCAGCCAAGAATTCAGATAATAAAGGGTCTCAGAGAGGCCCAAAACAAACCAAACACCCAGCTGGGCACACTAGAAAAATAAGTTTTACAGCATAGCATTTGGTTCTTGGACTTGTTGGTTTGCTTTGTGAATGTCCTCAAGTTAGAAGCTTGATGTTGGAAGAGCCCCATAGAGATGACATCAGGTAGGAGCAAATCAGGGCTGGAGCAGTGATCAGCTGTTCATCACCAGCCAGTCCTCAGCACTTACAAAAAGAGCCTTTATTTCAGAGGCCCTAATGTATTTTGTAGCATTATGGAATTTGCTTGGAGGGTCTAATAAAGGTGCTTACAATAAAGGCAATCAAATCAGTGTAATAATTGCTATGGAATAAAAGCAGGATATATTATTAGACGTCCCAGAGGTCTTCAGATCTCATTTTACAGTTTTTCTAGAGCTCTTTTCTTCAAAAATCTTGAAGGAATTAAAAAAATACAAGTACATTAAACAATGTAACTTTTACGTCCATTGTTTCCTGGCAGCTCTCTTAGAGACGTGCTAATAAACAATAAAATTGTCCCTAAGCAGGAATTTGGAAAGAGAAGAAAACCCAGGAACCAGGGCAACCCAAAGCCAGTTAATCACCTAGAATCAACTGTAGATTATAATCATAGTGGCCTTCTACAATGTCACCTGCAATATTAGTTTTTTCTCAAGCCACTTGTCAAATGGCATCACAGTGCTAACATTTTCATGAGGCATTCCTCAGCAGAAAATTTTCTAGGTCGTAGCTTCTTTCTTTTTCTGTTTCTTTTTTTTTTCTAAAGAAATGGAAAACATAGAATCCATATTTTTCTTAAAAGACAAACATACCACTGTGCTGTCTCTAAAATAGCTGTGGCTCAGGATGTGGACACCATTCCACCAATATCATCACGATATTCTTTAAGTAGCCACTTTCAGGTGCAGAACTGCAGAACGATGTGACAGCCAGGTCATGTGGTGGTTTCAGTTTACCCTCTCTAACGTGCAATTCCAATTACCAAAAAATAAGTGACTCTTAATGATGGGTTCGATAACAGTGGATGTGGAAGCACTTACAGATTCAGGACAGGTCAGGTTTTGCACCAAGAAATTAAATCATTGAAATGACATTTTATTTTTTTTTAATAAGAAGTGGGCAAGTAGAAGTGACTCACTATGTTTTCTAATTTCACTCGACCTGGTTTTTCTGTGTGATCAGGAAGTGAAAGAGTTTGTACAGACTGTAGAATTTGATGAGTCTTATGAGTTTCTCATGGAGTCAATTTTCTGAAAACCGATAGAGCTTGTATTCTACAAAGTTTCACTGTGATATAAAATTAAAGCTATTCACTACTGGCCTTCATAGAGCATTGAATCCTGAAGCTAAATACCCTTTGACTTCACTACGATATCAGTGGGCGTTTGGCCAAGGAAGGCCAGTTAAAATTGGGCCTCTTGCAGTGCGTTATAGATGAGGCATTCATCCTGTCATTCTTCATTACAAATATAGCATGAGGAATGGAGTTCAAGTGGAGCAGGAACTATCTGGAATTTGGGCAAGGGGTCACACACTAGTCCTGGACATAATTGGGACACATGAACATTTCCAACTTGATATCCCCAATTCGGGGAAGGTTCTAGAATCTACACAGATGAGTTAACTCAAAATCTCCTGTTGAATTTCCACTTATCTTTCAAAACTCAGCTCAAGTAGCTCTTCTATGAAGCATTCTTTTTGAATTCTTCCCCTTCTTGCATCAAGGCATTCTTTCCTTTCTGCATTTATTGTGCTCTATACATAACTCCATTACAGAACTCATCCCATTAAAAGAAAACTGTGTGCTTACTTGTCTGTCTCTTCCAGCAGACTGTGAACTCATGGTGGTCGGAGGTTTTCTCATTTGTCTTTGTACCTCCAGGATCTAGCACCATGCCACGTGCTTTAGGAGACTAATTGAAATCTGATGCTGATGACAACATAGTCAACTTTTCCAGAATATGGAAATTGTGAACATACTCCTGGATATCTCCTCTGAAAACAATGAACACCAAGAATTCATAATGCTTTCACTCATACCACTGCAATATACCAACTATTAATTATAACAAAGACTTATCTAGAAAGTAAGAAAAATGTATGTGTCTCAATCAAGGAAGAATAAGATGAGACATGAAATTGAGAGATAGGGGATGGTGACTTTTTTTTAACAGGTATTTTCAGTATTTAGGGCAGACTATGCTTATCTGGATTTCTCATCTGTTACAGATTTGGCTGGTGATTATATAAGTATCTGGAAGCAGCTGGCCTCTTCAGGAAATCCATCCATTCTTTCAATCTGTTAGGTCCCTGATAACTCTGCTATCTTGGAAGGATCTGGCTACTGAGGCACTAGGAATGCTCTTATGAGTTCTCCTGCTATAATTTAAAAAAATCCCACCTCTAGAACAGGCATAACCATACACCATTACTGCAGTATCAGTGAAAGAGTGGGTTCATTTCACTACGTTTAGGTATCGGTTTACATCTCTGTTTTGTCTTTTAGTATTAAGTATTAAGAGCCACCAGTGAACAGCCAATGGAAAAGATTCAGGGAAATATAGCAAAGGGGAAGGCAGAGTAAGATAAAAGCATGAAGGTCATTGTAGAATAAAGAGGCTGCCAAATTACACAGAACAAATGTAGAAACTATGAAAAATGTTTCAACAAAAGAAAAGGAAGTAAAAGAGAACAGTATCTACTTCAGAAAAATGTCATTTATTGATAGATTTCTCATTTCATTTTATTAAAAGAATAACTTAAGTAGAGAAGATAGGATCGATTCTATTTTCTTTAATATTTTTCATTTTGAACACTGTTTCCTAAATGTAGTATATTTTACTATTGTGAACTGTTAGCCCCTGAATATATTAAAATAAATTTTACTTAGCATCTCTTGTTATAATGTAAACTTTATAAGGCAGGAATTTTGCCCTGTCTTGTGTGCTGCTCTCTTTCTCATGATGTGAATAGTGTCTGGTGCATAGTAGGCACTCAATAAATATTTAATGATGGATACACAAATCTTATTCATTTTATTACTTCTAATTCATCCTCTACACTACTGTCAGACTAATCTGTCTAGAACACAAATCAGATCATATCATTACTCTGACTAAACCCTTCAAAGGCTCTTCATCATTCTCGGGTGAAAATTCAAACTCCTTAACATGCCACATAAAATCTTTCATGATCTGGCCCTTGCTTGACTCTTCAGCCTGCTCACTTTTAATTAATTAATTAACTAGCTAATTCATTCCTTCAACACATATTTATTAAGCGCTTACTATGTTCCAGCATTTTGTTAGATACTACGGACACAATGGCAAGCAAAAGAAGATAGCTCTCTCACTTCTCATTATCCCACTACTGAAGAAACTAGACTTCTACTGTGCTTGAAAATGAATCTGACTCATGGATCAAAGAAGAGACCACAATGGAAACTAGAAAATATTTACAGCTTATTGATAATGAAGATACCAAAACTTGTGGGATACAGCTAAAGTGGTGCTTAAAGGAAAATTTATATTTTTAAAATGTATATGTTAGAAAAGAAGAAAGGCACTCAACTTTATCAATTATCAGGCAGATGAAATCTAAAACCACAGTGAGATATACTTCATACTAACCAGAATATCTAAGGTGAAAAATAGGATAACATCCAATGTTGGTGAAGATAAGGAGCACCTTGAATTCTAACACATTGCTGGTGGAGGTCTGATTTGTTATAACTACTTTGACAAACTGTTTGGCAGTATCCACTCAAACTTGTGGTATAGTCATTGGCCAAGGGTTCACAAGTGCCCATTTCTTGCTCTCTGCTTTAGCTGGACCAAACTTTAGTAAGGCTTCTCTCTTCCCTGCAGACCCCTAAACTTTGGCTCATCCCCAAGTTTAAACAAGCACCAAAGCACTAAGGTGCAGAACATCTCCCCTTAACAGATCATCCTGAAAATTGGCTGACCACAGAGAAAAACAGTTCCTGTTGATGCACGCTGATTTTGCCAACTTCTCACCCTCACCTTGTGCCTGCCTCCAACACAAAGTTCCTTTTCATACTTCTTCCATATCAAAGAAAAGCCTTTTTCTGTTTGATTCTGAGACACTTGTAGATTTCTGAGATCAGAGCTTTGTTCTCATAGCGATAATCTTTTTGGATGAAGTCTTTTCTTATTTAAGGCAGCTTTGTTTTCATTTGCTATCATACAATGGAACAGTATATAAAAATGAGAATAAATGAGCCAGCTATATGTAACAACGTGGATGGATCTCACAAGTATAATGTAGAGTCAAAAAAGCGAGACCTAAATGGCTAAAAACTGTATGATTTCATTTACATAGAGCTTAAAACAAGAAAAACTAATCTATGTTGTTGCAAGTCAGGGTAGTGGCTCCCTTAAGGGAGGTGGTTGTTAGAAGGGGACAGAAAGGAAGTTCTTAGGACACTGATAACTTTCTGTTTCTTGACCAGTATCATCATCACATGGAATGTGCTCAATTTGTAAAGTTCTATCTAGTGATAGACTTATAATTTGGAAAATTTTCTATGTGTTTTACTTCAATTAAAATTTTACTTAAAAATTGAATCATTTAAAATCACCATTTATTTTTCTCAAACTTGTATGAAGCAAAGACAAAAGGGCCTTAATGCTTTCTAACGAGCAAATGAACACATATCACTTATATATGCAACTTAGCAATGGAGTTAGAGAATAAAATAAGTTATCCCACAGGTAATAAGTTAATTGTCAAGATACTGGTGTGTTTGTTACCACTTAAGAGACTAAATTCAACTTCCTATTAAACATAGTCTAAGATATAAAATAGTTGAAATGATTAATTTTGCAATAATCACACCTTTTTATGCGCTGTGGAAAAATGTTAATAGAAGAATATCAGGAGAAATCTTCTTATCATTATCAGAAAAAAAGAAGAAAAAAGAAACTTTCATGATAACAAAATATGACAATACAGATGTGTACATATTTAACTTGAACAAGAACTTCATTCCACCTTGCTGGTCCTCTGATGTTTGTGTTTTATGGTCACAAGAATGTAAATGTCCTCTGGCCTCTATTTATCTTGTATAGTAACAAAGAACAGTAACTAGTTCAGTTACATTTTCAAGAGACCTTTCTTAATGGCCTTATTCTTCATTAAAGAAGAATAAGGGTTTGGTATTTGAGACAGACGGAGTGGAAAATTTTGAGGCATTTGGAAGGTAAAAATCTCTCATTGTATCTCACACTATAGCTACATAAAACTCTGCAGGTCCCAGCATATGCCAGCTTTGTATCTATTTCTCCCCTGGACCATATTTTCTTTAATGTTTCATCTAGCTACATCCCACTCATCCTTCTAAACTCAGCTCTTCCATGCACTCCCATGGTTCCCTGTTTTTGCCACTGTTGTCAAACTTGTCACACTGTCTTTTAGTCATCTGCTTACTTGTTGGTTTCTCTCCTAGACTATGATCTATTTGAGGTCAGTGTTTGTCTATTTTGTTTCTGTAGCTCCAGGGCTATAGCCATGACTGGAACAGAGCAGGAAATAAGTATTTGTTAAATTACTAAGTGAATAATAGATCCTTTCGGCAATCTAAATGATGACTCAAACTGTTCTTTCACTTAAAACAATAGAATGAAACAAATCTAAAGCAGACACCAACTCCTGGACATGTTCATTTTTCAGAGAAGAGGAGGCTATAATTGGCAAGAGGAGAAAGCAATACTAATGATTACAATGAGACAATGGACAAAGAAAACCAAAGGGACTGGCCAGTGCATCTTACAGCTGTAATTGTGAACTGTGTTGTTAACTAGATGTTTTACCATCATGAAGTCTGCTTAAGGAGAGAGAGGGATTTTCATTTGACTATTGACTTAAATGCTTCTTTTGGGATATCAGTATCATCATTTTACATGCAAACTTGAGGGACTAGTTTTTTATCGTAAATTTTGGCATAATATTTCCAGGTGAATGATAAGGCCTTAGTTATGGCCTTCGGGTCTGAGTAGCTAGCCTTCCAGCTACTCTTATTTGCCTCTGGCCCTCTCTGAAATCAGACTGGAATGGGGAGCTGGGTTAATTATTATTATTAGTTTCTATTTATTGAGCACTAAATATGGGCCAGGCACTGTTATAACTACTTTCACATATAATTTCATACACTCATTACAACAAACCTGTGAGGAGGCTATTGTTATTCATCTCAATTTTACTGAGAAAACCGAGGCTTGAGTAGGTTAACTAATGGGCCCAAAGTTATTCACACAGTAAATGGTGCAGCCGGAAATTACTAATTTCAAAGTCAGTTAGTTCTCTCTCTTTTTTTTTTAAATTTTGATTGTTGCTTTTATTCACCTTTTGGCAAAGAAACAAAAGATATATTAAAAAGTGTACTTGAGTTGTAGTTCTGTGAATAAGGGAAATCAGCTACAAATAAGATCTTCATGTTTGATCAATAAAATATCTGTGGGTTTTTAGTAAATTTTGGCATTTGTCTTGAGTGCTAATAATTTTCTTTTAACATCTTTATTGGGGTATAATTGCTTTATAATGGTGTGTTAGTTTCTGCTTTATAACAAAGTGAATCAGCTATAGATAATATATATCCCCATATCTCCTCCCTCTTGGGTCTCCCTCGCATTCTCCCTATCCCACCCCTCTAGGTACTGTTGCCTCTTCTGCCTTCCAAATTGCCTTCCAGCTCCAGATGTGGGTAGAGAGAAGTAGGAACACCAAACTGTGTATGTATATAGGGAAGCAAGGAGGGAGGGAGACACGTTGAGGGCTTTTGTTTGTACAAGTCCTGTCCTTGGCTTGGTCCCAGCAAGATCCCCTTCATTTATATTTGATGCTCTGGATGAGTTTAAAATATTAAAATCTCAGAGATAACCAAATTACAAAAAAAAGACAGCAACAAAAATAATCTGAGAACCTGAGAGCTGAGAAAATATTCTGTAGTGAAAAGGACAGGAACTAACAGCATGTGAAAAGTCCTAATATCGATTTACATCAAAGAAAAATAAGTTTTAAAAAATCAAGTGGTCTTTTTCTCCTCAATGAAATGAAATAGGTTATTATTTCTATTAAATAAGATTAGGCCAAAATAAAATAGGAGACTAACAGAATAAAACATTCAAAGAGATAACATTTTTCAAAGATGGCCATAAGAAGACTTGAAATTGAAGAAAACAGAACCAGTAATTTGTAGAAAAGTTTAGATAACTATTCTAAAAGTGAAGAAGGTTAATAAAAAATTAAAAAATAATAAGGAAGATAACCATCATTGTGGAGAGATTACAGAATTCCAATCTGTGAAGTTATACATAATACCCTCTTATTATATTTTAAATGTGTATAGGATCTATAGTGATATCACCCTCTACAATCCTGATATTACTAATTTGTACCTTACTTGTTTTTCATAAGTTTTGCCCAGAGTTTATTAATCTTACTAGTCTTTTCAAAAAATTATTTTTTACTTTGTTGATCCTAATATGTTAGTTTTCTGTACCATCAGTTTCTGCTCCTTTCTTCATTAGTTCTTCTACTTGTGAGGGATTTAAGTTGCTATTCTTTAACTAACTTCTTGAGATGGATGCTTAGATCATCGATTCTCAGTCTTTATTCTTTCCTAATATATGTGTTTAAGGCTATATATCTCCCTCTAAAGCATGACTTTAGTTGAATTCCACATATATTTTCATTAAGTTCAAAATATTTTCTAATTTCCATTCTAATCTCTTCTTTGACCCAGAGGTTATTTAGAAGTATATTTTGCATTTTCCAAACATGGGAATTTTCTAGTTATCTTTTTATTATACATTGGTCTGTGGTCATCTAATGTATGCTATGTGATGTCATTCCTTTGAAATTTGTTGAGTTGCTTTATGGTCCAGCAATTTAAAAAATTTTCCACATGTATTTGAAAAGAATGTGTGGTTTGTAGCTGTTGGGTATACAATTACATACATTTTAACTGGGTTGTTCAAATATTTTATATCACTTTTTGGTCTTCTTGTTCTATCAGTTACACAGAGGTATTTTAAAAATCTTCCAGCATGAATGTGCTATTATGAATTTGCTATTATTGTGAATTTGCCTATTACTTCTGATAATTTCATCAGTTTTACTTTAAATGTTTTCAGGGTATATTATTAGGTGACACAAATTTATAATTATTATGTCTATAAAATTAAACCTTTTTCCATAATGGCTCTCTTTTTTGCCTTAAAGTATATATATATTTTCTCATTAATGTAGCTATACCAGTGCTCAGTACCCCCAAAACTTAGTAGTTTAAAACAACAAAATTTATTGTTTCTAACGGTTTAAGGGAGTCAGGAATATAGGAGCAACTTAGTCTCTCATGACATTGCAGTCAAAATGTCAAGTGGGGTTGTAACTTCATTAGAAGTTTGAATGGGACTGGACAATCTACTTCTAAGATGACTCACTTACATGGTTGTTGGCTGGAGGCCTCAGTCTCTTTACTGGCTGTTCACAGAAGCCTTGGTGTCTCATCACATGGACCTCTCCATAAGGCTGCCTGAGTGTCCTCATGATATGGAAGCTAGCTTCCCACAGAGCAAGAAATCTGAGGGAGTGAGGTCAAGGAGGAAGCCACAAAGTATTTTATGAACTACTCTCAGAAGTTACACACTTCTGCCACATTCTATGCATTAGAAGTGAGTCACTAAGTGCAACCCACTCTCAAGAAGAGGGGAATTAGGCTCTGCCTTTGAAGGGAGAAGTATCAAAGAATTTGTGGGCCTATTTTAAAACTATCACAATTAGTATTTGCATGGTATATTTTTTTCATACTTTTACTTCCAGACTTTATATTTTCTTATGTTTTAGGTTTGGCCCATCATAAGCAAAATATACATATATTATATGCCACTCTACCATTCTTTGTCTTTTAATTGGAGCATTTATTTCATTTTTACTCAATGTAATTATTGATACATTGAGTTTAAATCTCTGGTATTGTGACTTGATTTCTCTTGTTCCTACTTGTGTGTGCCTATTTACTCTCCTTTCTTACCTTATTAAGATGACTTGAAGCTAGGCTTTAGTCCCTGTGATGACTGGTCTACTTCTGATTTACCACTGTTCCTAAGGAGCTGCCTTTCAGGACCTCTACTGAAAACACTCTAGACTCCAACCATTTTCTCATGTGGGTCAGTTGAAAGTTCTGCTTACCTCTAGGCTCCTCAGTATCCTCTTCCAGAACCAGCAGATACTGGTGAGGAAAGATTCCTCAAGCTGAGCTTACTTCTATAGGTTTCTTTCTTTTCTGAGATTTTTGTCTCTTTAAATCTTCACTGTCTTATTGGCTCTCCAGAGCTTTTAAGCAGAATACTTTAAAAACTATTTTCTAGCTGTTTGTTTGAAAAGGTTGGTCTGAATTTCTCAGTTTGCCTTCATTAGAAGTGAGAGAAGTCATTTAATTTTTACAAATGGTAGAGTATTATTATTATTCCATTTTGTTGGTGAGGAAACTGGTCTCAGACAAGCCAAGTAAATTGCTCAAGGTTACATTTAGAAAGTGGCAAACTTAGAATTTGAACATATATCTTTCTGTCTCAAAAACAAAACAAAACAAAAAACCTCATGCTATTTACATTAGCTAAAAGCAATTTTGGCTAATATCCCCTAAGTAGAACACACTATAAGAAGATTTATTACTGACAATCATACTTATACTTTTCATCAAGTATAAATGCATGTTTGCAAATTGGAAGACCTTCTGTCTTATAGCAGTCTTTAATTAATTTTACTAAAATATAGTTAGTTTCAGTTTCCTAAGTATTTTGATTTACAGTTTTATAATTCCTTACTGGTATTGACTAGCAATCAGTATTTTATAAAATAATGGTACTTTAACATGAAAGTCTAATATAATCCAATAAGTGGTTATTTTTAAGGTATAAGTAAAAGTTGAATCTTACTTTTTTTAATCTCCTGCTATTTCTTCATTCCTTATCCAGAAGTCATTTTAAATAAATTCAGTTTTGCTTCAAATTTCATTTATCATCCATTAAATTTCCACTGCAAAACAATGAATTCCTTTCCATAAAGCCATATAATTAGTAAATCCCACCATATGTTATTTGTCTTTCATGGATGACATATTTTGGAAATCTATATAGATCTTTAAATAGTAAACAAATATATATTATATGACATACATTGTTATCAAGATGACTAAGCTTTAAAATATTATCAAATACTGAAGAAGAGTTCTTCTTTCCTTAACCACAAGACATATGTGTATTTAGAAAAACAATTTCTCTGCTTATTTTTGCTGATAAGAAACTTGAATACTTTCTCTAGCAGAAAAATCAGAATATTTCCATCTGCATTTGCAGTGATGAGCTAAATTAAAATGGAAATCAATATTATAGGAAAGGTAAAATAGCAAAAGCTAAAAAGAAGGGCTTCCCTGGTGGCGCAGTGGTTGAGAGTCCGCCTGCCGATGCAGGGGACACGGGTTCATGCCCCGATCCGGGAAGATCCCACATGCCGCGGAGCAGCTGGGCCCGTGAGCCATGGCCGCTGAGCCTGCGCGTCCGGAGCCTGTGCTCCGCAACGGGAGAGGCCACAACAGTGAGAGGCCCGCGTACCGGAAAAAAAAAAAAAAAAAAAAGCTAAAAAGAAGACATTTCTTCGACAAAATGGACTATGGCTTTATGGTCTGAAAAGCAGGGTTTCTGCGGTTACGGAAGCGTTTTTGCATCAAGAGTGCCCTTGAGCCCATCTGGCTTCTAAGTAGACTTGACTTTTTTTCTCATGTGTTGTTGCTACCCAGGAGAAAAGGAAATAAGAAAGAGGGGGGTCTCTTAGGTCAACTGGTGTAAGTTTTAAGACAGAATAAATGGAATGGTTTCTAGATTAGATAGTTTAATCTTACCAGGGTAGGGAGATAGGGATTTGGAGCAGGGACTCAGATTTGACTAAGAATGTGCATTTTGCTGAACCAAAGCTCTGCGCTTGGTAGTTGGAAAGGGAAGATATAGCCTTTGAGGCAGTGAAAAAACCTTCACACTGAGGAAAAGGGTAAAATATTACCTGGGGTTCATTGAACTCAGTCTAACATGCTCTGGATCCATTGGGTGAAGGCCATAGTTTGGTACAAGTTCTGGAAAGTCAAAATTACATGCTATATTCTTTATGGTTTCAAATACCAAGTGTACAGGAAGAGGAAAAAGAGAGGGAGGATTTTACGGAGAAGTATCTCAATAACTGCAGAGATATCCCTTTTTAGCAGAGTTTTTGTCCCAAACTCATAAATTTCTTAGATTCTAGCAGCTTGAGGTGGTAGAGAAGAGGAATGCAGGCTGCACTGGGTAACTGCCTTTTGGGGGGCTGCACAGGCAGATAACATGAGAGCTTACTTTGGACTTGATGGAGACCCTTTGGGAGAGAGTTGCCCTAGAGGTAGCTTAAATGGATTTTGTCCAGTAGAGCCACTGGTGAGACAATGGACCCTATGTGTGGTGACTGCGTGTGTGTGTGTGTGACTGCTGGGTTTCCAGGGCTGGAGGGCTGATTCTTTAGCAGTCAGTCAGACTGCCAGTCTCTTAAGAATTGCTATTTCTTGTTCCTAGTGGGAGAATGTTTGAGAAACCCAGAAGAAAACTGCTCATGAGAAAAAGAATCAGTATTGGGAATTTGCCATGCACTGAAGGCACCAGTGTCAGATATGTCTTCCAGTCAGTGAAAACTTTCCCTTAGCTATTCCTACCTCCATAACTAACCCTGGAGGGTTTAGGGTGGGTGGGGGAAGGAGGAAAGTGCAAGGGTGGGAAATAGAAAGGTGGATCCTGTCCCCTTTCCCCACTGTAGGAGTCTCAGCCAGAAGTGGCACTAAACCAGAGGAAGGTAGAAGCTTTACCCTTAAATAAAGTATGAAATTGTGATTATAATAGGGGACTGGGCATTGAAGTACTGGATTAAGACTGATCAGAGAACTTTATTTTTTTTTATCCACCCAAGAAAAAGTTATAATATTGCCTATATGTCAATAGGCCATTAAATATTGACTTTATATCTACTATGTGTAAAACATTGTGCTGGGTTTTTTTTTTTTTGAATTTTATTTTATAATTTTTATACAGCAGCTTCTTATTAGTTGTCTATTTTATACATATTAGTGTATATATGTCAATCCCAATTGCCCAATTCATCCCACCACCCCACCCCACCCCCCGCCACTTCCCCCATTGGTGTCAATACGTTTGTTCTCTACATCTGTGTCTCTATTTCTGCCTTGCAAACCGCTTCATCTGTACCATGTTTCTAGATTCCACATATATGTGTTAGTATACGCTATTTGTTTTTCTCTTTCTGACTTACTTCACTCTGTATGACAGTCTCTATGTCCATCCACATCTCTACAAATGACCCAATTTTGTTTCTTTTTATGGCTGAGTAATATTCCATTGCATATATGTACCACATCTTCACTATCCATTCATCTGTTGATGGGTGTTTAGGTTGCTTCTATGACCTGGCTATTGTAAACAGTGCTGCAATGAACATTGGGGCGCATGTGTCTTTTTGAATTATGGTTTTCTCTGGGTATATGCCCAGAAGTGGGATTGCTGGGTCATATGGTAGTTCTATTTTTAGTGTTTTAAGGAACCTCCATACTGTTCTCCATAGTGGCTGTATCAATTTACATTCCCACCAACAGTGGGAAAATGGGTTCCCTTTTCTCTACACCCTCTCCAGCATTTATTGTTTGTAGATTTTCTGATGATGCCCATTCTAACTGGTGTGAGGTGATACTTCACTGTAGTTTTGATTTACATTTCTCTAATAATTAGTGATGTTGAGCAGCTTTTCATATGCCTCTTGGCCATCTGGCCTTCTTTTAAGAAATGTCTGTTTAGGTCTTCTGTCCATTTATTGACTGGGATGTTTGTTTTTTTAATATTGAGCTGCATGAGCTCTTTTTATATTTTGGAGATTAATCCTTTGTCCATTGATTTGTTTGCAAATATTTACTCTCATTCTGAGGGTTGTCTTTTCATCTTGTTTATAGTTTCCTTTGCTGTGCAAAAGCTTTTAAGTTTCATTAGGTCCATTTGTTTATTTTTGTTTTTATTTCCATTACTCTAGGAGGTAGGATCAAAAAAGATCTTGCTGTGATTTATGTCCAAGAGTGCTCTTCCTATGTTTTCCTCTAAGAGTTTCATAGTGTCTGGTCTTACATTTAGGTTTCTAATCCATTTTGAGTTTATTTTTGTGTATGGTGTTAGGAAGTGTTCTAGTTTCATTTTTTTACATTTAGCTGTCCAGTTTTCCCAGCACCACTTATTGAAGAGCCTGTTTTTCCTCCATTGTATATTCTTGCCTCCTTCGTTGTAGATTAGGTGACCACAGGTGCGTGGGTTTAACTCTAGACTTTCTATCCTGTTTCATTGATCTATATTTCTGTTTTTGTGCCAGTACCATATTGTCTTGATGACTGTAGCTTTGTAGTGTAGTCTGAAGTCAGGGAGTCTGATTCCTCCAGCTCCATTTTTCCCTCAAGATTGCTTTGGCTATTCGGGGTCTTTTGTGTCTCCATACAAATTTTAAGATTTTTTGTTCTAGTTCTCTAAAAAATGCCACTGGTAGTTTGATAGGGATTGCATTGTATCTGTAGATTGCATTGGGTAGTATAGTCATTTTCACAATATTAATTCTTCCAATCCAAGAACATGGTATATCTCTTCATCTGTTTATGTCATCTTTGATTTCTTTCATCAGTATCTAATAGTGTTCTGAGTACAGGTCTTTTACCTCCTTAGGTAGGTTTATTCCTAGGTATTTTATTTATTTGTTGCAATGGTGAATGGGATTCTTTCCTTAATTTCTCTTTCTGATCTATCATTAATATATAAGAATGCAAGAGGTTTCTATGCATTAATTTTGTATTCTGCAACTTTACCAAGTTCATTGATTAGCTCTAGTAGTTTTCTGGTGGCATCTTTAGGATTATCTATATGTAGTATCATGTCATCTGCAAACAGTGACAGTTTTACTTCTTCTTTTCCAATTTGTATTCCTTTCATTTCTTTCTCTCCACTGATTGCTGTGGCTAGGACTTCCAAAACTATGTTAAATAAGAGTGGCAAGAGTGGATATCCTTGTCTTGTTCCTGATCTTAGAGGAAATGCTTCCAGTTTTTCACCATTGAGAACGATGTTTGCTGTGGGTTTGTCACATATGGCCTTTATTATGTTGAGGTAGGTTCCCCCTATGCCCACTTTCTGGAGAGTTTTATTTTAATCATAAATGGGTGTTGAATTTTGTCAAAAGCTTTTGCTGCATCTATTGAGAAGATCATGTGGTTTTTATTCTTCAATTTGTTATTATGGTGTATCACATGGATTGATTTGCATATATTAAAGAATCCTTGCATCCCTGGGATAAATCCCACTTGATTATGGTGTATGATCCTTTTAATGTGTTGCTGGATTCTATTTGCTAGTACTTGTTGAGGAGTTTTGCATCTATATTCATCACTGATATTGGCCTGCAATTTTCATTTTTTGTAGTATCTTTGTTTTTGGTATCAGGGTGATGGTGGCCTTGTAGAATGAGTTTGGGAGTGTTCCTTCCTCTGCAATTTTTTGGAAGAGTTTGAGAAGGATGGGTGTTAGATCTTCTCTTAATGTTTCATAGAATTCACCTGTGAACCTGTCAGGTCTTGGACTTTTGTTTGTTGGAAGATTTTTAATCACAGTTTCGATTTCAGTGGTTGTGATTGGTCTGTTTATATATTCTATTTCTTCCTGGTTCAGTCTTGGAAGATTATACCTTCTAAGAATTTGTCCATTTCTTCCAGGTTGTTCATTTTATTGGCATAGAGTTGCTTGTAGTCGTCTCTTATGATGCTTTGTATTTCTGCAGTGTCCACTGTAACTTCTCCTTTTTCAATTTTAATTTTATTGATTTGAGTCCTCTCCCTCTTTTTCCTTATGAGTCTGGCTAAAGGTTTGTCAATTTTGTTATCTTCTCAAAGAACCAGCTTTTAGCTTTATTGATTTTTTCTACTGTTTTTTTTTCCTTCTATTTCATTTACTTCTGCTCTGATCTTTATGATTTCTTTCCTTCTACTAACTTTGGGTTTTGTTTGTTCTTCTTTCTCTAGTTCCTTTAGGTGTAAGGTTAGATTTTTTATTTGAGATTTTTCTTGTTTCTTGAGGTAGGATTGTATTGCTATAAACTTCCTTCTTAGAGCTGCTTTTGCTGCATCCCATAGGTTTTGGATTGTCGTGTTTTCTTGTCATTTGTCTCTAGGTATTTTTTGATTTCTTCAGTGATCTCTTGGTCACTTAGTGATGTATTGTTTAGTGCCCATGTATTTCTTTTTTTATGTTTTTTTTCCTGTAATTTATTTCTAATCTCATAGTGTAGTGGTTGGAAAAGATGCTTGAGATGATTTCAATTTTCTTAAATTTACTGAGGCTTGATTTGTGACCCAAGGTGTGATCAGTCCTGGAGAATGTTCTGTGTGACTTGAGAAGAAAGTGTAATCTGCTGTTTTCTGATGGAGTGTCCTATCAATTAAGTCTATCTGGTCTATTGTGTCATTTAAAGGCTTGTGTTTCCTTATTTATTTTCTGTCTGGATGATCTGTCCATTGGTGTAAGAGAGGTGTTGAAGTCCCCCACTATTATTGTGTTACTGTCAATTTCCTCTTTTGTAGCTGTTAGCATTTGCCTTATGTATTGAGGTGTTCCTATGTTAGGTAGATATATATTAATAATTGTTATCTCTTCTTCTTGGATTGATCCCTTTATCATTATGTAGTGTCCTTTCTTGTCTCTTGTAACATTCTTTATTTTAAAGTCTATTTTATCTGATATGAGTACTGCTGCTCCAGCTTTCTTTTCATTTCCATTTGCATGGAATATCTTTTTCCATTCCCTCACTTTCAGTCTGTATGTGTCTGTAGGCCTGAAGTGGGTCTCTTGTAAACAGCATATATATGGGTCTTGTTTTGTATCCATTAAGCGAGGCTGTGTCTTTTGGTTGGAGTGTTTAATCTATTCACATTTAAGGTAATTATTGATATGTATGCTCCTATTACTGTTTTCTTAATTGTTTTGGGGTTTTTTGTAGGTCCTTTTCTTCTCTTCTGTTTCCCACTTAGAGAAGTTCTTTTAGCATTTTTTGTAGAGCTGGCTTGGTGTGCTGAATTCTCTTAGCTTTTGCGTGTCTGTAAAGCTTTCGATTTCTCAGTTGAATCTGAATGAGATCCTTGCTAGGTAGGGTAATCTTGGTTGTAGGTTCTTTCCTTTCATCACTTTAAATATATCATGCCACTCCCTTCTGGCTTGTAGAGTTTCTGCTGAGAAATCAGCTGTTAACCTTATGGGAGTTCCCTTGTATGTTATTTGTCGTTTTTCCTTTGTTGTTTTTTTTTTTTTTTTTTTTTTTTTTTTTTTTTTTTTTTTTTATGCGTTACGCGGGCCTCTCACTGTTGTGGCCTCTCCCGTTGCGGAGGACAGGCTCCGGACGCGCAGGCTCAGCGGCCATGGCTCACGGGCCCAGCCGCTCCGCGGCATGTGGGATCTTCCCAGACCGGGGCACGAACCCGTGTCCCCTGCATCGGCAGGCGGACTCTCAACCACTGCGCCACCAGGGAAGCCCTCCTTTGTTGTTTTTAATAATTTTTCTTTGTCTTTAATTTTTGTCAATTTGATTACTATGTGTCTTGGAATGTTTCTCCTTGGGTTTATCCTGCCTGGGACTCTCTGAACTTCCTGGACTTGGGTGGCTATTTCCTTTCCCATGTTAGGGCAGTTTTTGACAATAATTTCCTCAAATATTTATTCAGGTCCTTTCTCTCTTTCTGCTCCTTCTTGGACCCCTATAATGTGAATATTGGTGCATTTAATGTTGTCCCAGAGGTCTCTTAGGCTGTCTTCATTTCTTTTCATTCTTTTTTCTTTATTCTGTTCTGCAGCAGTGAATTCCACCATTCTGTCTTCCAGGTCACTTATCCATTCTTCTGCCTCAGTTATTGTGCTATTGATTCCTTCTAGTGTATTTTTCATTTCAGTTATTGTATTGTTTATCTCTGTTTGTTTGTTCTTTAATTCTTTGAGATATTTGTTAAACATTTCTTGCATCTTCTCAATCTTTGCCTCCATTCTTTTTCCAAGGTCCTAGATCATCTTCACTATGATTATTCTGAATTCTTTTTCTGGAAAGTTGCCTATCTCCACTTCATTTAGTTGTTTTTCTGGGGTTTTATCTTGTTCCTTCATCTGGTACATAGTCTTCTTCCTTTTCATTTTGTCTGTCTTTCTGTGAATGTGGTTTTCGTTTCACAGTCTGCAGGACTCTAGTTCCTCTTGCTTCTGCTCTCTGTCCTCTGGTGGATGAGGCTATCTAAGAGGGCTGTGCAAGCTTCCTGATGGGAAGGACTGGTGATGGGTAAAGCTGGGTGTTGCTCTGGTGGGAAGAGCTCAGTAAAACTTTAATCTGCTTGTTTGCTGATAGGTGGGGCTGAGTTCCCTCCCTGTTGGTTGTTTGGCCTGAGGTAACCCAATACTGGAGGCTATATGCCCTTTGGTGGGGCTAATGGCAGACTCTGGGAGGGCTCACACCAGGGAGTCTTCCCACTACTTCTGCTGCCAGTGTCCTTGTCCCCACGGTGAGCCACAGCCACTCCCTGCCTCTGCAGGAGACCCTCCAACACTAGCAGGTAAGTCTGGTTCAGTCTCCTGTGGGGTCACTGCTCCTTTCCCCAGGTCCTGATGCACACACTACTTTGTGTGTGCCCTCCAATAGTGGTGCCTCTGTTTCCCCAGTCCTGTCGAAGTCCTGCAATCAAATCCCACTAGCCTTCAAAATCTGATTCTCTGGGAATTCCTCCTCCTGTTGCTGGACCCCCAGGTTGGGAAAACTGATGTGGGGTTCAGAACCTTCATTCCAGTGGGTGGACTTCTGTGGTATAATTATTCTCCAGTTTGTGAGTAGCCCATCCAACGGTTATGGGATTTGAATTTATTGTGGTTGCACCCCTACCATCTCATTGCAGCTTCTTCTTTGTCTTTGGATATGGGGTATGTTTTTTGGTGAGTTCCAATGTCTTCCTGTTGATGATTGTTCAGCAGTTAGTTGTGATTCCAGTGCTCTTGCAAGAGCGAGTGAGTGCACGTCCTTCTACTGAACCACCTAATGATCAGAGGACTTTACATATTCAAAAGGGATCAGAAAATTATGGGACCTGCCTGAGTTGTTTCCCAGGTTGGGAAAGAAATGCTAACTACTAACCAATTGAGCTAGTGTGAAGAGGAGCACTGAAGAAAATTAAGTTGCTTTACGAGTACAACTTTTTGCATTTTGCCCCATTAAATACTGGTTCCAGCTCATCCAAATATCTCAGCCTCTACCAGTCTGTGTGACTCTGTTTAACCACATGAAGTTCAAGTTCCAAACTGCCATGGCTCTTAGCTCACACCTGCTTCTGCAGGTTATCACCTACCCACCCACTCAATCAAGGTTTCTGTGGGTCACAGTCAGGAGTTTTCCATGGTCAAAGAGATTTCCAGGTTCAAAGAGATCCTCTGGGCCTCACAGACTGCTCTTCTTCTGTTTGTGCTTCCTCTGGGAAGTATATGGCTTATGAGTCCTGAGTGAAGCTTTCATCTACTACCTTGGAAGACAGAAATCCTGCATGTCGTAGGCTAGTCCCCAGAGATATTCACTTCATAATTCCTGGAGCCTGTGAACATTATATTATGTGGAAATAGGGTAATATTTTGTTAAGATGATCGGATTGACTAAGTTGGGAGATTGTCTTAGATTAACATACTGGACCCTAAACACAATCACATGTATCTTTATGAGAAAGAGAGATAGGCAGATTTGACACAGAAGAGGAGAAGGTGATGTGAAGACAGAGGCAGAGAGAGATTTGAAGATGCTGGCTTTGAAGATTGGAGTGATGTAGATGCCAGCCAAGGGATACTAGCAGCCACCAGCAATTGGAAGAGACAAGGAACATATCCTGCCCTAGAGTCTCCAGAGGGAAAGCTGCCCTGTCAACACCTTGATTTTGGCCCTGTGGTACTGATCTCAAACTTTGGGTTTCCAGAGGCATGAGAGAATAAATTTCTGTTGTTTTAAGCCACTAAGTTTGAGGTAATTTTTTACAACAGCTTTAGGAAACTAGTACACTGGGAGAGCAGTGTTCCCTCCTTCTCTGCAGGGCACAAACAGACACTATGGGGCATGCTCCATTCTGGATTCAATTTGGTCATCTGAGTCCCAATTCAGCACTGTTTACACCCTGACTCTTACACGGAATTTCATGGAAGAAATTCTAATTCTTCCTATTTTGGGCCCGAAAACCAACCAATCAGGCTCAAGGTGGGGGTGGGGCGAGGTGAATGGATGGAAGGAGGCCAGTTCTTCCCCTCCATTGTCCTAGTTTGCTCTGTTCCCTTAGGCACCTGCCCCAAATTCTTCTCAATCTTCCAGTAAAACACAAAACAAAACACAACTCTATACTACCCCAGAAATGCTTCCCATGCAGAGACCAACTGATATTGGCGGTGAAGCTGTCACTCTTCACTTCCCAGAGAAGGATTAGAGTTTGCTCAAATCCAGGCATATCACTTGAACCATCTATATATATTCAACTGCCTATTCCTGGGGCATACTAAGTATTCAGAAAATGGTGGCTACTGTAGAAGGAAAACTCTATATTAATATGAGTTAGTAGAACTGGGTCTGAATGCCCATTTTTGCCTCTTACTGGAACTGGTACTTTTCTGCATCTGTAAAATAGGGGTAAAAATGTATGTCTCAAAGAATAGTTTTAAGAATTTAGTGAGCATAGAGCCTGGTACATACTCAGTAGATGTGTATTCCCACTCACCAATCCCTTCACATCTTGACTATTCCCCTACTTCTCCATGGCATTTTACATGTAAAGATTTTACCATGTTATTGCAGAAAAATATAAATGTTATTATTAATAATGAAGATAGAAATAATCTTTAAATAGTAATTGTGTAGCAATCCTACTCATTAGACTCAGTTCATAGAGGACACAGACTGTCTTTTTCATCTCTACCTCTGTTGCCTAGCACATAGTAGGCTTCATAAATGCCTGCTAATTGAATAATTAAAACATCTTCAGCAGCAGGACTGCCTTTCATTAGTAGTTCTAATCAGAAAAGCAAATTTAAGTTAGATTCAGATACAAAGTAACATGTTTGTCTTCCTATGAGAACGGAAGAGAACAGGACCCTGGAACAGACTTGGAAAAAAAAACAGAACTGGTTACCTGAGCAGATGTACACCTAGATAAGGTGAGAACAAAGTGCTTGAGAAAAACCAAAAGCCCTCAGTGACCCAGCTCTGACCTGTGCTCATTCCATGGGGTGATCTTCAAGTGAACCTTTAAGACTGTTGACTCAATCCTCTACAGAGACACACGGATTTTGAAAAAATTCAACCCACTGAAATCAAAACCTACTGATACATGAGGTAATTACCCCTGTTTCAAAAGGAATTTTCTCTTTACAAAATTATTACATTCATATAGAGAGGTTCCTTAGAGCATTTAAAATATATTTCCAGAAGCTCTGCAACTTTTGAGCACACATCCATGGTGTGATACTCTGCAATTTGGTATAGTTTGTTCTTCTAATTCATCCACTCATTCAATTTCCTATTTGTTTAAAAATCTGTTCAACAAATTTGATACTTATCAAACATGACCACGAGAAAGGCTTACTAAAGACTACATGATTATAGCAGTCTCAAGCAGCCCCAAGTAACTAATGAGCTGAATCTCTAAGGCCATGTGGCATCATATGCCATACAAAAAGTTCACATGTTTTAAGGAAAAAATTTGAGTTTGACTCCAGCACTACCAGTTGTAACACTTATGCTACCATGGAGAAATTAACTACCTTGAGTCTCAGTTTCTCTATTTATAAAAAGGGATAATTCGTGAGGTTGCCATGAGGATTCCTGAGATAAAGCATGCAATGTTTAATTTATAGCTGCTATTAAAAAAAGTTAGCTTCAGGCTTCCCTGGTGGCGCAGTGGTTGAGAGTCCGCCTGCCGATGCAGGGAACACGGGTTCGTGCCCCGGTCCGGGAAGATCCCACATGCCGCGGAGCGGCTGGGCCATCAGAAAGTATTCTAATGGTGAGAAACAGCAATAGCAATAGCAACAATTGCTAATATTTTATTGAGACCTCACTAAATACCTGCATCACCTCATTTAACTGTCACGATAACTCTTTAATCTAAATAACAATTTTTATCCTTATTTTAGAGAGAGGTTAGAGTAATTTGCTCAAGTGAGATGCAAACCTAAGTAATACATGCTATTAATGCCTACTGATGTTACTTTGCTGCCTGTAAGTACACAAGGTAATAGAATTTTCATCAATTATAAGTATCAGAAAAACTCTAAACTCTCTAACTAGTCCCCTACTCAGAAATGCTGTCAAGGATAAGGAGAGGATGTTTCTTCTATGGAAAACCTGTACTGTGACAGCTCACCACAGCCAGAATGTGAAGATGACATTTGACTTAGCGGCCTTCTCTGAACTACTTTCCATTTCAGGAACCCTCATTCTCACAGAACCTGGAATTTTCATTCTACCCAGAGACTTCTGAGTAGAAGAATATTAATGTGATCCCTCAAATGTTAGTTAATTATTATCCAGAGGAATTTTATAAGTGAACATTATTTTTTAAAAGTCTCAGTTATCCAGGAAGATGAATTTTAAAAAACTTAAGTAATAGACTTTACTGCAGAGTTCCCATTCACCTCTTTTCTCCCCTGCCTGCCCCTGTTTTCCCTATAAATAACATCTTGCATTAGTGTGGTATATTTGTTACAACTGATGAACAAATATTAATATATTATTATTAACTAAAGTCCATAGCTTATATTAGGTTTCACTCTTCGTGTTGTAGAGTTCTATGGGTTTTGACAAATGTATAATGCTGTGTATCTACTATTGCAGTTTCATACAGAATAGTTTCTAAACTCTAAAATTCCCCTGTGCTCCACCTATTCATTCCTCCCTCCCCTCAAACCTTTGGCAATCACTGATCCTTTCACTGTCTCCAAGGCTTTGCCTTTTCCAGTGTCTTAATAGTTTAGGAATCAAATAGTAGGTAGCTTTATCAGACTGGCTCCTTTCATTTAGCATTATGCATTTAAAGTTCCTCCATGTGTTTTTGTGGTTTGATAGTTAATTTCCTTTTATTGCTGAATAATATTCCTGTGTAAGATGTACCACAGTTTGTTTATCCCTTCACCATTAACCTTGGTTATTTCCAAGTGTTGGCAACTATGAATAAAGCTGCTATAAACATTTTTTATAGTAGGTTTTTGTGTGAACGTGAGTTTTCATCTAATTTGGGTAAATGTTAAGAAGTGAGATTTCTGGGTTATATGGCAAGATTATGTTTAGTTTTGTAAGAAATTGCCGAACTGTCTTCCAAAGTGACTGTAAAATTTTGTATTCCCACCAGATATGAATGAGAGTTCCTGTCGCTTCATATTCTCACGAGCACTTGGTGCTGTCAGTACTTTGGATTTTAGTTATTTGAATTGGTGTGTAGTGCTAACTCATTGGTTTAATATGCAATTTCCTAACAATATGCAAAGTTGAGCATCTTTTTATATGCTTAGTTGTCATTTGTACATCTTCTTTGGTAAATTTTCTGTTCATATTTTTTGCCCATTTAAAAATGGATTTGTTTTCTTATTGTTAAGTTTTAAGAATGCTTTGTATATTTCGGATACCAGTCCTTTAATCAGATATGTGTTCTGCAAATATTTTCTCTTAGTTCCTGGCTTGTCTCCTCATTGTCTTCACAATGTCTTTTGTAGAGCAGAACCTTTTATTTTTAATGAAGTTGCACTTATTAATTTTTTCTTCCATGCATGGTGCTTTTGGTGGTGTACGTAAGAAGTCATTGCTAACCCTAAGGTTAATTAGATTTTATTCTATGTTATCTTCTAGGAGTTTTAAAAATTTTGCACATTGCATTTAGGGCTATTATCCATTTTGAGTTAATTTTTGTGAAAGGTGTAAGGTCTGTATCTAGATTCATCTCCTTGGATGTGCATGTTTAGTTGTTACCACATCAACTGTTAAAAGAGCTATTCTAGGCTTCCCTGGTGGCGCAGTGGTTGAGAGTCCGCCTGCTGATGCAGGGGACACGGGTTTGTGCCCCGGTCTGGGAAGATCCCACATGCCGCGGAGCTGCTGGGCCCGTGAGCCATGGTTGCTGAGCCTGCGCGTCCGGAGCCCTTTTGTCATTGAATTGCCTTTACTCCTTTGTCAAAGAGCAATTCACTGTATCTGTGTGGATCTATTTCTTGGCTCTCTGTTCTGTTCCATTGATCCACTTGTCTATTCTTTTGCCTATACCATACTGTCTTGATTATTGGAGCTTTATAGTAACTCTTGAAGTTGGGTAGTGTCAGTCCTCTTGCTTTGTTCTTCAGTATTCAGTATTCAGACTATTCTCAGTCTTTTGATATAAACTTTAGAATATGTTTGTCCATATCCACAAAATAACCCACTGGAATTTTTATTGGGATTGCATTGAATCTACATATCAGTTTGGGAAAAGCTGAAATCTTAATAATATTGAGTCTTTCTATACATGAATATGGAATATCTCTCCAATTTTTAAGTTATTCTGTTGATTGTGTACTTTTCCTCATATAGATCTTGTACATATTTTGTTAGATTTATACCTAAGTATTTCATTTTAAGGTACTAATGTAAATAGTATTGTTTTAAAATTTCAATTCCAGTTGTTCATTGCTAGTGTATAGGAAAGCAATTGGCTTTTGTATATTCACCTGGTATCCTGCAACCTTGCTATAACTGTTAATTAGTTCCAGGAATTTTCATTCATAGAAAAATTCTACATAGAGAATTGTGTCATCTGTGAACAAAGATAGTTTTATTTCTTCCTTTCCAGTATGCATACCTTTAATTTTCTTTCTTGACTTATTGTGTCAGGTAGGGCTTCCAGTATGTTGTTAAATAGGAGTGGTGGGGCTTCCCTGGTGGGGCTTCCCTGGTGGCGCAGTGGTTGAGAGTCTGCCTGCTGATGCAGGGGACACGGGTTCGTGCCCCAGTCCGGGAGGATCCCACATGCCACGGAGCGGCTGGGCCCGTGGGCCATGGCCACTGAGCCTGCGCGTCCGGAGCCTGTGCTCCGCAACGGGAGAGGCCACAGCAGTGAGAGGCCCGCGTACCGCCAAAAAAAAAAAAAAAAAATAGGAGTGGTGATAGTGGACATCCTTGCCTTGTTCCTGGTCTTAGTGGGAATCATCTATCTTCCTACCACTAAGTAGGATGTTAGGTGTAGGGTTTTTGAGTTTTTTTTTTTCAAATCGAAGGAAAATTGTATTTTAAATCACAGGTTTCAGGCATCAGTGAAGGATGTTTTGGGGAGCAGGGTGACTCTCAAATCATTCTTCACAGGGCTTCTGTTACATATGAGAATGATGAGGCACTGTAAAAAACATCTCTCCTAGATAAAATAAAAAATGTCCCACTCCTCCTTAAGGTTTATCTTCTTCAATGAAGATAGATCCACTAGTCTACACAGTGAGTTCTGTTTCATGAATTCAACTCAAAAGCTTCTACTGAAACCATTACAGCACTTTTCTACTGCAAAAATGCAAAGATAAGCAGAAAAAAAATTCCAGTACTCTAAGAGCTTACAGTAGAATGGGACATTTTGGGATGGGGCAGGGTTTTTAAATTGGGAATAAGATATGAGTACATATACCTAAAGTGCAAGGAAGAGTATTTTAGACTTTGAAATAGTACGTACAAAGTGCTTTTAAAAGGGAACCCTCTTATAATGTTGGTGGGAATGTAAACTGGTGCAACCACTATCAAAAACAGTATAGAGGGGCTTCCCTGGTGGCGCGGTGATTGGGAGTCCGCCTGCCGATGCAGGGGACACGGGTTCGTGCCCCAGTCTGGGAAGATCCCACATGTTGCGGAGCGGCTAGGCCCGTGAGCCATGGCCGCTGGGCCTGCGTGTCCGGAGCCTGTGCTCCACGGCAGGAGAGGCCACAACAGTGAGAGGCCCGCGTACCACACACACAAAAAAACAAAAACAAAAACAAACAAACAAACAAAAAAAACAGTATAGAGGTTCCTTAAAAAACTAAAAATAGAACCTCCATATGATCCAGCAATCCCATTCCTGGTCATATATCCAGAGAATACTATAATCCAAAAAGATACATGCACCCCAATTTCATAACAGCACTATTTACAATAGCCAAGACATGGAAGCAACCTAAATGTCCATCAACAGATCAATGGATAAATAAGATGTGGTATATATACACAGTGGAATATTACTCAGCCATAAAAAAAGAATGAAATAATGCCATTTGCAGCAACACAGATGGATCTAGAGAGTATCATACAAAGTGAAGTCAGAAAGAAAAAGACAAATACTGTATGATATCACTTATATGTGGAATCTAAAATATGACACAAATGAACTTATTTATGAAACAGAAATAGACTCACAGACATAGAAAACAAACTTATGGTTACCAAAGGGAAAAAGGGGTGGGTGAGAGATAAATTATGAGTTTGGGATTAGCAGATACAAACTACTATATATAAAATAGATAAACAGCAAGGACCTACTGTTTAGCACAGGGAACTATATTCAATATCCTGTAATAATGGAAAAGAATATGAAAAAGAATATGTATAACTGAATCACTTTGCTGTACACAAGAAACTAACACAACATTGTAAATCCACTATACTTTAATAAAAATTTTTTTTTCTTCCTGGTTACTTCTTAGAGCAAACTAAGGGATAATTAATACTTTTATTTCCATCAGATATGGATGGATGCAATAAATTTGCTGAACATATTCTCTTGAATGCAGTCTCTTTAGTAGGATTTTAAGGAAAGACTGATTCTTGCTATGAGCCCTCTTCTTGAATAAACTGCTGCAATCAGAGAAGTAAAAGACAGCAACATCCAGAGAAAAGAAAGAGAATGGGATTCTGGAGGCTAAGGAAAAAAAAAATCCAAAATATCTCAGCTTTTAAATTGAAAGAAAAATTAGCTCCATTCAGGCTTAGGAATTTTGTAGTCACCTATTCTCTAAACCATTTTTAAAATGAATTAACCAGAGTCCCAGAGGTCAACTGCTGAACTAAAGATTATTACTTAAAAAAAAGTAATTTTGTTTTGTTTGTTTTCTGAGCAAGGACCTAAGAGTCCCTCACATCTTGGAAACTGTCAGGGGAAAAATTCCCTGTGAGGAAAAAATGCAAAAAGAAAATATTGGAGTGGAGTCTTTCTGTAAATTGAATATGTTTGCATTTGTTGAAGTTGATGAGATTTTTCAGAGTGATAGATAAGTTAGAACTGTTTGTTCTAAGAGAAGAGGAAGTGGTAAGATGTCCTCAAAATAATTCCATATGTTAACATGTGAGTCCTTGGAAAATTCAAAATATGTCCTATCATCTCAAAAGCAACCCCACTGGGAAATGGCCTATAAGGGCATAAAAGGAACAGATACCAGTGAAAAAGTTGAAATGTGTATTTTTAAACATAGAGACCTAAAGATTAATAAAAATACCAAACTAGGCATTTGAATATTTTCCTCTCACCAAGAACTAGAAGTGTACATGTTGGGAGTGGGGGCATGTGTAAAAATCATCTACATTCCTTAGGAGAAGAATTTCCTGAACCATATTGCAAAGGAAAGATAACTAGAAGTGGATGTTAGAGAGGTAAATCTAGTCCTGAATGTATCAAATATGATCTATATACTTTATACTTTATTTCCCTTGACTTCATTTCTATATATTTTCTGGGGATTGTTTTCACTGCAGAGCCCAGTGATCATCTGAGTTGAATAGACAGAGCTGGGAGTCTGGGAAAACCAAAGCAGTCATAGTTCACAGGGCAGAGTGCCTTAGAGAAGCAAGTTGCACAGAAAGAGAAGGAGCTCTGAATCTCTGCAGAATGTCCCATTAAATTGTTCATTAGAATACTAATCAGCATATGCATGTGAGAAAACTACACAAAGCTGAGGAAAGGACTACCTGAAGTGAGCAGAGGGAACAACTTACATATCTTATACTGGAAATAGTTCATTTCTAAACCAGCCAGAGTATAAAACCTCATCATTCACAAGGAAATGGATAAGTTACTCAGAAGATTGTTGAGTCAGTAATGTGGCAGAATTACCTCTAGAATGAAGGCTGTCATGATGTCATATAACAAAGCTTAAAAGCAAGTCTCAGATACCTGTGGGACACCATCTAGCATACTAACATGGAGAAAGAGAAAAGAGAGAGAAAAAGTATAAACAATACTTGAAGAAATAATAGCCCTAAACTTCCTAAATGTGATTTTAAAAACCCATTAATCTACACATTCAAGAAAATTAACAAACTTCAGATCAAATGAACTCAACAAGATTTGCATCTAGATACGTTAGAGTAGGACTGTCAAAAGACAAAGACAAAAGAAATCTTGAAAGCAGCAAAAGCAAAACCACACATCATGTTCAAGGAGTCTTCAAAAAGATTAACAGTTGATTTTTCATCAGAAACCATGAGGTCCAGAAGGCAGTAGGATGACATATTGAAAGGGATAAAAAAAAAAGACAGTCAACAAAGAATTCTATATCCAGCAAAACTACCCTTCAAAAATGAAGGAGAAATTAGGACATCTGTAGATTAAAAAAAAAAAGAAAAAGAAAAACGGATAGAATTAATCACTAGAAGACTTGCCCTATTAGAAAAACTAGAGTCTTTTAGTCTTAAATGAAGCATTTGTCAATGAGTAAAATGCACATGAAAAAAATAAAGAGCACAGATAAAGGTAACTATACAGGTAAATATAAAAAACAGTATAAATATACCTTTTTTGGTAATTTTTTTCTTCTCAATCTGATAAAAAAATATGGTTGCATAAGCAATAGTTTCAACACTGTATTGATGGGCTTATAATGTATAAAGATTTTGTTTGATTGGCAATAATAGCACAGAAAAGAGGGGAGGTGTCAGAAGTCTACCAGAGTAAAGTTTTTATATACTATTAAAATTAAGTTGGAATTCATCTTAATTTGATTATTTTAAGCTAAGATGTTATTTTGAATCTCCTAGGAAACCACTAATAAATAACTAAAAAATGTAGTGAAAGGAACAATAAGGGAGTTAAAATGGTAAACTAGAAAATATATGCTGACACAAAGGAAGGCAGTAATGGAGAACAAAAAAGACATAAGACATACAGAAAATGATAGTGAAATGGCAGACTTAAAACTACCTGATCAGTTAGTAGATTAAATATAAATGGACTACACACTCCAATCAGAAGGGAGAAACTGGCAAAATGGAAAAAATACATATCCAACTACATAGATATTACCATAGACACGTGTAAGATTCAGAGCCATAAATAGGTTGAAAGTAAAAGGATGGATAAAGATTTACCATGAAAACCCTAACCCAAAGAGAGTAGAAGTGTCTCGTGCTACGGTCAACTAATCTATGACAAAGAAGGCAAGGATATACAGTGGAGAAAAGACAGTCTCTTCAATAAGTGGTGCTGGTAAAACTGGACAGCTACATGTGAAAGAATGAAATTAGAACACTCCCTAACACCATACACAAAAATAAACTCCAAATGGATTAAAGACCTAAATGTAAGACCAGACACTATAAAATTAGAGGAAAACATAGGAAGAACACTCTTTGACATAAATCACAGCAAGATCTTTTTTGACCCACCTCCTAGAGTAATGGAAATAAAAACAAAAATAAACAAATGGGACCTAATGAAACTGAAAACCTTTTGCACAGCAGAGGAAACTATAAACAAGACAAAAAGACAACCCTCAGAATGGGAGAAAATATTTGCAAACGAATCAACGGACAAAGGATTAATCTCCAAAGTATATAAACAGTTCATGCAGCTCAATATCAAAAAAAAAAAAAACAAACAACTTAATCCAAACATGGGCAGAAGACCTAAATAGACATTTCTCCAAAGAAGATATACATATTGCCATCAAACACATGAAAGGATGTTCAACATCACTAATCATTAGAGAAATGCAAATCAAAACCATGATGAGGTATTACCTCACACTGGTCAGAATGGCCATTATCAAAAAATCTACGAACAATAAATGCTGGAGAGGGTGTGGAGAAAAGGGAACCCTCTTGCACTGTTGGCGGGAATGTAAATTAATACAGCCACTATGAACAGTATGGAGGTTCCTTAAAACACTAAAAATAGAACTACCATATGACCCAGCAATCCCACTACTGGGCATATACCCTGAGAAAACCATAATTCAAAAAGAGACATGTACCACAATGTTCATTGCAGCACTGTTTACAATATCCAGGACATGGAAGCAACCCAAGTGTCCAGCGACAGATGAATAGATAAAGAAGATGTGGCACATATATATAATGGAACATTACTCAGCCATAAAAAGAAATGAAATTGAGTTATTTGTAGTGAGGTGGATGAACCTAGAGACTGTCATACAGAGTGAAGTAAGTCAGAAAGAGAAAAACAAATACATATGCTAACACATATATATGGAATCTAAAAAAAAATGTTCTGGCGAACCTAAGGGCAGGACAGGAATAAAGACACAGACATAGAGAATGGACTTGAGGACATGGGAGGGGGGAAGGGTAAGCTAGAATGAAGTGAGAGAGTAGCATTGACATATATACACTACCAAATGTAAAATATAGAGCTAGTGGGAAGCAGCTGCATAGCACAGGGAGATCAGCTTGGTGTTTGTGACCACCTAGAGGGGTGGGATAGGGAGGATGGGAGGGAGGCGCAAGAGGGAGGGAATATGGGGATATATGTATACATATAGCTGATTCACTTTGTTATACAGCAGAAACTAACACACCATTGTAAAGCAATTATACTCCAATAAAGTTGTTTTAAAAAAAAGACGCATGCACCCCAATGTATGCAGCACTATTTACATAGCCAGATCATAGAAGGAACCTAAATGCCCATTGACAGACGAATGGATAAAGAAGATGTGGTATATATATACAATGGAATATTATTCAGCCATAAAAAGGAACAAAATTGGGTTATTTGTAGAGACATGGATGGACCTAGAGACTGTCATACAGAGTGAAATAAGTCAGAAAGAGAAAAACAAATATCATATATTAATGCATATATGTGGAATCTAGAAAAATGGTACAGATGAACTGGCTTACAAGGCAGAAATAGAGACACAGGTGTAGAGAAAAAACTTATGGACATCAAGGGGGAAAGTGGGGGTGGCGGTAGTGGTGGTGGGATGAATTGGGAGATTGGGATTGACATATATACACTAATATGTATAAAATAGATAACTGATAAGAACCTGCTGTATAAAAATAATAAATAAAATAAAATTCAAATAAAAAATTTTAAAAAGGGAGTAGGAGTGGTTAACTTAATATCAGCAACATAGACTTTAAGACTAGAACAGTTACTAGAGGTAATGAAGGACATTTAATAATGATAAAGGGTCAACACATCATGAAGACAAAATAATTATATATTCAGCTTTCAACAGAGCCACAAAATACACATAGCAAAAACTGAAGGAACTCAAGGAGGAAACAGAAAATTCTGCAAAATAGTTGGAGACATTAATATCCCACTTTCAAAAATAGAACAGCTAGGCAGAACATGGACCAGAAACAGAAGACTTGAATAAGAATATAATCCAGCTGAATCTATAGAAGAGTCAATGCAAAAACAGAAGAATAGAAATTTTCCTCAAATGACCGTGGAAAATTTGCCAGAACAGGTCATCTGTTAGGACATAAAATAAGCCTCAATAAATTTGAAAGGATTTAAATAACATGAAATATGTTCTTTGAACACATGGAATTGAATTAGAGATCAATAACAGAGAAATTTGGGAAACTCACAAATATATAGTACTAGATAACAAATGGATCAAAGAGGAAATCACATGGGAAATTAGAAAATACATTGAGATGAATGAAAATAAAAACATAGCATAACAAAACATATGGTATGAGGCTAAAGTGGTGCTCAGAAGGAAATTTATAGCTGTAAATGTCTGCATTAAAAAAACAGTGATTCCAAATAAATAACCTAGCATTTTATCCCAAGAAACTTGAAAAAGAATCCAAACCTAACAGAAGGAAGGAAATAAAAAGATTAGAGCAAAAATAGAGAATAGAAAAGCAATAGGGAAAAATTAATGAAACTAAAAGCTGGTTCTTTGAAAAGATAACAAAATGAACAAATCCAACTACACTTGCAAAGAAAAAAGAGAGAAGACTCACATTACTAAAATCAGGAATGAAAGAAGGGAAATCACTACTGGAATTACAGAAATAAAAACAAATATAAGAAAATGCTATAAATAATTATTTGCCAACAAATGGGAAGACCTGAATGTGAAGGACAAATTCTTAAAAAGACACAAACCACAGAAACTGACTGAAGAAAAAATAGAAAGTCTGAATATACTTATAATAATGAAAGGTTGAATGAGTTCTTTAAAAGTTTCCACAAAGAAAACCCAGACCAAGATGGCTTCCCTGGTGAATTCTGCCCAGCCTTTAACAGAGATTCATTTATTATGAATCTTTCACAAAATTTTCCTTAAAATATGAGGCCAGTATCCCTGATATCAAAACCAGACAAAGACATCACAAATAAGGAAAACTACAAATCAGTATCCCTTATGGTTACAGACACAAAAGTCATCAACAAAATACTAGCAGACCAGATCCAAACATATCAATATAAAAGGAATTATCCACCAAGACCAAGTGGGACTTAGCCCAAGTTGCAAGATTGGTTTAACATCTGAAAGTCAACCAGTGTAATACACCATATTAATAGAATAAAGTACAAAACATGAATATCCAAATAGATGCAGAAGCAAAATCCAACTCCTTCTCATTACAAAACGTTTATCAAACTAGGAATGGAAGGGAACTTCCTCAACCTAATAAAGGGCAACCAGGAAGAAACATACAGTTAACATCATACTTACTGGTGAAAGACAATGGTTTCCTCTTAGATCAAAAAAAATTTTTTTGCTCTTGACACAAATTCAACGTTGCATTGGAAGGTCTAGCCATGGAAATGAGTCTAGAAAAAGATATGGAAGTCATCTAGATTAGGACTTTCCATATATATTTCTATGTTCAGGGGACATAATCTTACATATAGAAAACCTTAAATAATTTATTAAAAAAAAATCCCTAAAAGTATCAAGTGAGTTTAGCAAGGTTGCAGGGTACAAAATCAATCTGCAAAAAATCAATTGTATTTCTATAAACGAGCAATGAACAACCTGAAAAATTATAAGACCATTTCATTTATCAAAGTATTAAAAAATACTTATGGAATAAATTCAACAAAATGAGTGAAAGAGTTCTACACTGAAAAATACAAAACATTGTTGAAAGTAAAGAAAATTTAAGTAAATGGAAAGAAATCCCATGTTCATGGATTGGAGAACATAATTTTGTCAAGATGGCAATATTCCCTAAATTTGCTGAACGATTTTAAAGAAGAAAAAAAATGTTGGAAAACTCATAGTTCCCAAGTTTTAACTTAATACAAAGCTACAGTAATCAAGACAGTGTGGTCCTGGCATAAGGATAGGTATATTGCCAAGACCTGTTGATGGAGAAAAACAGTATTTCAAGAAATGGTGCTAGGACAACTGGATATCCACATGCACAGGAATGAATTGAACCCCTTCCTCATATCATACACAAAAATTAACTCAAAATGGATAATACATGTAAATGTAAGAGCTAAAACTATAAAACTCTTAGAAGAAAACAGTATGCTTGATATTGTTCCAGAGGTCTCTTAAACTGTCCTCATTTCTTTTTATTCTTTTTTCTTTTTCTGTTCCACTACTCTGTCTCCCAGCTCCTGGATCTGTTCCTCTGTATCATTTAGTCTACTGTTACTTCTTTCTAGGGCATTTTTCATTTCAGTTGTACTCTTCATTTCTGTTTGGTTGTTTTTTATATTTTGTAACTTTGTTAAGAACTTCGAACTTCTTGCTCTCTTCATCCATTCTTCTCCCACATTCTTTGATCATCTTTACAATCACTACAATGAACTCTTTCTTGAGTAGATTGCCTACCTCCACCTCACTTAGTTTTTCCTCTGGGGTTTTACATTGTTCCTTCAAATGGAATATATTCCTCTGTTGCCTCATTTTCCCTAACTTGCTGCTTTTATTTCTAAGTATCTGGTAGGTTGGCTACATTTTCTGACCTTGGAGAAGTGGCCTTTTGAAGGAGAAATCCTATGTGTCCCAGCAGCACACTCGTTTCTGGTAACTAAAGCTATATGCTTTAGGGGTGCCCCTTATGTTAGCTGCATGCGTCCTGCTGTGGTGGCTGACTAATGGTGGTCTGGTAGGTGTGGTTGGTCTTTGGTCCTGTTTGTTGCCAGGCCCTACCTTGTGTGGAGGTTGCTGGCACTGATTGGCAGGGCCAGGTCATGAGGCAGCTATCTGCAGAACCCTGGGGGCCCTGGGGCTAGTGCTGATTCATTTGTAGATGGAGTCCAGGAGATCCTGCGGCTGCTGCTCACCCACCGGTGGGTGAGCCCAGGTCCTGGGGGTAGTGCTGGCCCACTAGTGGGCAGAGGTGTATCCTGGGGTCTGGCTGCAGGACCCAGGAGTCCCAGAGCTGGTGCTGGACTACTGGTGGGTGCAGCTGGTTCCTGACACATTTGGCCATAGGGTCCAGGATGTCCTGTATCTTGTGTTGGCCTGCTGGTGGACAAGGTTCAGGTCCAGCTGGTCCCAGTGTTGGTAGTGGCCTGCTAGGGGGTGAGTTGAGTCCTGCCAAGGAGGGCTGTGGGCCTCTGGTGGTCCTGGGGCTGTTGTCTGTCTGCTGGTAGGTGAGGCTGGTCCAGAGGCTAGAGCAAGCTTGTTGGTGGGTGGGGCTGGGGCCCAGAGGATTCTGGGGCTGTTGCCTGACCACTGGTGGGTAAAGCTGGGTCCTAGAGTCTCAGGTTGCAGAGCCCTTGGGTTTCTGGGACTGGTGCCTGTGCACTGGAGTGTGGAGCTAGGTCCTGGGCTCTCTGGAGGACAGGGCTGTGTCCATGGGCAGCTGTGGATTCAGGGGGTGTTAAAGCATCCTGTTTGCTGGTGGGTGGAGCTGTGTCCCCACCCAACTAATTAGTGGCTTGGCCTGAGGCGTCCCAGTACTGATGCCTCTAGGCTGGTGGATGGGGGCAGGGCTGAGTCCTGAGGCTAGTAAGCTGGAGGGACAATTCCACAACAGTCCTTGTCAGCACCAGTGTCCACGTAGTAGAATGAGTGCCCCCAAATGGCTGCTGCCAGTGTCTGTTCCCCAGGGTGAGTTCTAGTTGCCTCTTGTCTCTCCAGGAGACTCTCCAAGATCAGCAGGTACGTCTGACCCAGGATCCTTTCAAATTACTGCTCCTGCCCTGGGTCTGAAGCATGTGAGATTTTGTGTGCACTCTTTTTAAGAGTAGGGTCTTTGAGTTTCCCAAAAGTAAGCCCTGCTGGCCTTCAAAGCCAAATTCTCTGGGGGCTCATTTTCCAGGCACAGGACCCCTGGGCTGGGGAGTCAATGTGGGGCTCAGACCCCTTGCTCCTTGGGAAGAACCTCTGCAATTGTAATTAATCTCCTATTTGTGGATTGCCCACTCGGGGCATATGGGCCTTGACTATATCACCACTCGGCCCCTCCTACCTGTCTTGTTGTGGTTCCTTCTTTATACCTTTAATTGTAAAAGATCTTTTCTGGTAGGTTCCAATCTTTTTCATTGATAGTTTTTCTGTACATAGTGGTAATTTTGATGTGACCATGAGAGTAGGTAAGCTCAGGATCTTTCTACTCTGCCATCTTGGGAACTCCCCCTAAAATATATTTCTTACGTAGGCTGCAGAAAAAAAAAGTTTGAAAAGCACTGTACTAGTGCTTCATTCCCAAAGATATGTATGAAAATATATAGCTTAGTTCAGACCAGGTGCAACAAACTAATACTTAATGCATATTTACTGGATACTGCCCAATAAAAGGGAACTTCTTAAGTGGTACTCTGGAAGATCCAATGTAAAAGACTTGAGAAATATGTTAAGAGCTCATTGCAGAGCTATCTGTCTTCCATAGCATTCAACATCTTCATGAAAACTGAAATATTTGTCCATAAAATCCCAAATATGCAATAGGCAGTAAGGCAATATAGATTATAGTGTGACTAAAGTTCTAAATGACCGATACCGTTTTTCCCCCTTCATATAAACATTGGTTTCCTGCAGTAAAGATATTGCCACACATAAACTGATACTCTTTTGAGACTTGCTCTCTCATTCCAAACAATGCCAGAATTTCATTATTTTTTCCTCTTAGATTTGCAAAAGGCATCCATTCCAATCCTCCTGGGCTCATTGTATAAAACGTAATGTGCTGCTCATGAGTGATAGGAAAAAAAATTAATTCTATATTTGTAATTAATTCATCTCCCTCTTCCTGCCAACGGAAAGGGTAAAGAACTAGAGAGATATGCAGTGGAACCTGCCTTCAAGGGGATAATTAATTCCTGGTCTTTGATTCCTAAGTTCCTGCCCATAATCAAAGGCAGAGAAAACACTCTTGGGTGCTCTGAGCACCCCACACCTGTTCTACATGTGAGCTCATGCTTCTAATTAACTTTAAAGATGCTTTAACATATCCCTTTGCTACAGTAGACGCCATGCAAAATTTGTCTTCTCATGCCCTTCTCAGTCACTCTAATCATCTGCTCTCCAACATTCGGAACCTCCACATGGTCCACCTTCACTATCTCAGGCATTCTGTTGAACATCCTCTATCATCTGCTCTTCTATTCATGCTAGTTCGCTGGTTCAGACCTGGTTTATACATTGTCCCAATGTAGATAATAATGGCACTAACTTATGCGTTCTAAGTGTCTAGCTTGTATGATAAATTGTATGGCCACCTTACAGAGGCTAGGCTGGTAGACAAACTCTTTAAGAATTATACACTGGTACCTATGTTGTCATCATTTTCGTAGTCTGGAAGGTTTCAGAATTGCCAATAAGGTGATAGATACACATAAACAACTTTCTTTATCAAAGCAGGACTCTCAGCACATCTATACTAAAGTATATTTTCGTCTTGTTTATGTATAAACTTCCTGAATTGAAGTTCAGTTTAAGGTAAACTAACTCCTATGCTCTGATACAAATTCATTTCATGCCGGAGCCCCTTGAAGCTGGGCTCCTTCCTCCTGGGCAAAGCACAGACACATTTTCTACAGCTCCAGTAACCAGCCTGTCTTGGGACTTATGGTATTTAGTCTACAGCTCAGTAAGCTATAAGCTTTATTCCTGGAAAGAAGGGAAAAAAGTCTCAAAAAAGTAAGTAAAGCATTTCATTTGATTTTTCCCTAAGTGTTCCAAACTTAAAATGCAAATTCTTGTCTTGGGAAGAAGGTAGAAATATCATTTGCTTTCAATACAAAGGTCTAAGACCACAAGCAGGGAGGCAGAGATTAAAATAAAACCCGGACACAGTCTTCTATCTGTCTGTGCATTTCTATCTTAAAGAGGTCAGTGGAGTTTGGCTGAGTATTTTGAAAACCTGATTATTATTACACCTTGCATGTGGTAGAAACTCACTATTCGCCCAAACACACCAGGCTTTTGCTCACAGTACATTTTTGGTTAATGGAAGTTCAGTCTTAGATTTTTTCATATTTCCCTACCCCAAGCCCTGACACTTCTAAACAAGGACCCCACAGTTGCTATTCTAGGGAATGTCTTACCTTTTTTAAAGAAGTTATTTTGAGAATCATCAGCTTCTGACAGAGCACTAAGAAAAACAGACACTTACTTGGGGTCTTAGGAGTTAGACTTCGATGTTAATCTGGGAATCATAACACCTTGATTCAATCCTCACCTGATGTTTAGCCAGGGAAATTTAGCAAAGTCTCAGTGGCAGGAGGCACAGCAGTTAAGAGGATGAACACTGGATGGTACACTCCTGGCTCTGCCACTTCCTGATGTGTTTGTTACTCAGACATGGTACTTAACATTTTCTGTCCCGGGGTTTCTCATCTCTAAAATGGAGAGGACAATAGTCTCTACCTCATAGGGTTGTATGAGGCAGGAAGGAGTTCTTAAATATGGGGCACTTGGAGCACAGCTTGACCCAGAATAGGAAGAAGAAACACTCAGCATCACGTACCTGAATCTTTCTAGGTGTCCTTTTCTATATCGGCCCTCCCTGGTCCCCACAGGCAGATGGGGACCCTTCTTCTGGGCTTCTTTTGCACATGAATCACATTGTTTAGTACTTATTTATGTGTTTCCTTTTCCTGAAAGGATGTGACCTTGGTAACTAGCCCAAAGCCTGGCATGTAGTAGATGCTAAATATACATTTCTTGAAAACCTGAATGAATTAATATATAAAAGAGTTGGACTAGATAATTCTTTAATCCATTTTAGCTTTATATTTCTATGACTCTGTGACTCAGTCTTGTGATTTTAATGGAATTCAGAAGCTTTCTAAATCAAAAAGAAAATTAACTTTAAAAAATGAGGTGGGGCTTCCCTGGTGGTGCAGTGGTTGAGAGTCCGCCTGCCGATGCAGAGGACACGGGTTCGTGCCCCGGTCCGGGAAGATCCCACATGCCATGGAGTGGCTGGGCCCGTGAGCCATGGCCGCTGAGCCTGAGCGTCCGGAGCCTGGGCTCCGCAGTGGGAGAGGCCACAACAGTGAGAGGCCCGCGTACAGGGGAAAAAAAAAAAAAAAAAAAAAAGAGATGAAAATGATTCTTACAGTAACCAAAAGACTAACTGAAACTGTAATAACTCCCGCTATGTCAGGGCCCAGGGGGAGGACAGAGGTAGAGGAGGGTATCTCAGGAACAGTATAAATAAGTAAATTAATTAAAAAATGCAGGTAGGCAGGTGTGCCTGCAGGAATTCTTATGAAACCACCCAAAGAACATGATGTTTGATTTCACTGAATTCCCTTAGATGTTGAAGGGATCAATTCCACATCTAATCCCCTGTGAAAAACAGGCACTTGGATGAGTTCCATCAAAATACAACAGAAGGACCTTGGACTCCTGAATAATGAGATGCTAGCACTGGGTCTTTGTGCTGGTGATAAGAAGTTTTGGAAAGATGAAATATGAAGAAAGAGGCAGAGGGTAAACAGGAGAGACAGAGAGAGACCTCAATGTGATCTGAGGGTGACTGTTAAGTATCTTCCTACCAAATCATTGCTACTTTATTGTTTCTAAAAATCTAAGACAGAATGAAACCCACTTCCACTACTGAAGTCAAAGAAGGTGAAAGAAGGTGCTTAAAGCCACTATGAAGGCCTGGCTGGGTTGCCTAGCCTCTAAGTACTGACACTTTCACCTCTTACAGGGGAGGAGACTCCTTGAGTTCAACAAACATCTATTGAGTATGGACTCTGGACAAAGACATTTGAGACAGGATCTCTGCCTATAAAGAGATTTTCCTTCTTTCTTAGGAGGAAAAGGAAAAGGAAACCTAAAGGAAGCCAATCTAGGAGAATCAAAATGACAGACTCCAACACAGGACCAAGAAAGAGCCAAAACAAGATTTAAATAGGTTGATATCCTTTACCCATACTGCTTCTCCTGAATTCTTCCTTATTTCTCTCATGTTATTAATTCCTAAAGAAAGCAAACGCTATGAAAGAGGGATTTAGAGTAATAGAAGAAGTTATTTGAAATTGTCTACAAAGTGTAATCCCTTTTAATTTGGTTGATTTGCTTAAGGCTTTTTGTCCCTTGGGCTACTACGTAGAACACTCTAACTTGGATTCTCTTAAGTGCAGATTGCTGTGGCCTGGCATTAAATCCTAGTGTGCTTCTGGAAGAATATGTTAGTGAAAAAATATACTAGTGAATAATATTATTAATAATATTTGTATGTTAATACTGTTAACATATTCATAATATAACATTCTGGCAGAGTATTCCAGCTTGCAAAGGCTACTGTCTCTGAATGACTGGCTGAAGCATCACTGTTGTAGGTTTCCTACAGAGGTTCCGGGGGAGAGGGACTCAGCTGGGCCAACAGACAGTCAAAAATGACTTCGCTGTGGCTAGAAGATAAACAAAAATTCAGTATGTAAGATGTCCTGAGTCTTTTCAATGTAAAGACAAACAAAATGTGTATCATATTTTTGCTGCACATGTTTGTAGACCGGGAATTTGCAACTATCTATGCATATGGATGTGGTGACTACATATTTTTTTAATCCAACGTTGCTGATATATGGTCTGGAAGGAATTAAATTAACCATAGGGGAACTCAATAGAATCTCTGAAATCGGGTCTGATCCTCAAGTCCTGGACAAATGGTTGCCATATGTGTGGAGTAAAGATGAGATGCAGGCTAACTCACTGGATACAGCAAGGACCTTCCTGCAATCTTCTTTTTCTCAGCTCAGATTCCCCTAACCCACTCCTCTCCCCTGTTACACAGATGCAACCCTGAACAAATTACTTTTGCTTAAAAATTCCATGACACCACCATTTATTCATTTAATCATTCAACAAATGTTTGAGCGCTTTCTTTGTCTCAGGTACTACTCTTAAGCATGAGGGAAGTAGCTCTGCAGAAAAACTCCTTGCCTTTGCAGAGTATTCCTTTTTGTGGAGGGGGGGAGTCAATAACAAGTATCCAATATGTCAGATGGGATAAATACCATGGAGAAGAGCAAAGCTGAGGAAGGCAGATAGGAAAAGTTGATGGGGAGTAAGTGGGGTGCAGGAGATAAGGTGGGCTTTTATTTGATGTGATGTCATCAGGGGTGTCTTTCTGCTGAGGCGACATTTGTGTAGAGACACAGGGAAGTGAAAGAGGTAGCCGAGCAGACATCTGCAGGAAAGCATTTCCAGGAAGGGCAATAGCAGGAGCTGAGAGCTTGAGCCAGAGCACTTGGTGAGGGTACCTGAAGACTCCTCTGACTACCAAGCCAACGCAGCTATTGACATGTCCCAAGAAAAAGGAATCAGGCCCAGAAAAGGAGGGTTCCTTTGTCCAGCTGGCTGCAGAACTCCCTATCAGTTCAGTTGGACTACATTGGGATAAATCAAATGGCTGGGATTGTGTTCCAGTTCCTCTGTTCCAGATATTCATAGATGTAGTCACAAAGTAAGGAAGAGAGACTACATTTTATGAGAGGTCCTTTCTATAACAGTGTCCTGGAGCAGGGGCTTTTCAAATACATATATTTCAAAAATATACATTTGAAAAAAATATGTGTATTTTGGCTACAGAACACTTGCTTCAAAGGAACTCTTATGACGAATCATAGACTAACAGATTATATCAAAGTGGCTCCCTCTGAGGTAGCCTGGGAGCCAGAACCCCCTGGCTTGACCTTCTTTTTCGCTTGTGATTAGACTGAAAGGGCCTCTCTGTGAAATACTATTTACAAACCAGTGGTTTAAGCAGGGGTTTCATTACCATGCTGAGTAGAGCTCAGGGGTTCTTGGAAAGGGCATCTCAAGCAGCAGTTATGGGGGGTGAGGAGACAGGAGGCCTAGCAGCTGATATTAGGTCTCCATATGTCCACTTCACCTACCATGCCAGCTGTGCCTTAGGCCTGCCTCTGCTTCAGTAAGGGTTTAACTTGAAGAAAGGAGTCAATGGCTTAAAAATATTTGAAAACCACTAGTCTGGAGAGATGGAATAATCACTTGGAAATTATCATTGGAAAATTCTTTGGAGTACTTATAACCTAGATATTTCTTCTCAAACAGGATACTTTGTATTGAGAAGTGATTCCTTCAGAAGAAATCTTATGATACAATGGAAAGCTTAGTCTAGGAGCCGGAACTCCTGGCTTCCAGTCCTAGCTTTGGCATGAATGATACACACCCAAGTCTCTGGTCCTCTATACCGATCCTTGAATTCTCCCAGTGGTGGTGTGAGGCACAAGTGAACGACGTAGTGGGTGGGAAAGGGCTTTGTGCCCTGAGACTGCGATGTAGGTGTGACTCCTCCCAGTGAAGGAGAGAGGGAAGGAGGGAGGGGTGGGGTTCAGAGTGTACCTCGGTTCTAAGAAAGTTTCTGCCAGCCCATGGGGAGTCCTTCAGCCAAAGTCACGTATCTGAGGAGTCCTGCATCTTGACAGAACGGACCTGCCTTTGTCACTCCTGCTGTGTGCAGTTGTGGCCTGGGTGTGGGTTCATGGGGCCATAGCTCAGTCTTCTTTCAGCCACACTCCTGCAGTAGGACATGTGAGGAGCACATTTTTATGGCTGCCACGGGCTTGCACACTATTTCCTGATTTACTGTCCTAGCCAAGTTATAGTCTAAAGCAATAATTCCTGAAATTTAGACTAGACAGTGGTGAAATTAAAAAACAAACGAACATAACCAAAGCAAACCAAAAAAGGATACATAATGAGTTTTTCAGAAAACTTACTAAAACAACTGTTCCTTGTTCTTAGTTTATGTCCTTCCTTACCTTTTTTTGAGCATTAAAATACCCTTTGATTTTTAGTGAAATGAAAGTGATATTAGAACTGGCACATTTAAAAGTGGGCATTTCTATGGAAGTCCCAACACAGTTTATTGGGTAGGTCAAAGAGACAAGGATTCACAGCTCTAAGAAAATTGCAAGCCATAAAGCACAGTTCAAATGAAAAAGGTTTATTGTCAATAGTTTCTTTTTTTTTTCTTCTCAGACATAAGAGGGAAATAATCAGTATCAAATATTCACATCCACTGCAGCCTGATGCTGACCAGGGACCTTAGAGCCCCTAGAGCTGTGGGGAGTCTGGAGGAGCTGTCTTTAGTCTGTCTGTCCCACAGCCTGCCCGACCCAAGCCCTGGCTCCTGCATTACCCTCTGGCTCTCTCCCTGTAGCCAGTTTCTGTTACCTGCAAATCCATACTCTGGCTTCACAAGGGAGAGTCAGTGAATATGGAACAAGATAATCTTATGAAAACTGGTGAGCCCAGTTCCCTCATATTAGAGATAAAAACACTGATTCTTATTTTAGGAGAAAAGAAAAAGTTGATTATTTTTGGAGTAGAGTCTGAAATGCTCTAGATTAACTTCACTTCTCCCCTTTGCTTTGTGTGTAAGGCTCTAGACTCTGAAACCACGAGGAAGGAGGCAAATGCAGAGGGATGCTTTTGCCACTGGCATAAAGCAGAGCTAACAGCTTGACTTGACTAATGTGGCATTCTTTCACTGAGCCCCAACACTGGCTCACAGAAAAGTAAAAAATCCACTCAAGGATACATATTATTTTTGTATTTCAGGACAAAGGCAGCCAAACAGCAAGTTTTTCTAAGTGCACTGATACTCCACAAGCCCAGGCATATTTCTCCTTGAGTAGAAAAACAACATCAAATAGACTGCTCTTATAAATCCACATATAGGTATTTTAACAGCATTACCAAGAATTAGTAATTAGTTGGAAGTACCTGGTCAAAATCAAATAGAATCAAGTCAACTAGCTCCTTGAATTCATTTAGTCTTTTTCAAACTTTATACTATTAAATTGCTTATGCAAAGTTGCTCATAATAAAACAAAACAAAGGATGGCTTGAGGACATCTTGTCAGACTTTAATCATTGTAGATTAATTCTGTTTTTCAGAAACAAAACACATTGTTTGAGATGTCTCCGAGCTTGGCAACACCCAAGCCGGCATGTCAAAAGGAAGATCGGTTTAGGCAGGTAAATGTTTTCAGGTTACTTGTGGTTGAATGGTTGCCAGACTCTGTTCTCAGCAAATAGAAATTCTGATTCATGGGGCCAACACTGCTCTACTGGGAAGGAGGCACTGACAGATACCATCAACAGGAAAGTTTGTGTAAAGATGAAGAAAGCCACCAGGGGAATACTTCTAAGTGTTTACCTACAAAATTTTACTTGGCACTGCCAAGCTGCTAGTCACCGGCTATTTCTGAGCAGGATACTATGCATTTTTTGGATGGTATGGTTTGGATACCATGGGATTTCTTTTCCTAGTAACCTGGTAAGAGGGGATGAGGCAGCAGAGAGAAACCTAGAAAGCCACATCTAGGAGGGATATTTAAGTATCCATGACTGATAAGGTCTAAACTGATCACAGGTTAACAGAATTTATGAAAGTAATTTCTTTAGAAACTTGATTTGAATATGGGCTGTTTTTCACCGTTTCTCAGAGAAACTATTGTGTGGAGAGGTTAGGGACATGTTAAAGTACTCCTATAATAAAGCATCTAGTTAAGCATGTGGAACTTGCTACTTGGAGAGTTAGGACAGGAAGAAAATATAAGCAAACTAGAGAAAGGGCTAGATTCATGTTGTGAATCACAAGAAAAGTAATGCATATTCAGAATCACCTCTAACTTTTTCATAAGGGTACCAAGAACATCAGACCAGGGAGGAGGAAAAGATGAGCAAAGGTGAGGCTGTATAGGGTAAAGGAGAGAGACACTATAATACAGCATTCTTCCAAAAATTTCTTTCAGTATCCAGAGACACAGGTCTAAGACTGCAGACCACTGATTTCATGGAACCTCATCATTTTTATCCTTAGAGAGGCTGAAAGTGTAAGTACTTCCTTAGCCCAGGGTCTCTTATGTCCTGGACTGTGCACAGAATGCAGGAGATGGTGGAGGTCTGTGTGTCCTATGAACTTGGATGAGAACAATGTACAACTGTTTGTCACAACTTCTAACTGAAATTTAACTTTCCTTAAATTATGAAGGGAGGCAACAAACCACAGCAGTATTAATACTTGTGACTTTCAACAAATAGAGATAAAAATTATTTCATATCATATTTCAGTAGGTGCAGGTACCTTGAATTATTTACACTCATCACATTTCCAAATTGTAGTCAGAAACCTGTCACTAGATCTTGTATTTGATGCACTAATGACAACACACATATTAGTATATCACAAACTTGTTTTTTACCACTATAACTATAATTATAATGTATTTTGAAAGCAGTTATTTCCTTTGTAATCCTTTTTCTTTTATGCAGTTATGCTTCTCAGACTGCCAAACATTTCCAGGACAGAAACAGATTACAAACTCCTATCTGTGGGAAAAGCAAGGAGGCCTGGGAATCAAGATGCTTGGATTTACCCCAAAATAGTCATTATTCATTTTTTTAAAACTTCACCTTTATAGGACATTTTAGATTTACCGAAAAATTGCAAAGATAGTACAGAGAGTTCCCACATACTCAGCACCCAGTTCCATCTATAAATAACATATTATAGTACAGGTACATTTGTTTTAATGAATGAACCAATATCGATATATTGTTTACTGAAGTCCATACTTGATTTGGATTCCCTTAGTTTTTGTCTAATGCCCTTTTTCTGTTCCAGGATCCCATACAGGTTGCCACATTACATGTAGTCATCATGTCTCTTGGCTGTGAAAAAACTCATTTTTCAACCCAAGTTATTTAATCTCTTGAGTCTTATGTGCTTTATCTACTCTGCCAGTTCCTCCCCCAAGCAAGTAAATGTCTGGTCAGTACATACTGCTTAATTAATTGGTGGCCTAGTCTTCAAGGAACATAATTAAGGACAGAGATCACATCTGACAGACTTATTTTGTTCAGCAGGTATGAGTTTTTTTTTTTTTAATTCTTAAGGTCTTTTATTATTAGCATTATTGTAGTTGTTATTCTGGTTGACACACAGAAGCAGAAGAACTAAGTAAAAACCCACTGCATTATGTACAATGTATGAGTGTTAAATTCACTGCTTCTAAATTCACTACCAGCAGTAGTCTGTTTATCAAAATGCCTTGTATTGAGAGATACTTTAAAGCCTATATTTAGGGAAAATAAGTCCATAATCAACTGTGCAATGAGTTATGAATTTTACTTTAAAATTTTCTTTGTTTTGTTTTAGTTTGGTTTGGCCTTTAATATAAATTTGAATTCTTTTAGGCAGAGTGACATGTTCCAGTTTGACCACAGCTCTGCCCTAACTCTACCCTTCTCTGCAAGTCCCTACTATATTATATACTGCCCTGCTTTACTCACTTCTGTAACCGGCCCTCGCGTGCTTTTGAGTTTTCAACTCGTGTAATTTTCTGTGCTTTAGAGGTTACTGAATAAAATTCTAAGTTGTACGTTACAAATAAATGTCACATATACAGAGAAGGGTCTTTGTGGGGATTGGGAGGAGGTGCAGCTGGACTAGCTGTTTCGTTTCTTTTTACGGTGTCTTGTCTTCCTAACTAGAAAATGATTGCTTAGGACATAAATCATCTATTTCCCTTTGCATTTATAACTCCTTTCCTTCCCTTCCCCCTACTATGTCTGCCAGGGTTCTTGCTACATATTAGGGGCTCAGTATATTTCATAAATTGTCCTTGGTATTTTTTAATAGACTATTTTTAAGAGCAGTTGTGGGCTTACAGAAAAATTGAGCAGAATGTACAGAGATTTCCCATATATTCCTTACCCCCACATATGCACAACCTCCCTCACTAGCAAAATCCACTGGAGTGGTAGATTTGTTACGATTGCTGAACCTCCATCGACACATCATTATCACTCAAAGTCCACAGTTTACATTACACTACATTACATTACATTACACAGTTTACATTACATTACTCTTGGTGTTGTACATTTCATGGGTTTATATACTGAGTTGGCCAAAAAGTTCCTTTGGTTTTTAAGTAGAAATAAAAGACACATTTTTTATTTTCACCAAGATCTTTATTGAACAACATATTCACCGTTTTGTTCCATTACCTTCTGCCATTTTCCAGGCAACTTCATAATTCCATCTTCCCAAAACTTTTTATCTTTTTGAGCAAAGAACTGTTCTATGTGCCTTTTACAGTCTTCCAGGGAATTGAAATTTTTTCCATTAAGAGAATTTTCTAAAGACCGAAATAAATGGAAATCCAAAGGTGCAATGTCTGGTGAATATGGTGGATGAATTGGAACTGTCCAGACAAGCTGTAACAGTTTTTGCCTGGTCATCAAAGAAACATGTGGTCTTGCATTATCCTGATGGAAGATTATGCGTTTTCTGTTGACTAATTCTGGACACTTTTTGTCGAGTTCTGCTTTCAGTTGGTCTAATTGGGAGCAGTACTTGTTGGAATCATTTGGTTTTCTGGAAGGAGCTCATCATAGAGGACTCCCTTCCAATCCCACCATGTATACAACATTACTTTCTTTGGATGATGACCGGCCTTTTGTGTGGTTGGTGGTGGTTCATTTCACCTACTCCACGATTTCTTCCACTCCACATTGTTGTACAGTATCCACTTTTCATCGCCCATCACAATTTGTTTTTAAAAGGAATGTTTTCATTACATTTCAGTAGAGAATCACATGCAGAAATATGGTCAGGGTTTTTCACTTAACTTATGTGGTACCCAAACATCAAAGTGATTCACATAACCATGGTGCAAATGATTTTCAATGCTTGATTTGGATATTTTGAGTATGTCGCTATCTCCCACGTGGTATAACATTGATTATTCTCAGCTAGTGTTTTGATTTGATTGATATCAACTTCAACTGGTCTACCCGACCATGGAGCATTGTCCAGCGAGAAATCTCTGGCACGAAACTTCGCAAACTACTTTTGACACGTTCAATCAGTCACAGCACCTTCTCCATACACTGCACAAAACTATTTTTGCATTTCAGTTGCATTTTTACCTTCCTTGAAATAATAAAGCATAATATGCCGAAAATGTTGCCTTTTTTCTTCCATCTTCAGTATTAAAATGGCCACACAAAAATTCACCAATTTTGATAAGTTTTTAAAAAATGCATGCTGATATGACAGCTGTCACAATACAATCTAACAAAATTGTTTCAAATGAGGTTAAAGACAACTAAGTGTTACTAGAGCCATCTCACGGAGAAAACCAAAAGAATGTTTTGGCCCACCCAATATTAATATGTATCCACCATTACAGTATCATACAGAGTAGTTTCACTGCCAACCCTTGGTAATCATTGATCCTTTTCCTGTCTCCATAGTTTTGCATTTTCTAGAATGTCATAGAGTTGATATCATATGTTGTAATCTTTTCAGATTGGCTTCTTTCACGTAGTTAATATCCATTTAAGTTTCCTCCGTGTTTTTTCTTGGCTTAATGGCTCATTTCTTTTTCGTGCTGAATAATATGCCATTGTCTGTATGTACCATAGCTTATCTGTTCACCTACTGAAGGACATTTTGGTTGCTTTCCAAGTTTGAGCAATTATGAATAAAGCTTCTATAAACATCCTTGTGCATGTTTTATATGTATCATATGATCCAGCAATCCACAATTGCTGGATCGTATGATAAGAGTATGTTTAGTTTTGTAAGAAACCGCCAAACTGTCATCCAAAGTGGCTGCACCATTTTGTAGTCCACTACCAAAGAATGAGAGTTCCTGTTGCTCTACAGCCCTGTCATCATTTGGTATTGTTAGTGTTTTGAATTTTGCTGTGTAGTGTTATCTCACTGTTGGTTTAATTTGCAATTATCTAATGACATATGATGTTGAGCATCTTTTCATATGATTATTTTCCATCTGCATACCTTCTTTGGTGAAGTGTCTGTTCAGATCTTTTGCCCATTTTTAAATTGGGTTGTTTGATTTCTTACTGTGGAGTTTTATGAGTTTTTGTATATTTTGGATACCAGTCCTTTACCAGATGTGTCCTCTGCAAATTCTTTCTCCCAGTCTGTGGTTTGTCTTCTCATTCTCTTGACAGTATTTTTCACAGAGCAGCTTTTAATTTTAATGAAATCTACCTTTTTATCAACTATTTCTTTCATGTATTGTACTTCTAGTGTACAAAAAAAAAGTCATTCTAGTGTACATAAAAAGTCATTGCAGTATGCAAGGTCATCTAGGTTTTCTCCTATGTTATCTTCTAGGAGTTTTATAATTTTGCATTTTACATTTAGGTCTGATCCATTTTGAGTTAATTTTTGTGAAAGATGTAAGATCTGAATCTAGATTCATTTTTTTGCATGTGGATGTCCAGTTATTCTAGCACCATTTGAAAAGGTATCTTTGTTCCATTGCGTTGTCTTTGCCCCTTTGCCAAAGATCAGTTGACTATATTTTTGTGGGTCTATTTCTAGATTCTGTTCTGTTCCATTGATCCATTTGTCTATTCTTTCACCAATACCACACTGTCTTGATTACTGTAGCTTTACAGTACGTTTTGAAATTGGGTAGAGTCAGTCCTCTGACTTTGTTCTTCTCCTACAATATTCTGTTGACTATTCTGAGTTTGCTGATATCCACAAAATAGCTTGCTGAGATTTTGATTGGGATTCTGTTGAATCTTTAGATCAAGCCATGATTATTAAGCTTTTCTTGTGTCACATTTGTCAATATCTCACTGACCAAAAGCAAGTCAAATGTCAAACCCAGAGCCTATGGAGAGGGTCACACAAGGGTATAGACAACAAACATATGATTCATTGAGGTCCATTAATGGACAATCTACCAAAGTATTGTAACATTACTCCCCTCTATCAATGACAGAGAGGTTTTACTAGATTTGCTTTTCAGATATAGAAATTAAGATTCAGAAATATATAAGCTCCTAGGGCCATTTGGCTAGTTAATAATAGTAAAAAACATCATATAATATTTACTATGTGCCATGCACTATTCTAAGCACTTAGCATATATCACTCAGTTAACCTTCACTATAGAAGGTTGGTACTACTATTATTATTTTTTTTTATGGTAGGATATATGACTTTTTTTTTAACGTCTTTATTGGAGTATAATTGCTTTACAATGGTATGTTAGTTTCTGCTTTATAACAAAGTGAATCAGTTATACATACACATATGTCCCCATGTCTCTTCCCTCTTGCATCTCCCTCCCTCCCACCCTCCCTATCCCACCACTCTAGGTGGTCACAAAGCACTGAGCTGATCTCCGTGTGCTATGAGGCTGCTTCTCACTAGCTATTTATTTTGTTTGGTAGTGTATACATGTCCATGCCACTCTCTCACTTTGTCCCAGCTTACACTTCCCCCTTCCCGTATCCTCAAGTCCATTCTCTAGTAGGTCTGTGTCTTAATTCTCGTCTTGCCCCTAGGTTCTTCATGACCTTTTTTTTTTTTAAGATTCCATATATATGTGTTAGCATACAGTACTTGTTTTTCTCTTTCTGACTTACTTCACTGTGTACAACAGACTCTAGGTCCCTCTACCTCACTACAAATAACTCAATTTCATTTCTTTTTATGGCTGAGTAATATTCCATTGCATATATGCGCCACATCTTCTCTATCCATTCATCTGTTGATGGACACGTAGGTTGCTTCCATGTCCTGGATATTGTAAATAGAGCTGCAATGAACATTTTGGTACATGACCATTTTTGAATTATGGCTTTCTCAGGGTATTTGCCCAGTAGTGAGATTGCTTGGTCATATGGTAGTTCTATTTTTAGTTTTTTAAGGAACCTCCATAATGTTCTCCATAGTGGCTGTATCAATTTACATTCCAACCAACAGGGCAAGAGGGTTCCCTTTTCTCAGCACCCTCTCTCCAGCATTTATTATTTCTAGATTTTTTGATGATGGCCATTCTGACCAGTGTGAGATGATATCTCATTGTAGTTTTGATTTGAATTTCTCTAATGATTAGTGATGTTGAGCATTCTTTCATGTGTTTATTGGCAACCTGTATATCTTCTTTGGAGAAATGTCTATTTAGGTCTTCTGCCCATTTTTGGATTGGGTTGTTTGTTTTTTTGTTATTGAGCTGCATGAGCTGCTTATAAATTTTGGAGATTAATCCTTTGTTAGTTGCTTCATTTGCAAATATTTTCTCCCATTCTGAGGGTTGTCTTTTCATCTTGTTTATGATTTCCCTGCTGTGCAAAAGCTTTTAAGTTTCATTAGGTCCCATTTATTTATTTTTGTTTTTACTTCCATTTCTCTAGGAGGTGGGTCAAAAAGGATCTTGCTGTGATTTATGCCATACAGTGTTCTGCCTATGCTTTCCTCTAAGAGTTTGATAGTGTCTGGCCTTACATTTAGGTCTTTAATTCATTTTGAGTTTATTTCTGTGTATGGTGTTAGGGAGTGTTCTAATTTCATTCTTTTAAATGTAGCTGTCCAGTTTTCCCAGCACCATTTATCAAAGAGGCTGTCATTTCTCCACTGTATATTCTTGCCTCCTTTATCTAAGATAAGGTGACCACAGGTGCGTGGGTTTATCTCTGGGCTTTCTATCTTGTTCCATTGATCTATGTTTCTGTTTTTGTGCCACTACCATACTGTCTTGATTACTGTAGCTTTGTATATAGTCTAAAGTCAGGGAGACTGAGGCCTCCAGCTCTGATTTTCTTTCTCAAGATTGCTTTGGCTATTCAGGGTCTTTTGTGCTTCAATAAAAATTGTGAAATTTTCTGTTTTAGTTCTGTGAAAAATACCAGTGGTAGTTTGATAGGGATTGCACTGAATCTGTAGATTCCTTTGGGTAATATAGTCATTTTCACAATGTTGATTCTTCTAATCCAAGAACATGGTATATCTCTCCATCTATTTGTATCATCTTTAATTTCCTTCATCACTGTCTTATAATTTTCTGCATACAGGTCATTTGTCTCCTTAGGTATGTTTATTCCTAGATATTTTATTCTTTTTGTTGCAATGGTAAATAGGAATGTTTTCTTAATTTCACTTTCAGATTTTTCATCAGTAATTTATGGAATGCAAGAGATTTCTGTGCATTAGTTTTGTATCCTGCTACTTTACCAAATTCATTGATTAGCTCTGGTAGTTTTCTGGTAGCATCTTTAGGATTCTCTATGTACAGTATCATGTCATCTGCAAACAGCGACAGCTTTACTTCTTCTTTTCTGATTTGGATTCCTTTTATTACTTTTTCTTCTCTGATTGCTGTGGATAAAACTTCCAAAACTATGTTGAATAATAATGGTGAGAGTGGACAACCTTGTCTTGTTCCTGATCTTAGTGGAAATGGTTTCAGTTTTTCACCATTCAGGATGATGTTGGCTGTGCGTTTGTCATATATGGCCTTTATTATATTGAGGACAATTCCCTCTATGCCTACTTTCTGGAGGGTTAATATCATAAATGGGTGTTGAATTTTGTCAAAAGCTTTCTCTGCATCTATTGAGATGATCATATGGTTTTTCTCCTTCAATTTGTTAGTATGGTTTATCACATTGATTGATTTACACATATTGAAGAATCCTTGCATTCCTGGGATAAACCCCACTTGATCATGGTGTATGATCCTTTTAATGTGCTGTTGGATTCTGTTTGCTAGTATTCTGTTGAGGATTTTTGCAACTATGTTCATCAGTGATATTCGCCTGTAATTTTCTTTCTTTGTGACATCTTTGTCTGGTTTTGGTGTCAGGGTGATGATGGCCTTGTAGAATGAGTTTGGGAGTGTTCCTCCCTCTGTCGTATTTTGGAAGAGTTTGAGAAGGATACGTGTTAGCTCTTCTCTAAATGTCTGATAGAATTCGCCTGTGAAGCCATCTGGTTCTGGGCATTTGTTTGTTGAAAGATTTTAAATCACAGTTTCACTCTTAGTGCTTGTGATTGGTCTGTTCATATTTTCTATTTCTTCCTGGTTCAGTCTTGGCAGGTTGTGCATTTCTAAGAATTTGTCCATTTGTTCCAAGTTGTCCATTTTATTGGCATATAGTTGCTTGTAGTAATCTCTAATGATCCTTTGTATTTCTGCAGTGTCAGTTGTTACTTCTTTTTCCTTTCTAATTCTACTGATTTGAGTCTTCTCCCTTTTTTTTCTTGATGAGTCTGGCTAATGGTTTATCAATTTTGTTTATCTTCTCAAAGAACCAGCTTTTAGTTTTATTGATCTTTGCTATTGTTTCCTTCATTTCTTTTTCATTTTTTTCTGATCTGATCTTTAAGATTACTTTCCTTCTGCTAACTTTGGGGTTGTTTTGTTCTTCTTTCTCTAATTGCTCTAGGTGTAAAGTTAGATTGTATATTTGAGATGTTTCTTGTTTCTTAAGGTAGGATTGTATTGCTATAAACTTCACTCTTAGAACTGCTTTTCCTGTATCCCATAGGTTTTGGGTCATCCTGTTTTCATTGTCATTTATTTTTAGGTATTTTTTGATTTCCTCAGTGATCTCTTGGTTATTAAGTAGTGTACTGTTTAGCCCCCATGTGTTTGCATTTTTTATAGACTTTTTCCTGTAATTGATATCCAGTCTCATAGTGTTGTGGTTGGAAAAGGTACTTGACACGATTTCAATTTTCTTAAATTTACCAAGGCTTGATTTGTGTCCCAAGATATGATCTATCCTGGAGAATGTTCCATGAGCACTTGAGAAGAATGTGTATTCTGTTGTTTTTGGATGGAATGTCCTATAAATATCAATTGAGTCCATCTTCCTTAATGTATCATTTAAAGCTTGTGTTTCCTTATTTATTTTCATTTTGGATGATCTGTCCATTGGTGAAAGTGGGGTGTTAAAGTCTCCTACTATGATTGTGTTACTGTCGATTTCCCCTCTTATGGCTGTTAGTATTTGCCTTATGTATTGAGGCGTTCCTATGTTGGGTGCATAAACATTTACAATTGTTATATCTTCTTGGATTGATCCCTTGATCATTATGTAGTGTCCTTCTTTGTCTGTTGTAATAGTCTTTGTTTTAAAGTCTATTTTCTCTGATAGGAGAATTGCTACTCCAGCTTTCTTTTTTTTTTAATTAATTAATTTATTTTTGGCTGTGTTGGGTCTTCGTTTCTGTGCGAGGGCTTTCTCTAGCTGTGGCAAGCGGGGGCCACTCTTCATTGCAGTGCGCAGGTCTCTCACTATCGTGGCCTCTCTTGTTGTGGAGCACAGGCTCCAGATGCGCAGGTTCAGTAGCTGTGGCTGATGGGCCTAGTTGCTCCGTGGCACGTGGGATCTTCCCAGACCAGGTCTCGGACCCGTGTCTCCTGCATTAGCAGGCCGACTCTCAACAACTGCACCACCAGTGAAGCCCCTCTCCAGCTTTCTTTTGATTTCCATTTGCATGGAATATCTTTTTCCATCCCCTCACTTTCAGTCTGTATGTGTCCTTAGGTCTGAAGTGGGTCTCTTGTAGACAGTATATCTATGTGTCTTGTTTTTGTATCCATTCAGCCAGTCTATGTCTTTTGGTTGGAGAATTTAATCCATTTACATTTAAGGTAATTATCGATATGTATGTTCCTATTACCATTTTCTTAATTGTTTTGGATTTGTTATTGTGTGTCTTTTCCTTCTCTTGTGTTTCCTGCCTAGAGAAGTTCCTTTAGCATTTGTTGTAAAGCTGGTTTGGTGTTGCTGAATTCTCTTAACTTTTGCTTGTCTGTAAAGGTTTTAATTTCCCCGTCAAATCTGAATGAGATCCTTGCTGGGTAGAGTAATCTTGGTTGTAGGTTTTTCTCCTTCCTCACTTTAAATATATCTTGCCACTCACTTCTGGTGTTCAGAAATTCTGCTGAAAGGTCAGCTGTTAACCTTATGGGGATTCCCTTGTGTGTTATTTGTTGTTTTTCCCTTGCTGCTTTTAATACTTTTTGTTTGTATTTAATTTTTGATAGTTTGATTAATAATTGTCTTGGCATGCTTCTCCTTGGATTTATCCTGTATGGGACTCTCTGTGCTTCCTGGACGTGATTAACTATTTCCTTTCCCATATTAGGGAAGTTTTCAACTATAATCTCTTGAAATATTTTCCCAGTCCCTTTCTTTTTCTCTTCTTCTTCTGGGACCCCTATAATTCAAATGTTGGTACATTTAATGTTGTCCCAGAGGTCTCTGAGACTGTCCTCAATTCTCTTCATTCTTTTTTCTTTATTCTGCAATGGAGAAAAAAAAAAAGAAAGAAAGAAGAAGATAATATAAAATAAAGTTATTAAAATAAAAAATAAGTATTAAAAATTTTTTTTAAAAATAAAAAAAGAGAAAGAAGAGTGCAACCAAACCAAAAAACAAATCCACCAATGATAACAAATGCTAAGAACTATAGTTAAAAAGCAAACAAACAAATGGACAGGCAGAACCCTAGGACAAATGGTAAAAGCAAATCTATACAGACAAAATCACACACAGAAGCATACACATACACAAAAAGAGAAAAAGGGGAAAAAAAAATATCTTTGCTCCCCAATTCCACCCCCTCAGTTTGGGATGATTTGTTGTCTACTGAGGTATTCCACAGATGCAGGGTATATCAAGTTGACCGTGGAGATTTAATCTGCTGCTCCTGAGGCTGCTGGGAGAAATTTCCCTTTCTCTTCTTTGTTCACACAGCTCCTGGGGTTCAGCTTTGGATTTGGCCCTGCCTCTGTGTGTAGGTTGTCTGAGGGCGTCTGTTCTTCACTCAGACAGGACGGGGTTAAAGAAGCAGCTGATTAGGGGGCTCTGGCTCACTCAGGCTGGGGAGAGGGAGGGTGACGGAGTGCGGGGCGAGCCTGCGGCAGCAGAGGCCAGCATGACATTGCACCAGCCTGAGGCACGCTGTGCATTCTGCCGGGGAAGTTGCCCCTGGATCACAGGACCCTGGCAGTGGTGGGCTGCACAGGCTCCCAGAAGGGGAGGTGTGGAGAGTGACCTGTGCTTGCACATGGGCTTCTTGGTGGCTGCAGTAGCAGCCTTAGTGTCTCCTGCACGGCTCTGGGGTCCACGCTGATAGCTGCGAGCCATCTCTGGAGCTCCGTGCTCTTAATCCCCTCTCCTCGCGCACCAGGAAACAAAGAGGGAAGAAAAAGTCTCTTGGCTCTTCGGCAGCTCGACTTTTTCCCGGACTCCCTCCCAGCTAGCCGTGGCGCACTAGACCCTTCAGGCTGTGTTCACGCTGCCAGTCCTCTCCCTGGGATCCGACCAAAGCCTGAGCCTCAGCTCCCAGCCCCCTCCCGCCCCAGAAGACAAGCCTCTTGGGCTGGTGAGTGCTGGTCAGCACTGATCCTCTGTGCGGGAATATCTCTGCTTTGCCCTCTGCACCCCTGTGGTTGTGCTCTCCTCCGCGGCTCCGAAGCTTCCCCCCTCCGTCACCCGTAGTCTCCGCCCATGAAGGGGCTTGTACTGGGTGGAAACCTTTCCTCCTTCACAGCTCCCTCCCACTGGTGCAGGTCCCGTCCCTATTCTTTTGTCTCTGTTTATTCTTTTTTCTTTTGCCCTACCCAGGTACGTGGGCAGTTTCTTGCCTTTTGGGAGGTCTGAGGTCTTCTGCCAGCATTCAGTAGGTATTCTGTAAGAGCTGTTCCACATGTAGATATATTTCTGATGTATTTGTGGGAAGGAAGGTGATATCCACGTCTTACCCTTCCGCCATTTTGAAACTCCTCCCGGTACTATTATTTTTTTTCATTTTGCAGATAAGTAAACCAAGGCACAGAGGTGCTAAACCAGATGCCCAAGATAAGATGATTAATAAGTGGCATGATCACAATTCAAGCCACATACCAGAGTCTCAACTTGAAGCCCAATTCTTAAGACTAATGCTATTCCTGTGTTACTCCCAATCTGCAGATCTGACATTGTATAGTGTGACTTCTAGCCTCTTCTGTGGGTCTCTGGAGGTTTTATTTGAGAGCATTAATAACTGAAGGATAAGATATCAGTCCCTACTAAGCAGGCCTCATCACACATTGTGATTTTGGCTCAAGAGTCCATGAATGAGGGAATCTACCCAAATATGATGTATATTTTTCTTTTTTTAAACAGCTTTGTTAGCCAGCATTAAATAATACTAGCTGCTGAAATAAACAAACACCAAATCTCAGTGCTTGACCCAGCAAAGGTTTATTTCTCACTTATCATCCAATGAGGGTCTGTAGTGGGGCTCTGCTCTCCCTATGCTGTGGTCAATTACCTTCAATTTTTGGCTTATTTAGGTTGCCTTTGTGTCATCTAACCAGCAGATGGAGGGAAAAGAAAACAAATATGGTAAAGTTACAGTCTTAATTTCTTCACTTTTATTCATTCCATGAGTAAGAATTAGTTAGATAGTCTAGAATGTTAATGGTCTGGTAAATGTAATTTAGCTGTGTGCCTAGGAGAATAAACAGATTTGGTGAGTATTTGGTCAGTCTCTGCTAACTAAATTTTTTCTATTTATTTAAATATGCATAAAAATATACTTCATGCATAATATGAAGAACTGCTTTTCCTCAGCAGCCTTTTAAGACCTCTGCTCCCTTAATGCAAACTATGTTTTGAAGTAGTTTTGGTTTGAAATTATGTCTGGATGAGTTTAACAGACTTATAAGGACTCAGGAAAATGCTGAAGAGGGAGAAGTTTTTCCATCTAATAAGATCTATAGAAAGTGCATATGACTTTTTTTCACATAACCTTTGAAAGTGATTATAAAACAAGCATGCATATATCCAGAGTTATCATTAGCAAAATCATGAGGGAAGTGAAGTTTCACAATGCTTTCTTTCCCCTTTTAAAGAGACTACTCCCTCTTTATCCTCCCATTTCTAGGTACCAGCACTCTCATGTTGGCTGTCAAGCACCACTTCCCCCCTTCTCTCGGAATTTGCCAGCCTTATGTCCTGTGAGGGCTTTGTATGGTGCCTAATTGGAGAAACTACTTCATAGTCAGATATTGACAACTGATTTAGCTAAATGTGATATCACTTCCAGGAATATTTGCCATTCAAACTTTCTTGGCAATATAACACTTAAGAACAATGAAATCTCTGCCTATTCTGTTGGACTTGGAGGACTGCAGCAAGCCTACAGGGCTTTCTAGTGTGGCTTCCAATTCATAGCATAGGCATTTGCCAAGAGGAGATATAAAGGGAGTCTACCCTGACCTTCATAAAGGCCTATAACACTACTGTGTGACTAGCGCTATGGCTGGTGGTTTTCAATATCCTGCTTTCTAAATAATTCTGATAGTGACTCACTTGTCAGTCATCTTTCATTCCTAGCTATTGCTAACAAGTACCTGAAAAGAAGGGGAAAGACCTCTGAGCTACTGAAGTAGCTTCTAGCAACACAAACTGAGGCCCTCAACTCCATTGAAGAGATCTTCTGACATGCAGCCAGGGTCAACTTTTATTTTATATAGAATTTTAATAAGGTAAGTGGTCTGATTTCCAACCCAAGAGTACACTGGAGGAAACAAATTAGAGGACACAAAAAGAGGGCTTTTATAAGTCAAGAACAATTTGGGCAACCCGCAGTGACAAATAACATGGACGTGGAAGGAAGAGAAAACAAAATAGAACAAACAAAACAAAACAAAACAGGCAGTCTGGAGGCATTTAAGGTGGAGGCAAACATCCTAATAACCTCTTAGAGCAGTGAAATAATAGCTGTTTAACATTTAGAATAGATGGAGATATGATTAGTATGTTCTAGTTAAAAAGGCATTGTTTTTCATCAAACAAATTAAAGTTTAAAAATTTGTGTAGGACAGCAGTATCTGTTGAAAGAAACAAAAGTCCTCTGGGAGTGGGGAAAGTGTGAGGCAAGATTGTGAAACTGGAGGTGGAGAGTTCCCTTCTATATTCTCTTGGACAGCCCTGAGTTACTGTACAAAATATGCAACTGTTAATCTGGGCTTTTTGTGTTTGTTATATTCTCCATTCTTTCTGATGGAGAAAGTATAGTGCAGGGCTGTCCAGAATGTATGTTAAAATAAAAATACTTCTCTCAAAGCTAGTATTTTAGCAGTGTCTGGGGGTGCTGAGTCTTCAAAACATAACCTATTAAAGAAGATCAAAGATTGTGCTGGCCCAAAGAATATTACATCAGAGGCCATATGCTGTGTGACCACAACACTTACCAAGGCCATAGTGATGGAAAAGGCCAACATAGACAAGCAAGCTGAGCCCCACTTCAGTGTTTATTATCAGAAATCTTAAATATTTGCCTTAAAAATAGTGATGGGGATTGCATTGAATGTACAGATTAATTTGGGGGAACTGATATGTTAACAATATTGATATCTTAACAGTATCTTAATAGGTATTTTAACAATCTTCCAATCCATGAACAGGTACATTTAGGTTTTCTTAAATTTCTCTCAGAAATGTTTTACAGTTTTCTGCACTAAGGTCTTGTACAATATTGGGCAGATGTATACCTAAATGTTTCATGTTTTTATGCACTTATAAATGATATTTTTTATTTCAACTTTAAACTATTCATTGTTAGTATACAGAACTACAATTGATTTTTATATATTGATTAGGCATACTGAAATCTTGCTAAATTAACTTTTTAGTTCTATTAGTTTTTTTGTAGAGTTTATTGGATTTTCTATATAGATGATCACTTATCTAGGAAAAAAGACAATTTTACTTCTTTCTTTCAATATAGATGGCTGTTTTCTTTCTTAATACATTGGTCAGATCCTCCAGTATAATGCTGAATAGCAAGGGGTGGGAATGAATATCCATGTCCTGTTCCTGATTTTAGGGAAACAAATTTAGTCTTTCAGTATTAAAGTATGCTGCCAGTGATAGCTTTTTTGTAGATACCCTTTATCATACTGAAGAAGTTCCCTTCTATTCCTAGTTTACTGAGAGTTTTTATCAGGAATGAATATTTGATTTGTTAAATGTTTTTTCTGCATCTATTCAGATGAACTGTTTTTTTAAAACATTGAATTACATTCATTGGTGTTCAAATTCTAAACTAACTCTGTATTCCTAGGATAAAACCCACTTGGCCATGATTTGATTTGCTAAAAATTTGTAAACAATTTTTGTGCCTATGTTCATGATATTGGTCGGAAGATTTATTTTCTTATAATGCCTTATTAGGTTTTAGTACTAGGGCAATTATGGCTTCATGGAATGATTTGGGAAATATTCCCTTCTCTTAATGTTTTTTGAAGAGTTTATGTGGAATTGATATTTCTTCCATAAAAGTTTAGTAGAGTTCTCCAATGGAATCACGGGGCTTGAAGTTTTCTTTATAGGAAAGCTTAACTACAAATTCAGTTCCTTATTAGACAGGGCTATTTGACTTATCTATTTTTTCTTCATTTTTTGTAGTTTGATTTGCCTATTTCATCTGTTGTAGAATTCACTGACATCAAGTTGTTCATAATATTCCCTTATTTTTTTTTTTAAACATCTTTACTGGAGTATAATTGCTTTACAATGGTGTGTTAGTTTCTGCTTTATAACAAAGTGAATCAGCTATATATATACATATATCCCCATATCTCCTCCTTCTTGCATCTCCCTCCCACCTTCCCTATCCAACCCCTCTAGGTGGTCCTAAAGCACCGAGTTGATCTCCCGGTGCTATGTGGCTGCTTCCCACTAGCTATCTATTTTACATTTAGTAGTGTATACATGTTGATGCTACTCTCTCACTTCGTCCAACCTTACCTATCCCCCTCCCTGTGTCCTCAAGTCCATTCTCTACATCTTTGTCTTTATTCCTGTGCTGCCCCTAGGTTCGTCAGAACAATTTTTTTCTTTTTCTTTTTAGATTCCATATAAATGTGTTAGCATATGGTATTTGTTTTTCTCTTTATGACTTACTTCACTCTGTATGACAGACACTAGGTCCATCCACCTCACTACAAATAACTCAATTGGGTTTCTTTTTATGGCTAATATTCCATTGTATATATGTGCCACATCTTCTTTATCCATTCATCTGTTGATGGACACTTAGGTTGCTTCCATGTCTTGGCTATTGTAAATAGAGCTGCAACGAACACTGTGGTACATGACTCTCTTTGAATTATGGTTTTCTCAAGGTATATGCACAGTAGTGGGATTGCTGGGTCGTATGGTAGTTCTAATTTTAGTTTTTTTGAGAAACCTCTATACTCTTCTGCATAGTGGCTACATCAATTAACATTCCACCAACAGTGCAAGAGGGCTCCCTTTTCTCCACACCCTCTCCAGCATTTATTGTATCTAGATTTTTTGATGATGGCCATTCTGACCAGTGTGAGGTGATATCTCATTGTAGTTTTGATTTGCATTTCTCTAATGATTAGTGATGTTGGGCATCCTTTTATGTGTTTGTTGGCAATCTGTATATCTTCTTTGGAGAAATGTCTATTTATGTCTTCTGCCCATTTTTGGATTGGGTTGTTTGTTTTTTTGATATTGAGCTGTACGAGCTGCTTGTATATTTCAGAGATTAATCCTTTGTCAGTTGCTTCATTTGCAAATATTAACTCACAATATGAGGGCTGTCTTTTCATATTGTTTATGGTTTCCTTTGCTGTGCAAAAGCTTTGAAGTTTCATAGGTTCCATTTATTTATTTTTGTTTTTATTTCCATTTTTCTAGGAGGTGGGTCAAAAAGGATCTTGCTGTGATTTATGTCAAAGAGTGTTCTTCCTATGTTATCCTCTAAGAGTTTTATAGTGTCTGGCCTTACATTTAGGTCTTTACTCCATTTTGAGTTTATTTTTGTGTATGGTGTTAGGAAGTGTTCTAATTTCATTCTTTTACATGTAGCTGTTCAGTTTTCCCAGCATCACTTATTGAAGAGGCTGTCTTTTCTCCATTGCAGATTCTTGCTTCCTTTATCAAAGATAAGGTGACCGTATATGTGTGGGTTTATCTCTGGGCTTTCTATCCTGTTCCATTGATCTATATTTCTATTTTTATGCCAGTACCATACTGTCTTGATTACTGTAGCTTTGTAGTATAGTCTGAAGTCAGGGAGCCTGATTCCTCCAGCTCCGATTTTCTTTCTCAGGATTGCTTTGGCTATTTGGGGTCTTTTGGGTTTCTATACAAATTGTGAACTTTTTTCTATTTCTGTGAAAAATGCCATTTGTAGTTTGATAGGGATTGCACTGAATCTGTAGATTGCTTTGGGTATTAGAGTCATTTTTACAATATTGAGTCTTCCAATCCAAGAACATGGTATATCTCTCCATCTCTGTGTATCATCTCTAATTTCTTTCATCAGTGTCTTATAGTTTTCTGCACACAGGTGTTTTGTCTCCATAGGTAGGTTTATTTTGAGGTATTTTATTCTTTTTGTTGCAGTGGTAAATGGAAGTGTTTTCTTAATTTCTCTTTCAGATTTTTCATCATTAGTGTATAGGAATGCAAGAGATTTTGGGGCATTAATTTTATATCCTGCTATTTTACCAGATTCATTGATTAGCTCTAGTAGTTTTCTGGTAACATGTTTGGGATTCTCTATGTATAATATCATGTCATCTACAAACAATGACAGCTTTACTTCATCTTTTCCGATTTGGATTCCTTTTATTTCTTTTTCCTCTATGATTGCTGTGACTAAAACCTCCAAACCTATGTTGAATAATAGAGGTGAGAGTGGACATCCTTGTCTTTTTTCTGATCTTACTGGAAATGGTTTCAGTTTTTCACCATTGAGAACAATGTTGGCTGTGGGTTTGTCACATATGACCTTTATTATGTTGAGGTAAGTACCCTCTATGCCTACTATCTGGAGGGTTTTTGTCATAAATTGATGTTGAATTTTCTCCAAAGCTTTTTCTGCATCTATTGAGAGGATCATGTGGTTTTTTTCCTTCAATTTGTTAGTATGGTTTATCACATTGATTGATTTACACATATTGAAGAATCCTTGCATTCCTGGGATAAACCCCACTTGATCATGATGTATGATCTTTTTAATGTGCTGTTGGATTCTGTTTGCTAGTATTTTGTTGAGGAATTTTGCATCTATGTTCATCAGTGATATTGGCCTGTAGTTTTCTTTTCTTGTGACATCTTTGTCTGGTTTTGGTATCAGCGTGATGGTGGCCAAATCAGAGTTTGGGAGCATTCCTCATTCTGCTGTATTTTGGAAGAATTTGAGATGGATAGGTGTTAGCTCTTCTCCAAATGTTTGATAGAATTCACCTGTGAAGCCATCTGGTCCTGGGCTTTGTTTGTTGGAAGATTGTTAATCACAGTCTCAATTTCAGTACTTTTGATTGGTCTGTTCATATTTTTTATTTCTTCCTGGTTCAGTCTTGGAAGGTTGTACTCTTCTAAGAATTTGGCCATTTCTTCCAAATTGTTCATTTTATTGGCATATAGTTGCTTGTAGTAATCTCTCTTGATCCTTTGTATTTCTGCAGTGTCAGTTGTTACTTCTCCTTTTTCTTTTCTAATTCTATTGATTTGAGTCTTCTCCCTTTTTACCTGGATGAGTCTTGATAGTGGTTTATCAATTTTGTTTGTCTTCTCAAAGAACCAGCTTTTAGTTTTATTGATCTTTGCTATTGTATCCTTCCTTTCTTTTTCATTTATTTCTGATCTGATCTTTAAGATTTCTTTCCTTCTGCTAACTTTAGGGGTCTTTTTGTTCTTCTTTCTCTAATTGCTTTAGGTGTAAGGTTAGGTTATTTATTTGAGATGTTTCTTGTTTCCTGCAGTAGGACTGTATTGCTCTGAAATTCCCTCTTAGAACTGCTTTTGCTGCATCCCATAGGTTTTGGGTCATCGTGTTTTCATTGTCATTTGTTTCTAGGTATTTTTTGAATTCCTCTTTGATTTCTTCAGTGATCTCTTGGATATTTAGTAGTGTATTGTTTAGCCTCCATGTATTTGTATTTTTTATAGACTTTTTCCTCTAATTGATATCTAGTCTCATAGCATTGTGGTCGGAAAAGATACTTGATACGATTTCAATTTTCTTAAATTTACCAAGGCTTGATTTGTGACCCAAGATATGATCTATCCTGGAGAATGTTCCATGAGCCCTTGAGAAGAAAGTGTATTAGGTTGTTTTTGGATGGAATGTCCTATAAATATCAATTAATCCATCTTCTTTAATGTGTCATTTAAAGCTTGTGTTTCCTTATTTATTTTCATTTTGGATGATCTCTCCATTGGTGAAAGTGGGGTGTTAAAGTCCCCTACTATGACTGTATTACTGTTGATTTCCCTTTTTATGGCTGTTAGCAATTGCCTTATATATTGAGATGCACCTATATTGGGTGCATAAATATTTACAATTTTTTTATCTTTTTCCTGGATTGATCCCTTGATCATTATGTAGTCTCCTTCTTTGTCTCTTTTAGTAGTCTTTATTTTAAAGTCTGCTTTGTTTGATATGAGAATTGCTACTCCAGCTTTCTTTTGATTTCCATTTTCATGGAATATCTTTTTCCATCCTGTCACTTTCAGTCTGTATGTGTCTCTAGGTCTGAAGTGGGTCTCTTGTAGACAGCATATGTACGTGTCTTGCTTTTGTATCCATTGAGCCAGTCTATATCTTTTGGTTGGAGCATTTAATCCATTTACATTTAAGGTAGTTACTGCTATGTATGTTCTTATTACCATTTTCTTAATTGTTTTGGGTTTGATTTTGTAGGTCTTTTCCTTCTCTCGTGTTTCCTGCCTAGAGGAGCTCCTTTAGCATTTGTTGTATAGCTGGTTTGGTGGTGCTGAATTCTCTTAGCTTTTGTCTATAAAGGTTTTAATTTTCTTGTGAAATCTGAATGAGATCCTTGCTGTGTAGAGTAATCTTGGTTGTAGGTTTTTCCTTTTCATCACTTTTAATAAGCCCTGCCACTCCCTTCTGGCTTGCAGAGTTTCTGCTGAAAGATAGCTGTTAACCTTATGGGGATTCCTTTGTGTGTTATTTGTTGTTTTTCCCTTGCTGTTTTTAATATTTTTTCTTTGTATTTATTTTTTGGTAGTTTGATTAATATGTATCTAGGCGTGTTTCTCCTTGGATTTATCATGTATGAGATTCTGCACTTCCTGGACTTGATTGCCTATTTCCTTTCCCATATTAGAGAAGTTTTCAACTATAATCTCTTCAAATATTTTCTCAGTCCCTTTCTTTTTCTCTTCCTGTTCTGGAACTCGTATAATTCAAATGTTGGTGCATTTTACATTGTCCCAGAGTTTTTTAAGACTGTCCTCAATTCTTTTCATTCTTTCTTCTTCATTCTGCTCTGCAGTAGTTATTTCCATTATTTTATCTTTCATTCTTATCCGTTCTTCTGCCTCAGTTATTATGCTATTGATTCCTTCTAGAGAATTTTAAATTTCATTTATTGTATTGTCCATTATTGTTTGTTTGCTCTTATTTCTTCTAGGTCCTCGTTAAACGTCTCTTATATTTTCTCCATTCTATTTCCAAGATTTTGGATCATATTTACTATCATTACTCTGAATTCTTTTTCAGGTAGACTGTCTATTTCTTCTTCATTTGTTTGGTCTGGTGGGTTTTTACCTTGCTCCTTCAGCTGCTGTGTGTTTCTTTGTCTTCTCATTTTGCTTAGCTTACTGTGTTCGGGGGCTCCTTTTTGCAGGCTGCTGGTTCGTTGTTCTCATTGTTTTTAGTGTCTGCCCCCAGTGGCTAAGGTTGGTTCAGTGGGTTTTGTAGGGTTCCTGATGGAGGGGACTGTTGCCTGTGTTTTGGTGGATGAGGTTGTATCTTGTCTTTCTGCTGGGCAGGACCACATCTGGTGGTGTTTTTTTGGGTGTCTGTGAGCTTGTCATGATTTTAGGCAGCCTTTCTGCTAATGGTTGGGTTTGTGTTCCTGTCTTGCTAGTTGTTTAGCCTAGCATGTCCAGCACTGTAGCTTGCTGGTCATTGAGTGGAGCTAGGTCTTAGCTTTGAGATGGAGATCTCTGGGTGAGCTTTCGCCGTTTGATATTACATGGAGCTGGGAGGTCTCTGGTGGACCAATTTCCTGAACTCGGCTCTCCCACCTCAGAGGCACAAGGCATGACACCCAGCTGGAGCAACAAGACCCTGTCAGCTACATGGCTCAGAAGAAAATGGAGAAGAAAAGAAAGAAAGCAAGAAAAAAGTGAAATAAAGTTATTAAAATAAAAACTTTTTTAAAATTATTAAAAATTAAAAAAATTAAGGGCTTCCCTGGTGGAGAAGTGGTTGAGAGTCCACCTGCCAATGCAGGGGACACAGGTTCGTGCCCTGGTCCGGGAAGATATCACATGCCATGAAGCAGCTAGGCCTGTGAGCCATGGCCGCTGAGCCTGCACGTCCGGAGCCTGTGCTCCACAATAGGAGAGGCCACAACAGTGAGAGGCGCACGTATGGCAAAAAAAAAAAGTAAGAAGAGAGCAACCAAACCATAAAACAAATCCACCAATGATAACTAAAAACTATATAGAAAAAAAAAGTACAGACAGAACCCTAGGACAAATGGTAAAAGCAAAGCTATACAGACAAAATCACAGAAAGAAGCATACACATACACACTCACAAAAAGAGAAAAAGGAAAAACATATATACATCTATATTTAAAAAAAAGGAAGAGAGCAACCAAATCAATAAACAAATCTACCAATGATAATAAACTCTAAATACTAAACTAAGATAAACATAAAACCAGAAACAAATTAGATGCAGAAAGCAAACCCCAAGTCTACAGTTGCTCCCAAAGTCTACTGTCTCAGTTTTGGGATGTTTCATTGTCTATTCAGGTTTCCAGGGATGCAGGGTATATCAGGTTGATTGTGGAGATTTAATCCGCTGCTCCTGAGGCTGCTGGGAGAGATTTCCCTTTCTCTTCTTTTTTCGCACAGCTCCTGGGGTTCAGTTTTAGATTTGGCACCGGCTCTACATGTAGGTTGCCTGAGGGCGTTTGTTCTTCGCTCAGACAGGAGGGGGTTAAAGGAGCAGCTGATTAGGGGGCTCGGGCTCACTCAGTCCATGGGGAGGGAGGGGTACGGAGTGTGGGGCGAGCCTGCAGCAGCAGAGGCCAGCGTGACATTGCAACAGCCTGAGGCATGACATATGTTCTTCCAGGGAAGTTGTCCCTGGATCACAGGACCCTGGCAGTGGCGGGCTGCACAGGCTCCCGGGAGGGGAGGTGTGGAGAGTGACCTGTGCTTGCACAAAGGCTTCTTGGTGGCGGCAGCAGCAGCCTTAGCGTCTCATGCCCATTGCTGGTGTCTGCGCTGATAGCTGTGGCTCGCGCCTGTCTCTGGAGCTCGTTCAGGCGGTACTCTGAACCTCTTCTCCTCGTGCACCCTGAAACAATGGTCTGTTGCCTCTTAGGCAGGTCCAGACTTTTTCCCGGACTCCCTCCCGGCTAGCTGTGGCCCACTAGCCCCCTTCAAGCTGTGTTCATGCAGCCAACCCCAGTCCTCTCCCTGAGATCTGAACTCCAAAGCCCTAGCTTCAGCTCCCAGCCCCCGCTCGCCCTGGTGGGTGAGCAGACAAGCCTCTAGGTCTGGTGAGTGCTGGTCGGCACTGATCCTCTGTGTGGGAATCTCTCCGCTTTGCCCTTTCCATCCCTGTTGCTGTGCTCTCCTCCATTGCTCCAAAGCTTCTCCCCCCCACCCCCCACCTCCACCAGTGAAGGGGCTTCCTAGTGTGTGGAAACTTTTCCTCCTTTAAGCTCCCTCCCCGAGGTGCAGGTCCCATCCCTATTTTTCTGTCTCTGTTTTTTTTTTTTTGCCCTACCCAGACACATGGGGAGTTTCTTGCCTTTTGTGAAGTCTGAGGTCTTCTGCCAGTGTTCAGTAGGTGTTCTGTAGGAGTTGTTCCACATGTAGATGTATTTCTGATGTATTTGTGGGGAGGAAGGTGATGTCCATGTCTTACTCCTCTGCCATCTTGAAGGTCTATCCTCCCTTATGTTTTTAATATCTGTAGAGACTGAATCTACAGTGATATCATCTCTCATTCTTCAAATTAGCAATTTATGCCTTCTTTTCTTTTTCCTGGTCAGTCTGGGTAGAGTTTTCTCAATTTTGTTGGTCTTCTCAAAAACCAGCTATTGGTTTCATTGATATTCTCCCTTGTTTTTCTTTTAACTTATTTTCATTATAATGTTTATTATTTCCTTAGTTTGTTCTTCATCTAGTTTCTTAAGGTAGAAGCTGAGGTTATGAATTTAAGATCTTTCTTATATTCTACAATAGGCCATTAATGCTATAAATTCTTCTCTAATAGGTGCTTTAGCAACATTCAATGACTGTGTTTTTTATTTTCATTCAGTTCACAATATTATCTAATTCCCCTTTTGGTTTCTTCTTTCACTCATGAGTTAAATAATAGTGTCATATAGATTCTATTGTTTTTTCATTTTTCTTTAGAGATTTTCCAGATCTCTTTCTTTTATTGATTTCTAATTTATTTCCACTGTGGTCAGAGAACATACTTTATATGACTTGAATCTTTTTTTGGGGGGGGTCTCATTTTACTTATTAACATCTTTATTGGAGTATAATTGCTTTACAATGGTGTGTTAGTTTCTGCTTTATAACAAAGTGAATCACTTATACATATACATATGTCCCCATATCTCTTCCCTCTTGCATCTCCCTCCCTCCCACCCTCCCTATCCCACCCCTCTAGGTGGTCACAAAGCACCAAGCTGACTCTCTGTGCTATGCGGCTGCTTCCCACTAGCTATCTATTTTATGTTTGGTAGTGCATATATGTCCATGCCACTCTCTCACTTTGTATATGACTTGAATCTTTATGAATTTATTGAGACTTGATTTTATGGCCCAGAATATGGTCTATCTTGGTAAATGTTCTGGGTGGACTTGAAAAGAATGATGTTGTTGAGTAGAGTGTTTTAAAATGTCAGTTAAGTCAAGTTGGTTGTTAATATTATGAAAATCTTCTGTATCTTTGTTGACTTTCTGTCTACTTGTTCTATCCATTACTGAGAGAACAGTATTGAAATCTCTATTTGTGAATATGTCTGTTTCTACATTTATTTTGTAGCTCTTTTATTAGGCAGATACATGTTTAGAATTGTTGTGTCCTCTTGATGTTCTGACTACTTTAATATTATAAAATGACCTTTCTTTATCCATGGAAATAGTCTTTGTTTTAAAATCTACTTTCTCTGATATAATTATAGCCATTCTAGCTTTCTTTTGACTACTTTTAGTGTGGTATATCATTTTTCATCCTTTTACTTTTAACTATTTGTGTCTTTATATTTAAAATAATTTTTTGTAAGCAGTATATAGTTGAGTATTGACTTTTTAAAAATCCAGTATGAAAGCCTTTGCCTTTTAATTAATGGTGTTCTTATTAAGTTTTTTTAAATGATTCCATTTTATCTCTTTTGCTGGCTTATTAACTATAACTCTTTGTTTCATCATATAGGTGGTTGCTTTAGGGTTTATAGCATACATCTTTAATCTATCACAATCTACTTTCAAGTGATATTATACCACGTCACATATATTATAAGAACTATTCTGTAGTATACTTTCATTTTTATCCTCCTGGTTTTAATGCTAGTTTTTTGTTCTGTATTTTATTTATACATATGCATCACACAAACATCGTTATTATTGTATTTAATAAGATATTTAAATAATAAGAAAAATCTTACTTATTTACCAATTGGTTTGTCATATAGTTACCACTATGCTCTGCATTCATTTCTTTGTGTAGATTTAGTTTTCTATCTAGTATTATTTTTGATTATCTGAAGATCTGCTAGTGATTAATATATATATATATTTTTTGCGGTACACGGGCCTGTCACTGTTGTGGCCTCTCCCGTTGTGGAGCACAGGCTCCGGACGCGCAGGCTCAGCAGCCATGGCTCACGGGCCCAACACTCCACGGCATGTGGGATCTTCCCGGACTGGGGCACGAACCCGTGTCCCCTGCATCGGCAGGCGGACTCTCAACCACTGCGCCACCAGGGAAGCCCTGAATATTTATTCTAAAAGATATTTTTGCTGGGTTTAAATTTGTAGTTTGACAGTTTTTTTTTTCCTTTTAGTACTTTAAAGATGTAGCTGTCTTCTCATATTGTTTCTAATGAGAAATCTGATGTCATCATTATCTATGTTTCTCTGTGCATAACATGTTTATTCTTCTGACTGACTTTAGGATTTTCTCTTCCTCACTGGTATTACTGGTTTTAAGCAACTTGATTATGATATACCTTGGTGTAGTGTTTTGCATGTTTCTTGTGCTTAGGGCTCAGGAAGCTTCTTGGCTCTATGGGTTTATAGTTTTTGCATCACACTTGGAACATTTTTGGACATTATTTCTTCAACTGTATCTTGTGCCCCATTCAGACTCAAGTTATGCATATATTAGGCTGCTTGAACTTGTGCCAAATCCCACTGAGAATTTTTTAAATTTTTAAGAATTTCTCTGTTTTTCATTTGGATAGTTTCCATTACTTTCTCTTCAAGTTCACTAATCTTTTCTAAAATGCCAATCCTAAACAGTGTAATTTTCATCTCAGACATTGTTATTTTCACCTCTATCAGTTTGCTTTAGGTTTTTTTTATTTCTTCCCTGTCTCTACTTAATTTTTTTAAACATCTGGAATACAGTTATAATAATCACCTTGTAATGCCCATCTGCTAATTCTAACATCTGTGTCATTCTGATTTGGTTTGAGTTGATTTTTGTCCTCATTATGGGATGTATTTTTCTGCTTCTTTCTATGTCTAGTAATCTTTAATTATATGCCAACTTAATTGGCATTGTGATTTTACCTTCTTGGGTTCTGAATATTTTGTATTTTAAGCTTTGCATTTAAATTACTTGGAAACAGCTTTATCCTTTTGAGTTAGCTTTTAAGAGTTGTTAGGTGGAATCAGAGTAGCATTTAATCTAAGGCTAATTTTAAATTTCTTTCCTTCTACTGAAGCAACTTCATTTTGAATTATTTCCCATGTCTTGTGAATCATCAGGTTTACCAGTCTGGCTAGTGCAAAAAGGCACTATTTCTGACCTTGTGTAAGGGCTGAGCACTATATCCTGTAATAGTCTCTCTTCCTGAATTCAGGTTGTTTCCTCATATTCATACACCAATCAGCACTCAGTTAAATACTTATCTCTAAAATTATTTCTCTGTACAGCTCTGTCCTCTTCAGTACTCTGTCCTGTTAACTTTAACTTCCTTGGCCTCCTGGACACTTAGTTCTGCCTCCTCAACTCAGGGAGTCTTCTAGGCTCCACTTGGGTTCCCCCAACTTGAATTGAAGACTATAAACTCTCTCAAGGGAGTAAGCCAGGGTAATAATAGGGCTTGCTTCATTTGCTCTCCATTTCTCAGGGATCACTACCCTTCGTGTCTTGATTTCTAGTGTCTCAAGAATGGTAGTTTCATATATTTTGTCTGTTTTCTGTTTTTTTTCTTTTTTTTTTTTTTTTTTGTTATTTCAATTGGGAGTATAAATCTTGTCCCTGCTACTCAATCTATTCCAGAAGCAGAAGTCACTATGCTTTTATTATGTTGTTTTTACTTTATTAAAGATTTATAGATTATACTTTTTTTTAATGGCTAGTGCTTTTAGTGTCCTGTTTAAGCAATCTTTGACTCTTCCAAGGGAACAAAGATATTGTCTTTATTTTCACTTAAAAGGCTTTATTTGTTTTACCTTTCACATTTAGATCTGCAATCAATCTGAAATTAATTTTTGTGTATGGTGTAAAGTAGGGGTCAAGAAACATTTTTATTTTTTTGGTATGGATATGTAATTGACCCAGCACTATATATTGAAAAGGCCATACTTTCTGCACTTCACTGCAGCATCACCTTTGCCATAAATCAGGTGAATGTACATATATTTCTTTGTTTATGGACTCTCTGTTCTGTTTCATTTCTCAGGTTGCCTATAATTTCATCAACACCACACTTTTATAATGAGTATAGTTTATAGTGAGTCTTAATATATGATAGTAAGGCCTCTAGGTTTAAAATTTATTGTTCTTAAAGATTTACTTGTCCATTCATAAGCCTTTGCATTTACATATGAATTTTAGAATTATCTTATCAATTTCTGCAGAGAAGTCACCTGTTACGATTTTGAGTGGATTACACTGAATTGATAGATTAGTTTATGGATAATAAACTTTACATATTGAATCTTCTTATCCATGAACTGGTATGTCCTTCTATTTATTTATTTAGCTCCTCTTAACTTCTCTCAATAATGTTCTATAGCTTTCAGTGTAAAGGTATTGTACATCTTTGGTCTGCTTAATATTTTAAAAGTTGTCCATATTAATAAGAACCATTACCTCATTTTCTCCTCAAATATTTCCTAAGATCACACAATGGTAAGAAAAAGCAGACATGGATTTGGCCTCATGAAACATAAAGTCACTAAAACGTTTGTCATATTTATAGGTTAAATAGTAAATCTGTATCACTAAAGAAACCATATAACTTACATTAAATTAATATTGAATTTTATGGATTTCATGAGCTTATTTTTGCTCATACATTTATTTAGGTTTCATTATACAAAATCAATTTGATTAACATTATGATAAAAATATTTTAATGTTGGGGGATCCAAAAGAACTTTTTTCTTTTGCAAAATATCTACATATCTCTGAAGTTTAAAAAACTGCTTAAGGAAATGTTTTTTGCCTAATTCATGTTAATTGTCAAATTGAGTGTCAAATGTGTAGGTATATAATTGTGGACAAGATAAATCAAAGAACTTTCCAGAAATAGCCTTTAACTCTTTGGTCAAAAATTTTAGTTGCTGATGTTCTTCCTGAAGGTAGAAGAAAATATTCTCCAAAAAAACACTCTTTTATTAAATGTAAAGTGTCAGAGGAAATATTGTGACATATCAAAGACAGTGGTAAGCTCCAAGTCTATGGTCCATGAGGAATTAACTTGTGTTTTTTAGTCATTTGTATTTGGGCCATTGTTCATACCTGGTTAAAACACTGATGCTATCTTCATAGTGTCCATCTGAGAAGGAAAAAGTGTACAAGTACACGAGCTCTTTGTTTTGGACTGAGCTCAAATCCAGTGGATTTTAGAGAATTTTTGTTGAGGTTTTGTTCTTTGTTTGGTTTTGTTTTTATATTTGATTTAACAGGATCTCCGGAACATTATTCTATGAACACTTTGGGTGAGGTAATTAAAGTGTAAAGTAAGGCAAGATGCAAGGTATACCTATAGAAATACCCAATATTTGGTGAAAAATGAAGAACTTAAAATTGATTAGATTTTTCCAAAGAGGTATGTTTGACATCATGTAATTTAAACATTCAGATCTACTACCAGTTTCCCCTCTTTCCCCCAGATGTTTGGCATCAGTAACCATGGTGATAATCTCAAATACCAGGCTCTGTGTTTTAGAAATATGTGTTGAATTGAAATAGGTTTTGCTTATGAATGCAGAGAAAATCTTGTTTTTGTCAAAAAAACACAAAATTAGTTCTGTTAACTCTTGAGAAGAAGCCATATGAAAAATAATTTCTATAAAGGTAACAGTCATCTAACTATATCCATAAGCTCATTATGAAAGATCTAAAAATGTGATACATTTGAAATTAGGAGGAGAGGCGTTGCTTTTTTCAAGGTGTTATTCCCCAACTAGTGTGTGACTAATAGGGAAGGTATGTGACTCTTGGGGCATCCCTGCAGGTAGAGTGAATGAGCAAATTCTTAGCAGCATTATGACATCACCAGAGAGCGTGACTTAGGTCAAGAGCTTGGCAGGAGACTTTGGGAACAGCAGAATCAACAGCAATCGACTGGCAAGCTAACTTACTGGCCACCGTAAAGCTGAAAAGGGAGCTTATTGTACCTCATGCACAGCAGCAGGTTTAACAGTAAGTAGACATGTTTATAGTCTCAGATTTACAGCACACCTTATAAACACCTTATTACTTAGAATCCAGTCTGCTGTCCTAGAAACTAAGAATGTGACTTTGTTAAGCAGTAGGATTTGTTGACATAAATGTCTTGACTAAGTATGCCATTGTGGTTAACCAAAATGCATTTACTCCTGGGAAAGTAAACACAAGCAAACAAAATGCCTCTTATACTACAATACGGTAAGTTTCAAACTGACCAAATTTAATGCTATGACATAAATATGCTTAATGTTTATGGAATTTTTTAGAAACATTTTGCCATGTTGGGCTTACCATCCTGTATAAGTCTTACTGAATGGGAGTGTGTTTTCAGAATTACATGTGCTTAAAGACTTCATCAGAAATATTCAGAAAACCTGCCATGAATACCAGGTCTGACCATGCAGCAAACAAAATGGTTCATGGTCTCCTTAGACGTTAACGTGGACAATTCAGTTCTGCACCACATAATAGCTACACATTGAAATGGTTAGCAACAATTAAAAATAGAGAACTAATGGAAAATAATGTTGAATAAATATTATAAAACCACATGAAAGTATGTTCAAGGAAGGCAAAGTATCTGGTTGAAACCCCCACAGCTGAGAAAATTCCTAGGGAAGAATAAAAATTCAAACTGATCTTCTGGTGCTTAAAAATTCATCTATTTAACAGTAGATAAAACCCCTGGTTTGGAGGTGGATTTTTGAAATTACATACTCATAGAACCATGGGAGTATAACCAAATCAGCTTAGCAGGTTTCCTATTCTTTCAGGCTTATAGTTGGCCCTCTCCAAACCTTAAAAATTCTATAGTAGGAAAGTTCTTTATGTCAGACATAAATGGGTAGCCATGAGTATATAGTTTGAACCTGAAATAATAAATCTTTTTACAACAAAATTTATATCAACAAAGATCTATAGGACATTACTAAGAAGATGGTGTCTGTGTGACTGACAGAATAAAATGTGAACAAATATACAGTCATAAATTTACCAAATCCCATAAACTAGATCCTATAAATGACAAGGATCTGGAAATCTTTCTTACAAAATTGTGTGACTGACATTATGAACCAGAGCAAAGGAAAATGACCACATGAAACCATAAAAATATTTTTTATAAGTCTGAAACATGAGACATGTTGCTCTGTAGTAGTCTATTCAAGATTATTGGGGTTTTGGTGACTAAGCTCTATGAGTCTCCTCCAAATCAAATGCAATTATAGGCCACATTAACAGAAACAGAATGTTCAAAATGAAAAAGTTGATGGTTGCAATCAAGATAGGAATTACTGTTCACAGTCCTGGGCATACAAATTAAAACTGACATTGACAAACTGAAGCAAACCCAAAGGAAACAGATTTGTATAAAGAGATTAGTACCATATATTCTCTCATTATGAGAAATTTGAAAAAAAATCAGAGATACTTAGTTTGTAAAAAAAAAAAGTTTTCAGAGAAATATGATCATTGACTCAAATATGTTAAATAGAGCACAATCTAGTTTTGTTCTAGGTTCAACAAAGAGAAGTTATAAGGAAACCAACAAAACATACAAATGAACTTTACGAACAAACAACTAAAGCTTTCCAAAAATAAGATGGCCTTCCTTGGGAGGAAAGACATCACTGGGAGTGCTAAAAGGTTGAATATTGTAGGAGGGAGTGAAACACTGGAGGGAAGAGGAGGTTGGACTATACAAAGTAGTTTTCAAATGGTTTAGTGGAACCTTAGTATCTTCAAAGAAACAAGACTGAATAATATGTTAGGGTTCTGCCTCCCTCTTCAGCCAAAGCATTTTTGACTAAATCTATTTTTATATGGTGCTCTACCCATGATTTCATTTTATAAAAGGCATGTCCTATTAAAAAATCTTATAAACCATTCGGGAAGATGATTTCTGCAGTCAATTCTGATGCTATGATTCAGATCTCTGGAAAAATTCCATCTTTATGGTGTGACCCATTGTCATTTTACTAAGACTAGAGTAGCTCTGTTTAATGAAGTGCTGTTACTCAGAGGGCTTGGAGCATCATACATGAAGGAATAGCAATTAACTTGATGTCTACTGTCAAGAATGTGGCTTGGGCAGGAGAGAATAATTCACAAGCAGAGATATGGAGAAGGTAATATCTAGGTAAATCAGAAGAAAAAACCTGCAGTCTAGAGACGTGGGATATTGGAGTAATTTTCAGGACGACATGAATGTCGTTCACAGCAGTGTGAAAGAGGAAACACCCTTGGCCTCCAAGGGGCATCTCAATGCTGATATTACTCAAATCAGATTGCATTTCCAGTGGAGCACTAATTTTATGAGTTACTTTTAGAAAACTTAAGTCTCCGAGGACAGGAAAGGAAGAAGGCTGAGTTCGATTTTTAGATATTTAGCATGTTAAGGCCTCTGGCATAATTCCAGAGAAAGTGTACATTCTTCTTTGGCCATCTTTTTCCACAGAAAAGCAGTTGATAATTTAGAAGTATTTTCCCACACATGATCTCCTTTTGTCTCTCAACGATGACCTAAGGGAAACAGGACATACATTTTCATTCTCATTTTCCAGATGAGGGAATTGGAGATCAGAAACAATATGTGACCAGCCCAGGTCACACAGCTACTAAGTAGAGGGGCCAGGATTCAATCTGTCTTGATCCTAAGTTAAAAAGTCTTTTGCAATATCTTCAGCACATGAATTCTTCAACTAAAGAACTTGATAAAGCTAAGAGTGCCCCTAAACTTTGTCTTTTTTCTTACCATTTCTTTGTGTCCGATACACAGCTAACTGTTAATTTGACACAACCTTAGCATTAGGATATATAAATGGACCAAAAAACCCCACTTGGATTCAAACAGTCACATCTCTATTAAAAAAACAGTCCTCTAGAAATAAACAGGTCTATTTAAAAAAATCTGAATTCAGTGACTCAGCAAATCGTGCCATGATAGCTTTCAGTAATTATTTTTTTTTCTTTTAGCATCCTTATTGGAGTATAATTGCTTTACAATGGTGTGTTAGTTTCTGCTTTATAACAAAGCAAATCAGCTATACATATACATATATCCCCTTTTCTCCCCCCTCTTGCACCTCCCTCCCACCCTCCCTATCCTATCCCACCCCTCTAGGTGGTCACAAAGCACTGAGCTGATTTCCCTGTGCTATGTGGCTGCTTCCCATTAGCTATGTATTTTACATTTGGTAGTGTATACATGTCCATGCCACTCTCTCAGTTCGTCCCAGCTTATCCTTCCCCCCACTTCCTGTGTCCTCAAGTCCATTCTCTACGTCTCAGTCTTTATTCCTGTCCTGCTCCTAGGTTCGTCAGAACCATTTTTATTTTTTTTTGGATGTCATATATATGTGTTAGCATATGGTATTTGTTGTTCTCTTTCTGACTTACTTCACTCTGTATGACAGACTCTAGGTCCATCCACCTCACTACAAATAACTCAATTTTGTTTCTTTTTATGGTTGAGTAATATTCCATTGTATATATGTGCCACATCTTCTTTATCCATTCATCTGTCGATGGACACTGGGTTGCTTCCATGTCCTGGCTACTGTAAATAGAGCTGCAGTGAACACTTGGTACATGACTCTTTTTGAATTATGGTTTTCTCAGGGTATAAGCACAGTAGTGGGATTGCCGGGTCATATGGTAGTTCTATTTTTAGTTTTTATGGAACCTCCATACTGTTCTCCATAGTGGTTGTATCAATTTACATTCCCACCAACAGTGAAAGAGGGTTCCCTTTTCTCCACACCCTCTCCAGCATTTATTGTTTGTAGATTTTTTGATGATGGCCATTCTGACTGGTGTGAGGTGATACCTCATTGTAGTTTTGATTTGCATTCCTCTAATGATTAGTGATGTTGGGCATCCTTTTATGTGTTTGTTGGCAGTCTGTATATCTTCTTTGGAGAAATGTCTATTTAGGTCTTCTGCCCATTTTTGGATTGGGTTGTTTGTTTTTTTGATATTGAGCTGCATAAGCTGCTTGTAAATTTTGGAGATTAATCCTTTGTCAGTTGCTTCATTTGCAAATATTTTCTCCCATTCTGAGGGTTCTCTTATCGTCTTGTTTATGTTTTCCTTTGCTGTGCAAAAGCTTTTAAGTTTCATTAAGTCCCATTTGTTTATTTTTGTTTTTATTTCCACTTCTCTAGGAGGTGGGTCAAAAAGGATCTGGCTGTGATTTATATCATAGGGTGTTCTGCCTATGTTTGCCTGTAAGAGTTTCCAGTAATTACTTTTTATTTTTGTTTTTGTTTTCTTAAATGTCTATGGTAAGAGAAGCATGAAGAAAAACATCAGGCTTCACGTGTTTTATTTTCATTGCCTCTTCTACCCCTTGAGAATGTCTGGCCTTCACCAGTCTTTTGAATGTCCAGTGGATGGATCAGTTTTGGTAAACCACCTTGAATTATATTAGCTGAAAACCAGTGTAAAGAGCCCATAAGAAGGTAGACATCCCCCAAATGGTGTCCTTGAAGAGGGTCATTTTTTTGACAGTTTAATCTCTAGTTTGAGACTTCAAAGTCCAGAATGCCAGGGTCTTGGGTGCAAGGATTATTAACAAAAAGCAAATTCTAGAATGACGCCTATGGGAAGCAGAGAAAAAGCCACATGGATACTCTTATCTACTTTCCTACTTGGAATTTTCTTCACTGTTTTCCCCAAGAAGAGACTAGATGGTGTCTATTAGAACATTTACTATTGCAACCAATTTCAGAGCAATTTCCACAAGATCAGTACTGTTCTTCTGGGTTAGTCTAACTGAAGATAGAGTTTCTCAAAGGGTAGTCCTTGTTCTGTGCAATACTCTGGCATGAGTTCCATTTTCAACCACATACTATACCCTTCCTGTGCAGAATCATAGTGCTATGAGAAGTCCTATAGTTAAGAAATCAGTGTTCTTTGTTTAACCTAGCATTTCTCAAAGCTTGTTGGCCATTGTGCTGATCCCTTGCTTGCCCTTCCTCTGCCCTCCCCCAGCTGGGGGAGAAGTGGAAGGGAGAGGGCATTCTGGCAAGCTGTTTTTTCAGGCTTCCATGGAAACTAGCTTCCTGCTGTGTTTGGCTAATGTCAGGCTATGATGGGATACTGGGAGAAAGGAAGAAAGAGAAACCAGGGTATTCTTCCTCCCCTGCCTCAGTGGAATTTCCTGCAACAGTGGTGTTTCCTTATAGTTCCAGCTCCCTCAGGACAGGACAGAATCT